>NC_081416.1:23710506-24310506 GCF_949786415.1 Peromyscus eremicus
TGACCCATCCTCTCCCTGTTGCATATACCCAACACTCTCCCATTTTCAAGGTTCCAGAAAAAAGTCATCCTCACCCTTCACCATTTGCCGCACCCCACACCCCTGTCTTTTGTCCCTTGTGTTTTCCTTTATTTATTTATTTTTAAAACAACACTTTTATTAATCCTTTGAGACTTGCACACAGGGCACTCTGATCATATTCATTCCCCTCTCCCAAGTCCTTTCAGATTCTCCTCCACATCCCTACCTACCCAAATTTTTGCACCCCCTAAACCAGTTTGTGTTAGCCAACTACTCCTAGTGTGGCAGCTGCCCTGGAGTGTGCTCAATATGCCTGGAGTCACTCCATTGAAGAAAACTGACTTTTTCCTTCCCAGAAGTAATTAAATGTCAGTATCTCCTCTGGGCTCTAGTAGAGAACCAAGTACTATTATTCTGCTATTGATTAATTGCTATACTCATAGACCAGTGCATCCCTTATCCCTCATCAAAGAAGCTTCTTGCAGTATATAACAATAAGTACAGAGACCCACAACTAGCTAATGGGCAGAGAATAAGAGATATCAGAGTACTCATCCCTAAATGAGATATCTATATTTCACCTCTCCCTTCATGGCTCAGGGACCTTTGCAGAAGAAGAAAAGATTCTAGGAGCCAGAGGTGCTGAGTGACTTCAAAGAAACAGTGTTTTCTGGATGCTACAGGCAGAAGCACATATGGACTCCCAGCAATTGTGATAGCATGCTTGAGACCAACTTAAGCACAAGCCAGACAAAATCCCAGCACAAGGAGAGGATGTGGGTACCAAATCCCCCTTCAAATACTTCTACTACTATTTTATCATATTTTAAAAGGCTTCATATATTTATTTTTTATTCCCCTTTATACATATACCCAATTTTGCTTATGCATGGTTTTTTGCTGATCAATCCCTTTTCTAGTCTCTTATATTATTCCCTTGATCAATCTCTTTTCTAGTCTCCTGTATTACTACCCTTCTTAGTTTTTCTTTCTACTATACTTTTAGTAGTGTTTGGACACATTGGCTAAAAACAAAAACAAACAAACAAATAACACACCCCCAAACCTCTCAGATTTTAATTTCTCTTCTTTTTTTCACTTATCTACTTACCTAATTTTGATTAGGGGTTTTCACACTGCCAGGAAGTCTTTCTTCAATTTACTTTTTCTAATTTCCTGTTCTTCCCTCTTTCCCTTCATTACACTTTTCTCTACTCCTACTCTTCCTTTCTTCAGTTTATTTAACCTTGTTTCTCCTCCATTTCCCTCCTCTCCCTGCCCCATTCCTTCATTGCCTTTATTTATAACTTTGACCCTAAATAAAATTTAACGTAATAGTAAAACTTACATTCATTTTCACTTTCTCTGACTTACATGCAAGAATGACATGTCAGTGGGCTTCACCTTTTTAAGTGTATGTCTATACCTCGTATTATTTGGTGTTGTGATGATGGGATACCATTATTTGTTCTCTCCAACATGAGCCACACTAGAGGTGCAAGCCTTCAAAAATGAGTTGCCCAATAAGAAGATGTCCACACAAAAGAAGATTTGACATTTAGGCCAATAGAAGTATGGGTTACAGTAGAATAACACACAGCCAACACTCCTCCAAAGGAGTATAACTCCTCAATTACTGGACTCAGAGATGATGAACTCGGTAAAATGCTGAATGAAAATTTCAAAATTTACTGGTAAAAATGATCATTGCCCTTAAAGAGGAACAAACAAGCAGATGAGCAGATGTAGCAGCATACAAAAATAATGAACAAAAATCAGTAGCTTTCTTTTATGTCAGTAACGAAGTTAGGAAGAAAGAAATTAGGAAAAACATCTCATTTACAATAGACTTACAATAAAAAATACCTACAAGTGGGGCATGATGATTCAGGCCTTTAATCTCAGCACTCGAGGCAGAGGCAGAGGCAGAGGCAGAGGCAGAGGTAGAGGCAGAGGCAGAGGCAGAGGCAGAGGCAGAGGAGGCAGAGGCAGAGGAGGCAGAGGCAGAGGCATCTCTGTGAATTCAAGGCCAGCCTGATCTAGAAAGTGAGTTTCAGAATACCCAGATCTACATAGTGAGATCCTGTTTCAAAACAAAGAACCCACCCAAACAAAACAACCCCTGCAAAAACGCCTAAGAAATAAAACCTAACTAAGGAAAAGCCTCTACAATGAACACATTAAAGCCCCAAGGAAAATGAAGAAGGTATCAGAAGATGGGAAGACCTCCCGAGTTGGTAGATTAGCAGAGTTGATATTGTAAAAAGGGTCATATTACAGAAAGCAATCCACGGGTTTAACTGTATTGTATGAATCATAGCAACATAAAGAACATGCTACTGACATGTAGAGTATAATAGAGGGATCAGAAATAAATCTACACAGTTAAAGCCACCCAATCTTTGACAAAGACATCAAAAACGTACACTGAAACATACATTCTACAAATGGCACTGGGAAAAACTATACCTAGTAAAGAACTTAATCCTTATCTCTCACCCAAGACAAAAATCAGTTCAAAATGGATCAAAGGCCTGAATTTAAGAGCTGAAACTTTGAAATTGCTAGAGGAAAACATGGGTGAAATGCTTCAAGATACAGACATAGGTAAGAAATTCTTTAAAAAAGACTGGAATAGCACAGGAAATAATCTCAAGAACTGACAAGTGTTGTTTCACAGTTTCCTCCCATATGAAACATTCCATCTCCTAGGGAAGCTCAGTAAGCAGGAAGGTAAACAACTTAAAATAGCTTCAGGAAGTTCCTGAAACTGACCAGATTCACTAGGCTCCTCTCTGCCAGAGTGAACACTAAAAGCTGAGCATCTCCCTCAGACAAAAGGAAGCCCAGCTGCAAAGAAGACTCAGAGGAGCCAGGTTCAAAGAAGACTATGAGGTCATCTTCTTAGGAGAAGCAGAAAACAGTCAAGCTGCCTGGGAGAGGTTTAAACCAACTGAATCTCTTAGAAGGGACACTCTCCAGCCTCCTGAGTTACGTACAGGCTGTGCAGTGTGATCCAGTTCCTAGCTTTTGTGAGCTGTCACTCGTGAGGATTGGCCTTAGTAATGTAGCTGTCTTTGTATGATTTCTGCTTCTATAAGTAACCTCAATAAAACTCACTGGTTCTCTAAGTTGGACTTGGGTAGATCCAAACTTTGGTCTTCCATGGGGATCCCTACCTGGTGAGAGTAGATGTGTACGTTGTATCTCCAGGAGATGTTTTGTCATACAACAAATAAAATTGCATTAAATCAAAATGCTTTTTCACAGCAAAGGAAAAAATTAACACAGTGGAGAGACAGTCTGTGGAATAGGAAAAGTTTATCAACTATTCACCCCATAGGGATTAATAACCAGATTCTATAAAGGTCTAATGAAATGAATAGATAATTGTCAAAGGAAGGAATACAATTGGCCAATACATGTTTGAAAATGTACTCAACATCCACCCTGGTGTGGGGCACATTTCCTGTTATCCCAGAACTTGGTACAAAAAAGCAGGAGGATCAGTCCAAATTCATATATATCTTCAGGTATATATGAATTTGAGGCCAGCCTGGGCTACATAGAATCCTATGTCTGTGCTGACATATTGTGTACCCTAATAAAGCTTGCCTGAGGATCAGAGGACAGAGCTAGCCACTAGTTTAGATATAGAGGCCAGACTGTGGTGGCCTTAATCCTATCACTTGGGAGGCAGAGATCCATCTGGATCTCTGTAAATTCAAGGCTACACTGGAAACAGAGCCAAGCAGTGGTGGCACATGCCTTAATCCCAGTACTGGGAAGCACACACACCTTTAATCCCAGGAAGTGGTGTCTGGACAGAGAAAGGTATATAAGGCATGAGGAAACAGGAACTCACCCTCTTTAGGCTGAGGATTTCGTAGAGGTAAGAACTAGTGTCTACCTGCTCTGCTTCTCTGATCTTTCAGCTTTCTCCCTGATATCTGGCTCTGGTTTTTTTTTATTAAAAGACCATCTAAGATTGGAACAACATATGTCAGAAAAGAAAGGAAGGAAGGAAGAGAGGAAGGAGGAGAGAACAGGGGAGGTGAGGGAAAGGGGAGACAGAAAAGAAAGTGCCCAACATCATTATCCATCAGGGAAATGCAAATTAAAATTGCTTTGAGATGTCTCATTTGGGTCACATTGGCAATCATTAAGAAAAAAATGACCACAAGGATGTGAGGAAAGATGCACCTTTATAAATTGCTATTTAGAATGCTTAGTGATATACCATTATGGAAATAGGTATGAGGGTTCTTAAAACTAAAAGTAAAACTATCATATGATCCAGCTATGACATTTCTGGCTTTTAAGTCAGCATAGCATAGAGATACTTCTACACACCCATGCTTATTGCTGCACTGGTTACAGGAGCCAAGGTATGGACTTAGCCTAGATGTCCACTAACGGATGAATGGATAAAGAAAATATAGTACATATACATGGTGAATGAAGTCATGACATTCATAGGAAAATGGAAGGAACTGGAGGCCATGTTAAGAGAAATAAGCCAGACTGAGAAAGACAAATACCAGCTGTTTTCTCTCTCATATATATATATAATCTGGATTTAGAAAAAAAAAAAACTATGACATGTAAGTAGAAATGAACTGTGACAGAAGATGCAGAGGTCTAAGGAGTTGAGGATAAAAGTGGGTAATGGACTCTATATGTCCTGAGAGCAGAAGAGGAGTTATTTGGGGGAGAGGGAACCAGTAAGAAAGGAGACAGATTGGGGAGAAAACTGAGGGAGGCAAATTGAACAGAATGTTATAAAAAGTATAATGGCATATATTTATGAAAAAATTATAATGAAACCTATTTCTCTGTATGCTAACCAAATAATCATTTGGTTTCAGAAGTTACCCCACTGCAGACAAAGATCCACAGTTGCTCTGTCAAACAAAACACAAACACCCAAAGGAATAAATACTCTGTGATCTAAAAAGTCCAATTTCTAAAGAAAAGCAATTATGGCAAAAAAAGACAAATAAATAATTTTGAAGGATATTTTATACATTCTTGTAAAACTTTAATCATACCCGCTTCTTATTCCCTCTCTACCTCCTCCCAGCCCCCTGCCACGCCCCTCCCACTGACTGTCCCCCCCACACTGTGTCTAATCACTGTGCATGTGTATATGGCTACTTGTAGAGTTTAAGGAAGGCATTTCATCCAGCTCTCAGTGTGAGGAAACAGTATGTTTCTCCTAAGTGTCTGATTTTTCTACGAGGTTTGCAGTGAACTTGGAGTCCTCCTTTCTGTTGGCTACTAAGAATTTCAGAATAAAATTTAGTCACCATAAAGATTATATGGTGTTTCTTTGTCATTTTATTTTTCCTATCCTTATTTTCATTTTCCCTAATAACCTTAATTATTCATTTTTACTCTTGTAAACATCCATGCTGTGGGATGTTCTGTATGGCAAATGTGTTGCTAATTAGTCAATAAATAAAACACTGATTGGCCATTGGCTAGGCAGGAAGTGTAGGCGGGACAAGGAGGAGAATAAAGCTGGGAAGTGGAAGGCTGAGTCAGAGACACTGCCAGCCGCCATGATGAGAAACAGTGTGTGAAGATGCTGGTAAGCCACGAGCCACGTGGCAAGGTATAGATTAATGGAAATGGATTAATTTAAGCTGTAAGAACAGTTAGCAAGAAGCCTGCCATGGCCATACAGTTTGTAACCAATATAAGTCTCTGTGTTTACTTGATCGGGTCTGAGGCTGTGGGACTGGCAGGTGAAAGAGATTTGTCCTGACTGTGGGCCAGGCAGGAAAACTCTAGCTACAAATGGTGTCCAACATGGTGGCAAGAGTTTCCACCTAAAACCTGAGAAAAAAGATTCTAAAACGGAGCTAAAAACAGTTCCTAATTGTCTCTCTCAAATGAGCGGCAGCTGCCGGTTTGAGCTACTGGTGGAGTATGGAGGGAATGAGGCCTCTGCAAGTGGCACATTAAGCTGCATGGTGGATTTAGACTTTGCTAGTATAAAACAAAAAAAGAGGTTTCTGGGCTACACGCTGCTAGGATAAAAGCATAGACCCACGATAACTCCCAGAGCCGGTGGTAAAGTACCATGGCCATGTTGGGAAGCTGAGGTGGGCGGAGCCAGCAGCCACAGCTGCTGCAGGTTAAAGCAAGAGATTCACAATAAGACAGATTCAGATGTAATAGTTTACAATGTGTGTAAAATATACGTAGGCTTGAAAGAGACAAAAAAGGTGATATATACAGTTACAGAAACAAATACATAGTTTTAAAAAATAAAATCTTTAAAGAGACAGTAAAGGTAGTATAAAAAATAAGCCACATAAAAATGGATATTACACAGAGAATCTGGATTGTGTTGTCTTTGGGATTTTTAACTGCAGAAAAACATTTGATTGTAAAAGCTGTTGAGTTATGCCAAAATGTATATTTTAAAGGTACCTTGACTTCAAAATTTGGATATAAGGATATGTTGCTTTGGAAAGGAGACTCTGCTTTTGTTTCCACAGAAAGCCAGAGGCTATGGATTTGTTCCAGATTAAGATACATCAGGTTTGATGAGCCAAGACCCCCTGAAAGGTCTCCTATGACACCATGGCCCAGATGATCCAACATCCAGAATGGTTTCAAGGCAACTGGCTCAGACGATACAGCCTCACGGACTACTCCATAATCCTAAAATTTTCTTTGTGTCCCCATAAGATATAGCGCCCCCCTCCAGCAGGAAGTAGTAAGAGAAGTTATGCCCAAATTCCCAAATCATATGTAATTTTACTTTGTTAAGGTTAAAACCTTCCTTTTTGAAAAAAAAAAAAAGGGGGGAAGTGCTGTGGGATGTTCTGTATGGCAAATGTGTTGCTAATTAGTCAATAAATAAAACACTGATTGGTCATTGGCTAGGCAGGAAGTGTAGGCGGGACAAGGAGGAGAATAAAGCTGGGAAGTGGAAGGCTGAGTCAGAGAGACACTGCCAGCCACCACGATGACAAACAGCATATGAAGATGCTGGTAAGCCACGAGCCATGTGGCAAGGTATAGATTAATGGAAATGGATTAATTTAAGCTGTAAGAACAGTTAGCAAGAAGCCTGCCACGGCCATACAGTTTGTAACCAATATAAGTTTCTGTGTTTACTTGGTTGGGTCTGACGGCTGTGGGACTGGCAGGTGAAAGAGATTTGTCCTGTCTGTGGGCCAGGCAGGAAAACTCTAGCTACACATCCACAAATCTTTTGTGGAGGCAGATACACACATAGCCACCTATGTGGTGGGATTGGTGGACAGGACTGGCATAGATCAAGGATTTCAGTGGCTGGGAGATACTTCCTGTAGAGCTGTCCTTCTTTGTAGATGGCCTTGTTTCCATGTAAAGATTGCTACTGATGTCAGCAACCTGCTATTGAGAACACGTTGAAGTGTTCTCTGATTTGAGACACAGTAAAACAACAGAAGATCTAATAGGTGATATATATGCGAGGTATTTGAACATTCCAGCCAAGACATCACAATAAAGGTGGCACTAGTTAATCTTTGAGCACTACTCCTTCAAAATGGAGTGAGCTAGGAAATGATGTGTGGAAGAAAGCCCAAAGGCCTTGGAGAAATCTGGAATTATGTTTACTCCCTTAAAGTAGCAGCAGAGACTCAAACAAATGACACTCCTTTCTATACTGGCAACAAATCCCAAGGATCTAGCCTAATTCCAAAGAAGCCATTTTCCTAAACAACTGCCATCCTTCTCAGGTCAGGGACTAAGGCAACTATAATGAATAACTCACAAGACTGACGACACATAAAGCCTTGAAGAGCAAAGCCAGTAGACTTAAAGGTTTGGGGTACCCTGAAAGTATTCCTCCCCTTGGGCCACCTTAAGGAAAGCCGACAGGTGCCCAACTGAGTTCTCTTCTCTCATTTCGTTATGGGTGACCGTGTTTGGCTAGACTGTAGTGTGTGCTGATAAGCAGCAATTGAAACAACTAAACACTTAAAGTATCAAATCCCCAGTGTATAGGGCCAATTAAAATACCTCCTGGTGTAGTGTTACTCAAAATGAGATGTTAGAACCCCAGTTTACAGGTAGGCTACTGAAAGTACTGATTTCTGAGTACCATCCAATACCTATTACACCAGGATATTTTATTTTAAAATATTTTAATATCCACCCTAGCATCCTATCCAGGATTTAACAGGAGCCACTATTACTAAGACTATAAAGTAAATAAAAGATTGAGGTTCCAATTTTGAAATTCAATTACTGATGTTTTAGAAATGGGAGGATAGCCATATTTTTAAAGGGATAATATGCACCCCATTAATATATACAATTCAAAAATTTTACTATCAGTGAAAAAACAAAACTAATAAAACTTTTCTTTTAAAAAGGCTATGACTCATGGAAAAAGTAAAATGTACATAGTAATGTTAGAACAAAGGAGCAACACGGGAAAGGTAAATTCAAACTCTGAATTATAAAGTTTGGAGATGAAGCCTTGGTTAGGCATAAAAGTGACAATGTTTTATTAGTTTTTTTTTTTTTTATGTGAAACTCAGCTGAGCAGGAAAAAACCAGTCAATGGGAAAGACAAGAAAGGCACCCACCCACATACACATCGACACTGAGACTTACTGCCATCGGGTTTTATCCTTCAAGGAGTTTTTCCTGGAGCCGGTCCCTTCACTGGAGCTGTCCTCCTCCTCCATCTCCAAGCTCCGACTGCAGCTCCGGATGATCTGAAAGATGCTGTTGACTGTGGACTCCTTCTCTGAGTTCTTCAAGCCATTCTGTCCCACTCGTTGTAAGAAGTTATCTTGTCCACTGTAATCGGCTACGAACTACAGGGAAAAGTTCAAGAATGCACTGTTGCAACTTACTGTGTCTGAATAACCTACTTGGCTAGGAGACCTAAACCATAATAGCGGTAAATAACAGCGTGTGTGTGTGTGTGTGTGTGTGTGTGTGTGTGTGTGTGTGTGTGCGTGTGTGCGTGTGTGTGTGTGTGTGTGTGTGTGTGTGTGTGTGTGTGTGTGTGTCTATTTTACTGAATGAAGACAAGAGGCTCCAAGGAAAGCTTTTATTTCCTATTTTTTCATCCCCACCACATGAAATCCTAAAACGTGCCCTTTTCTTGCTGTGACAATTTCAGCACCTCTAGGAATCTAAACTGCACTTTGAATTTATAACACTAAAAGCAATATTATCTCATGGCTCCCTAGGGACAAGGTTAGCCACTTTACAGAGAAGGGAAGTTATTTTATTCTTGTAATGGGAATTGAGAAGAGAACCATGATTAAAGATCACCAGGACATGGAACAAGATGAAGTGACCCAACTCAAGAAAAACATTTAAAAAGCTGTCTTTGGCCTTCTTGCCCATATGTGCTCCAGGAAGACAGCAGCTTCTTGGTGTTTTTTAAAGCTATTATTGTGGCTTGATCTTGAGCAGGAAGTTTCCAGAATCAGAGGGAAGACCCACAACTCAGTCAAGAGAGGCAGTGTCCCTTCTTCACCACAGGGAGGGGAGCAGAGTGGAGGGTGGGAGGCTTTTCAAAGCCTTCTCTTTCGATTACTGGACATTTAAGACCAGCTGCCAAAACTAAGGAAATATTAGCCAGTGTGTATCACTCGTGCCTGTCGGGAATCTCAAGTCTTTCCGGACCAAGTGACGCCTCTGTTCTCAGGTGATGGGAAATAGGCCGAAGTTTTATGAGTCTTCCCACTTCAACTAAGAAAGATCGTGGTGTGTGTGTGTGTGTGTGTGTGTGTGTGTGTGTGTGTGTGTGTGTAAGGTCAGTATTGAGTGTTGTCATCCACACTAATGAGAATGTGAATGACCCTGGATTTGGGCTTGAGATTTCCAAAGACATAATGCCTCAAAATCTCCTTAACACATTTAAAAAAGACTTTAATTTCACGTTTAAACACCACAGAGGGAGATTTCCTTATTTCTTTTGAGCCTCTCAGCGCTCCTTACTCAGTGTGCCATGTCTTGAGGTGAAGCTTACACTGTCCTCTCCACTTTGGCAGGAGTTAAGAGCAGAAGCCCCGGGCCTAGGAGAGTAGGGTAAGGGTCAGAGCCTACGGGTCTGGATGAGGCACCTGTTTTCATGAAGAGAAGGCGACCATGGCTTTCCTCACTCCTCCACCCACTGATTTTAGGAAGTTACTGTTCTCATTTGACTTTATTCTCTGAATCTAGATGGTTCTACCCAATAGCAAAAAATTACCAACTTTTAAAACAACAACAAAACTCCAGGGGCACTTTTGTGCTCAACAGTGTCATATTAAACCTAATGTAACAACATTGAGTTCCAAGCAGCTGGTGTTGCTTTCTCCAGAACTTTCAAGGACCTCCTCACTACCCAGAAACAGCGTACCAAGGATTACTCTAGACTCAGGAAGCGTATTACTGAGCACACGAGGGCCAGGAGGACCTCTTGGGGGCTGCCCACTTGGAGAGACTCACCTCCAGGGCTTCTTCTTGGGAGCCGTACCGTGGGCAGAGCTTCAGGAGGCCAGAGGTACCATCAAGCACCTCACAGAGCTCCTTCAGGAACACCCCGCAGAAGGGAACCACCTTGCAGCCAGGGATGTGTAGGGCACGGGTCACCACCTTCTTATACTCCAGGGAAGACTCATGCTGAGCCATGGCATCCTTCAAGCTCCGCATGGTCTCAATGTCAGACTGATCCATAAACTGCCACATCTTCAGAACTTTCCTTGACCTATTGCAAGTAAATGACATTTTTTTTCAAGCCTGGAGGGGTGACAATGTAGCTTACAGTATGTAGGCTGAATTCCATACAACTTCATTGTCTTACCTTCTTAATGTTTTCTTTTTTTTTTTTTTGGTGTGTGTGTGTGTGTGTGTGTGTGTGTGTGTGTGTGTGTGTGTGTGTGTTATTAATTTATTTATTTAGGATTTCTATCTTCATTTACTTCCCAAGATGACGAGAATATTATTTATGCAAAATAAACTACAGAGTTAGTGCTGTTTCAGTGGGTCCAGGAGTCTGAGGACCTGAGTTGGGACCTGGAACCCAAGTAAACATGGAAGGAGAAAACAAACTCCATAAGGTTGTTCTCTGACCTCTCCATGCACACTCCCTACATATGCTATGCACACAGTAATAATAAAATTAAAAATTAAATAGGACAGACTCAAAAAGAAATAAGGTTAATTATCAAAGCTGAAAACTATATGTTGACTAGAGTATCCCTGGAGGCTATCATCAAGAGGAAAACATGGTTGATAATACTGACGTAAATGACTACTCTTCAAAGGATGTAAGAAAACGGCTTATTCTGTACAAATATGAGTGAACATGGCCTAGAAACATAGGATCTGATTCTTCTGAATGACATGCCCCACCATGGAATAGGTTACATGAACTTTTATAGTCACAGAACAAAATAAACTCATACATCAATACTTATTGCTGGGAACAGTAGGTAGGTGGAATGGACAAAGCAGAGAAAGCTCTTCTTCGGATTTCAAATGCTATCTTATGACATTCTTAGCTTTAGGGCTGGTGAAGGATAGAGATCTGTGAAGCTTAGCAATACATTCCAAAAGTTTTACCTAAGAGTCATCTCAGTGTTAGGTCAAATACAGGGATAGACAATAAACAGATACAAAAGAGACTAAACACAGCCCATAATAGTGTTGACTCTTGGTTTGCAATATCCTGTAGTGGGTAGCCTGGGTTTGATTTTATTAATAAGAACTTTTAAGATTCATGCTACAATATCCCTCTTCTCCAATCAATTAACATGCTCAATCTGCTTGATCCTCAGTACAGATGTGGCTTCTTCAAAGAACTCCAATTCACAGTAACATGGTCCTACAGAGCTTTAATTGTCAACTTGACACATCTGAGAGGAAAATTTTAAATGATAAATTGTTTAGCTCAGATGTATCTTTGGGGGACTGTCTTACTGTTAATTGATGTAAGATGGTCCAGCCCTCTGTGGGCAGCCCCATTCTCTGAACTGGTACAATAGTAGCGTAACTGTTATAGGAGTAACCAACCACTTTCTGGTTGGATTAAGGCCCACTCCATGAGATGGAACCCGTTACCTGGTACTCTTAAAGGAGCCAAAATTCAGTGACTAGATAGGTCATAGATCCAAGGAGAGAACCCAGGAGTACTATTTTGCTAAATGGACAGGATAATAAAATGCCTCCTAATGACGTGTTCCTATACCTCTAGGTCAGAGCATCTCTCAACCCTTATCAGAGGGTTCTTGTAGTAGATGACAATTAACACAGAGACCCTCAATTGCTTAATATGCATAGAATAAGAGAAACTGTGTAGTGTTTGTCCCTAAAGAGGACATACATATCATATCCCTCCTCCCAAAGCTCAGGGATCTTCATGAAAGAGTGAGAAATATTGTAAGAATTCAAGGTGGTGGATAAAGGAAACTGTCAGATAAAAGTGCCCAGATAAAACAGGGCAGTTACACCTATAAACTCACAGCAATTGTGACAACATGCCCAAGAGCTATGCAAGTCCCAGCCAGACAAAATCCCAGCAGAGAGGATGGAAAGCAGACACAAAATCCACCACTAGCTGAGGAGGTATTGGCATTTGACAGCTGCTGCAAGAGGAGAAGTCAGTTTTCTTTAATGGTGTGATCCCTGGTAGGTTGACCACATTCCAGGGCAGACCTCACTTCCGGTTGGGTGACACAGCTAGACTCCATGGGGTAAGACAAAAAGAAGAAGAAGAAAAAGAAGGAGGAGGAGGAGGAGGAGGAGGAGGAGGAGGAGGAGGAGGAGGAGAAATCTCTAAGTAGGATGGGAAGGGATGGGAGGGTGAGGAGAGTAGTTATTGGAGGGGTTGGGGGGAAACAGATGGAACCATTCAAAATACATTGTATGAAATTCTTGAAGGATTAATAAAAAAATATTGCTTTAAAAAAAAGCTAAGTATAAGACCAGGATTAAGGCAGCAAGGAGCATTCCTTCCAGGTTTCTGCTCTGAGTTCTAGTTTGAGTTCCTACTCTGATTTCCTTCCGTATGGACTTATGACCTGAAAGGGTCGTCCAAATAACCCCTTTCCTCCTCTGAACTGCTTTTGCTTGGGTGTTTTTATCACAGAAACAGAAAGAAAACCAGAACATATTTCTGAGGCTTTGTCCACAGAAAGTGTGTCCCAAACATCCCTCCTGCTCTTTGAGTCCCTCTGTGGTATAAAAGAAGCCTGCTGGTTTGGACTCTCATGAGAAACAGCTTTCTACAGAATAAAGCCTGACCTTAGCTCCACCCCATCTGGGGACCTTGTCTTGAAGTATGATTTGCATAACAACGTATTAAATGGAAGTTTTCCCATTTTGAAACTTATGCTGAGATCAACACGTAACACCATAGCTGGCAGTCTGAAGGGAGGTGTCATGGCATCATGAGGGAGTGCCCAGACTGCCCTCGGTGGTTTCTTGTCTTCCTTCAGTCCACACACACAGGAAAGCTAGATTTAAGCAGACAAATAGTTCTATGGAGAGTATCGTGAGAGAGCTTATGTAAAAAGCATGGACTGAGCCTCAGTGGAGGGGGTGTCAAGTGGACTCCTTGGACATTCATCCTGTGCAGTTTGTTTATCACAGGCCCTACTGTACAACTCTTGCCTAAAGATGGGCAACTGCCTGGAGTTGCCCAATGGCCAGGGAGAGAGAGCTCTGCAAATGTTTTCTGCCTTTGCAAAGTTGACGAGGCAGTGGGGGTGTCCCTCCTGAGTCCAGAGTAGACAATGTGGAAGGAGCTGGGCCAGGGCTATCTTGAAAAGCTTGCCTGTCAGATGAGGTGACCCATAAGCCTAGGAAAGAGGACCCCAGAACTAGACCTAAAGCCTGAGAATTGAGTGGTCACCACACTTTGACAGATATTATATTTAAATATGAAATGTTCCTCACAGGCTCATGTTTAAGCATTCAGGGAGGTTCCTGCCCCTGAGGGGGGGTGCTATTTTTGAGGGTTTTAGAAATTTTAGGACGGGGTGGGGGTGTCTAGCTAGAAGAAGGTCACTAGGTGTGGGTCTTTGGGGATAACACCTTGTCCTTGAACCTTCCTGTTTCTCTCTCACTTCCACCATGTTCACAGCGAGGGAAAGAGGCCTCTCCACTACATGCTCCCAATGTCATCATGTTCTACCCAGGCACCAGTAGCCAAGCAAGCATGTGGGGAACACCTCGAAACCATGAGCCAAAAATAGACACTTGCTCCTTCAAGCTGTTCTCTCAGGCACTCGAGACAGTGCTGAGAAAGCTAATAACCAGGTAATCATGCCGTGAGAAAGGTAATAACTAGGTAACCATGCAGTGAGAGACCCTGGCAAAGCGAGCAGATGGGCAGACAGGGAAGGAACTCTAGCATCATCCACATCTACCTCTGTGAAGGTAGAGACGGTCACAGCCAGCCAAGTAGGACTTTGAGCTCCTTCAACACCTGTTCCCTCCCCTGCCCTGTTAACCCTACCTCCCCTTTCCTGCCCCCTCCTTCTCCTCTCTTTCCTCCCCTTTTGAGGGACCAGGGCTGTGGAGTTGGAAGAAAGTAGGGCATTTCCCCTTCATGATCACTACCAATTGCATCCCTTGGTAAATGTGTGTCCCTTGGTAAATGTGGCTGGCGGCCCAGGGAATGAATTCAGAGATATCTAAGCAGAAAGAGAAGCCTGTCCAGATCACCATACTTTCTTACCTGAGGCCAGCCAGGAACTCCATGACGGCGTTGTAGTTGCCCATGTTCCAGCAGCATTTGGCCACATGCACCAAGTATGAGAAGACTTCCCGCTTCTCCTCCATGGAGCCTGCTGTGAGGATCAGCCATGTCACCCAGGAGCTCACCTGGAAGAAGGGAGAGGGGCATTCACTGAAGACATGTCCTGGAAGCTTGACAAATACTTTTTATTGTTGTTTAAAAAAATCGGTTTGGGACCTGGAAAAGAAGTAAGCAAAGAGCTCTAATGTAAAAACCAGCTCCGCTGCTGCTTCATATGACTCTGGGCAAGCCAATCTGTCTGCATCTTCATCTCCATCTTGAAATTAAAAAGGCTCCATCTTAAAATAAAACCCCTCTTGATCTACACGATTCTTTGAAACTAAAAAAATGCACGGCCCGTGGATACTCGTGATACGATGTGGCTGAGAGACATGAAGATTAAATGCAGTCACTGCATTTAGCTTGTAAGTTGAAAACATTTATCAAGCAATGACATGTGTGACATCAGGGCTGGTAAGATGTCTGAGCAAGCAGAGGCACCTGCCCTAAAAATTGGACAGCCTGATTTCCATCCCTGGTACCCACATGGCGGAAGGAGAGAATAAAATCTCTAATGGTGTCTTCTGATCTCCACATGCCTGCCATGGCATGAGCTCTTGTGTACGTATACACACAAGCACGCACATGCATACACACATAAGCATGTGCATAAACAAATACAAATCTTTAAAAAAATTAAAGTGGGTGGTACCAAACAAAAAATACAAAAATATTTTGGAACAATCTCTTACATATACTGTTTATTATGTTCTTCAAATGACAAAATTATTAGAATGCACCAGGCGCCATTCTGAGTACTCTGACTATGCCACCTCACTTGTCTCTCACAACAGTTCAGAGTCAGGGATGGTTAGTACCCAAGAGGCTTGCTGAAGATCCTCAGGTAGCAGGTAACAAAAGCTTGCCCTGGACTCGGGGTTGACGTTTGGTGGCCTGCACCATAAAGCCCTCACCCCTGAGTGAGCACACAGGAAATCTCATGTTTGCTGGCTCTAGGGTTACATTTTTCTAGCATGATTTGCTTTTTCTACCAGAGAGTCTGGAGTATAAAACTTGGTAACTCACATCTCCATCCCCTTTATGCCATTCAGTGTTTAAGTATCTCTTTCTGCTCTGAGATTAGTTCACTGTTGTTCATCCTGGTGCTTGGCCACTGCTGTTGACGGGCCTTCTCTACCCCGGCCAACTCACGGGGAGGGTGACCAGTTGTCTGCTGTTGACCATATTAGTTGCATATGGGTCAGCCACAGAGCTGAAACCTAAGGAACGATTCTTTCTTCAGCCTGTGTGAAAAGAGGCCTAAACAGAGTTCATGGTGACCCAGACATCTGAGGAAATAGGAGTTCAAGGTAGAGGGTGCACTGCCCACAAAAGGAAACAATAGGAATTAATGACCTTTAGTGTCGGGAGCAACCGTAGAGGGATGTCCAATGCCGGTTTTTCACATCTAGACTCTGTGGCGTGGCAGGCTCTGGGTTTGATCCCCAGCATCACAACCAAAAGAAATGAAACAAAACCAAGAATAAAACAAATAAATCAGAAGAATATATGTCTCAGAGGAGAAATGACTTTCTTATGAAGCCATGATACTTAAAAACTAGGACTCTCAGTTTAGTGCTCTTATTTAGCTGATGAAAGGTGACAGTTTCTTTACTTTACAACTTCTTTCCTGGGTGGATCCTCCTAAGCACTCAATTTGGACTTGCACATTTGAAGACAAAGACAGAGTTAAAGGAAAACACTCCAAGAACTGTACCCCCAAAATAATTAAAGAAAAACCATCACCAACAAAACCCAATCGAAACCACAGTGGAGAGGATACTTAAAACTCAGCCAGGGGCTGTCTGAGTCCCATGGCTTTAGGGCCTTCCATGCTGAAAATCACTGTAATATTCTGGCTCTTCTCCTACCATGTAGTGAATGGAAAGGGTTAACCCTCCTCACTTTGGAGAGGCCCCTCCCAGAGCAGTACAGACCACCACGTGTTTGTGTCTCAATCCTGATCACGCACACAGATTTATTTCCTATCAGTCAAATCATTTCCCATACACTTTCCCACATGCTAGGGAAAAAATAGCAATACAGTATTTCACATGGAAATATAATTTAAACCAACTGTTCTATCTCTGAGTGTGAGTCCCTAGGGCCCCTGGTTGTTGAGATTATATAAGCACTGTTATCATAATCTCTCTCTCTCTCTCTCTCTCTCTCTCTCTCTCTCTCTCTCTCTCTCTCTCTCACACACACACACACACACACACACACACACACACACACACACACACACCACATCAGCTCACAGACTGCAAGGACAATTCTTGTGATGACACAGTATATTTATGATTTTATTGACGCTAAGTGGGGAGAGTGTTAACAATGAAACAAAATAAATGGGGGAAAAAAAGGAGACAAAAATTTTGGTGGTATCAATTGTTGCCCACAACATAAATGGCAGTTAGACTAACCAAGTAGAGATGAATGGTGCTGCCAGCTCAGGAAGAGTTTCAGGATATTAGTCACAAAGAAAAACATAAAAACACACACAGTACTATCACTCTGCTACAGGGAACACCCAGAGCCCAGAGCCCAGGGGAGTTACCTGTAGGAGATTATTTTGCCTAATTTCAATGGTCAGCATGAATAAGCAGAGAATCAGACTCTTGGCTCAGTTCACATATGCATAAACGTATGATTTATTGATTGAGCTATTGATACGTGCCTGTCTGTGTGAGTTTCTCTGTGAGTACGTGCATGGGACAGATCCCTCAGAGCTAGAGTTAGCAGGCATTCCAGGACTCATGGTTACACAAAAAGTACACCCCACTGCTAAGCCATCTCTCCAGCCCCTCAGTTTAAGAGCTTGTCCTGAAGGCTTGGGTTTACTCTGATGATCCTAACCCCTGAGCCACACCTACAGCCTACAGCTTCTCTACAACTACTCCTTTTAAATATGTCCTTCCTTCCTTCCTTCCTTCCTTCCTTCCTTCCTTCCTTCCTTCCTCCCTCCCTCCCTCCCTCCCTCCCTCCCTCTCTCCCTTCCTTCCTCCCTCCCTTCCCCCCTGCTCTGTCCCTCCTTGTCTTTGTTCCTTCTTCCTTTCCAACCTTCTTTTCCTTCTATCCTTCAGCTAAATAAGAGCACTAAACTGAGAGTCCTAGTTTTTAAGTATCATGGCTTCATAAGAAAGTCATATCTCCTCTGAGACATATATTCTTCTGATTTATTTGTTTTACTCTTGGTTTCGTTTCATTTCTTTTGGTTGTGATGCTGGGGATCAAACCCAGAGCCTGCCACGCCACAGATTCTAGATGTGAAAAACCGGCATTGGACATCCCTCTACGGTTGCTCCCGACACTAAAGGGATTGACTTCAGAGTTTTGCATGTGCTAGACAAATACTCTACTACATCCCTGGCCATTCTTCATTTTGCGATAGAGTCTCAGTAAGTTGTCTAAGCTGTCTTTGAACTTACAATCCTATGTCTCAACCTTCCCAGTGGGTATAATTAGAGTGGTATGCCAGCATGTGCAACATCATTGTCGTCATGCTTATCATGCCCCTTTCAGGACTTGTAGGCCCAGCCACACTGAACATCCTGCTCTCTCTTGCCACATCGAGTACCATATTGGCCGCATCATAGTTCCACCAGGAAGGAATGTTCTTGCAGCATTCAAACGATCTTTCCCTGGTCCATTATGTCTTGTCTATGTCTTCTATATGGTTGGATCCTTCTCTTGGCCCACAGACTCGAGTCCATTCTCCAGCCTCATCTCCTCTCACACCCTATTTTTAGAGTCAAACCAGGCTTTTCCCATCTTGGGGACTTAGGATGCTCCTCCTCCTATGGAAAGCTCCTCCAGACCCAACTTACGAGCTCATGTCTACTCATCCTTTAGGAAGAACTTTCCCGAGACCTGTCATCAAGGTCTTACCTCTGGGACCCATACCTCAGAAGGGCCCTCACTGACCCTTGTAGTGACCTTTGTAGCTGTAGTCCCTGCAGTGAAAAGTCTGTAGGTAGAGAGGACATGCCTGTTCACAGACTGTGCACCTGCTTTCTAGATCATTCCTCCTCAGTAAACCCAGGCTTCCCACGTTCAATGACCTTAATGATACTAAGCCCTTTTTCATGTCCGCAAACATCTTTTATGTGTCTCAGTCCTCCTGAACAGACCATAAGGGGCCAAGGGGTGGCAGTGGCATATGGATAAATTTGAACTAGAGATCTGAAATGTCTATTTACTGGTACACATGTCAAGATGGGAAAATTGGGGAGGCCAATAATCTAGAACTCCTTTGTTCTTGTGCCCTAGGCCCCAGAAGGAAGGAGCAAGTCTACCTTTAGGAACCTGACCAAAAATCACTGTTTTTAAGTCATCACTGACTTCCCTTTTGGACTATGTGCACATGTTCTGGTGCCCCCTACCACCCTGACCCAAGGGTGTATTTGGTATTGTGTCCCCATGAAGGCAGATGCTGAGCTTGCTGCATTTACAGTAAGTAAAAATTTCAGTGACTGAGATCTACCCTCTGTAAGTCTAACGAGAATGAGGAAACAAGTGGGTAAACAAATGAATAATGCATGCATCTTTAGAAAGGCAATCTTGGTGGTTCACCTAGCACCTTCCATCCAGTTCTCTTTGACTTAATGTAGGATCTTGAGGCCACAGTTGTGCTGTACTGGGTTCCTCACTGCGGCGCACATGTATGTCTGGTTTATTTTTTTTATATTTGTGTGCCTGACTTTCACATGAGGCTGCTCTGTCTGTCTCAGCAGACCCTGAGTTCTCAAGGATAGAGACCATCTTTCCCACATTTCCAGGATGGGGATGCTTGGTGTCTCTGGCCAACAGGCAGGCCATCCAGAGTCCCAGGAGGCCATGGGTAGGGAGGATTCTCAGAGCTCAGGAATTATATTTGGGAAAAGCCTAAGCACTTCCTATTGCTATTCCCAGGTCCAGAAAAAAGGAGACAGATGAATTTCTGCCAAAAATTTTTTGAATATGCCAGTATAAATGTAGTCAGAAAGAAGGTCTGTTGCAATGGGTATCTAGTCACTCTAATGGCAAAGGTTGGGCTCAAATGGTGAAATATACAGAAGTCAATGGAAGTTGAACAAAGCTTCTCTCCAGCAGCTATGGAATGTGCACACATCACCACCCTCCACAGACTGAGGCCACCCACACATGCTCCCTGCTACATATGTGTCACTGCACACACCCGTGCCTACCTGTGCTCCCCAAATGTGGGACACTCAGATGGGGATCACTGGTGATGGTGGTGTCTGTTCAAATGCAGACCCCAAGGCCTCACCCAGACTTAGGAATCAGACTCGCAAACAGCAGGGCGGGGCCAAGCCTGGGAACCTGCATTTTCGTATAAACTCTATGGTGATTCCTAACTGCACCAGAGTCTGAGAACGAGTGCAGGAGCTCCATGTCCTTTGTTGGCACCCTGGGGTGCAGAGCAGGGCTGTAGCACAGTGCCTGTGAGATAGTCTCATACCGTAGACCAGCCACCCTGGCCTCCTCATGTCCTAACTAGCTGGGTCCACCTGGAACTAGGAAAAGGAAGTCACAGAGAGGCTACAAGAAGCAGGGGTGGAAATCACAGGTGTCTGGGGTGACTAGAACTGTGTTCGTCCTCTAGTTCCACTGCTTCTTCAGCCAAGTCTCAGAGACAAGCTGCCTCGCTGCTCTGAGCCTCAATTTCCTCTTCAGTAAAATGGGAATAATAATCATAAAGTTATGGTGAGAGTGAAATGAGGAAATTACAGATCTCAACATGCCCTTTGTGTGTAGATAAGAGCTGGATGAATGTTTTCTGGGTGACCATGGCAGCTGCTGCTGCTATGGCTACGATTAATCTTGTTATGTGAGCGAAGGAGTGGCTGGATTCCAGATATGGACCTCAGAGACCCAGAAGAAAGAATTGTTAAGTCTCACTTCTTAACTACAAGGCTAGACCAGAAGAATGTGTGAGCACCCGGAGTACAGTCCTTCCCTAACAGGATAACTCACAGGTCATTTTTTTTCTTGATTCCTTGTTAGGAAGAATATGGCATTTTAAAGGTATAAGTTACCCGATCTCATTCATTCAGATGCCTAGACCCAGCCATACCTGAAACTCCTCAACAACTCCATATATATATAAATATTTGGGGGGTGGGGTTGTTGAGCAGTTTACAATTGAGTTGTTTCTAAAATGTGACTGAAAATAAAATCCTGACAAGTATTTTGTGGTTTAAGGTGATTCTCTCTCTTCTAACAAATACTTGCTGTGGATCATGTGCCATGCTTGTCCAGAGTAAACAAAACTAGACCTTGGAGCTTTGTGGGAGAAAAATCACACCAATGACAAATTAATTAATGGTCAGTTCATTGATGAGTACAAGGTCCCCTTTGCCCACTCATATGCTGCCTCTCTAGAAGTCTGATTTTTCTACCAGTGCTGGATCCCAGGTACCTTCTTGTGATTTGAATGAAAATTGCCCCCATTGGCTCATAGGGAGTGGCCCTATTTGAAAGGATTAGGATGTGTTGGTGTAGGTATGGTCTTGTTGGAGGAAGTGTGTTACTGTGGGGGTGAGCTTTGAGGTTTCAGAAGCTCAAACCACGCCCAGTGTCTCACTCTTGGGCTGCTTGCTGATCTAGATGTAGAACTCATGGCTTCTTCTCCAGCACCATGTCTACCTGTGAGCCACCATATTTCCCTCCATGATGACAATAAACTAAACCTCTGCACCTGTAAGGAAGCCCCAACTCTTATAAATGCTTTCCTTTATAAGAGTTGCCACAGTCATGGTGTCTTTTCACAGCAATAAAACCCGAACTAAGACACCTCCCAAGGCTGTTTACATCTCTATGTCACATCATTCTTTCTACATTTCTGCATGATTGTGCACTTGCTGGGGACTGTGTGAGGCACGTGGGCAGGAAGAACTGGAGTGAACAGAAGAAAACTGGGGCTGCATACTTGGCCCTGCAAGTAGGCCAGCTGTGTGCATGTCCATTTTCTCTGCACTGTCAACTTCTAGACAGTAAGAACACATTCTGGCCACGTTCCTACTGCTGGAAGAATTTCTTGTCCATAGTTAGCAAAACACAGTTGTTTATCCCTGAATCCTTCAGCTATAAATTCCTTAAATACTCAGAAATTGGGTCTGCATCCACAGTTACTTAGTGACTCATATCAACTACAGAAGATATTCTGACTTAGATGTGCAAGCATAACTTTTAGTTAAGCAGGCTTGGGAGAATCCCCAGTAGCTATAAGGTAGTGTTAGTCTCCTCTTTACCACACCAAGTGGAACTGAATGGATCATTCATTCTGAAGCTTATAATGAAATGGGGTTCAAAATTAAGCCTCATCTTATAGACACCCTATTTTGTAAAAGTATGTATTGATACCCTTAGAATAGGGTCTTAATTATTTCATCCCATTACACATGATGGAATTAAAATTCATAACTAACATTTACATCAAAAGCAAGTTGTGAGCTCAAAATTAGCCTGATCCTACTTGAGGGTTATTTATGAAATTTTTTTCTCCACAGTATCTTTCTTTTGGCGCTAGAGATTGAAGCCAGGGCCTTGTACATACTAAGTTTGTGCTCTAGCACAGCTCTAGCTACATCTCCAGTGTCTCTTTGCATGATTTTAAAGATCATAATTACAAGGTCAATAGCTTAGACATGTTAGACATGTATTCATGAAAAGCATTAGCCTTCTATTTACGCAGCTCTGCAAGCTCATACTAATATTGTTTCCATTTTAAGATGAGAAACCCAAGGTTCAGAGTGGCTACACAAGCATGCTCCAAGGTTATCCACTGACACTAGGAGTGAACCAAAATGAAAAATATGCTTTTAAACTACCAGGCTTTGATACTTTCCATCTTCTCTTATAGAAATTAACAGGGAATTAATTATAGTTTTGGACATTCAGAAGCCATTCTTAGCTCATGGTTTAAAAAAATGCCTCTTAGCAAAGACTTTGGGGAAGCTACAAGGTCTGAGAAATGCAGCTGGTCAGACCTCCTTTAGACAGAATGCTTGTGTGCTGAACGTACAGGGATTGTGACACTTGGTCTGCTGGTTGCTCACTAATGATCTTATTTGGTCACCCTTCTATCTCTGGCCTCAAGAGTAGGCCAGGGCCTCCCCAAGTTCCAGAGTCTTGAAGAAATAAGAGTGTGTGGGAGAAAGCATGTGAGAGTCCATCCTGCAGCTTACTCCCAGAGATGACTCAAAGAGCTCATGCTAGGTCTGTCATATGTCTCTTGGTTTATAAAAAACTGAAGCACAGAGAAGTCCAGTCACAGAGCTGGTAAGTGGCAGAGGAAGGATCATAGTCTGCCCTTAGGGCTCCCCACACCAGTCTCTGCTGGTATGATTAGGTTCTTGAACTCCAATGTTTAACTAAGCAATCTCTTTGCTTAGTCCTCTCCATGGGTACCATTCTTCACTCGGCTTGGTCTTGCCTACTGTCTCTGCAGCCAGACTCAAACATCCACCTCTTGTTCTGAATATACAAGAGCGAACTGGACTTATCTAACAGGAGGACTCAAAGCCTCCTCTCTTGTCTCCTTTCCCTGACTCCTTTCCCTCCATCCTTCTATCCAGTAGGTTTCCAGTAGTCTGAACAGCATCTCCTTTAGGAAGCCTACCCTAAACTCTCAGAGAGTTCAGAGTGCCTCTGTGCTAAAATAACTCACGGCTACCTTTACTACCGTGCATAGTAACCACTATCCTTCACGGGATAGGAAGTTACTTGAAGCAGGATTACTTTGCTCATGTCTCCCTGCGCAGGTCTGGCATGAGTGGCAAGTGCTCACAAACATCTCACTTTGTGTTATGCATGGAGCACAACAGCTGATAGTGCTTCCCTTTTCAGAAGACCACCGTGTACCAGGGTAGGCCAGAGTACTGGTGGTTGTGGTAAGAAAAGTGAGGCAAAGTCATTGACCCTAGACCTGATGGTGTCCCATCACAATCACCTGTCAGCTTGCTTTTTACCCAAAAGGCTGGTATTGGGGAAATACATGCAGGGAGTCAGGACCCAGAAGGCTGATGGATAATTTGGTTCGTCCTAGAAGATTCTACTTCCCTGAGACACTTTAGTGTTGAAGCCAAGAGTTCTACATCTGTATCAGCAAGCAGCCAAATGAAGGTAGTGGAAGACTTCTCATTTTTTTTTTCTGGAATGTCTTGGGCCCATCCAGAGGTTCTCTGGCTTAGTCTCTTGGTTGGAGAAACCATTGGCCAGAGGCCAAAATTCCTGGGGAAAAGAAAGGAGTGAAGTTTGCCTGCCAGGATTACTGAGAAGGACCAGGAGCTTTGGAGATGTGCTGTGAGCCTCGAGAGCCCCCGAGCAGGGAAACACCTGCCACACATAAGCGAAAGAGAGTCCAGAAAGTCTGTATGTCACTTGGTATAAAATGCAGGCTTTCACACTCTGCTGTGAAGATGGTGAGCAGCGAGCTGGGGGCTTAAGGCCTCAACCAACACCAACAATCAGTCAGGAAGGGGAGAGAGGAGGGAACAAACAATCTGCATGTGTTGGCAGATGTTCCCCTCAGACAGATCTGTGGGGAGAAACAAAAGACATTGATATCTCCCAGAGCTCAGTTACCTCCCAGCCTCTCTAGACATGGGGATATGTTATAGACCGCCGAGACCAGTCAATTTGTTCACTAAAAGTCCTTAGGGTGACCTGGGCATAGAATTCGGTGGGGGGTCAAATGTGATCAAGTGGATCTCCGCCTCTTGGCTTCTCTTCCTCTGGGCAGAGAACCTGTGCAGAGTGATAGCAGAGTGTACCAGATGGCAAAGAACACAGGACTTTGAGCCAAAAGCAGGAACGTTCATTTCTTGGCTCTGTCTCTCATTATTTTTGTGACCTGGAGTAAGTTTTCTAATTACCCTGAGACTCAATTTCTTCACCTATAAACTAGGCATAATTAAATGCCCTCGATTTTAATGGGTGTGGTGTCTCATAAAAGGGATAATATATGAGAAGGGTTCCAGTGCACAGAGCCAAGTACATCTCAATAAATGCCGACCAGTTTTGACAATTAAAAAGGAGCAGTTCCCTCTTCACACTGTAGACATTGTGGAAACACTGAGACTTTTTTTTAATGACCACTGCAGCTTCACTCCTCCCTTAACAAAGAAAGGCTTCCCAAGGATAAGAGCCTTCAAAGGGATTCTTCATTTCTCTTAAAGAGACCAGGAAAGAGGAAGCAAAGGGAGGCAGGAGGGCAGGAAAAACCTTCACAAAAAAGTACCAATAAGGCTGGGTAGATGGCTCAGTGGGTAAAGTGCCTGTCACTCAAGCAGGAGGACCTGAGTTCGGATCCCCGGAACCCATGTAAAAAGCCAGGGGTTGAGAGCACATGTCTATAATACTAGTAATGGGATGGGGAGGGGCAGAGATAGGCAGGTCCCTTGTAGCTCACTGGCTGACCAGCCTAGTCTAGTGGATAAGCTTCAGCTTCGGTGAGAGACCCTGTCTCACATTATAAAGTTGGAGAGCTGGTCTCAGTGGGTAAAGGTACTTGCTGCCAAGTCTGACAACTTGAGTTTGATCCCTGAAACCTATGTGTTAGGGGAGAATTGACACCCACAAGTTGTCCTCTGACCTCTACATGAGTACCTTGGCACATGAGTACACATGCATACATATATAAATAAGCAAATATGGGGATTTGTTTTGTTTTGTTTTTAAAGGTAGAGAGTGATCAAAAAGGACAATGGACACCAAAGTCTGGCCTCCATGAATAACACACACACACACACACACAAGTCCACATACTGCACATTCTCTCTCTCCTCCCCCCACTCCCCAGATTCGCTCGAAGTTTGGTAGCTACCATATTAGTAATTCTCAGGGTGCAGCTGTAACTGAGGTCTCTCTCTCTCTCCCTCCCCACCATCTCTCTCTCATACATAAGGGAAAAAAATAACCCATCAGTAGATGGCCTAATAAAACTGGCAGTAAAAGGTGGAGGCAGATGATCAGGAGGCCAGCTTGAGGCACTTACTGAGAATGTGAGGACATATAAGATAAGGTTGGCTAGAGAAAGAAGCCCTGAAAAAATGGGTAGTCACAAGCTGCTGCCCCAGGAACCTAGGTCCTGGGTCCCAGAAAGATTAGTTGCATGGGAGTATAGTTATAGCTTGGATGAGGTGGGATTCAAATGTCCACATGACACTTGCTACTTCAACATTTTCCCTGATTATTGAAAAGAAGTCATTGCTGGGCATGGTGGTGCATGCCTTTGCATGCCTTTAGTCCCAGCTCTTCAACAGGCTGAGGTGGGAGGGCCACATTAGCTTCTGAGTTCTAGATAAGCTTTGAAGCATAGAGAGAGAGAGCCCATATCAACAAGCAACAGCAACAGTAAATGAATAATAAATAAATAATAATTTAAAAAGAAAATGGAAGTAGGGGCTGGAGAGATGGCTCATCCATTAAGGGCACCATATGCTGCTCTTCCAGAGGACCTGGGTTTGATTCCAGCGTCTACATGGTGGCTCACAATCATTTGTAATTCCAATTCCGGGGGATCTGACCCTCTTCTGGGTCCATGGCACCAACCACACGTGTGGTAAACTGACATACATGCAGGCAGAGCACCCACAGGCATAATATAAGCACATTTTTTTAAAAGACAAAAAAAGCCAAAGTAATCTTTTGGGGAGAAAGAACACATCCTAATTCTGTGTAAAAACCAACCAACAGAGTTGCGGCTATTTAGCACAAGGTACAATTATGTGAAGTTCTCCAGCAATTACAGATCCTGTAAAACAGGCAGTGAGTGTGCTATGAGACCATGGGATCTGAGAGTGCTCGATACCCTGGTGGAGCAGAGCAAAGGAACACCTAGCACACTTGAAGCTGTGAGCACAGAAGTCAGTTCAGACTATCAACGACTGTCCCATGGCCCGCTTCAGCCTCTCCCCTGCGCTTGATACTCATGTCCCCTGTTTGCTGCCTGTTCACACGGGCTGGTCCCTCTGTGCTGTTAGATTCTGAAATCTTGACGGACAGACACTTGATCTGACAACTTAGTGCCCCATGTTCTCCAGGTAGTGGGTGCTCCGTGAATAGCCAGCAGCAGGTGTCAGCCAGTCCTGTTCTGAAGACCCCAGACAGAAATAGGTCAGCAGTGTTCTGACGTAATGTTTCCTAAACTACGCTCCAGGGCACATATTCTACCAGATGTTACACATTTTGTGAAGAAGTGTCTGGGGCTGTATAAGTTCAGGAAATGCTGGGATTAAAAAAGCTTTCTTTTGTTTTTTACTGGCAGGATTTCTTGGAGTATTTAAGATGCTGATGAGAGAGATGAATCTCCAAGGAGGCTTAGTCCTATGTCCCCTGTTCCTGTAGCTATGTGATTTTTTTTTTCTTTTCTTCCAGCAGCCAGAAGAGCTTGGAACACGAGCCTCGAGTTTCTCTCAGCCCCTTGCCCCTGGTGTGAATACAGCTCAGGGCTCCTACCCACTGGCATTTTTGCAAATCGGATACCTGCATCTGGCTTCCTGAAAACATATCCCTTCATCACTAGAAACGGCTTGGGGCTGGGGTGGGGGCTGTGGGAGGTTGGAACAGTCACGAAGAGCAACATAGTGTATTATGACTGGTGCCACAAATTCAGAATCAGTGTGTCACTGGAAAAATTCTAAATCCAAGACACAAAGGAAGGTTTTTCTTATAATTCCAAGAGGCGGCTCAGGCCCACAGGCTGCTGTTGTTTCATAGTCAAGATAACCATGGGGCAATTACCCAGAGAACAGAGCAGTTCTTACCAAGGTCTTACTCGATGGTATAGAAACTAATCAGCAAACTTTAGAATGCTTCAATTTAAAAAGGTCTTATATCTTATTTAGTTCATTTTCTTTAGTTGCTAGACAAATGGAAGGGGAAAAGGTTAAGTGTCTTGCAAATGCGCCTAGACTCCAGGTTACCTGACCTCTACTTGAACATCCTATTGGTCTCACCTGCTGGGTGTCAGCTATTTCTGCAAAGAAGCCCTGATACATTTGTCCTCCCTCTGTGGGTCTTTAGATAAAGGCTCCCCTGGGAGAAATGGTGCATGCCAGGAAGATCTGAGAGTGAGAAAGGGGGTAGGAGGGTTGGGAATGGCAGCATCTGCTGCAGATAAACAACCTGAGTGAGTGGCAATGCCAAGGCAAAAGCCTAGGACAAAGGGCAATACAAACGGGCATGCCCTGCTCAGGATGGACCTGCCGGGACGCAGGTCTCAACAGTCTGGAGGGACCAAGGGTGGTTGTGGCAGCAGACCTGTCTGCAGGACTCCAGGTATGCCACTGTGGCTTCAACTTCTGCCTCTAGCTCCAGCCAGGGAGGAAGACCAGCTGTGCCCTGCAGACTGGGCTGTGGGAGGAAGAGGATGGAGGAGGATGGAGATTGGGCAGAACGCTAGAAGGGAAGCTCCAGGAAAACGGGACAGAATTAATGATGCAGCCATCCTTTGTCTAATTACCCATGGGAGAGAAGGACAGACCAAAGGAAGAAAACTCCCATGCTCCCATAAGGAGGCGAAGGCAGCAGGAAGAGGCCCCTGGAGAACCTTCTGGTTAGCATCTGCTTCAAAATGGGAGGGCACAGCTGTCACCACCCACAGTGAATTGGGGGCTCAGTGGGCACACTCAAGGTTAAGAGCTGCAGACATTCAAAACCTTGGTCCTAGGGAGGCTGAAGTGAGGGTCAGACCTGCAGAGGAAGGGCATTTGTTTTGGAGACTGGGGCCTTCAGCAGGCAGGACTGAAAGGAATGAGTGAAAGCCTGCTTGTCTTCTTCAGGGCAATCAAGGCAGATTAGGGGCTTGCCGACAGTTCCTGTGAAAGTTGACAGAACCCCTAGGGCAGGGCAGGAATTGTCTACAGTGCCTGACAGTTAAAGGGTTATACATATCCTGATAAGAAACTGTGTAGGAGCCAAACACCAGCCTTGTTTCCTTGTGTATGTGTGTGGGTCAAGACATACTTTATACCTGGTTCAGGCAATCACTTAAAAAATATTTTCTTTAAATGTTTAGAGGGTAGATGACAGAAACAGACAAAACCAAAACAAACACAACACGAAGTATTAGAAGATGACATCTATTGATTTAAAAAAAAAATCCTCAAGCCAAGCTCAAACAACAAAAGATTGTGGTTTTGGCTTGCTGTCTGGGCAGATATTCTGTACTAGGTGCTGTGGGGAATTCAGGGGTGCTGGCTCAGCTCTAGTGTTCAAGCACGCAGTACAACTTCTCAGTCTCCTTCCCTTGCCCCGAGTTTAAAGGTAGGCTGTGAGCAGAACAGCAGGTTTAAAAGAAACCGTAGACAAGCGCTTTCTAGCCCTAGAGGCACAGCAAGAAATTTAGCCAATTTTGCTAATATTAATGGCTGCATTGCCGGGGATTTCTAACTGTGGCATGTGGGTTGGTGAGGCAACTACATGTCACGTGGTGTCTCTTTAAATTTGTAACAATAAGTTCAAGTGACTTATTACATGTCCTTTGCTGGCTATATAGCATCCTCCTGAGTTTTCTGTTAGATGGCATCATTTCTATACTCAGTTATGGAATATACCTATGTTATACTTAGTCTGGGCTTCAGATTCTACATTTTTATATTTTTTCATGAAATAAGGGGAAAAAAAAACTAGTAAAGGACTATGCTTTTAGGTCCAGGAGACACCACAGGCAAATTTATAGGTGTTAAGAAGAAAACAAAAGCATTTTTTAAAATAGGTTGATGAAAGTTAAGTATATAAAATGAAGAATATCTGAAAATTATATTTTCATAAAAAGGTAACTAAGAAATGTCTTTCTCTTTCCTCCTATTTTTCCAAGTTCTTGGTGATGTAGTAAAATTGTAAATGTTTAGTTAAACACTTTGCAGAAACAAAATTGGTATGCATAGTTTTTTTAACCTTTAAACTTCAAATAAGTAGATCCAGTCCTCTATTAAATACATCCAACACCTGTGGCATATAAAATCTGGCCTAAATTTCCTAAAATCATTGGACCTGTTTTAGTATTTGAATGATAAAACCCAGATGTTCTGATTTACATGCCCTGGAAGAAAAGAAACGTACAGCCTTACGATGAACACTCACCAGTGTAAATCTGGTTAAACTCGATGCCAAACAAGGATTGGAAAGAGCATGATGGTTGAACAAACAATCCTTTACAAAGTATTTTTCAAATCCACTTAAATGTTCTAGAAAACTCCTGAAATGTGAGCCAGCAATATTTACTTACATTCCATGGCTGCATTACAGTATTAGCTTGGGGTCATGGACTGGCGCTCAGAGCTGGGATCATGGTGACAATTACTTTGTCTCTCTAGCCTGTGTTCTGAAGTCTGAGTGGAATGGCTGTGGAACTTTTACAAATGGCAATGCCATCTGGAGACCAGGGATTCTTAAATGTAGCACCCATGAAAATAATTTGGGACAGATTAAAAAATACCCAAGTTCACACTTGACACTGTAGAATCTATAGTTTTGTGATCTAATTCAACAGATGAGGAGACAGAAGAAGGCACGTCCTGATCAAGGTTTTCTGAGATATTCTGATGAAGCTTTGTGTGGAGGGCCCTGGGCCTAGATGTGCACAGGAGTGGCTGAGGGTCTTGTTCAAATGAGAATTACGACCCCCTCAGGATGTGAGATGTAGGCCGAGAAGTCCACATTTCCAGCCAGCTCTCAGATGCTGCAGCCGCTGGTAGCTGCATTTTGTTCTCAGGTCTCTTTGGTCTCTTCCAACCTAGAGTCCTGCCACTGTCCCCTCAGTTTCACGTCCTCACGCAATTTCAAAGCCTACAGGCCTTTCGTTCCAGAGGATGGTCCATCAGCCTGTTCTGATGACAGAACATTGCTCATGACCAGACTAAGGTGATGGCCTGCTGCTGGGGAAGTGGTGGATGAGACTGGGTGGCATCACTGCAGACAGCACACAATAGAGGGCAGGTAATGGAGACCCTTTTCAGTTGGAGATAGGAATTTTCACTATCTGCTCAGGTGGTGTCTTCCGGGTTTTACCCAATACTCATCAATCCATCTATTTTTGCAACTTATCATGTCTCCAGCTAACTAAAACGTGAGCTCCACAAGGGTCAGCGTTTTGTTTAGCTTTTACTAAAGGATTTTCTGAGCCTAAAACAATGCATGGCATCCAATCAGCATTTCTGGATGACTGACTGAATGAACAAATGGATGGTATTCCAGGCACACCCTCAAAAAGCAACTGCTGGCTGGCTGATGATGACAGGAAGAGCCTGTTTCCAGGCAGGCTGGATCAGAAGAGCCATCTCTGGCAGCCTGCCTCTGAAATGTAATTCCAATTGACAGGGGACCTCGAGATATACTTGGGGCTGCTCATCTTGCAGAGGCTGTAGGGCTGCTGCCCTAATCACAGCAGAGAGGTTTAAAGAAGCCACAGTAGGTTGTTTCTTAGGTGAGGTGGTCAGGTAGCATCTCCCACCAGACCCGCGCCAGCTGATCCTCCTTTCTGCATCCCATTTCCTTAGTCATTGAGCCATCTGTGGAATAGCATCAAAGTGACAAGACTGGTCTGCTCTTCATGTGTTAAACAGACCTTTTCAAATGCATTTCCATGCAATTATCCTTCATCTCATTCTTTCCTCTCCCCATCTCCAACCCTGGGTTTATCTTAGAAAGTAATATATGTTTGCAGACAAAAAAAAAATATCCAACAATATAACATCTTATACAGTAGAAAATGAAGTCACCTCCCTCCTCACCTTACTGTGGGTTACCATAAAAATATTCAGCTGGTTGGCTTCAAGAGAACAGTGGTCTGGAAACTGGAAAGCTGGTGGGAAGGATGACTTTCAAATCTGGACTGCCTTAGCATGTAAAAGGCCTTGCCAGGAAATATCAATATTAAATTGTCTGTAGCATATCACACTTGTCAAAACTCTGGCTAATGCATATGGAATTCCAGGAAGACACTCTAAGGTTCACACCAGGCATCCATTCCTTCTCTAGGCCTCATCCCTCGGCCAAGAAGGATTGTCAGTGAGCTGCATACCTGGGCAGGCCTGCATCAGTGCATCAGAGTACTTAGAGTCATGCTTTGAACTAGACCCTCTACAAGACCCAATACAAGACACATGGCCCAAGGGAGATTTGTTCTGCGAATGTATCTGTCCTAGAAGACACTACCCAGGAGCCACAGGACACACATCTCTAGGAGCCATAGGAGGCATCATGGATTCTCTGACTTGGCATGCTTCTACATCTTTGGCCCTCTACTCTCTCTCTCCTTTTCCTTCCTTTTTACTCCCCTCTTCTTTGTCCAATGATGAGAACAACAGCCATCATCTTATCTTTTATTTTATTTTATTTTTATATTTGGCCTGGATTTTCAGAAAACTCTGACAAACTTTGTAGTTGGTGGCATCTATTTTCTTATTTGCAAGATTCTGAAACTTCTTATACTATGATTTTTGAAAGCTTCCTCAAAACGCTTTCCCCCACCCCCCATTACAAGTAGAAGAAAACAAAAATAAGATACCAACAGTTTGGTACTGCCATTTTATTATTTATAGGAATGAAAAATAAAGGCCAACAAAGTTCCCTTTGCTAAAGCCAAAACCAGCTGGTTAGTGGAAGAACTTAGATGAAGAGCTGAGCTTTCTTGTCCTTCCCGTTACCTGAAACTATTTCAAACTCGGGCCTAATAAGTTTTTCGCCTTCACATGCTGCAGCTAGTCACTAAATTTGTTTAGTTTTTTGCTCTGTTCCTGGGAAGGGCAGCCAAACATGGGGCCCTAGTACTCCTCTTTCTGTTATTACCTTTAGCACACAAGGCTGAGAGTGTTAGAGGCAGGGAGACACACCCTCGCATCTTCGTTTTATTCTATTCCTTTATTTTTTTTAGTAGAGATTTATGTATTTCATATTGGCCTTGCTGTGTAGCCAAAGACAGGCCTTGAACCTTGATCCTTCTGGCTCCACCTGTGTATGCTCAGGTGAATTATTACATCCAGGTTTTGAGGATTAAATCCTGGGCTTGCTTGCTAGGCAAACACTCTACCAACCGAGCTACGCCCTCAGCCTGCTTATATCTTTTTATTTCTTTGTATGGAGGCTCAGATCCGACATCTTAGCAAGTCCACATGGGATTTTAGGTATAATTAGGATACCATAAATGAAACATCTTTAGGAATCAAGGCGTTCCTGATTATTATATTTTGGTCCCAAAGTGTGGTATGGGCTCATCAGAAACCAAGAGATAATAAGTTTGTTGCAACCTAAAGAACTCTATATCTCATTTAGACGATGGGTACGTGGCTCAGTGGTACAGATATGCTTAGCATGTGTCCAACCTCTAGAACCACAATCACATGCACACAAAGGCAGGTTAGGCTGCTGCACCACTTGCAAATAATTAATTGGATACAAACTAGTAATTCCTACGGAAAACTGCAATATGAAGTAAATATTCTTATTTGTACCTTCATGTTTTGCTGTGTAGAAAAACATGACAAATGCAAAGGGAGTCCGGGAGAGATACTGGTGTAGATAAATATTCAAGATGGATTGATGGGAACTCATAGGTGCTGTAGAGAAGAGGGCCACAGTCAGGAGCAGAGTATGTGACAAACCCATAGTCCACCAGCAGTGTCGCTCTGTATGTGAGCTCTGGAGGCACACATGCTACCCTGATGCTCTCCCATTTATCATCTATGTCTGGTGAGTCCTTGAGCTTCAACGCTCCATCTATAATATGAGAAAACCTCTAGCTAGGATTGTGGGGAGGATGTGGCAGGGCTTCACAGAGTAGTGAAGCATACAGCACAGCTGTAGCTCTAAGCATGCTAGCAGCTAATTGTAGTTAGTATGGCCATGAGTGGAGTTAGTACCACTACCATAGACTAAATCTATTTCATTTTAGCAATGACGCAAGAATCACAAAGAGAAACCTCAAAGACGGACGGAGTAGTTAGTGAATGTGCTAAATGGGTGCAGCCAACAGCCTTGACTCCCAGGGCCAGGCTGCTTTGGAGGTGAGGTTTCAGACAGCCACTGTGATGAGACACTTATAGTAAAACAAGCCAGTGGATGCATGCCATGGCAACTGCCTACTTCTGCTGTGCCTCTACTGACGTTAGTGTTTAATATGCCTGCCGTGTGTGGAACAGGTCTGCACAATAAATACCTGGACCCTCTACCAACTTTATTCCTGAAGGCAACTGCCTACTTCTGCTGTGCCTATACAGATTATACTGACCAGGGTTTCCTCACACTGTCACCAAGTATAAACAGCCAACTAAGCATAGACTTTGCCAAGTGACCTAGCAAGGAATACTGGGTACAGATTCCAAGTGCCACCCAGGAGAAGAGACTAGACGTGATGGTGGTGGTGGTGGTGGAGTTCTTGGCTCATGCTTGCACAAACCCATCTAGATCTGAATATAACACATGTTGCCAGAATCTTTCTTATAGGAAGTTCAGTTAAAAGCAAGAGATGAGTGATTTGCTACACCGGCTTTAGTGGCATGACTTATACCTTGGCCAGCAGCGGCAGGGTGCTTGCCTTCAGGGATAAAGTTGGTAAAAGGTCCAGGTATTTATTGTGCAGACCTGTTCTACGTGTGGCAGTCATATTAAACAAACATTAAACAGTTGCATGAAGCAATCTTTTGAAGTAGGTGTTATTTGCTCTCATTCATTAAGGTGAAAGGAAAAACTAAGGAACATTTGAAACAACAAGCTAAAGCCAAGCTGGATTTCGTCTCTAACCTGGCAGAAGGACAAGCCTTTGGTTTCCTGCCTGGTGTTTGAAATGGTGATCTACTATCTTCTAGAAAAACAATTTCTTCTCCATATTTCTTTCTGTCTTTGAAACACACCATTGGTCTGATACCTACTTTTCCTGTGAGTACCTTAGTGAGTGGCAATAAAACATTCATAATAAATATTTCATGTAAGACTCATTAAGTTCAAAGCTGAACAGCTTTTCAATGAACATATTTTGTCAAGAATTTCACAATTTAAAGGAAATTACTCAGAGAGGACTTTTCAGTGGGGCAAAGTGTTATTGGAGGCCAGGCACTAGTGAAGCACACCTTTAATCCCAGCACTCAGGAGTCAGAGGCAGGCAGATCTCTGAGTTCAAGGCTAGCCTGGTCTTCAGGGTGAGTTCCAGGACAGGCAGGGCTATACAGAGAAACCCTGTTTCAGGGAGGAAAAAGGTATTGGAGGGTTTTTTGTTTTGTTTTGTTTTCCAAGACAGGGTTTCTCTGTGTAGCTTTGGAGCCTATCCTGGTCACAGAGATCCACCTGCCTCTGCAGGATTAAAGACGTGCACCACCACTGCCCAGCTTTGGAGTTCTTTCTAGTTCTCTTTATGTTGTAAGAGGAGATAAGTTTATGAAAAGGTAAACTTCTGGGCTTGGTATGATGGTACAAGCCTTTAATCTCAGCAGAAAGGAGGGAGAGGTAGGCTCTAGTCTAGACTAGCCCAGGCTATATAGTGAGTCTCTCTCGCTCTCGCTCTCTCTCTCTCTCTCTCTCTCTCTCACACACACACACACACACACACACACACACACACAAGCATGCAACAAAGCTTTACTATCTTGCTAAGAAACCTATAAAATCCTAAAATCCTGTTTATTTCTTACCTAATTTTACTTTAAGGTTTTAATATAAAAGAGAGAAACTAAAATTATACCAAATAAGTAAGTAGAATACTCTTAAGTTTGTAGAAAAAGAAAATTTTCATACACCTGGCTCTCAATATCTGCTTGTATGAAGGTCTTAGTTTTGCATGACATGATTATCATAAGTAATTAATGAATATTTATTTATACACTAGGACTAACCACTGTACTAGTTGGTTTTACTAGCACAGTGTACTGTGACCAAATGCTCAAGAGAATTAATTTTGGCTTACTAGTTTAGAAGATCCAGTTCCTGGTTCCTTAGCCCCACATACGTGGGAAGAGCATCATGGTGGCAGAAATGCATGATAAAGGCAATTCTTCACCTCAGGGTGGGAAGGAAGAAGAGAAGCAGAGAGGGAGAGATGAGAGAAAGAAGAGAGGGAGAGAGAAAGGGATAGGGACAGGGAAAGAATGAGAACTTGTGGTGATATATTGTGTACCCTAATAAAATTTGCCTGAAGATCAGAGAACAGAACAAGCCACTAGATTAAGCATAGAGGCCAGACAGTGGTGGCACACGCCTTTAATCCTAGCACTGGGAAGGCACAGATATGTTTGGATCTCTGTGAGTCCAAAGCTACCTTGGACTACATGAGATTGACTCAGTCTAGGAGAGAAACAGAGCCAGGCAGTGGTAGCACACAACTTTAATCCCAGTACTGGGAAGCATACATGCCTTTAATCCCAGGAAGTGATGGCTGGCCAGGGAAAGGTATATAAGGTGTGAGGAGACAGGAACTAAAGGCTTTTCAGCAGAAGCATCCCTTTCAGCCAGAGGCTTTTTCAGCTGGAGCCTTTCAGGTAAAGGCTCAGAGGATTTATGGAGTTGGTGAGATGAGATGTGTCAGTGGCTTGTTCCTTTGTCTTTCTGATCTTTTAGCATTTACCCCAATATCTGGCTCAGGATTTTTTATTTTTATTAAGACCATTTAGGAATTCGTGTTACAGAAGTAGGGATCAAGTACATCCTTCAAAGGTGTCCCTGGGGACCTACTTCCTCCAGGTAGGCCCCACCTCCTAAAGTCTCCATAACTGCCTAGAACAGAGCCACCAGCTGGGACCAAGCATTAGACCTGAGTCTGTGGGGTCAGGGGGAGCATTTCATATCACACTACAACAACTACATTCCAACGTCTTTGGTTTTCAGTTTTTATCTCACATCTTTATTGTTACAGGCTCCTAGCCAGAATGTCACATTTAACTTAGTTATCCTTGTCTCCTTAGGCTTCTTCCCCCTCCCCACCCTACGGTGGTTTCTCTTCCATAGTTGGAATGACCTTGACATTTTTTTAGATGTACTGGTTAGGTGTTTGTAGGGTGTAGTTAGACAGGGGATTATCTAGTGCTTTGCCTGTGGTCAGCTTGGTATTAGGGTTTTTCAAGAGACCTCACAAAGGTAAAGTGCCACTCATGCCACATCAAGGGCACAGACTAACACTGTGCTGCTCACTGTAGTTAACCTTGGCCATCTGGGTGAGGTAGGTTGTTAGATGCCTCTGTTTTGGAATCTACATTCTGTATTGCACCCTTTGGAAGGAAGACTCTGTGCGTTCACACTCAGGGAGAAGCCTTATGCTCCACCTCCCAGCATAGGTTGTATAGTGACTTGAACAAGAATGGCCCCCACAGGCTCACGTAGTTGAACGCTTAGCCAGTCATGACTGGAACTCTGATAGGATTAGAAGGATTAAGAGGTGTGGCCTTGTTGGAGAAAGTACATCACTGGGGTGGGCTCTAAGGTTTCAAAAGCCCACGCCAAGCCAACAGTCTCTCTGCTTATGGATCAGGATGGAGAACTCTCAGCTACCTCTCCAGCACCATGTCTGTTTGTGTGCCACCATGCTCCTTGCCATGATGATAATGGACTAAATCTCTGAAACTGAAAGCAAGCCTGCAATTAAATACCTTCCTTCATAAGCATTGCCTTGGTCATGGTTCCTCTTCATAGCAATAGAACAGAGACTAAGACAGGTGGGAATATTTATGATAAGCTAGTTGGAATTTCCTTAAAATAGGAAATATGTCTATTCATATACATTTATTTGCTTCCACATTTATTCAACCATGTCAGTATAGAGTCAGAAGTCTATTTTGTATTCTGGGCTATACCCAATACTTTAATTTGCTTCAGATGCCCCAGCTTTGGCCACAGGGAGCCCTTTCAGCTGTCTGCTCTGTCTCTTTGACATGTCCTATCACTGTGTGCTGTGGGATGTCTTTCTGTACTCTGTGAATATATGCTGTTCTTATTGATTAGTAAATAAAGCTGCGTTGGCTTACGGCAGGGCAGGATGGAGCCAGGCGGGAAAATCCAAGAGAGATAATGAGAGGAGGAAGGAGAGTTGGGGGAGATGCTGAACTGCTATCCAAGGAGTAACATGTAATGGGATGCAGGTAAAGCCATGGAATACGTGGCGATACACAGATAAATAGAAATAGGTTGATTTAAGATGAAAGAGCTAGCTAGCAAGAAGCCTGCCATAGGCCATACAGTTGGTAATTAATATAAGCCTCTGAGTGATTATTTTATAAGTGGCTACAGGACTGTGGGGCCGGGTGGGACTGGAGAAACTTCTACTACAAGTGTGTTTCAGTGTGAGCACTTCCTTACTGCCTGCCGCTTCCAGAGGCTCCAGGCTCATTCTGCATACTTTGTGTCTCAGTATCAGATTCAGCTTTCCTTAAAGAGCCTCAGTTCCTTATATTAGAGAATGGTATTAGGAACCAAGACTTGGCTAGGTAGGCCCATTGTCCTGGAGTGTTAGCTGTTTCTGTGCCTTCTCAGATGACAGAGCAAGGAGCTATCCATACATATACTAAAGGATCTACAAGCATTTCTATATGCCACACCCTCTGTAATATACTAAATATGAATTCATTATAATGTGAAAGAGGTAACTTTCTGCCTGCTTGCTTCTTTCCTATTTCTGGTTCTATAATGGAAAAAGTAAATTTCAAATTTGAAAAAGTCTAAAATTGAATCTTTCATTCTGTTTCCTTACCCATGCCTCCCAGGCCACCGTAGACAGCCATGTTGGACAGCCTCTTATTGGCACTGCACAGGCATCCTAGACATCTGTCCTGGAGGAGACAGCCTGGTTGGGACTGCGCTGGTGTCTTTACAGCATGTCACGCTGTCTGTTGTGCTGACTCTGTTCCTGCTGACTTCCCTCATACTGGCTCATTTTTCTCTACCAAACTGATTCACACTTGGTGATTTATACCTTAGTCACTTATGTTTCTGTAAAAGTTTAAAAACAAGAGCCAAGAAAAATTCAAAAATGCATCTAAGACAAAGCTGTTTGCTGCTTTAGACTTGGGGTAACTCACGTTCCTAAGATGTAGAGGGGAGATGTAGCACAGCACTCAGCTTTTGTGAGAAACCCATTTTACATAAGCACTATCACATACAGTGTTTGGCTAGTTACAGCACTTTACAGTTTACCATGCACTTCTGCCTATGCTGGTTAACTTTTTAAATATCTTTATAATAATATTAAGGTTAATAACTCATAGAAAAGGAATCTGAAGTTTGTGACATCAGCAAGCGCTTATAAGGATGTACAGCAACTAGAACTATCATCCATTACTGCTGGATTGCTAAAAGGTACAGCCACCTTACATAAGACTGCATAATACCAAAGAGAAATGAAGACCTGCATTTGTTTGTTTCAAAATGTTTCTGGTGGCTTAATCATAAAAACATGGCAAATAACCCATACGTCCTCTACCTGATAAATGGATACTGTGGCAGATCCATACAATGGAATACTATTCAAATCCCATCAAATTATTGAGACATGTGATAGCACAGAGGAACTTGCAAAGCATCATGTAGGATGAAAAGAGCCTGCTGTTGGATGATATTTGCATGACCTTCTGAAAAAAGGAACAAAGATGGAGAGAGCAATCAGGTAGGAGGAGGATGAGCTACAGAGGGAACCTTGGGAATGAGAGTGCATTCTCTATTTTGATTACGGTGGTCATTATACAGCATATGTTTTGGTCAAAACTCAAAATATGATCCAGTGGCTAAGAACACACACTGACCGTGCAGCGAATCCAAGCTTGGTTCCCAGCACCTGGGTCAGGCAGCTCACAACTGCCTATAACTTCAACTACACAATAATCTCAGGAAAGCACCCTTATACCTGCAGTCAATTGTTCGCTCCAATATTTCATATGGTGCATTATTGTGCTTTCAGTTTATATTTATCGATCATAACAACTCTACAAGAACTAGAGCAGCCTCATTAGAGGCCATATGCTCTGGACTAGGCCTCCATCCCTTCTTTAGATTTTTTCAACTCTGGAGCAGGGGGTGACCATATTGGCTAGAAAGAGCAGAGTAAGTAGAGGATATGACACATCCTGTTTTTAATATATTCACAATAGATGTTTTTATTCATGCTATCAACTATATTTTCAACCTCCAACCCACCTTGAATATGGATATAAGCTGCTGAGGTTTTTTGTTTTGTTTTTTGGTGTTTTGTTTTGAAACATTTGAAAGGAGGCATGGGGAAAAGACTGATGAAGAAGCTTTCAGTCTAGTTTCTGGCTTCTATGGATCCAGCTACAGGCAGTAGACCCAATACTGATATTTGCAGCACATTGTCAGTCATTCAAAGAGCCCACAAAAGTGTGTTGAGTTTCTCAGCATGTGGCCCTTGTTTCCTTCAAATCTTGATGGCTTCTATGGAAACCTAGCCCACTACCCAGGGCTAGTGAAGTCACGGATATTGGAGGAGAACCTGCAACCACCACTTCACTAAACCAGCATCATCCCTAACTACATCCTAAATATTTGTCCCTAAACCCACAGCTAAGTGTGGGCCTCACCCCTCATCCAGGAAACTTCTCTTTGCAACAGATGGAGACCATTCTAGTAAGCCACAACCAATCAAAATGCTGAGTTGTAGAGTCCATTCCCAATGGCTACATTTAGAAAACAACTCCTGTACCTAAGGCTCAGGGAAAAGGGGGCAGAAAGATTCTAAGAGCCAGAGGATCAGGGATTTCTCTGTGAGATTGTGTCTCCTAGTAAAGTCAGAAGCTACACCCATAAAGTCTCACCAACAGGACTGCCTAAACATGACCCGAACAAGGACAACAGCAACAGACGTGCTAAAGTGAACAAAGAAGGTCTGCTGCTAGGCCTCGACTCTACACAAAGAACTATAGAGACCAAAGGAATGCTGAGAGCTGGAAAAATAGTCTTCTCCAGGGAAGAACATACCAACTGGTTATCTAATGCCAAACCGTCAGTCCTGAAAACGTACATACAAATAACACTGCACAGACTGAGCAGGTTATGTATACATATATGTGCACATATATGTATTTATAACAACAATTAATACAAAAAGAGGCCATGGATTTGAAAGAGAGCAAGAAAGGGAATATGGGAGGGTTTCAAGGGAGGAAAGGGAAAGAGGAAATTATGTGATTATATTATTATCTTAAAAAATAAAAGAAATAATAAAAATCTTGATGAATTCTCTATGACAAGGGCATCAAGATTCTTAAAATATGACAGTATTTGAATCAAGAGATTCTTTTCTGGTTCTGAAAGTAAGTGATCTAGAGCTGCTTTTTAGATTTATTATTTTCCTTATTAGCTATTTAACGAGTGCTTGACTATGCGATTGCCACCTCAAAACCCATTTCCTTAAACTCTTTTTGAAGTCCTTACAGAACTCCTATGTACTAGATGGACACTGCTAGTGCCGCTTTATAGATGCATACACTGGTTAGGGAACTTCCTGGAGTCTACAGGAGACCGTGCAAACCCAGGATTTAAATGCAAATCTCCCAACCAACACCCTTGTCTGAGGCTGACGATGTCCCATGCACTATGTGAGGGGTACCCTCTGGAACTTTGAAGCCTCTGACATGACCCGTAGAATTCGACAGACAGGCATCAAGGCTGATGTGTGAAAAGGGCACGAACAGATTAGATGGCGAGACAGCAAGACAAACTACTAAATGTGGGTAGCACGCATGGATGCCACTTGGCCTCCTGTAAGGACCTACTGAAAAGTTAAGACCACAGAGTTATCTTAGGCGGTTGCCGTGGGGACAAAGAATAAATGCTAAAATCAGGTGAATGAGGCTGTGTAACAACTGTTACATAATCACCCCAGAAGAGGATAACATAAACTGGAAGCCAAAGTATGACATTTGTTTCTGTGTGGATTTTTATTAGCAGATAACTGGTACAGATAACCAAGGTTACTTGCACTTGACCACCTCGTGAGTCTCTTGTGTCAAGTAAGAGCCGTGACTAAGCTCCGTTGTATGGTGTGTAATTCAGTCTCGAATACAGTTATACTTCAAAACAGTGAGAAGCCAACATTTTTTGTGACTGTTATGAGATGTTGGTAAAAAAAACACACTGTAAAATGCAAGGAAAAAAACTGTGTTTAAAAAAGCCAATTTTGTACGATATTTTCAGCAGATTTAGGCTGCTTCTCTCCCTCGTTGGTTGGTGAGCAATCCACGGAGCACCCCAGCAAGAAAGCCTCTTTGTGTTTATGTGACTGCAGAGGGTGTCAGAAGCAGATTTCAGAGGAAAGGCCCTGACACGCTTGCTAAGCCTGGTGGAGGCAGAAGAGGAAGGCTCATCACGTATCTGAGCAATGTCATTTTGAAATGTGTCTTGGCCCCAGAGTATAAATACACTTCAGTATTTTTGTTAGGATTGCCAGAGAACTAGCAAGTGCTCACTCTCTTTGGCCAACAAAAGCATGACTCTATGTGCAAAATCTTCTGCACATTTATAAACAAGAACATTTAGAAAATCCCCTCTTGCTGAGAGATATGACAACAGATATGTTTAACTGGGCTGTAAAATAAAGCAGATATTATGAATACTATCTGCTCATCAAGAACAGAAAAAGCTTTTCTGTTTCTTCTACCACAAACTCATACTTTCCTACCCTCCTGAAACACCTTCCTGGTCTGCAAAGGTACCCGCTCACTCCACCTTCTCCCCTCCCTACATTTCCTTATCACAACATGTTTATTTTTCAATACTGCAGTCTGCTTTGATGATGACAGTGATCTACTATGACAGTAACTAACTAGATTAGGCTGAGCTCTTAGGGCATGTCTGTGGGGATTTTCTTGGTTGTTAATTACCTAGCCTACTGTGGGCAGCACCATTCCCCAGGCTTGGCCCTGAACTGTATGGCGGTGACGAAAGCCTGCTAAGCAAGTTAGCAAGCAGACAGCATGGACACATTTGTTTTTCTCTCTGCTCTTGACTTTGCATGTGGTGTAATGAGCTGTCTTGAGGTCCCGCCTCTGTGACTTGTCTGTTATGATAGATGGTAACTTGGAACTGTAAGCTGCATAAACCTTTTCTTCCCCTATGTTGCTTTATGTTGGGATATTTGTCACAGCAACAGAAATGAATGGGGGACACTTACACAAAAGGCAAAACCTTTTTCCTTCACAGAATCTTCCCCTGGATGGCCTGGGTCATGGGTTGGCCTATTTAGGCTTTGCAAACCATTTGATCGGTTTTTCGACTATTCTATTCTATCACGACAGTTTGAATAACACATGACAAGTGAGCACGGTTGCATTCCTATAAGATTTTGTTTATGAATACTGCAACTAGTTTCCTATAATTTTAACCTGTCTCAAAATAGTCTTTTTTAATTGAAATTTTTTTTTTGAGAATTTCATACAGGAATACTGTGTTTACATCATCTCCTTCCTCTCCCTCCAAGCTCCTTTGTTCTCCATCACTCCCTCTCAAGCACTGCTTTGGGTCTATAGGATGCACAAACAGGTTGTGGGATGACTTTGGTTTGATCTAGGCCAAGCTTCTTCTCCAAGTCATGAGTTTCATCCCAGCTTTGCAGCCAGTCAGACGGACTCCAGGTAAGCCTCCAGTTCAAGAAGCTCATGCCTTCAAAGGCAACTTGCTCTGAAGTGGAATGGTTAGCTTTCCCAGCCAAAGTCACAAATAATTCAACTTCATCTCCACACTCAACCTTCAAACACTGAAATGTATTGGCTACCTTAGAGGCCTCATAGCTGAGCAAAATTGTCCCTTCCTTTCTTCCTCCTTCCCTCTTTCCCTCCCTTCTTTTTTTCCTTCCTTCCTTTCTTTTTATGACAGGGTTTAATGTAGCCCAGGCTGGCCTAGAACTCAATATGTAGCTGAGGATTGCCTTGGATTCCTGATCCCCTTGCCTCCAAACCTAAGAACTAGGATCAGAGGCACAAATCACCACACACGTCTGTTCCTTTAACTATTGTATACAGTGTGTGTGTGTGTGTGTGTGTGTGTGTGTGTGTGTGTCTGTGTGTCTGTGTGTCTGTGTGTGTCTGTGTCTGTGTGTACACTCTATTGTAGTCTGTAGAAATCCTCCTGCAAATGTCAACTCAGGATACACTTCCAGAGTGCCAATCTGAAGATGAGGAGAGCAATTCTGTGCCAGCCTGTAATCGGCTAGCCATGCACTTCTCAACCTCATAGACTCAGTATAATGTGATACCCAACTTGTAATTTCTTCCCCTCTGGATTTCCATCACTCAGTCTGATTCTCTCCGATGCCCACAACCCCACGCTCACTAGATATTTTGTTATCCACCATGGCAGTGGGTGTAACCAAAGCTTTTCATCAAAGCCTGTAATTTCTCTTATACTTGATGTCTTAGAGAACAGATTGATTGCCCTGGACATGCAGTCCTTCTAGAGGGCAAACTCCAAAATTGTATCTGGAACCACCGTCTAGCACATCATCTCTGCCTAGAGGAGGCACTTTAAGATCGTACTTTACAGTTACTGTAAAACCTACAGGCCCCATCCTACAGGATGACAATGATGGTAATAATGTTCATAAGTAAAGAAACAACAGATACCATTTATTGAGCACCTACCATGCATTTGGAGCCTATCCTAAACTAAAGATTCATGGTCTTAACAAACTTTTACAACCATTTACTGTGAGGAAACTACACAGCCCTCTTTCACAGTTGATGGAAGGAACTCAGCTAAATAATTTGGTCAAAGGCCCTACTAATAATTAAGGGAGGGAGCAGGATTTGAACCTGTGAATGTCTAAAATACAGTGTACATTCTTGATTACCTAGGATCATCTTTGTAACTATCTGAATGATGTCACAGGCAGCCTACTTACCCCAAATATCCTGCCTGGAAAACCTGAGTTAGTCTTGACTCTTCTGTCATCCAGCCTTGCCACTCAATCTAGTCACTGGCATACTGGGATTCTTTGTTCAAAACATCTAAGAATATTTTCTCCACTTATTTTCACTATCATCCTAAGCATCCCCCCTGTCAGCTACAGTTTGCGGCCACTCTTTTCTGCTGGATCTTCCTGTATCCAGTTCTTTCTTCAGTCTACAATGAGCCATCCTGCCTAGCACGTTTGAGCAGGTTGGATTCTTCACCCGATGTGCTCTCCCTGCTGTATTCCTTGTGGGCTTCCTCTGGTTACTGTTCAGCCCTGTCTAACCTGGAGGGAGGAGATGAGTCCCTCAACTATTGGATACTTTAAATATTTTACACATACATCTCTTATTGCTTAATTTTGTTGTTGTTGTTGTTTTGGTAGATTTAAGAAAAGTGTGTGCTACACAATTCTTGCACAATGCAGGAAAAAGATCGGAAATAACACAGTGGTTAAAACACGTGTGAAACGCTGGCAAATTCAAAGCATCTTTCTTAGGCCTGTGAATCCACTCAGTTGCTAGAGCTTGTCTAGCACATATAGACCCTGGACTGTATGCCAGCAACAGAAAAAAAAAAATCTCTCTTGCTGGACAGCTTTAACATGGATTGGGGTGTGTTATTGTGGGGGCGTCATCTCTAAAAGAGCAGAGTAATGGTGGTGGCTGTGGGCACCTGGAGAAGGGGAAGAAGAGTATCCAGGTTGGGTGTGTTGATAAATGTCTTGGCTGCATCCACTCCAGAACCAGTCCTGCATGCTTTTTATTTCTACCCTAATAACGTACACACAATTTTACTGTCTGTATAACTTTTAAAGTATGAGGAGAGATGAGAAGGAATGAAACTTGCAATTGCCTGAGGCTTATGGAATTTGAACAATGGGATTAAGATCTCACTTCGTCAGCCCACGTGGTCAGACCCATGAGCCAGGATGAGAGGGATCTAGACCTCACTCTGCTTGGCGTCTGTCCTGCTCTGACCTCCAGTGGAACACTCCGCCCTCTGTTACTTCCCAGCTTCTTAAGGACCTTGTAGGCAGGCTGCTTTGGCAAGCAAGACCTCAAGGCCTAGGCCCACCTCTTTCCTACCCACAGGGCTTTCTATGCTGGTCCTGTAGTGTGTGCCAACCTCTAGGCACTCAGAATTTTTGTGTAATGCTCGAATGGGAGAGTCCTCATGTGCACTGACATAACAGTGGGAAAAATAAAAACAACTTCCTTCTCATTGTTGGCTCACAGTGTGGCTTATACGTTAGACCACGGGCCCTGCCTTTCCACAGAATACACGCAAACATCCCACAGGACTTGTGCTGGAAGACCACATCCTAATCTCAGTGGGTGACTCTTAAAAATTCAAACAAACAGCATTCCATGACACACATTTATTTTGTAAGATGCAGTCTTAAATGTATGCGCAGACTCTGGGTTTTGATGTCAACAAAAGCCCGAGTTTCCTTTCGGCCTAGTCACTTTGTGGCTATGTAATTTTGGGCAAATTGTGTAGCCTTTCTGAACCTCAGTATTCTTATTATCAAAATAAAGCAGTGGTTAACCTTGATTTTCAACGTGATTGGATTGAGGAATGAATGCCTAGGAGAAGGGGGTTAGCTGGAGGAGAAATTCACTGAGAATATGTCCTTGTGGACTGTGTATATCCCTTTTCTGTTTCCTGGCCACCATGATGTGTGTTCTCTGTTCCACCTCCCTGCAAAGACAGATTCAAGCCTCTGAAACTGAGTCAAAAGAAATCTGGTCTTAAGTTGTTCCTGTTGGGCATTTTGTCACATTGATAGAAAAATAACTAGCATACAATGAGTCCCCCTCTTCAGTGTTGTGTGAAAACGAAATGTGATAAAGAACGAGAAGTGTTCATAAGTCTGTATATACACACACAGTTTAAATGATGTTTTCTCATGTGGGCTGACCATGCTCCCCGCAAGAGCCAAACACCATCTAACAAAAAACCTCAACATCAAGCATGAGAAGTCCTCTTTTGAGGTCAGGTTGTCTAAGAGATTCCCAAAGCATTACAGGATATTGCTATTACCCTTGGTTTTCCCACAGAGGTGGAAGGTAAGTTCCTATTGCTAAAGATGCCATATATGTCAGAAGCAGGGCCCAGAGGCCCCTGAGATAGAATGGACCAGAAAGCCTCCTTCCTGAGGACTAGCTTTTACAGTACCAGATGGTGCCATGGAGGCTTCCAAAGGAGGGAGCAACCAACAGTCCTATCCTGTTATCATGCCTATGAATCACAATGACTAGGCAGTAGCGGCACATACACCTTGTTGCTAATCAACAGCTCTCTAGTTGGACTTCAGACCCACTCAACAAGGGGAAAATCATGCCTGGTACTGGAAGCCTACCCAACTACCCAGGGCTATTGAAGTCACGAATCTTGGAAGAGAACCTACAAACCACCGCTTTACTAAACCAGCATCATCCCTGGCGATACTCCAAACATTTTTCTTATACCCTCAGATAAGTGTAGCTCTCATCACTTATCAAGAAACAAAATAAAACAGCAGTAACAGAGACCATTACAGAAAGCCACAACTACCACAACCAATCAATCAAAATGCAGAGTTGTGATTCCTATTCCCAATGGCTACATTTACAAAACACTTCTGCACCTAAGGTTCAGGGAACATTGTGGAAGATGGGGCAGAAAGATTTTAAGAGCCAGAGGATCAAGGGCTTTGCTGTTAGGTTGTGTCTCCTAGTAATGTCAGAAGCTAGACCCATTAAGTCTCACCAATATGACTGCTTAAATATGAGTTGAACAAGGACAACACCAGTAGATACGCTACAGTGGATAGGGGAAAGTCCATGAGGCCCCAGGCCTCAACCCTACAAAAACAAAACACAACAAAACAAAACAAAACAAAAAACTGTAGGCAACTAAGGAATGCTGAGAGCCAGAGAAACCATCTGCCCCAGGGAAGAGCCTACGAGTTGGTTATCCAATATCAAATGGTCAGCCCTGAAAACATGAATTTGAAAGACAACATGGAGGGGTATATGGGAGGGTTTGGAGGGGGAAAAAAGAAGGGGGAAACGGTGTAATTATGTTATAATCTCAAACACTTAAAAGAAATTTAAAAAAACAACGGGAACAAATAAACACTCATCTAACACGTGTTTCCCTAAGGTAAGATACTCATTAAAAAGTCTTCTTAACTCTAAGTCACATTAATAATGATAAGCAAAGGAAATTATCCTATCAAAAAGAAAGGGAAGTTGGTTAATTTTACAACTATTTGAAGATATCTAATTTTAGTGACAATACAAAACATTTATTGGTACAGAATAAGGACTATAAATCATTTTAAAATGAAAATGATTACACGTTATTTGTTTAGCTGCTGCTGACTCAGTACAAGGCCCAGGGTCAAGTGCAGCCCCTCACCACTTTCTCCATCATCATCACTTCATCAGTTGGAACACTGATGAAGAGGCTGGGGCTGTAGGCCAATGGCGAAATACTTGCCTCCCTGGATGATGTTTCAGTCTCTAGGACTCCTCAAATACATATATTAATTATGCAGGGAAATGGATGCAACTGGAGATAATCATATTAGGTGAATTATACCAGTCTCAGGAAGACAAATATCATGTATTTTCCCTCATACGTGGTGCTGGATTTTATGTAAATACATGAAGCATATATGTATATATGACATGTAAGTAGAAGCCAGACTGTTTGGGGGAAACAAAGAAGATGGAGAGGGGCCACTGGGAGACTAGGGGGTTATAGGCTATATATGCTCAACATACAATATACATTTGTATGAAAATATTCTTATATTAAAAGCACCACATACAACGAAACAATTTTAAGATTAAAAAAAAGGTAAATAGTATGTGTAGTATTATCAGTCAAAAAAAGCAATTGTGGAGCTGGAGAGACATGGCTCATTGGTTAAGGGGACCCGGGTTCGATTCCCGGTACCTACACGGTGATTCAGAACTATCTATAACTCCAGTTCTATGGTATTCAACACCCTCTTCTGACCTCTGTGGACACTTTTTGCCTTGTGGTGTACAAACACACATACAGGCAAACATTCATAAGCATAAAATAAAATATAAAGGAAAAAATTTTTAAAAAGAGAGCAATTGCTAAAAATTTGGCAAATATTTTACTATCTATATGACTGTATATCTAGCTATACATTCAGAAACAATTGTATTTAGCAAAATTAGATCAATATTAGCATGTAATCGTTTTCATTTTAAAACATTATAGTCATTATTCAGTATCAATAAAGTTTTTTATTATCACTAAAAATTAGATATCCTCAAATAGTTGTAAAATTAACCAATTTCTCTTTCTTTTCAATAGGATAATTTCCTTTGCATATCATTATTACCATGACTTAGACTTAAGAAGGCTTTTTATGAACATCTTACCTTAGAGAAACACGTGTTAGGTGAGTGTAGGCTCAAAGTTTTCAGAAAAAGCTGGTGAGAAAATGCATTTAGTGAATGATGGCATTTAATGGCCCTCAAATCTCCTCAAGGCTGAGTTAACACTGCTCCTGGGTAAAGCTCCCTTCCTACCCAAAGCACTACACTGGAGACGTGCTCAAGGGAAATGCTCCTTGTGACCTGCTCTTCAACTCTCATGCACATAGCCTTTGTCTCTCACTCGGCATGAAACACTCTAGCAGTCGTTTACTGAGAACCCATCCTGGGCTTTTGTATACATTAAGTGTCCCAAGAAGCATATAAAGTTGATAAAACAATCACATTTTAAAGGTGAGAAGCAGAAGCTGAAATGATGTCCTTTTCTTGCTGCATCAGTTACTGTTATCATTACTGTGATCAAATAACCGCCGAAAGGGAACTATTTTGGCTCATGGTTTAAAGTCCATCAAGGTAGAAGACATGGGAGTGGGAACACGAGGCATCTTGTCACACTGCATCCACAGTCAGGAAGCAGAGAGAAATGGATGCTGCTACTCAGCTCACCTTCTTCTTTCTCCCTTTGGACCCAAGCTGGCCCTGTAGCCCATGGGATAGTGTCATACACATTCAGGGTGGCTCTTCCCTTCTTAATTGGTTAAACCTCTCTGGAAGGGTCCTCACTTGCATTCCCAGAGGTGTGTCTCCTAGGTGATCCCAAAGCCAGTCAACATGACAATGAAGACTAACTATCGCACTTGCCTAGAGTCCCTCGCTGAGAATGATTTGGAACATGGGCTCATGCCCAGACTTCACAGTAGAGCCCTCCTCTTCCCTGTAACCCAGAGTGCTTGTTCGTTCCCACCTCTCCCACACTGTTAGTGCTTGGCACTGTGTTTTCACCTCTGTGTATGTTTATTCAATATTTTAGACCTAATATGCCTTGAACTAGATTGCAAATCCCTTAAAAAAGGCATGTTTTGGGGTTTTTTTTGTATTTCTAACAGCATCTGTTTCAACAAATATTTGATAATACCAAGCAGCATCATTAATTATTAGGTATTTATTTATCGAACATGTATTACATGCCTGGCACTATGTAAGGAAAGAGAGATATAGCCATGAACAAGTTAGAAAAAAATTGAGTCTAAAGAGATAGGGGAAGGAGAAAAAACAAACAAACAAACAAACAAACAATAAATAAATAAATAAGTAAGTAAATAAATAAAAACCCAACCCAAGTCAGTAGTTTCCTTGAACTCTGAACTAAAATTTGATCAAGAGAAGTCTACAAGTGTGGCATAACCCAGAGAAACAGGCCCTAGGCAGACAGAACACCAAGTACAGAGGTTATGTGGACAAATACATTCAAGGAATAAAATGAAATTCTGTGTGCCTGGACCAGAGCCAGAGAGACAATGGGTGGGCAGTATGAAGTTAGAATGGAAAGGCAGGTGGAAGCAAACTCAGGCAGGATCTTGAGCTGTTAGGGGGACTTTCAGCAAAGAAACACGATGTTTACGCTTACAAACTTATCACTCTGGCTGCAGGGTTGAGAGCAGATTACAGAGCAGGAGGGATGTGATGCAGTGGTGGCTGCCTCCAAGGTGCTGGCAGGTGAATTGGGAAGAGCTGTCTCGCTCAGGATGCATTTTTTAGGAAGAATGAATAGGACTCACTGATGGTTTGGATACTGGGAGTTCAGGAAAACAGTAAACCAAGGATAAACCCTAGGTTATCAGCCTCAACACCTGGGAAGAGAGGGACACTGTTAACTATGATGGGTATGGAGAAAGATGACTGTGCTGGGGAGGGGAGAAAATGCTGGGTGCCATGAGAACTGAGAGAGGGGAGGCAATAGTTCTGTTTGAGATGCTTTTTAGGCATTATTAGATCATAAACTCTGCCAGGGCAGGGGTTTGCCTGTACTGCACTATAATATACCTTTGTGCTCAAAGCAGCAGTTGAGAAGTTGAGACATAAACTGGTATAAAAAAAAAAGTGCCCTAGAGAAGCATTGAGATGGCAGTTGGATTTATGGCTGTTTAAATCTTTTGGGCAAATGCAGATCCCTGGCAAAGCATAAATACATTCCTCCTTGGCTCTTACATGAGCAGTAAAGATCTCTGAGACAGTGGTTTTTCAAAGAGCTGAATCAAATATCCTAATAGGGTCAGCTAATACAGTCACAGAGAGGCTCAAATGCCCAGTCTCTGACTAAAGCTCCTGTACTTTTTCCCACCATGTCCAAGGCCATCAAGGTAGTCTGATCACCAAGGACCAAGGCCTTGAAGGGTGGCTGCAGTTTCTCTGCGTCACTTTTACTATTTCTAACAATAATGATGATAGTAATAACATACTTAAATATGTCACAATTCTTGCCTATTTTCATTTCCACGGATAGCATTCTTATTTCTACCAGTCTCAAGATTGAAGTGTTCTTGGACACACTTTTAAACTGTAGAAAGCAGACCTGCCATAGGTCCTTCTGAGTGTCTCCCAGTGTGAAGGAGGTACTACCATATTTTCAGTATCAGAAACGGAGGCTAGGGCTGAAGTCAACAGTGTGTTGAAGTCAGAGAGGTGTACTGAATCCTCTGGGAGAAAATGGTTTCCTTCAGAGGAAGACAACCAATTTCAGACGTAAGGTTTTTTTTTTTTTTTTTTTTTTTGGTTTTTCGAGACAGGGTTTCTCTGTGTAGCTTTGCGCCTTTCCTGGGACTCACTTGGTAGCCCAGGCTGGCCTCGAACTCACAGAGATCCGCCTGGCTCTGCCTCCCGAGTGCTGGGATTAAAGGCGTGCGCCACCACCGCCCGGCAAGGTTTTTTTCAAGGTTCAGTTAAGAAGTACTACACCAAGAACATAGCTCGGGAAGCCAGAACACCCCTGTTCTCATCCTATCAGAGTACAGATCTTTTACTTAGCTAGTCCAAGCCCACGTCCTCACTTGGTAAGTGGCTAGTGAACATAAAAATAAAGTTATAATGGAATTTGTTGTCGATAGTTATTCTGAAAAAATATGGTTATTGTAGTGGTTTTTTGTTTGTTTGTTTGTTTTTTGTCTTTGTTCTCTTCTAACACTGAATAACTCCTGTACTTTCACTCTCTGATGAGTGCTTCCCCACACCATCCCCCTGGGCCAGGTACTATTGCCACCTGTAATGTTTTATCTTGATTGTCAACTTGACCGGCTTGAGAAGCACCTAGGTTAGTTAGGTAGACTTCTACCTCTAGGTGTGTCAATGAAGACCTTTCCTGAAAGAATTTCTTAAGGGGGAAAGACCTACTCTGGATGTGGGTGGCATCACCCTGAAGGCCAGTGGGCCTAGATGGGAAAGAAAAGGAAAAAGAAGGGAGCTTACGTGTGTAGGCATTCCCTCTTTGCTGCCTGGCTACCGTGAGGTGAACATGTTCCCTTTGTTAGGATGTGCTTCACTCTGGGCCCGGAAACAGAGCCAGATGATTGCGGGCTGAACCCTTTGGAACTATGACCCCTAATCAAACCTATTCCCTTACATTATATTTCTCAGGTATTTGGCCACAGCATCACAAAGATAACTAACTTATTACCCTCTTTAAAGAGGAAGGATTCAGGACAGGGCTGTAGCTCAGTGGTAGAGTGTTTGCCTTGCATGCATAAGGCCCTAAATTCAATCTCTAAGACTGAAAATTGAGAGATTACATAGTTGGTTCCAGGTTAGATAACTAGGCAAGGTGAATTAATTCCAAGCAGCTAGTCTCCAAAGCTGTCCCCAAGTGACAATGTGCCATCCCTGGCCACTATGAAATGCTACTGTGAGTGAGATTTGCTATCAGCTAGCTCCAGTATAGATAACCACCAAACAGATAAGCCGCACAGCATGCTGGACCTCTGTGCTGTTATTGTCCACTGTAGTTTTTTGTTTTTAGATCGTGTCTTGGTACGTTGCTGGGACTGTTCTCAAACTCTTGGGCTCAAGTCTTTTCTCCTGTTTCAACCTCCTGAGTAGCTGGGATTACAGGTTTATCCTACCACACCCAGTCAACACTGCTCTTGGAGAGGACATGCTCTTGTCAAGGAGAAAATGAGTTTTCCAGTGAGCTGAAATTTTACTTCCTCAAGTGACTTTACCAGCCTCTTTGCCTACAAATGTATTCATTTGAAGAAGAGACTGTATACAGTAGCCCTGAACAGATGGTTTGTTCAGTTGCCTGCTTTTATAAAACAGGGAAAGACTTCGATGGGAAACATTTCTCAACACAGTTGGCTATATAATTCAGAAATAACCTCCCGAAACATTTCAAGTGAAGGCCCATACCTCACCATCACCCTATATTCTATATTCTGCCTTTTAGAGAAATTGTCTGTCCTCAGTGCCAACAAGGCAGACTTCCCAGTATCTGTATATGCTATAGTGATGGCTGCACTTAGGAAATACAGAAGGAACTGGGGAGCTGGGGGGATGTGGCACTGAGCTCAGACTGCTTTTCTCTAGAAACACGGTTGTTTATTATTATTATTATTATTATTATTATTATTATTATTTTGGTTTTTCAAGACAGAGTTTCTCTGTGTTGCCTTGGCTGTCCTAGAACTCACTCTGTAGACCAGGCTGATCTCGAACTCACAGTGATCTGCCTGCCTCTGCCTCCCAAGTGCTGAAATTAAAGGCGTGCACCACCACTACCAGCTAGAAACATGGCTTATTTTTCTTGTTTGTCTTTTCCCTAGGAATATGGCTGTGCCTATTCTTTACAGACAAGTTACCTTTGAACTGCCGAACTGATGCATTTCATGAAATATGCCAGGTGGAAGGGATAATCAAGAAGAGAGTGTTGCTCGGGGCCACCAAGTTTGTGTGTCTGAGAGAAGCAGGTTGATGAACGGCACAGTTAGCCACACGTGGGTAAAGATAGCCAGGGTACAGAGGCTTCTGGAGTGCCTTTGTTACTGAGGGCCTCAATGCAGGGCTTAGGGCCTGCCTTCACGCCAGCTGGTATAGAAGAGGAGCCCAGACAAGTGGTCTTGCCAAGAGCTACTCAATAAGCAAAAACTGCTGTTACGGGCCCCTGAAGCTGAATGTGACTCCCCAGCCAGAGATAACAACTATCTGTGACATGGAAGAGAACATGGCCATGGTGTGAGCAGAGACAGGCTGTGGAGTCCAAAAGTCCCTTTAGGAACAGATCCTGCAAACTGGTCATCACAGGTGAACAACACCTAAGGGCAGAGGCCATATTACAGGGCATTAGGTTTGGGGAGTAAAGACTCGGAACTGTGACCCTAGAAAGTTCCCCCCTTAGCCCATTCCACACCATGGACATGCTGCAAAAAGGAGCAAGGGGAAGTAAAAGGGGGACTTCAGTCTCTACTCACCTCTTCTCAGCTGCTCTTGATCTCTGTGGCAAAGGACGTTAGGAAAATAGCCCTGTCTCTTCTAGAAGAGGAAAATGGCTTGAAGATTTATTGTAAGGATAATAAAAACAAAGTAAGATCAAAGAGAATGTGGGCTAGCAGCAGAAACCGGGTGAAGGGAGAGAAAGAGGGTGAAAAGAATATAATTTGAGACTCTCCCAGAGAGAGGCTTCGTGTGTGGCCAGGAAGTGGGGCAGCTCATCCAAAGAGAGAGAGGGCACACTGGCTGCTGAGAGCTGAAGGTCAAGGCTATGGCCTGAGGGACGGGTTCAGTCTAAGAAGGTCCACAGAGATCTGTCTCTCAGATCAAACATGCAGGGCTGAATCCAGTATAGATTTGATGCCTATCTGCTTAAGGACCTCTCCCTCCCATGGGCTTCTGGGTATTCTGAAGGAGGAAGACAGGGTAAGGTGCCTGCCTAATGGGCACCTTAATCTCACAGAGCAGGGAAAAGGGCATGGGAAGAAATGCTGTCAGTGATTTATCTCCTGGCCTTCCTCATGTCAGCAAAACCTGTCCAGCTGTTTCATGGTTCTTTTCTGAGCTGCATTTTAGCCATACTTTCCTCAGAACAAACATTATGCAACATTACATCAGGAATTTTCTTCCCTTTCCCCTCATTACAGATAAGTCGGTATGTACAGAGTCGTTGGGATGTGGGAAATGTCTAGCTCATAAGTTCTGCTGGCATTCAAGAGTGAGCTACCTTGCTATGCCAGGAAGTATTGCTCGGGACAGAAAATGTTTGGTGGATTGTCTTCCTGTCTCAATGTCCCTCCTGTCCCACAATTCCCCCAGGCCCCAGTATTGTCTATCGCTCAAGGCCTAGCCCCAGACTCCAGAGCTCAGCAGTGGGGCCTTCAATCTCCCACCTCAGCGCCTCCACCCATGCTGTCTGCAGCACTTAAGCTGCATGCACTTGCTGCCTTTTTTGGTAGTTATTTGTCTGCCCCTGGTAGCTTCTGTCAGCTTCAGACTCTTATTTACTTTCCTCAGAGCATATCCACCAAGCGGCCTGTTCCTGAGACGTGCTGAATAAATGGGCCAGGATGACTGACTGCACCAATAAACATGTCTGCCTCTCCTGGGGACGAGTACACTGCAATGGTTGGCGTTCTCTTTCTTCTCTTTAGCGTCCTGCAATGTGCTAAGGAATATATTTGCTACTCTTAAGAGAAGTGCTTCTAATTTTGTTAAGTTCCATGGTGAGATATTGCTCATTTCTTATTTTAAAATGTATGTTTGGCCTATCATTGTGGGGAAAGGAGAGAAGGCAAAGGCCCAGTAGGCATGCAGAAATCATATCTTGCATAAATGTATGAAATGAATAGGGCACTGGTGGCAGAAGTCGAGTAAATAGAATATAGATTAAAAAAATAGAAATAGAAATAAAAAAGGATAAATGCTCAAGAGACTTAAAGAAAAACATGGAAAGAGATTAGGCTAATTAAATTCTGAATCAGAACTTCCAGCTTTATTAGGAAGTTGGCTTCATAATTTAAAAAGCAGAAAGGCAGTAAGAAAAGACAGACTGAAGACAAACCCAGGGTCTGATAGCCACTTAGCTACTGTGTGACCTTGGACAAGTGACTCAGCCTTTCTGAGTTGTTTTAAAATTTACTTTAAAATTGTTTTAAATTTACCAAAAAGCTGTAGAAATAGTACAGAGTTTCCACATATTCTTCACCCACCTTCCCGGGATGCTAATATTGTTCACAACCATAGCACAAGTAAGAAAACCAGGACACAAACAATACAGTAATTAATTCATCTGTACAGTTGACTTATTGTTGAATTACAGCTGAATATCAAAAACACCTTATTGACATTTTACTACTTTCCCATCACTGTCCTTTCCTTTCCAACATCATATTCACTAGAATTTGACGCTACACGTACTAGTCAAGTCTCCTCTCCAATGCTGAGAGCCCTTCAGGTTTTTCACCCTTCATGACCTTGACAGGTTCTAGAGCATTGCCTGTCCCTCAACTCGGCTATACTTGACATTTTCCCATTACTAGATTCAGGTTTGCCTCTGTGGCAAGAACACACAGAGGGGACATCACACCTCTTTAGGCAGGATAAGTAAGGGCACAATTGGATATGTATCACTACTGGTCAAGGAACCTTGAGACAGTATCTGTGGTTGGGTTTCTGCACTGTTCTATTCTTCCATGTGATTAGCAAGGATCTTGTGGAAAGTTGCTTAGGGGTCCTGCATATACCTCATCTCTCATTCCCTTTCTTTCTTTTTTTTTTTTTTTTTTTGGTTTTTTGAGACAGGGTTTCTCTGTGTAGGTTTGCGCCTTGCCTGGAACTCACTTGGTAGCCCAGGCTGGCCTCGAACTCACAGAGATCCTCCTGGCTCTGCCTCCCGAGTGCTGGGATTAAAGGCATGCGCCACCACTGCCCGGTTCATCCCCTTTCTTTTGGCTAAATAACTTTGAAATGCATCAGCAGTTCTACACACAACGTTGATGGCTGTTGTGTTCTCATGGGGACTCCCAATTGCCTCAATACCAACAGTATTTGTTTCACTGGCTAAGCTTCACTTTCTTCATTTGCAAGTCAAGGATCATGACAGCTGGAAAAGGATGAAGTGGGGTTAAAATATGTGAAAATATCCAGTCCAGAGAGCACCTACTAAACAGGTGAGCTTTCCTTTCTTTTTTTGTGTTGTGTATGTACATAGTCATGTGTATGCAGACGTGTGTCAGCACGTGTGTGTATATGTGTGTGCATGCACGTGTGCAAAGATAGAGGCCAGAGGCCAGTGTCCACTTCAATTTCTCTACCTTTTTTTTTTTTGGAGTCAGGGTAATCTCATTGAATCTGGAACTCATCAGTTCAGCTAGGCTGACTGGCAATGACCTCTAGGACCCACCTCTCTCCCACCGCCACGCCCCCCCTTAATGTCCTTTCATTTCACTGTGGAAAGCCACACTAATTTTGAGGCAGTCCATTGTAAGTATGTGAAAGTCACTCTTGTATCATTCTTTTTGAATGTTCCACAGCCTTTCCACCTGTTAATATAGAGCAACAGTATGAGCTATACTCAGACTGGCTGGTGGAAATCCCTTTGAATCTGCCTTTGATCACTGCTCAGTCTGACGTCTTAATTAGTTTGCCCATGATTTGTATGAAAATAGATGCTTGAGAATACTTGAAAACACTCTATTCTCATAAGTAGTTGAAGTGTTTTCCCAGAAATCTTGTTTACGTTCTGCAGTTGTCTCTGAACTATTTTCAGAGATAGTCTACAGCATACCTCACCCCAGATGTGGGTGCCCCATCTCTGGCCCTGCTCTGAGCTGGCGAATCACTGCTTCATCACTGACTCCCAAGGCTGTGGCAGTGATGGAAAAGGTCCAAGTTAGATTTAAAATTAGATTTTAAAACTTCTGGCAATTCACTTTTAAGTTAAGGTCTATTTTTTTTAAAAAAAGACAAGAATAGGATCTTACAGATGCGAGAATAAACAGAGCTGGAAATTTGAAATAAGCTGTGAAACAGTAAAATCACTCCATTTACAGGAACTTTCATTTTCCCGACCATTTTTATCAGTGAGAAAAATCAAGAACACCAGGAGATTTATTTAAAAGAAAGGAAAAAAAAACCCAACTCTGGGTTGGTGTGGTTTCCAAGCTTCCCTGTGGATGCCCAGTGATTCCATTTTAGTTTATGACGGGACAGAAAATGCAGCTATAGCAAGTGTCACTCTCGATGCAGGTGACAGGCAGGATACTGTAGAGGTAAAAGCCCAGAATATATGGGTTTGGATCTCACAGCAGCCACCCATCCTTGGTCATCTGAGTCGGCGACTGTCCCTACACCCTGGTTTCCCTGTTGGTAGGATGGGAAAGCTGTTCCCCCCACGTTGCTGCGAAGAGATTGTAAGTGATGCTTGTAAAATGGTCATCATGAGGCTGCCATGCCTGTGGACACAGGCTTCTCTCTGAGGAATGGGCTTTGGGGACATGCCTGGACATGGAGCCAGTTGGGTTCAGCCTCTAACACTTTCTTTACCCAGGGCTTCATCCTGGTCAATAGTATTACCAACACTGGCAGCATCTTTTCTGGAAAGCTATGGGGGCTGCACACCGAGGCCAAGAATTAGGAAGGGCCCTTGTAAAGGCTGACTGACCCTCTGTCAACTAGAGATACACATGACCCACAATGAGAGTCCTCTTAGCGTTAGGTGGTGCTTACTAGGGACCCAAATCAGAAACTGTGCTGTTTGTGGAATTCAACCAACCAAGGACACACAATAGCCATATGAAAAAGTTGTAACTTAATAATTGGGGCAAAAGAAATTAAAACTATAAGTAGAAAAGAAAAAGAAAACTATGACTGTGGGGCACATTATATATAGAGAAGGGTCCTTTAAGACCAAGACCTGCATCAACTTCCTGCCACTTCCTCTTTGACCTAAGCCATAGGGATGCCAGCCACTGGCTCCCCACCCCTGCCCCATCCCTGGATGCCATACAGAAGTTCTGTCTTCGGTGTTCCCAGACTCCAGTCACACTTGTGCTCTTTAGCACTGGCTTCTGGCATGTTCTCTGAGGCTTTAAGGTGACTTTCTGGGGTTGAGGATTTTGATAGGATGCAGAGAAGGGAGGAGAGTGATTCATACCCCTCAGTAGCTACCTCCATGCTTCCTTCTATGAGGAATCCCAGGCACTGATCTTTTAAGTTTCTGAGGAGAAGTGATATGGCCAGGCTTCATGCTGTCAAAGCTCACAATTAAGACACAGGCCTTAAAAACACTGCTAGGAATGGTGGACGGAGTCTAGGGGTTAAGATGTTTGTAGACTCCGTCAGAGTTGCAGGCAGCTAGGGTGAAGTGAGAAGGAAGAAGACAGTGTGGTGCCAATCTCAGGGCCTGGGAAGAAAGTTGGCCATCATGGAATCGGCAAGACAGATACGTAGAAGAGTTATCAAAGACAGAGCCCAGATGAGAAATATGCTTAAGAATCATGGATGTTGGCTCCAATACAGAAATGTCTGAGGGGTTCCTTACCTCATTAAATCTCATCACAAGGTCTTCAAGGGCATTGTGCTCTCCGTTCTGAGAAGTGAGGATTGATGCTGAGATGGATGCTTTGAGACGGGGCAGGGAACTCTGGCATTCAGGGGAACTCAAGTCCCGGGTTAAGAAACAAAGGTAGTCCATGGGCAGGACCCTTCGGTAAATGTTCTGCTCCTGTTCTGTCAAGATGCTGGCCACTTCCTCTGGGAACTGAATGAGGGGCTGGAGATCAATCAGCTCCTTGCTGATCCCAGCTGAACTTGAAGGAACGGTATTGGAATTGGCCATAGAGGTGCCGGGTTGGCGTTCTGGGGGGAAAAAAAAGCAACGAACTTATGGTTATACTAAGGCTGAGATCATTATCACAAAGCCAGTCAAAACCCTGGAGATTTCTCAGTCAAATCATTTGCTTAGTGAGTAGCTCTACACTGTAATGCTTGCTATAGAAACCTTTCTTACATCTGTCTTCCTGAATCCATGGGAGGTGGAGGCAGGGGCTTATCTTCCTTTAGTAGCAGCATTAATTTAACACATTGCTATCCAACAAGGTCACTATGAAACTTTATAGATCATCATCTTCTTTATCTTCCTTGGTTAGTCATCAGAGTCAAGATAAATAAGGTGGAGTGTGGGCACAGCCAGATGAATCTGAAGACAGAAGAAGGCTGCATGTGTATGTGTGTATTTGTTATAAACATGTAGACTAGGTACTCAACCCTTTACACACACAGCTCCAAAGCATAATGGTATAGTCTACCATCCCCACATCTTCAAAAACTGTATCACTGAGATTCACTTGAGAGTTTGCAAGAACAGAACCAACTATAAAGGTAAGAAAGAAACGGGGCCGGGTGGTGGTGGCACACGCCTTTAATCCCAGCACTCGGGAGGCAGAGCCAGGCCGATCTCTGTGAGTTCGAGGCCAGCCTGGGCTACCAAGTGAGTTCCAGGAAAAGGCACAAAGCTACACAGAGAAACCCTGTCTCAAAAAACCAAAAAAAAAAAAAGAAACGGGTTATAAGGGGATACATTCAAATAAATAATCTTACTTTATATTACACTGGAAACAAGAAAGTGGCAGAAGAATTCAGGACAGGGAGTGATGGATAAAACAGACAAGTATCAAAGGCAGGGGTGTCTAGGTTCAAAACAATCCCTTTAATTAGCACTGACATACACACTTTCTATTTACTTTGATACCTGCCTACTCTAATTCTTAGCTACCTGCCCAAATTAATTCACCCATTCATCTACTGAGCCATTTACCATTTTACTGAGGATGATCCTGAACTTCTCATCTTCCTGCCTATGCCTCTTAAATGCTGTAATTATACCTGTCTATGTAGTACTGGAGCTCAGACCCAGAACCTTGTGTATGCTCAGCACGCATTCTACTAAATGAGCAATATCCCCAGCCCTGAGAGATCATCCAGTTTTGTGGTTATGTAAGTTTAGGGAAGGTTAAAATATTCATGTCACACATTTTTTTCCCAGAGATACTTCAGACACACGGTACATTGCTACAGGCTCTGCAGGGCCCATTTGCATTATCTTTGTTTGCCCAGTACTGCCCCCTTTTCATCCACTATCTACTGCATCATTCTGTATGACTAGCATCCTTGGAGCCTCTTTTGGAAACACTGCTATGGGACCCAAACTGTCCATGATCTCCATCCTGTGCATGTCTTCCCTCCTGGCCTTCTTCTTTATATTCTCACACTGCTGCAGGAGGGATCCTATGCTCTGCATCCAGAACCATTCCTGCCTCCTGTTACAACACGTCTAAGTGGTCCTTGTTAAAATAAAGCCCACCTGTCTTCATCATTGATGACACCATACTACTAGACTCCCATCTACAGTCAAGCCAGGATTCTGGACATCCATCAGTCACAGAAAGAATCCCATAACATTCAGACTTCAGTGTTCTTTAACCCTTCTTAAATCTCTCCTGCAGAGAGATCTTTGTAAATATCACTACAAATACCTCTACCTCTGAATCACTGAGCATGGTAGACTTCATCTGTAATTCCAGGACTGGAGAAAGTGAGGCAAGAGGATCATTAGTTCAAAGCCAGCCTAGAGGAGATAGCAAGTTTCAGGCCAGCTAGGGCTTCACAGTGAGTAGTGGTACCTCATCTCAAAAAAACAAGAATAAAAATCATTATGATTTCAGTGACTTTGCCCTCCACTGATACAAAGCTAGATGGTTCTAAATACATGCCTGGTAAAAATTTCTGTTTTGTCTTCCCTATAAATTCTATCATATCCACATGACCATATCTGTTTAATTCTAAAAGTCAGATAGGTGAGTGAGGGGTTCACTTTATACTTTATCTGTCTCCTTGAACAAATCACCAAAAACCTACAGTAGCAAAAAGTGGGGACCACCACTTGGCTCTTCTAAGCTCAGATGTTACAAAGTCTAACATGGATTTCAGAATCCAGCCACTGTGGGCTCATAGTTCAATTCTTTGACTAGATTGGAAAAGGACTAGATTTCCTGAAAATTGAGTCACAATAAAGCCAGATGCCAGGGACAGTTTTTGGGTCCAGATATTTTATGTACAGTGGAGTTAGTCACATACGGGAATTTTTCCTAGAAGCACCCAACTGGAAAACATGATTTCAAAATAAAGTACTCTATGGAGGAAATAAAATACCAATAAATCTTATGAAATAACAACTTGTATAATAGAAGAGATGATGAAACAAAATATATAAATAAGAGTAAAGATGATATATTTGAGACAACAATATATTTTGAGATATGAATCACTGTTACAATGATGAATCTAGTAATAAATGGCAATAGATTAGAATAAAACAGTAAAAAAAAAAGAAAAAAGGAATATAATCAGAGAATCTATGATAAATCTAATGGTCTCATGACATCACACCCAAAGGTAACACAAATCAAGGCTGCAAGGCTTGAAACATATTTAGGCTTTGGCATGGGTTTTTTGAAAGCACGATTCCTGGGGGATTTTATGTATTCACAACAAGCTAACACCATACAAGTATCCTCGGGACATAAGTTTGTATCCATTAGTTTCCATGCTTTGAACAGATATTATATTCGCTCTTCTCTCATCCTTGCTGCCCCCCCCCCCGCTATTCACCTTCTGCCTCACATGCCACACTGCCCCAGCCTCATCAGTATATCAGTCCTGCCTCCCTCTGTACAACCTGATGGTGCCCTAGTGACCTGCAGCTCACGACTCCTAAGCTTTCCCACTCATCTGTGTGCCCACTGGGATCTGTAGATCTTCGCTTGCAAAAACATTTTTAGAAAGTTTCTGGTGAATAAAATTATCTACCTCAGCTATGTGTGGCACCTCATGCCTATAATAATCATAGCTTTGGGGGAGTGGAAACAGGATGATCCACAGTTCAAGGCCAGCCTGAACTACTGGTCTCTTGCTCAAAAACCAAACCCAAGCCCCAAATTATCTACCTCATTTTCAGTCATTGCTCTCAGCCACACGTCTTCTGTAATGCTCACTCTACAGCTGACTATAGATACTATCACAGGCCACACCTGGGCACCATGAGACAAAGTAATTTCAAAGTGTGACTCTCTGCTCAATAAAAGCTTTCTATACTAAGTGCTTTCTATGGATTAATTCAGGAGATTTAAATTTTTTTTTTTTTTTTTTTTGGTTTTTCGAGACAGGGTTTCTCTGTGTAGCTTTGCGCCTTTCCTGGGACTCACTTGGTAGCCCAGGCTGGCCTCGAACTCACAGAGATCCGCCTGGCTCTGCCTCCCGAGTGCTGGGATTAAAGGCGTGCACCACCACCGCCCGGCTTGAGATTTAAATTTTAATTAATTAATTTATTTATTATATATGTATGTGGGTGTGAGTGTGCCGTACCACACATGTGGATGCCAGAGGGCAACCTGCAGGAGTCAGTTCTCTCCTTCCACCACGTGAGTTCCCGGGATTGAACTCAGGTCGTCAGGCTGGGTGTCAAGTACCTTTACCTGCCAAGTCACGTCACCATCTCCCAGGAGATTCAGTATTAGCATCCAGATTTGACTCACAAGCGCTGTACCTCATATAAGGTTGCTGTGGGATGTTCTGTATGTTAAATATGTTGCTCTGATTGGTTAATAAATAAAACACTGATTCGCCAGTAGCCAGGCAGGAAGTATAGGCGGGACAAGCAGAGAGGAGAATGCTGGGAGGTGGAAGGCTGAGGCAGAGAGACACTGCCAGCTCCACCATGACAAGCGAGATGTAAGGTACCGGTAAGCCACGAACCACGTGGCAACTTATAGACTAATAGAAATGGGTTAATTTAAGATATAAGGACTAGATAACAAGAAGCCTGCCACAGCCATGCAGTTTGTAAGCAATATAAGTCTCTCTGTGTTTACTTGGTTGGGTCTGAGCAGCTGTGGGACTGGCGGGTGAGAGAGATTTGTCCTGACTGTGGGCCAGGCAGGAAAATTCTAGCTACATAAGGTGACATAAGTAGTAAGTCAGAGCTGTCACTGAACAGGGTCTATATGACTCCAAACTCCACGTCCTTTTACTCAGCATGCTGTCACCTTGACATCCCAGGTTATAGATGCATTTCAAGATTTTGTGGTTAGTGTAAACTACTTCGTTTGCCTCATTACTTGGAGAGATCAAATAAAATGACCTCTTTTGACTTTAAAGATGAGGGTGTGGCCCAGAAGGTAGACAGTTCTCTTCCTTGGTCAGCCTGAAATCAACATATGGCAGCACACAGAAGAAATTCAAGTGGGCCCTTTCTGGGTTCATAGGAATGCCCCATGTTTAAAATCAGATCTGTCTAAAGGATCTATACTGGATTTATACAAAGCATGATTTCTAGGTTAACAATTTACAGGAAATACCGGGTTAAAACAAAGGCAGAGAGGCTCTTTTTTATTATTAAACTGTTTTTTTAGATGTATTCATCTAATTTTGTGTGAATGAGTGTTTTGTCTCCACGTATGTGTGTACCGTGTGTATGCTTGGTGCTCGAGGAGGTCAGAGCCCAGCATTGGATCCCCTGGTACTGGAGTTACATTTGGTTATGAACTGCCACATGGGTACTGGGAACGGAACTCAGGTCCTCTGCAAGAACAAGAGGAGCTAGCTGAGCCATCTCTCCAGCCCAAGAGGCTCTTGTCTTAACTGCAGGGCTTCTCAAAGCCTTGAAGAATTCCCACGGGGAATGTGATGATGTGCTATTACACAGCAGCCATGCGATGTGCTGTTATTACACAGCAGCCATGTGAAGTGCTGTTATTACACAGCAGCCATGTGAAGTGCTGTTATTACACAGCAGCCATGTGAAGTGCTGTTATTACACAGCAGCCGTGCGATGTGCTGTTATTACACAGCAGCCATGTGAAGTGCTGTTATTACACAGCAGCAGATGTGCTGTTATTACACAGCAGCCATGCGATGTGCTGTTATTACACAGCAGCCATGCGATGTGCTGTTATTACACAGTAGCCATGTGAAGTGCTGTTATTACACAGCAGCCATGTGAAGTGCTGTTATTACACAGCAGCCATGTGATGTGCTGTTATTACACAGCAGCCATGTGAAGTGCTGTTATTACACAGCAGCCGTGCGATGTGCTGTTATTACACAGCAGCCATGTGAAGTGCTGTTATCACACAGCAGCCCTCTTCAGCCTTGCTGTCTGTCTTTGTGTCATTTACAGCGGGATCAGTGGCTCTTCACAGTGTCTCTCACTACCCTCGGCTATCTGCAATGGGTCTGCTGAGACCTTCGGACTTTGTGAAGTTTATGGTTCCAAGAACTTCTGCCGTGTTTCTGGGAATCTGTGGAGAGATGGAAGGGCAAGAACGGCTGCGCCCGCTCAGGAAACAGTAGCTTATCCCCCATGACTGAAACCTATTTTAAGCAGATTTTAAGGGTATCACTGTAGCAAACGAGGAAGCACCAGAATATGGGGTGCTCACAAATAAACAAACACACATGCATTTAGATATCTGGGGGTCATCATCTGTCTCAGTAGCACCTTGCCTGGGGAATGGGAAGCACAGGTCAAGCCTTTCTCTTGTGAGATGTTACTCTGAAAAGCCAGAGCATCCTCAGGAAGTCCTCCTCTCTCTCCTGCCTCTCTGGTGATCACCAGCCTCTGACTTTATCTACTAGGACCATTCCCAGGGGCCGTCTACAATCACCTGAATCACCCAGGTAGGCCTAGGGGATAAACTTCTAAATTTATGAGTGGTTTCCATGAATCTATCCAGCTAGCACCTTTTGGAAATTTCCTACCCTGTAGGGGATTGCGTTACAAAAAAACAAAAACAAAAAACAAAAAACCAATGGCTTGTTCAGTGCACAATCCCACCCAAGTGCCTTGAGCTAAGGTATAACAACCATGGCCACTTCCACTTCTCATTTTGGTTGTTGTTTCTTAACAAAAGTGAAATCATTTGTTTTTTCCTGCTATGCTTCATATGATCATCTAGAGTTCCAAAGTAATCTTATCATACTGTGAGGGAGGTATGGTGGTTTGAATAGGTATGGCCCCCACAGACTCATGTGATTGAATACTTGGTCCACAGGGAGTGGCATTATAGGAGGTGTGGCCTTGTTGGAGGAAGTGTGTCACTGTGGAGGTGGACGTTGAGGCCTTATATGCTCAAGCTACACCCAGTGTGGTACACAGTTCACTTCCTGTTGCCTGTGGATCAAGATGTAGAACTCTCAGCTCCTTCTCCTGATATGTCTGCCTGCATGCCACCATACCTCTTGTCATGATGATAATGGGCTAAACCTCTGAAACTGTAAGCCAGAACCAATTAAATGTTTTTCTTTATAAGAGTTGCTGTGGTCATGGTGTCTCTTCACAGAAATAGAAACCCTAACTAAGACAGGAACCAATACTCACATCACAGGTGGGCATTGCTAGTCTTATTTGTATATTGTATATAGCTAGAGCTAAATTGTTGTGCAAAAGGCCCAAGAATCTAGCTTATCAGCAGTCAGCAAAAAAGGGGGAGGGAATCTGAAGATTCTTGCTTCTGGCAGAGCACTCTGCCTCCCTACACCAAAATGCAGCTATCATGTATGTGTTCAGTGTTCAGAGGCCAACCCTCAGGTCGAGCATGCTGTACCTCTGAATGGATGTAAGAAAAACTATGCCAAAATTTGTCTGTTCATTTACCGAGTGCCTACTGTGTTCCAATCTTTGTTTCTAGGTACTCTGATGTTGAGATTTAGTGAACAAGAAAAGATCACTGCTCATACAGAACATCTTAAGAAAGGATATGGACAAACACAGTGAAACACATCAGAAGGTGATAAAAATGTAATGGTGAAAATCAGAAGGCAGCTTCGGAGTGTGGGTAGGGAAGGTGTAGTGTTACAGAGTATGTACTAAGCAAAATGGTAGCACTTTCTACAAAAGTCATTGAAACATAGCCACTCAGGATACTCCTGGCTTGGTCATCTGTTGGAAGCACAGAGGTCCTTTGCACACACAGGTCAACACACACAGGAATGTTAAGCATGCAGCATTGGCCTCTCAAAGGAAAGGATGTAAAACCTGTTTTTCCACCCAGAAAGCTGGGAATTAGAAGTGATGAATAGCCTGGTGATTGGTGTTATCTGTAGGGCCAGGCCATATTAAAGCTCTCACAACCAGGACCAGAGGTGGCTAGTAGGCTAAGTGACCGTTACATTATCTGCATAGCCAGGGGCTCCCCCTAAGCTTCCACAACCAGCACCAGAGATGGCTAATAGCCCAGATGACCTCAACACTATCTGAATGTATTACCACACCAGATCCTTCCCTAGGTCCTTAAGCTAATATGTAACCTATCTTTAGAACCCATCTTCCTGAAAGAAGGTGTACTTTGAGTTGAGTTTTGATGTAATTATGCCTCTTTGTGCACTGGAGTTTGTACTATACCAGGAAACTTTCCCCCAAATTATACTGTGTTTAAATATGCTGGAAGTAAGCTGCCTGGCATCAGACTCCCAAAGTCTGATTTGGCTTGATAAATTCAAGCTGACTAAATTTTCATTCTCACCTCTTTCTGGTTCATTTTTCTGCCTGTCATGACATTTCCAGGGACCCCCACAGTCATTGCAAATAATAGCCACTCATTCTAGCCCTTGCTTTCCAAATCTTACTGTTGGGGATCTCTAGCTTGTGGAGGGGAAAACTGAGGAGGCTCATCCACACTCCACTCCTCCCTCTCCAGACACTGCCCTCAGAAAGCCCGCCAAGGGTCAGCCCCTCTCCCTGGGGCTGCTCAAGACCATGCCTACAGGCTATTTAAGACCTGGTCACCAGACCTGCCATGTGCTCTCTCTCTCTCCCACCTTCCTGAGAGTCACCTGGGAGTTTCTTTGCTCTGTTCAGATTAAACCTGGATTTATTAATTTGGCCTGATCTGACTTATTACATTGGCAGCATTACTCACTATTGGGGGATTTAAACTTTCACTTACTATCTTTTGCATTACATGAAATACTTTATTCTCACAGAGAACATGTAATGGATATGATAATCTCCATGCCTTAGACCATGGAACAGAGATGAGAAATGTGAAGCAATTTTCCTAAAGGTAACAGTGCTCCGAAGAGGGGGAGTTAGAATTTTTAACCTTGTTCTGACTCAAAATATGGCCAGTTTTTCACTTTATGGGATCTGAATTTAGAAGGTTCTCTCTCTAATTTCCAACTATAACTTCAAAAACACCAGCTTACAACCCAGGAGAACCTGTGTATGGCTTTCATTCCCATTCTGCAGACAGTGAGGAGCTATGCACAGCTTGGAAGACACAATAAGATCATAAGAATACACCTTTAGCCATTCTAATTCTAGTATTTTATCCAACAGAGATTCTTGCAAAAATATAGACTGAGGTAAATTAATCTGTATTGAATTGAAATTTTTTTCATGAGTTTATGTGAAAAAAGTAAACAGAAAACAATAAAAATGTCGCCATTGAAGGGCGGGGAGGTTTTTAAGAGTAGGCCTATGATTTCATAACTGTCCCATACACACAGTTCTGTTTTTGCTTGGTTTTTAAATAATATATAAATAAGAGTATTTTAAAAACACATTAAAAAGGTTTCTGGAAAATTTATCCAGAGGACAAAACTCCAATATTCTTATCACCAAAAACTGGCTCAGTTTTGGGGGTGTTCATATTTTTTCCCAATAAATATTGCTGGGGATGGAGAGATGGCTCAGCAGTTAAGAGCACTTGTTACTCTTCCAGAGAACCTAGGCTCAGTTCCCAGCTCCCACATGACAGCTGATAACAGTCTGTAACTCCAGTGCCAGGGGATCCAGAGTCCTCTTCTGACCTTCCCAGGCACCAGGCACACACGGTATATAGACATACAGGCTGGCAGAACACTCAGACATTAAACGAGTGACTAAATATTACTTTTCAAACGTAGTTTACTTAGGCAAGAAAGCAGGAAAAACCTCTTGTATAGACTGTTTTCCTTTGAAAAACTTTGAGTGAATTTTGTAAACAGTTACTTTATTTTAAAAAGCTAAACTTCAGATTCTCAACTGTACATCTCTAATGGCACACTTCCAATTATATAAAATAAGACACAGAGAGAAGGACATTGATTTCCTTTTAGAAAAGACACAAAATGGGCTTAAAAACACTAACTCTCAGACAGAGCTGAAAATTGCTTCGATGGGAAGTGGCAGACTTAGAAAAGGTTAGTAAATTGGTGTGAGTTTCCCCCTTTGTTTTCTGTTATTGGTTTTAGAGTAACAAAATCAATCTAACAGTGAAGGTGTCTGGCTTGTTCGCAGCCTCCCCTAACAAAGATGAGTGCATGAAGCCAGTGAAGCGTCATTATTTCTAATTCACCCCTTAAAAGGAATTGCTAGATGGAGAGTTAAAAGATGGTTAGATAAAACTATCCACTAGACTGAAAACCCCCAGAGAAAACTATAGGACAGCATTCCCATCAAGGGAACACATCGTTGTCCTTGTTTTCCAAAGAAATGCATTGTACAGAAAATACAAAGACAAATAGAAACAGAATTAAAATGGCCAATATTTCACCCACTCAAATTTCTACTGATATTTTTGTTTGTGATTTCATTCTTTTCAGATATATGTATATATACATGCATACTTATATACATATACACATACAATTTGCAAAATTAAAATATGAAAACACGTAATTTTTTTCTAACAAAAAAACCCATACAATACATAATTCTTTGACCCTAACATAATCCTATGTTTAATTTTAAAAGGCTTTTTTAAAAGTCCGTGCTGTATATTATAAGTAACATTGTGATAAGCTATTTGCTTGGGTTTATTATATTACATGTCACCGTAAAAGAGGAAACAAACACCTATATTGAGAACTTGCCTGTTCTAAGATTGCTTTAGTGGGTTACATCATACTATCTACACATGACCTCCTGCCATCCGCTAACACAGTAGATTCACTTCTCTTTTCCAGTCTGGATTCCTTATATTCTTATGTAGCTTCATATTCTTGTGGAGTTTCCTGTACGGAACCTCCAGTACAACATTAGAGCGGGAATCTCTGCTTGGTTACTTTACATCGTTACGCATAGAGTTAGCTGAGGATTTCACACAGATGCACTTCATTAGCTTGAAGAAGCTTCTTTGTATTTTTATATTTTTTTTTTCAGGAAAGGATGTTGGAGTTTGTAAGATTCATCTTTGGTGCCTATTTAAATGACTGTGTGGGTTTTATCTGTTATTTTATTAGTAACTATACTAACTGGATTAGATTTCATGCTCAAATCTACATTCGCTTTGATATGATAAAACAACATGTTTAATTTCAATCCGAGAAGAATTTTTATTGTCTATTTGCATTTTTGGCTCTAACTCAGCCCTGATGTTAGACAAGAAAAAAAAAAGCAGAATGAGATCTAACTGTAATCATGACTTCAAATCACAATCTGGTATTTTTTAAAATTATGATTTTTGAAAAAGAAACACATGTCTTTTTATTAATGCAAAATACAAACTCATTATCATCATTGTGATTATATTTACATTTTCCACCTGTCACAGTGAGTATCAGTTAAAATAGCTCTACAGAGTAAAAAGTTAACCATGAGGATCATTTCTGACTTAGAACATATTGTTGTAGAAATGGTCTGTACCAAACTTCAGATAGGTCAAAGTCACTTAATGAGAAAAATGCATATGGTCCTAGAGACTTTGTTTTCCCCTAGAAGGCAGCAATAATGGTGCTGATAATGTACCCCTTACTGACACTTAAAAGCCTCCCACTCAGCTCAGAACTAAGCATATTACTTGCAAAAACTCAAGGTATCTTAATCTAACCAAGGTAAGATTAGTATTCCATCATACAGCTGAGCAAACCCAGGGAGGACAAGCAACTTGTCCAAATATCTGTAAGTAGTGAGAAGAGGCACCTGAATTCTAAGCTAGATGTGGGCAACTCTAAAGCCTGTGCTTTTAAACATTTCCTGTAGTTTGGGCACCAGAATTTAACTCATCTACAAACTCAAGATTGTTCATTCCTTCTTTTAAATGAAAATGGGATAAAAAATGCTAGCTCACAAGACCTGCTGCATCCCACTTGCTAACCTGATGCATAAATTCTGTGTGCATTGAGTCCTATTTTGTGACTTCAACCCAGATAATGTAAATATTCCAGTAACAGACAAGGACTATTTTATATTTAATTATACAACCAGCATGCTTTTGACTATTGTTTGATGATTTAGGCAAACGCTTTTTACTGACAAAGCCAAACCCAACTTTAACAGAGAAAAAAAAAATAATGGCTGTGCAAAGTGGCCAATGATACATTTGGGAACCTCAGACTGGACACATTAAGATCATTATAGGGCTGTTGTGCAGAGGAAACTTGGGAATCTACAACTTCATGCTTACCACCACGGTCCTTGCTTGAGCCCTTATTAACTCTACAGCCATGGTGCTAACTGATGGGGCACTTTACAGCTCCTCATCCTGAAGGCTCAGTTCTCAGTCCTTTGCTCATCATTATTTTATCTTAAGAAGGCTCACTGTATGTTGTAACCATCACAGCTAAGCAGATGGCTTGCAAATATACAACTCTGATTTTCAGCTTTTTGCTGTGATAAAATCTGGACATCCCAGTCTCCCAAAGTTAAGACAAACAAAGTGTATACAGGTCCCACTTAAAAAAAATAAGACCAACCCCTTCCTTTTCTCAGACCCCAAGTTCCAGAGGCAAGTCTTATTTCTTCTTCTGTGTCCTAGTCCATGGTTGCCACTTACTGATCACTTGACTCAAGGGCTGGCTGGTCCTTTCCCATCCACTGCCTCAGCTTACCCCTCATGTTCACCTGCTTATGTTTACATCAGCCTCCGTTTGTTCTGTGCTACGAAAAAGCAAGGAAGTATTTATAAAACTCCCATTAGATCAAAATAGAGGGACCCAGAAAGGCCCTTTGACCCTGTGAGATGATGTTCTGGATGGCAACGCCAGGCAGTAGGAGGATGGAGGTCAGCCCAGTGAACTGTGTAAAGAAAACAACACCATTTATACAAGTCTGGGAGAGCCCTCAACACTTCCTTCCTTAAGTTAGTTTTTTCTGACTTGGTATAAAACAGTCATCTGATCTGAAAAGACAGCTGTTGGCGTCTCTCTCTGGGGCCTGAGGAGCACACACAGGAACAGTGTTGGCTCCTCCGGCTGGATGGGAACAGCCCAGGTGGCCAGTATCTGGTATCTGGGAGCCCCTGCTGAACTGCTGCCACTGCTCACTGTTGCAAGCCAGGCCTGACGGCCCAAGAATCCTGGCACCTAAGCTCACTACACATGCCTCCTTCTACCAGCGCCCTTGATGGACTCCACATCAAGTAAAGAGTGCTCAGGAGTGTGGGCTCTAAAGCCGGACAGACCCAAGTTCAAATTCTGTTTGGCAATTCGCTAGTTCTTTAACCCTGAAATCAAGATCTCCAGGGAGAGACATTTATCTGGAAACTTCCTGTGACTCCCAGCTGAGAGTACAAAACATTACCAGAAAGATGGTACAAGTCAATATTCCTGAGCTCTTCACACCTGTCAACATATCCTATGTGTGTCTATGTAGAGTGGAATAGACACAGCCAAAGGGATCAAAGACGCGGAGCCTTCCGTGGGGTAAGTTAGAAGGTTCTAGAATTGACCTGGCAGCCATATTGGCTGATTCTTCTCAGCCAGCTTACTCTCTCCAAGGCCATACTTCACAGATGAGGATGAGAGATATCACATACAGTCATCTAATAGCATGCCCCAAACATGCCAAAACAGGTGTACCTACTAAGCTTAACTATAGGGCTTCAGTTTGTGGATTGGAGCAATCAGGTCTGGAGCAAGAAGAGAATAGCTCTGAATATCAGGGCTTAAAGATGTAAATTCTCTTTCCTTTTTCCAGTCTCTCTATATAACTAACATTTATAGCAACACCAACTTCAAGTGTCTAGGATTTACAATGTGACTCACATGGTTGTTCTGAGAATTACACAGAACATAACTGAAATAGCACAGTGACCAGGCCAATAACGGAAGGCCCACATGTTTCTGTGTGAGCACCAGGCAGGTCATCCTATACCCTGGGCACATGTTAATATTTACTTATTTAAGCATATGAGAGTTGGAAAAGGATGAACAGCTCATTAATACACACAAGCCACATGGCTCCTTCATTCTACTAAAGTGCACATTATTCACTGGTCACATATTTCTTTCAGGGGCATTTCCTTTTGTTCTATACTTACAGGGGTAGATATAAAAGATACCAGGAGAGTGTATATTTTCTGATAGCTGGTCAATATGATCTAGTTACACTTTGATCCTTTCACCTGAAGGGACCCATCTGATCAGATCCTGCTTCCTCTACAGGATGATAGTCTACTAGAACTCCATTCTGACCACTCAGAGTATTTCATAGTTTTTGACTATAGACCCTGGGCAGCAAAGAGTAACTCCAACCACTTCATCAGTGGAGGAAATTTGGAAAATTTTAAAGTGGATCATGAAACAGACAGAGGGATTGGTGACGGAGGCAAGGGAGAGAAGATTACGGTTGTGCAATGAAGTGACATAAACAAGAATGAACCAAGGTTTTCATGTAGAGATTCTATCTAAGAAAACAAAAAAGCAGATCCCAACTCTTGGTGTCTCATGTGAGATCAGACTCTTGCTGGCTCTGGGGCTGCATTTCCAGTTACAAGAGGGTTGGTGTTGATAAAGCACTTAGGACAGTGAATGGTGCATAGTGCCCGAGTCAATAAATGGTATGTTTATTGTTTGATTTGGGTTTAGGGGTCTGTGAGCTTGATTAGATAAAGGGTTCAAAAGCTGATTCAAGTAAAGTGGGCAAAGTGTCCACAACAAACTGAAGATGCCACCTTCTGGGCTCATGAGTAGATCTCAAGGTAGAGTGGAATAGACAAAAAGGGATCAAAGACCCAGAGCCCTCCATGGGATAAGTCAGAAGGTTCTAGAAGTGACATGGCAGCCATATTGGCAGAATCTTCTCAGACAGCCAGCTTACTCTCTCCAAGACCATGTGTGCAGGCTGAAACAGAGGAGAGAAAAGCTGAAGTTCTACAGATGGACTCCACTGACAAGGCTGGGACTGGAGTCAGTTTTTGATATGATGTTCTCTGTGCTTTCTGGAACATGTCTGCTTCAGTTCAATCTCCGTGATATCACCTCCACTTTCTGTCTCCTCCTTCGTCTTCTCCCCTCCCTTCTTCCCATTCTCCCCTCCTTCCATTTGTTCTCTCTTTTCTTTGGAGAGGGAATTCCATAAAAAAAAAACCAACAAACAAAACAACCCAGCTTTCTCAGGGCTGAGCTAGAGCAGGAGGAAGGGAATTGTAACGTTGCCCAGTTGAGTTTTCTAGGAAGATGGAGACCCAGGGCAGGGAAAGTGAGCCCTTGGAATTATGGAAGATCCGGGTACGGATGGGAGAGATGAACTCTGAAGGTGAGATCCAGGAAGGGCTACTGTCTCCAATCCCTGTTCTCCTGAGATTTTTCTATGACCGAGCACCCAACACAGCTCCAGAGACCTCTCCAGGCCCTCCATGTTCCCTCCTTTTGGCAAACCTGACCCTGATATCCCTTTCTGAGACTCATCCTATCATTAGAACTTTGTTCTTGCTATTTCTGAGTGTCTTTTTTGCTCCATCTGCACTTTGAGGGACAGTATTCCAATAAATTTATATTCTTTATTTATTCTATCTCATTGTACTTTCTATCTACACTGGCCCCTTTTACAGATGAAAATGATGAAGTGCAGGAAGAGAGAAATGAGGTGATCTCAGATCGCTCTGTGACTACATTTGGGAGTCTTATTGTATCTCACAAGCTTTTTCAAAAATGTATAAAATATATATTTTTAAATTTTAAATTATTTGTAAAGTTAGCATACAAAGAAAAGGGTCTCATTATGACAATTTCATATATTTATACATGATTATTATATTTAAGTATATTGACATTATATATAAGTATATGTAATGTAAGTATATTATTATATATAATATATGAATATATATGCTATTATATTTGTTTTAATTAATTTCCCTCCTCCACTTCCTCTCACCCCTTGCCCTCTCTTTTTGGTCCTCTTCCTCTCCCCCAAATAGTCCCTCCTCTATATTCATGACACCTCTATTTTATTAACTTCTCTATCCCCCCTATAAACCCTACATTCTTTACCACTGATCTTTGCCTTGGTTTATTACACAACAATGTAATCACTTGTTCACACAGTCATCTCTCTGTCAACTAAATTGCCAATTCCTGGAGTTGAAAAGAGAGTCCTTCTCTGCTGTTTCATCCTTAGCTAAAAGAGTCTGAGCAGATATATGTAGGTGTTTTCCATACTATACTATATAACATCCATTTCCTATAGGTAAATCAGAGTCAAGATAATGGCTGAATGTAACTCTAGAACTATTCAAATCATGTTCCTGTGAGCTCTGGGTCTGTAACCATTGAGGGCTCAGTTCCAAGCTGTTCTGTGCCTTGGCTTCCTTGGAAATGTCTCACTTCTACCTTATGATTGATAAGTTGTGAACACCAGGGAATTATACTATTTTATTTTATTTATTTATTTTTTGGTTTTTCGAGACAGGGTTTCTCTGTGTAGCTTTGTGCCTTTCCTGGATCTCGCTCTGTAGACCAGGCTGGCCTTGAACTCACAAAGATCCGCCTGCCTCTGCCTCCCAAGTGCTGGGATTAAAGGTGTGCGCCACCACCACCCGGCCTAAAGTGATTGTTTATTGATGAAATAACTCTCCAACTTGCCTGCTCAGTTTTCTCTCTCTCTTTCTTTCTTCCTTTCTTCCTCTCTCTCTTTCTTATTCTTTTATAAATGGGGTCAACAGATTCTGAAAAATAATACCACTTAGCTGTGAGAGAGAGACAGACATAATGCTTGCTCTGTTGTGCATATAGAAAACTAAACTATTAAGCTGGGAAGGGTGACAAAGGACATTGAAAACAGAAATAGAGGTTGGGAATGTACCAAGACTCCATCCATGGAAAATGTGAATGCTCTCTGGAGTCTTTCCAACTTTGGAATTTGTATCACAATTCCAATAGGTCTAACTTGGTTTTAACATCCCATTTTCAGAAAGAAAAAGAAGTGTATGTTGTTGGTTCAGAGCTCCAACCATTGGTGGGTTGGCAACTGAGATGTTACGATATTTCAAAGGACAGAGTGAAACACACACATTCTCATCAAACCCAAGCTGAGTGGCTGAAACAAGATGTTAACCCACTCAAAGACCCTGGAGGCTCCAGCCTTTCCCCTTGGATAGCTCTGCAAGACGTCCAGCAAGTTCCAATTTGGGCAGGGGTTTGTTTATTCTGCTTGGTTCAAGTCAGGGTTACGGATCCCTAATGGTTTTAGCGTCCCTAAAGGTTTTCCACATTTGGGCAAGATCTATGCTTTATGTCAGACCCAAGGAGGCTTTGCTCTCAGCTGCTCTGCTGAGCCAGACATGCCAGAAGCATTCAGACACCCGCGTTCAGGGTAGAAGCTATTCCTCGGCACAGATGTGGAACTGTTTTTTTTTTTGCTTTTTTAAACAACAGTGCCATGCTGTAGTAAAAATGCCCCATTCTTTTTTTTTTTTTGAAATGCCCCATTCTTAACCAACTGTATTTTTCATTACATTTCATTTTTTCGCCAGAGATGTTGAATTTTCTAAACTAGTCCTTTTTCTGCAACCACTATTTCATGCCAAACTAAGAGGGTTCACACTGACTCTTGGAGCTCTGTTTGAGCACACCAATTCCTAACGCAGGAATAGGCAGGTTTGCAACTGCCATCCTTCTTTCTCCCCGAGGTTGCCTTTCAGGCTCTGGGCCACAGGCCACCCACTGTTGGTAGGACTTTCCTAAAATCCAATCTGCTAAGACCTGCATGGGCTCTTTAAACCATTAGGGTCAAGCTTTTGCCTCACTATCTGACTTGTAGCTCCATCTGCCAAATGACTCTTCTCTCTCACTGTGACACTGAACCGCTTTCTCTTTGTTCCCCAAGCTCTACACACATTCCCCCTCACAATCTTTCACATTAGTATAAATATAACTTCACAATTTTAAAAGAATTATTCTAAAACAAAATTCTTTATTGTCATAATTGTATGACATATGTACCTATTAAATATATAATAACCCTATATCCACAGATTTATAAAATTTCTCAGGCAAAAATGGGCTGTGCATGGAAAAGCTCAAGAAGACTTATCTTAGAGGTGCAGAAGATGGATCTGGGACTCAGCTAGACTTGGGATCAAATACTGGTCTTGCATATCCTGGCTGGGAAATTCCGGTTGAAGGTGTGCATTAGCAGTTATTACTCCAGAACTTGAGTCTCCAGAGTCTCTGAAACTTTTGCACACTCCCTCTGTTTCCCAGGCTGTCTGCAACATTTTCTTGAAACGGGTGTTCAGATATTTGTTTATTAATCAAGAGAGTGACTGAGTATAAACTGGGGGAAATACCATCTCCACACAGAGAGCCTCAGAAATTCTGAAGCATAAGTTTGTTCAAGTTTCCACAAGAACTGCTTGTTGGTTAGCACATGGAAAACATTTTTTAAATAGCATTTGTTGTCAGAAGAAATACAAAGTTAAGAAGACTTTAAACAAAGAATTAAAACAGTAGGTATGTATTTCTAGTTGGCAAAGTATTTTAGACTTTCCCGCACATGGTTAAATATGTTCTGTTAAAAATTCAGTTAAATGAAACAAAACACTCTCAATTTAACAGTATTAATAGTTTCTTCATTATTTCTTCAAGATTCAGATTTGATTGAAGTTTAAAGAATGACTCAGGCTATCATGAGATTTTTCTCTCTTTCCCAATTGTCTGCTACTGACCCACACATTGCCATTATAAACAGATTAGACACATATTCCATTATGTTCTATAAATGTTCCCATGGACAAGAACTTTCATAGCCCATTTAAGTGAGTTCTAATCCTTTAAGATAATTTGAAAACTTGAAAAAGAATTAATTTCATGTAATAAAAAAACTCATTTAATGTTTACTGTAATGAGTAACTTTACTAAAATATACAAGAAAATTTTTAACTTGAATGCTAAATTTTGTGCCAATTACAGAGTTTAGATTCAGCTTCTGTCTTAGTGAGGGTTTCTATTGCTGTGATAAATATCATGACCAAAGAAACTTGGGGAAGAAAGGGCTTATTTTACCTTACAACTCTGGGGCCCTGAGTACTATCCCTCAGGGAAATCAGGGCAGGAACTCCAGGCAGGGTCTGGAAGCAGGAGCTGATGCAGAGGCTCTGGAGGGGTGCTGCTTACTGGCTTGCTCCTCATAGCTTGCTCAGCCTGCTTTCTTGTACCATCCAGGACCATCCACCCATGCATGGGCGGCACTCCTCGCTGTGAGATAGGCTCCCCCACATCAATCATCAATCAAGAACAGACCACAGGCTTATGCACAGGACAATCTGTTTAGGGGCATTTTCTCAGTTGGTGTTCCCTCTTCCCGGATGACTCTAGCCTGTGTCAAGCTGACATAAAAACTAGCCAGCAGAGCTCCCAATGCCAGCAGCGAACATTTAGCACATTTTCTACTGTTGTGGGAACAGAGACGGTCAGCAGAGAATTAAGTAGAAACAAAAAGAGTTCCCTAATGTAGGTCAGAGGTTGCCCCTTGTTCAATCTGTTCACCTTTCTTGGGGCTCTTAAGTGGTTTTAGAATCCCTGCACTTCACTCCAGACAGTTCAGGGACTTTCCTCCGTGTCCCTGGGTACTACGCTTATTTCAAACACTATCTTTTTACCTTGCTAAAGCTGCATGCTTGCTTGTCACTTGTCCAGCTCCTCATTGGCAGCGCAGTCCTTGAAGGAGAGGCCACATCTTGTTTACTGCTGTAGTTTGGGCACAGAGACGACGTTCAATAAATACCGTTAAGAACATGGGTGAATGAATTGCTAAATGCATGAAAACTAAGGAAAATCTAATGAAGTTACAAGTAGTTGCCAGAAGCCACTAGATAACCTCCTCTCAGGTGTTCCTCAAGTTGCTAGTGCAAGGGCACACAGCCAGGAAATTCCAGGGAGAACTTTTCTTCTCTGTGCACACTATGACTGAGCTCACAGGAGAGTGGCAGCATCACCACCACCATCTCCAGTGACTGTTGCTGTCTCAAGACTGAAGACCGCTGTGTACCAGATACTAAGTTCCTTGTATACATTATCACATCCAGTCCTGAAAACAACTAGAGCTATTGGTCTGATTTTCGTTTTACCGATGAAGAAACTGAAGTTCATAGAAGTAAAGGAGTTTTAAGTGAGAACATTGATGTCAAGACTCAGACCTAAGACGGAGTGATGCTCATGTTCAGTGCCTCCTCAACAACAGCACAAGTCATGGACTCTGATATTCCTCACAGGACTAAGAGATCCTAAGGTAACACTCATTCATGTTTGAACAGCTTTCATCACCTCCCTTCCACGAAGCTTGTCTGTCTCCTCTCTTCTGATATCATTTGAAGGGGAAGCCCGAATGGTCTTCATTACAGTCACTGACAACAGCCATGTTGGAAATGAGGGGCTTGAACTCATCGAAATCTTCACATTGGCCTCTTTTCAAAATTCTAAGTGTCGTGTGTGCACATGCAACCAGTAGAACAAGGCAGATGACATGTGAGTGGCTTTTCTTGGCCACAACCACTTTGATGGGAGATTCGACCCATTCTCCCAATTATCGTAAGTTACATTTTCTAGCCTTGTTTAATTACTGATACTCTTTTCAGCTTTCTGTTTTCTCTTTAGTTTCTGGGTCAGATGCAGTTCTTAACTCCCCCAGTGTAACCCAGCTGCTGAGTTCCTTTTCTGATGAGATTTGCATCTCCCTTATTCTGGGTGGGTTTTTCCAAACATTTAATTAGCAACTTTGAAAATTCATCTTTTAGAACTGTTTTTGTTTTCAGCATTTACTGAGTTTTGGGGGGAAAGCCTTGGAATCTAGTCATCATTAGATTTGATCTTGCTGTAGCATTTCAGATAACTCTGGTGGATGAATTTCTGGAATACGTAACCAAGACATTTTAATTTGAAACTCCAAGTGCCTCTCTGGTACTACAGTTCTGATCTATCGCCATTCTGGGTGCACTGACTGGAACTCAAAGGACCCTCAGTTATCAGACATACTGTCTTGCATTCTTCCCTCCCCCTGGGTCAACACTTCACTAAGATACAGAGCAGAATGTTTTCTTTTCATAAAGAATTTCTAGGGGCAAAATGAAGACGAGTAAGAGGTGACTGCAGCCCAGCTACCCACTCAAACTAGAGGTCACATCTGATGGCAAACTCGCTCCTGGGTCACAGGTAGCTGACCAAATGCTGAGGTTACCCTGTGTGTGGATTCTCTTCTTTGAATGACACCTGACTCCCCGGGGCCCCACAGTAGAGGCATTTTGTCCTGTGCCCATCAGACTTCCTGATCCTATGAAGTACTGCCCCACTTCAGTTCAGCAGCCCAGTGCTTTCTCACTTTAGGTGGTAAGGGCTACTTCAGCTGGCCCGAGACCAAGCATTACGTTTTCTCTGGAATGAGAAACACTGTTCTACAAGCTGCAGACTTCTAAATGTATCTGCATTCTTCCCATAGTTGACACAACTCTAGGCCACAGTAGGCAGCTAATGAATATTTCTTAATTAATTAACTGCTATGGAAATATATTCAGCGTCACATTAAGGTATATTTTTATCCACAAATAATTTCAAGGTTGCAAAACTAATAAGTCAGGACATTTCTTTAAATAAACAGAAATCCTGGAATTGGAGCTATGTGCATACCTTCTCAGCCTGGTAAGCATGCAAGGGCTGTTTTGATTAGGAGGAAGTCCACTAAGACAGCCGTTATAAACAAAGCTACTTACGAGGTATAGTCAGGCACTTCAAATGTCTGTGTTTTCCTACTATGATTTCTGGTTTTAATATTCAAAGCTATTAACTCTTGAAAAAGACAGAGATAGGATATGCTTACTGCAGTAAAAAAAAAAAAATATATATATATATAATTTGAAAATGTGTCCGACTTTTCTAGCAAAAGCAAAATTCCCTTTATTTTCAAATAAGAAGATTGACTCTATAAGGCATGCTTTATTTTTATAGTCACTGTTCTAGCTACAGCCTATGCATGACCAATAACTTGAATAGTTATTCACAGATGTACAGACATGTGCGAAATTATTAAAAATGGACAGTGGAGTTTTTCCTTCCTGCTACATACTTTAAATATCAGTAACTACATTTTGTACTGGTTAAGTGTGATATTTAATCTTGTCATTGGCAAACTTAACAATGTAAGAAGGAAAAACTGTGTTTGTAGCATTATTTTATCAGCTGATGCCATGTACACTCAACTGCTTTACTTGAAAAATTTTATTATCGTATCTTTATTTTACTTTTTCTCTTTCAGCACTGCACATTTCTATGGATTACCTCACCCTTTTCATTTTTACCTTATCTTGTGGGTATTTTGTGATTGTGTTGTTGTTGTTGTTGTGGGTTTTGTTTTTTAAACTTTGTTCCACTTTGCTTTGGGTGAGACAGGTCTCTTGATTCTGCCCAGGCTAGACTCAAATTTGCCATCCTCCTGCCTAGGCCTCTCAAGTGCTGGGACTGCAGGTGTGTACCCACAGATGCCACCACACTTGGCTACTTTATGAGTCTATGAAAGCTAGTGATTGTGACTGCCATTTCCACAGTGTTAATCCTGCGGTTAAGGAGGCTAGTGGGGAGAGGCGGATGATGATAAGGACGGGAAGTGAGGAGGTTAGCTGTATCAAACAGTTGCTCCGTCCAGAGTGCTTACTCTCCACTTGTCTATCTAGAGCTAGCACACCCGTGCAACTAAGGGCATATCCCTGCTGATCAATGCTTTATATCAGAACATGTCTCTTGAGAGGAGAGAGACAGCCTAACAATTAAGAGCAACTACCCTGAAAGCTAGTTTGTTTTCTGTTACTGTGAAAAACACCACGACCAAAACCAACCTGCAGAGGGAAGAAGGGTCTACTTCACTTACACCTCCATATCACAGTCTATCATTGAGGAAAGCCAAGTCAGGAACTAAAGCAGAGACCATGGAGGAATGTTGCTTACTGGCTTGCTCTCCGTGTCTTGCCCAGCTTGCTTTCTTACATAATCCAGGACCACCCTCCCAGGGGTGGCACTCTCCACAGTGGGCTGAGCTATCCCACATCAATTAACAATCAAGAAAATGCCCACAGACAAGCTCTGTCTGTGATACAATTCCTCAGTTGAGGTCTCCTCTTCCCACAGGACTAAGCATGTCGCAAGCTGACATTAAAACCAACTATCACACTGTGAAATCATGAGGACTGGAGTTCAGATCCCAGCACCCATGTAACAATCTGGACATCGAGAACACTCCTATCACCCAGGCTCTGAAGAAGTCTGGAGACAGGAATGTTGCTGGGACTTGCTGGTTTCCAGCCTACCCCAAAACATGAAAGACCCAGGTTCAGGGAAAGACTCTGCTTCAGTGAAATCAGTGGAGAATGGTGGAAGAGGACACCCGATGCCTTCTTTTGGCCTCTGCACATACACACAGGCAAGCAAACTTGCACACACACGTATAAGTTCATACATAGACACACATGTACGTGCATAAACAAACAAATCTTCAATATTTCTGAATTTTGGAAATATTTAACTGAATAGATCATCTTTTTGTTTGTTTGTTTTTCGAGACGGGGTTTCTCTGTGTAGCTTTGCTCCTTTCCTGGAACTCGCTTTGGAGACCAGGCTGGCCTCAAACTCACAGAGATCCGCCTGCCTCTGCCTCCTGAGTGCTGGGATTAAAGGCGTGTGCCACCACTGCCCAGCATGAATAGATCATCTTAAGGATAAAAACCCAAAACCCAAAAAGAGCCAGCTTTGATCATGCTCTGGCTGTTGATCACATCCATGCCACCCCACAAGCTATGGCAAAGCTGTAAGAGTGCAGAGCTCTGTGTGAGCACCTGAACTTGGACATGATGATAAACTGCTGGACAGGTGCTCCCCCTGAACTTGGACATGATGATAAACTGCTGGACAGATGCTCCCCCTGCTTTCCCCCCACAGGTTACCGCAATCCCCATTTGTAATCAAAGCCACTTTCAGGAGGAACTCCTCTGTTCTTTGTAAACTCATGTAGACCTGGGAATAATGACCAGCATAGGATGAGCCTTGTCCACATCCACCTCAGTTTCTCTCAGTTGGAGTAAAATATGCAAAAATTAGATACAGCTCTTTAACATTTTTGAGCAGAGTTCACAGGTGTTAAGAAAATTCACACGGCCTTGTCACTACCCTTCTCCAGAACTTTCCTTTTGTGAAACTGTGCCCATAACTCCACGTTCTCCATAGCCTCAGCTTCTATAATCACCATTCTGCTTGCCAGCTCCACCGCCAAGATTATGTGCCTCATACAAGTGGAATTTTCTGTCTCCTTCCTTGTCTCTACCTCCCCCCAGTTCATTTTCACAGACTTCAAACATGAATTCGCCCTTGGAGAGGTCATCCCTTGACCCTCTTTCTTCTCTTTTCTCTCTGGGGAAAAGATCTTGTGCTTTTCCGTCTCTCCCACTTCATTCTACTTTTTTTTTTTTTTTAAGTAACTGGGGTAATTTCTGGTTCCAGGTAAGAGCATCAAAGTGCAATCCATCATAATCAAGAATGAGAGCCGCCACCAACGAACATCTCAGAACTGGTTGAAAGTTTTTCTCAAGTCCAGTAAAAGTCTTAACTCTGTACTCATCTCCATTGAAAATAATTTCTTCTTGACAGGAAATGCCGTCTAACCCACTTCTAATGTTTCCCACACCCCTGCTGAAGGCCAACTTTCAGCATCCCGCATTCGGAAGCGTAGGACCAAAGCACACTTGGTGCCGCTTCTCCCAGAAAGTGTCTGGAGGTCCACCTAGCTCCTGAAAAATATACTTCTAAAAGCTGGAGACAGAATGTGTGTTACCCATTCTCTATAACTTTTTTCTGCTTTCTTGGTTTTCTTTTAGACTGGGTCTTATATGGAGCTGAGGCTGGCACAAACTAATTATCCTCCTGTCTCAGCCTCCTAAGTGCCATCATGCCTGGATCCTTATGAGCAACTTTTCATTAGCAAGTCCGAGCTGAAAGCTACTGACCAAATCTATGCCACAGAACCCATGCTGAATAACAGAAGAAGTGGCCAAATGAAGCATAGCACTCACCCATTTCCTCCAGATCCACTAGGGACTCAAAACTTACTTTTTAACATGAGGGTCCTACAGACTCTGACAATACTCTTTTCTTTTGAAGTCTCATGTGTTTGTTTTATTCTTTTAAAAAAATGTTATTTTTCAAATTAAACTAAATATAATTTTTGAGATAGGGTTTCACTATGTAGCCGCGACTGGCCTGGAACTTGCTAGATAGACCAAGCTGGCCTTACTTTGAAGATTTAAATTGACAAAAATCACATGCATTTGCTGTTTACAATATAATGTTTTTGAATATACATACACTGTTTGAGTTAGTTAACATGGATTTACCTTGCATAAGTGTGTGTGTGTGTTTGTGTGTGCGTGTGTGGTGAGAAACCTCCTTTTTTCTGATGCATAATTTTCCTACTGCATGTTGAAGAAACATATATTTGACTAAGGCACTTGGAAACTTTGCAAACCCCATGGAAGAGAGCACTGCATTGAAATCATCCTCTAAAGCAGGAAACTAGAAACAACAGAAATAAGCCCAGAGCAAAAAAAAAAAAAAACCAACCAGCTAATATTATTATCTAGCAAGAACTAATTTGACAGTTATTAGAAACCATGAAGAGGGGCTGGAGAGATGGCTCAGAGGTTAAGAGCAGTGGCTGCTCTTCCTAGAGGTCCTGAGTTCAATTCCCAGCAACCACATGGTGGCTCACGACCATCTATAGTTAGATCTGGTGCCCTCTTCTGGCCTGCCTGCATACATGGAGGTATAACACTTGTATACATAATAAATAAATCTTTTTATAAAAAGAAAAAAGAAAAGAAACAAGGAAGAAGCCACAAAACAGAAAATTAAACTCCATTTCTTGCTTAAGACACCCGTTGAAAGCTGTCACATTAGCTGACGGTCTAGTGTAGCTCCAGTGGGAAATAATGTATGAGATGCTGTTCTGAACAAGGAAGTAAAACAGCAATCAAAGTCAAGTTACTATCAGGGCAGCAGGTGCATTGGCCAGTGCTTTTACTTTCTTGGGTCTCTGGAACACGGTTAGCACCCCTGTCTTAGTTGGGACCCTAGATATTCTGGAAGAAGAAAGAAGGTAGCTTGTATTGACTTTGTTTTTATTTCAGGCTGATTGATTTGTCAGATTTAACTCCTTCACCCTTTGAACACGTAGAGTCTTTTACATTCTTTATATGATACTTAACTTGCCACAGTTACATATTATTCTTTAATTATTTCATGCATACAGATCTTGCCTCCTTGTAAATATACAGCAAGCAAGCTGATTGGCAACACTTCGGTGGGATCACCCATAACACCTTCACTCTATGGGGTATAGCCTGGGATTGTGGTGAGTTCCTTGTAAATATATAGCAAGCAAGCTGATTGGCAACACTTCGGTGGGATCTTCCATAACACCTTCACTCTATGTGGTAGAGCATAGGTATGTGGTGGGTGTGGGTAGGTGAACTTTCATGAGGCCTTGCCATGCAGGCACATGCATTGAAACCATGACAATTCTACATGCTAATCCCAGCTCAATGTCTTGGGAAGAGCACCATGGAAAATGTTGTCCTGCTAGTGTCTGGAGGCCACATCGGAGCGGAGAAGCCTTCAACTCTGTGGTGATGGGGGATTCCTTACTGCCCAGATAGTGTAAGTTCAATGATGGTGAGGGTGATGCTTTACTCCCTTGCCAGCATGTATATCGGCACCAACTTTCTCCATATTACTGCTTCAGATTAGTATACACACACTGTATGTTTTCCTTCTATTCCTCATTTGAAGTCAATGTCCAGAAGGGAAGGTGATAGCAGAAAATCATCCAACATGGTAGGTACTCAATGTGGTATACCAGGAGGCAGTAGTGTTCCTCTTAGGCATGGCAAGAGTGAATATGAGGGTGGAAAAGGGAGGCTGAAGAGCAAGGAGCAAGGTCACGGGTCAGCTAGCCCTCATCTGAGGGCTCACTGTAGGGGGGCAATGTCGACTCTCTGTGACAGGGTGGCCGGATGTCAGATGGAGCTCTTGGCACTCCCCAGGCAGTGGAACACAACCTTGCATGGTCCCTGTCTGCCTGGTAGCTTCCTGCCAGGGAAGGCTGCCAAGCAGTTTGTGACAGCTGTGTCGTGAGCAGGTCTCTGAGGTCCTCTAGTGCACTGCCCTTTCTGACCCGCCTGTTTGTCTGTCGTGGGAAGTCGCAGGGGAGTTTGGATGCTCGGGACCCTATTTTTCACTGGCTCCCATTTCTCTGTGCTATGCTGCTGCCTTTCTGGGCCTTTACAACGGGACACATTGAAAAATGGTTCTTTTCTTCTCCTGGCAGCAGAAACCTATTGGTTCTCTACATGAAGGATATTTAGGTTTCACTCTATTCTCAAGCGTGACTGATTTTCAGTGCAATCATGTGATCATATTCACTTACTAGCATTTTCTCAGATTAATTGACATCTCTCCTGGATTATGACTCAGAGAAACTACCCACCTGAATACTTTTTTTAAGGTTTAAAAGACCAGTGAGATGGCTCAGTGTGTAGAGGTGCTTGCCATCAAGCCTGAAGACCTGAGTTCAACCTCTGGAACCCATATGGTAGAAGCAGAGGGCCAACGTCTTACAAATTGTCCTCTGACCTCTAGACACGCAACTGTGATACATGGGCACTCAACCTACTCTCACACTCTCCCACTCAAAATAAATAAACCAATGTAAAAATATTAAAGACAAATTTTTAGCCATTTACTATTTTTAAAAAATATGAACTTCAAAAATTAATGCTTGCTATTTGTTTAAGTCTTAAGAGATTGAATTTTTCTGTTTACTCAAAACTACTCTTGCTTAATTTTCTTAGCATTTCTGACATGTGGACTCAATTTTCCATCAGTAGCTGTACGTTAGATGGTTATCATTCTCTAAAGGCAAAAAACGAAGAGTTAAAAATGAAATTCCAGACATTACCTTTCAGCATTATTCGTCCAGTGGATCCTCCGAAGGTACTGAGAAGGCCGCTTCTTGCTCCTAGAGAGGTGGTTGCCTCGAGGAGAGAACCAGTGATGTACTGAGCTATGGATGTCCTTTGGAGGGTGGCACGGTACTCACATTCGGTGTCTCGTACACATTGCTTTAAGCATGGACCATCTCTAATCCTTCCGCAGGCTGTCTCGGAGGTTGGGAGCTGTCTGGAGCAATGGAGAAGAGATCCAACCGTATCTTCTGTCTCGTCTCTTCTCACTGCACTGTAGATCTGTGAATAGCACAAAGCACAGGAAGTATTAATCTAGTTTCTTAGAAAAGCAAATTAACTTGTTGACAAAATGCCAAGATGACTTATGAAGAAAGAAGGCTCAGTCGGTCTAAGCACAAACACCTTTGAGCTCTGCACTCATGCATTAACCTGAACATTCTGCAGACACCATTTATTTGGAGAAGCGCTGTGTAGTTATGAAATAGGCCATTCAAACAACTCTGCTATCAAACAGAGCACTTAAAGTTGCACCAACCAAAAATACATTCAGCTCAAATTTCTCCTCCTCCACAAGGCTCTTCTGTAGAGCAACAAGGACAAACCCTTCTCTCATCCTTTTGGACTTCCCTGTATGACTGACCGCGCCTGCCTGCCTCCATCTGTGTTTCAATCTGACCTCCATAGGGAATTCTTGCCCCATGAACAAATAAAGCAAAGATGAAAAGGTCATGGGGAAGGATTTCCTCATGGGCAGACTCTCCCATCTATCAGGTAGCATCAAAGTCTCTGATGCTTTTGTTCTCTTCCTCTTCCCTCATCCCCCACATTCAAAGAGTTGGTCCTTGCCCAGTACTCCTGCTCTGTCATTTTCTTGAGTCCTTCTTTGATCAGTTGTATTTACCAAGTATGATCTGATTAGAACAGGATCTCACCATGTCTTCTGCCCATTCTAATGTAGTCATTCAACATGGACATAGACCCTGTTCTGTGTGGTTCACTATGTCAGAAAACATGGGCAAATGCAAAGGGTAAAACATACCGCTTGCACTGTAGTATTTCCACATTGCTTTGAAGAAGAGTCTTGACTAATATAGAGTTCAAGAATATGGCAGGGAGGTGTGGAATTGTGGTGTTCTGGAGTCTTTTGGAGTCTTTCTGATAGTGTGTGAACAACATGGAAGAAATGTTACACAGAAGGACATCTATAGCTTGCTAAAGGGGGAAGGAAGGGATACTACTTGACAATTAATTCATCGTGACACTTTGAACAGCTTGCTTTGGTTTATTCACAGTCACTGTGTCAGGTCTGGGCAAATCAGTTTCTCATCATTCAGAGATCACAGACCTGCAATGATGTGCCTTCATGGTGCTGTACACTCTGAGTTTTACCTCAGCTATTCCCTTAAGAGACCCTTGTATTCAGTCTTTATAAAACCCTACAATAAACCCAACCCCCACAGCACTCAAACTGGGCTAACCTAGATTTCTGCTCTGCTTTCCTCTGCATGCTGATGCCAACTGGAGTGAGAGTAAGAATTTTTAGCTTTATTCTCTGTCATTAAACTTCTGGAGACCAGCGTGTCCAAATGAATGGTGTGTTGTGATTGCAGCCAGACTCTGAGGTAAGGTATGGGGGATAGATACCTGGTTCTGCCTTGCCTGGCCACAGAACTGGTGGTGAACATGAGTTAAGTGGCTTAAAGGTTTGAGGCAGGCTCCTCCTCTGTAAAGTGGGGCCAATAATACCCTTTCTTAGGGACATTGTGGGATTCACTGAGGAAACTCATGTGGCATCCTGACTTACAGTGAAGAAACAGCACGCATTACTATTGAGTAAGTCTCTAGAAGAGAATGCACTCCTCCTCAAGGGATGACGGGAGGTTGTTAACTAGAGAGCAGAGTCTACGTTATTCAGCATGATTAGTTATCACTGTGCTTTCTGTGTGACTGGACAATGTCATCCTAACCCTATCTGGGCAAACACAGAGCTCAGGGGATGTCTTTCTTCTCAATGTCGGTCTTTTCCTAGAGGTTGATGTTATTAAAGAAGGAAGACAGTCTCCTCTGTCACCCTGCCATACATATCAAAGCAGACAGACAATACACACCGCAGTAAGTCCCACTCAAGCTCAAGAGTCAATGGTCCACAAGTTCAAGGACAGGAATCTCCTGTGAGAAATAAGGAAGGCTCCACTGGCCTGAGCCTTGGAAAGCAGTTGTGACTCTAACTGCAGTAAGCGGGGAAGGTAATTCAGGAGAGAATCCAAGCGATGGGGCTGGAAAATGCAGACTCGGTCCTATCGACAGCAAATAGAGCGGGGTGTGTAGAGCAGGGAGTGGAGGGTGTTAACTGTGCAGCGAGGAAGGCCAGACAGCCTGATAAAGGAGAGCCTTGACTGTTATGGCAAGAGTTTTAATCCTTTAGAGGTAGCGCCCCTTGACACTTGGTATTTGTTTGTTCTTAAAAGAGGAATGAGGCTAAAAATGTTTTGTTTAAACAGATGAACAGACAGTTCCCAGTTACTAATAGGTTGCCTACTCCCTTTTCTTGCCAAGTTGCCCTACAGGCTTACCGTGCCCATAATCATTGCTTTATGAACTTTACCTATTATAATGCTTTCATAGATTCTTAAGGGTCCATTTAGCCCTTTCTCCAGATTTACCAATGTGTTTTTCTCAAAACTTTAGATCTAGAAGAAATGACATGACATACAGACTTCATGATCACAGAAACTTGAACACAGTCAAAAGCTCCCCTTCTGGAAGGAGATTCATAGTGCCCAATAGAATATTAAAGACAACTACAGATGTTGTAAAGAAACTTATTTCATTTTGCTTAACTGGATGTTTAAGTGTTTCTCATGTTATTTGACCAAGAATTGTTTTCTAAAGAACACTTAGCCTACAGGTGAAGTGTGGTACAATACAACTTGTTGGAATCTAATCGACTTTTCTTATTTCCAGTTCCTTGATCTTGGTGGAATCTCTGAAATACATCTCACACACTCACAACTTTCTGGATGTCCTTTCTCTCATTGTTCCACAGTTTCATCTTCATCTGTTTGGTTTCTCTTTTACCATGTCTTCAGAATAGTTACAGCGCAATAGAGAGGTGCCAATAAGTACCTAGTACAGGGAGGTCACAAAGGGATGGCTGTGAGCCAGATTCAGGTATCAGACTGGCTTCATCAAACAGTGTTTCAAGATCAGTGAAGTTAATATGTACACGTGAAGCTGCAGCATTCCCTGAGTACCTGAACAGTCTCATAGCACTGAGCTTCCCACAAGGCGTCATATGGGCAGAATTTCTCTACTGTCACATGGAGCAAAAGGTTTTACAGGTTGGTACCAGTTCCTACCTCTCTTTAGTTATCACATCTGGCCAATATCTGCTTGTTGGTAGTGTATATACTGTAGCCCTTCCCTCAGTGATTTATGGACAGGAGTGTAGATTTATACAGTAAGTATGCACAGAGCTTCTCCGGTGTGTCCTACATATACTATTCCTGTGTTAATTGCTGGCTATATATGGAGAAGGCCAGTCTGTGCTCTCAAAAGGCTGCACAATGCTATGCCAGCTGCCAAGGGAGGGATGCAACCAATAGTCTTACCTTGCTGTGATGTCCATAAACTAACAATGACCAGCATGGCAAAATATCCCTAAGGATGCAATAGTAGCCTCATATCTTAGCAGTAACCAACAGATATCTTATTAGACTTAAAGCTTACTCAACAAGAGGGAAATCATGCCTGGTACTAGAAGCCTAGTCAACTAATTGGAGCTAGTGAGGTCACGGACCTAAGAGGAGAACCTATACTACCACTTTACTAAATCAGCATGCATTTTAAATACTTCTCCTTAAACCCACACACAAGTGCAGCTCTCGTCCCTCATCAAAGAAGCTTCTCTTTTCAATAGACAGAGAGCATTATAGAAAAAATACAACTGGTCAAAATGTAGAGCACAGTTATCATGGGGTGCCCAGCCCCAATGGAAACATCTGCAATACAAGTCCTGCACCAAAAGCTCATGATGTATCTTAGAAAAAAGGATGGAAAGGTTGTAAAAGCCAGAGAACCAGGGATCTGTGGTTCTAGGAGACTGTGTCTCCTAGAAATGGCAGGGAAGCTTCACCCATGATATCTCAACAATATGGCTGCCTAAACAAGACCTGAACGAAGGCAACAGCAACAGACATGCTACTGTGCAAGTGGGAGATCTCATCAGGCCCACCCCTAGACAAAGAACTACAGGCAACCAAGGAATGCTGAGAGCAGGAAAATTAGTGTTCCCTATGGATGAGCCCCTTAACTGGTTGCCCTGGGATAACCAAGTAGTCTGTCTTGGGATCAAATACACACAGGTGACACTAAACGAACTCAGCAGGTTGTTTATGTATTTACATTTTTACGTGCATGTGTGAGTATACACACACAGACACACACAAAGAAAAAGGGACCATAAATTTGAGAGGGAGCAAGGAGGTACATGGAAGGGACTGGAGGGGAGAAATGGTGTAATTATACTTTAGTTTAAAAATAAAATAAAATACAAAGGTCGTATCTCGTCTTAAACTTGAATGAAGAGACAGAAGGTAAAGAGCTCTAAGAATGAATGTCTAGCCTGCCACCATCTCGACCTCCAAGGCCCAGGAAGAGGCTCTGAGTTAACAAGTCCCAGTCACCCAACCACATCCATTTTTGACAAACAAATTCAAAATGTTTATTAGAAAAATGCTGAGTGTGGACAGAGTGGTAGTCGACACAGTAATAATCAGGGAACGTGCCAAAACCAGGCTATTATCCATTACCAGATGATTCCCTTATAAAAAGGAAGGAGGCTTGGGCATCTGCTACGTACAGAGCAGGAAGAGCAGTCTCACTACTTACTAAGGCTCCAGAGCATTGCTTTACATCCTAGCTCCTTGCCCCAATTCCAAGAGGTGTGATCTTCCTTGGATAAACTGTTGCTGTGCCATTCTGAACCTCAGTTACTGTCTCTACAGTATATAGATATGGACATATCTGCCTCGTAAAATTGAGACTAGAATTACAGTCTCTGATAAAGATAATGCATCAAAAGAGCACCTGGCACCTACTAAATGCTCAACAAACATTAGGTTTAGAGCAATGGTGATAGTGGTGACTACTGATTGTGGTAGCTATAAAACTTGCCATGCATTCTCTCCTTACTAACTTTGGCTAGCCTTGCCATTTGCTTCCCCAGTAGGAACTTATTCAAGCACAACCTTACAAAAATAGTTTTATAATGGGGTTTGCTCCCCCTTTTTGCTTTAGGCTTCGGAACAACTACCACGTGAAGAAGCCTCAGTTGGCCTGCTAGAGGATGAGACCCTAGCTCAGTTGTTCCTGTCACCCCAGCAGACGGTCCGCCAAGATCCAGCGTCACAGTGAAGCCATCCTGGTTCCCAAGTCCTCCACTGTCAATCCAGGCAGTGCTACAAATGCACAAGACGGGCACGTAGATACTAGGAGATCCAAACTAGGACAACAGCCAGCTAATTTACAGAATCATGGAGCAAATAAATGACTGCTGTGAAAAGCCACTACAACAGACACCACTGTGACGTGCGAGGAACGTTTGTTGACTCCACATGGTAACCTATTTAGACTGATTTCGTTTTACAGGTGAGAAACATAGCTAACCTTATACAGCTAATAAGCAGCTAAGCCAGGATTAGGAGACATGTTATCTTACTCCTTTACCTAGCTTTATCTACTGGCCCATGCAGGGTCACACAGCTCAATTGTGAGATTCAAGATCCCACTGTTACTTGGCAAGAGGTCTCAGCGATGCTAACACTGATGTTTTTATTCATGCTTTTCCTTTTCATGCTGAATTACTTTTTAAAATAGTCAAGTTGTGACTAATGGCCAAAAGTGTTTCCTTTATATGGAGATTTATAGTTTTAAAATCACAAAGTGAGAACATATAAACTTTATCCCACTTGATTAATGTGGTAAGAGAATGTGCTGAAAAGAAGACAGACTACTGCCCTACATGGATCAATATTGTTTTTAAGATAAAATGAAAATGTCACAATATAGCCACCAGGCTTGCAAAACAGCCATATACTCATTCCCTTCAATTGCTTAACAGTCCATTTGTATTTACTGACGACATACACCATGCCTAGCCAAACTACTGGCAATCCATAAAGAAGTGTCAATAGGGAAAATGACAATAAGCAAGCAAACCAAATAAATTAATTAAAACTTGGCAACTGGCAAGCACAATGGTCTGAGTTGAAATTCAAAGGACCCACATCGAGACAGATGTGTGCCTACAACCCTAGTGCCCCTGTGGCAAGATTGGAGGCAGAGACAGGAGACTCTCTGAAGCTTTCAGGCCAGCTAGCTTGGTGTACACTGTGGCAATCAACAAAAGGACCTTACCTGTCTCAAACAAAGTGCACGGCAAGAACTAACATCCAAGGTTGTCCTCTGACCCTCACACATACACATCATTGCATGTATGAGCCTGCACTCACAAGTATGAACAGGTGCATATATATAAACACACACAAATTTAACTCACCATGTAGACAGGGCTGACCTCAAACTCACAGAGATCCACTGCCTCTGCCTCCCAAGTACTAGGATTAAATGTATGTGCCATCACGTTCAGCACCACAATTATATATATTTTTAAACTGTAGCCTGAGCTGGGGCTGTAGTTCACAGTAGACTAACTGCCTGGCATTTAAAAGCCCTGTACTCAAACCCCAGTAGTGAAAACAAAAGCATGGTGTTCCATATAGCCAAGATATACTTTGGAGGGATGTTATAGGTCTTGCTTACATTACTGTAAGAAAAAAAAAGGAAATTACCCTAAGAGTCTACATTAAGCCATTGTTAAGTTTTTAGAGATTTAAGATTTATATAGTAGGATCAATGCTGTATTCAGTGCCGTTCAGGCCTCCTCAGTTCCGCAACTGTGAATGAATGATCCTCTCTACAGAATTACACTTATCTTGTTGTTACATCATCTCTACAGAATTACACTTACCTTGTTGTGACATGTGCTGGGGGTGACATGGCTTGGAGCAAAATGATCTTAACATTTTAAAGTCACTTGCTGAGTCATAATTAATGCTTAGACAACATCTGTAGAAACAGCAACATGTAAAGATCCTTGTGCTTCTAGCAAGAGGGATGCATTGAAGAAACCAATACCAAGACATAGAGTCCAGATCCAGAAGAGAGTAAAAGATATATAATGAAGGTCAAGACTGCACCATGATGCAGGTGGAAACATAGCCAAGCACTGGAGAGCCCTGAGAGGCACCCAACAGTCACACACGCCACATTAGCAGACCTTACTCAGGAAGAAAGCTTTTTCTTCTCTACAGCAAAGATGGACTTTGTCTTCACTTGAAGATGGCCAAGGGGAGTCAACTTCGTACAGCTTTGTTTCCAAAGCTATCTTTCTGGGTTCAGAGTTATAAAAACGATATCTAGGTCCTGGTGACACACTTTCTGAAATCTCCCAATAGGAAGAAGGCCTGTATGTAGAAGTCCACTGACTTCATAATGCTTGCCATCACCCCACCATTTCTGGTACGCACAGAATGAATCAGGCACTGAGCACTGACACATGATTCCATGTGGGCCTCAGAACAGTTCAATGAAGAGGACCTGCTGTTACCAGCAATTAAAAATAAGATGCACATGGCTAGGATTTGTGTCAGAATCCTGGAACACTAGTACAGTGCTACTAATTACCAAGTTGAGTCCCTGGGCAGTCCACTACAGATGGAAACCTACTAAGGATCCCCACTCTATCTACTCCTACTCAAAGCTCAGCTCGTAGGGATTTTGTTTTCCCTTGCTGTATGTCCAGAGCAGTGATTGGATATTATAACATCTCAATAAACACTCCCACTTAAGTGAATGATTACAATATATCTTCAACACAAATTTTCTGAGAATCTTTCAATTTTTGAGGCCATGGATCTATTGGACTCATCTGAATCACAGATGACATGATGCTATCTATCAACTGTATTTAGTGAACTTTAGACATAGAAATCACATTAATTGTATCAAATCCACACAGAGTATTCAGAACAGCTATTGCCAAAAAGGCTGTCATTGTTACTAACAAAACGTGTCCAGTCCTGAAAACTTCATTCATAGTTTTCAGTACTACTCCATTATCATATGCTGATTGATTTAGAGTCAAAAATACTAAGCTTATCTATTTTTAATTATAAATTTTCATAAAAATTATCATTTGGAAGGATCATAGCACCTCATTAAACCCCGCATGTGGATTTATGGATTGACGACCTTAAATAAAATTAATCCAATAAACATTTTTAGACTTACAGACTTTATGATGAATGACCGAGAACAGTGGATTTTTTTTTTTTTAAAAAAGACTGTCCTAAACCAGGCGGCCATGGCGCACACCTTTAATCCCAACACTTGGGAGGCAGAGCCAGGTGGATCTCTGTGAGTTCGAGGCCAGCCTGGGTTACAGAGTGAGTTCCAGGACAGGCTCCAAAGCTACACAGAGAAACCCTGTCTTGAAACCCCCCACCCCCCAAAAAAAGACTGTCCTAGAGACCATTCTCTCTGCGTCTCTATCACTCTCAAGACAGGGTCTCACAATGCAGACCTGGCTGACTTGAAACATGCTATGTAGACCAGAACTCACAGACATTCACCTGCCTCTGCCTCCCCAGTGCTGAGATTAAAGGTGTGTGCCACCATACCTGGCCCAGTATTTCATTGACACGAGAAGGGCAGCCCAGATTATCACCAAGATCCTTTCAGAGTCTCTGTTCTCAGACGTATACTTACCTTCCTAAGCTGGGAAGGTGGGTATTAATTGACTTTAATACTGATTTAAACTTTTTAAAAAGATTTATTCTATGTGTGTGGGTGGTTGTACCTCTGTGTGCCACGTGCAGGCAGTACCTGCAGACAACCATAGAAGGCATTGGGTCTCCTGGAAGAACAGCCAGTTCTCTTAACCCCTGAGCCATCCCTCCAGCCCCAATACTGATTCTTTTGATCACCGTTACTCTCTAATCCAAGTTGATTCTTGTGCTCCTATCTATTGTATCAATGCTCTTCAATATCAATGATCACTTCAGTAGTGACTGTACATCTACTTCTAACAGTACCCTTATCCTCCCCCATAATATGCTTTCTAGGATGTCCTGGGCTAGAAAAACAATCACAGTTATTTAAACTCTGTTCATCATAAGGTGAATGACAAGGTGGGGGCCTGCTGTCCAGAATGAAATAAAAGATGGATATGGTGCATTGGTTTGGAATCTCCTTTTACTGGCCTAATAGAATCCTCTCTTAATGACTGGAATCTAAAAGCAGTGGTCTAGAAGGGTCTAGAAAATTCTCGAAGGTTGAAGGCAATTTCTCATGGATATTCATATGTAAACCAAAGGCAATGACTAAAAGGGACTACACATTGCCTAGGGGTAAAGAAAAACAGGAGGGGTGGTGACTGCAGTGGCTTAGAGACCTAATGGAAAAAGATGGGGAGCCACATCTTGGCAGCAGTCTGTGTTTCCTCAGCTCCTGATTCCACATTCCATTCCAGAGCCTGTGTGGAGAATTCCATTCTCCTGAGAGTACTGAGACCATGCACAAGACACTGACCAAACACAATTCCAAAGAGCCAAAAATAAAAGCTTTGTGAGCACCATGCCAGTTAACTGGAGTTGTAGCATTGACTACAGGAAGCAAGCTGAACCTTCATTACTGTGGGAAGCATCCCAGGACTGTAAGAGGATGCCCCACTGGTGATGATCTGGGAATTTGACAGCAACAAATACAAATACCCTTCCCCACAACCTCAGCTGGGCCACATTGCTTCCTTTGTGTAGTCATCAGCAAGAAAGAGGTATGTTCTTCCTGGTGCTCAAACCACACTCAAAGCAAACCTTATCATAGCGGTGCCTCTTGTGAACCACAGAAGTCACTGCTCCTTTGCTATGCTGTTAGCACCATCTCTTATTGAACCCTTTGCTCCCAGCACAGAGGCACAGTGCAAACAGCAGAGAGAGGGGACAATGGGAAATAATTGGAAACTTATAGCCTTGGATCTCAAGAGAATGGCAGCGGACCAGTGGTGGCCACAGCATCTGGGAACTTGTTAGAACTGCAATCCCAGATGTGCGGAATCAAAAACTTCTAGGATCCCTTCCACATGAGAAAACATATACCTGGCACTGTAAGTCTGGCCAAGAGCTTACAATGGAGGACCCCATAGACCTCACAGGTGAATCTATTACTATTGTTTTGCTAAATAGACATAGTATCAAACTACCTTCTAAATCCATATCTCAGTATCCATAATGAGTGCAGCTCTCAGATCTCATCAGAGAAGTTTGTGCGGTCAACAGCAGTTAATGCAGAAACTAACAAAAAAAAGTGCAGAAAATAAGTATCTGGAGAGCGCTCAGCCACAAATGGGACAATGTCTCACCCTTCCCTGCAATGTTCATGGGCTGTCTCAGAGAGGGGGTGGGAAGATTTTAAGAGAGCTCCCAAGGGTAACAGTGTCTTCTGGACAAGATAGGACCTGCACTCACCACCACTGTGGTTGCCCACACAAGACCTGCACATGAGCAAGCCCGTCACAATTCCAATGGGGCTGGGGACTCCTGGATCCCCTCCTCTAGCTGAGAAGTTGATAGTTGACAGCTGCTGAAGGTAGGGAGAGTCAGTTTTCTTTGAGGTTGTGGCTCCTGGAAGGTTGACCACATTGCAGTGGGGAGCCCCACTCCCATATGTATGTACACAATGCAAATTGGAAAAAAAGAGGATATAGAGTTGGAAGGGGTGGGTGGAGGGAGGACCTGGGAGAAGTCAGGAAGGAGCAAGGGCGGTTGAATATGATCAAACTAAACTGAATGCATGAAAGAAATTACCAAACAATTCATTAAAAATCTCATATTTTAAAAACTCTGAGACCAGAACCCAGCGATCTGGGTTTCATCAGCTCCCCACGGGATTCTGATTCCTGCCAGCACTTCAGATCTACTACCATGGACTTTAAAGAGACTTTTATATTATATTTCATCTCTGATTGGGCTCCTCAGATGATCCTTCTCATCCATGTCATCCTTCTAGAATGAGCCACAGAGGACATTGCGGAAGCCCTATTCATCTCTCCTGCTGCAAAGCTTCTGGGTTTAAATCTATTATGGGGCAAAGCTAACAAGTGCCAGCGGGTGGGGCATCTCTCCGTGAAGTTACTCATGGCTGTGAGTGTAATGGACCGTTACAAAGGAAACTTCCAGCTTCATATCTGCTGAGATGAATCACGCCTGAGATACTTATTCTAATGGGAATTACCACAGGGATGAATCATGTCATAATGAGAAAACCTAGCTGCCAAGGAAGTCTCTGGAAAAGAAAAAAATCAAATTAGGACAAATGGATTATGTTGTTAGGCTTGGGATGTCAGGCGGTGAATTAGGCCTACAGAAGGGACTTAAAGGCTTGACCTGCCAGACTTCTTGTAGCTCTGAGGAGCAGTGGGTCATCTAATGAAAGACGCAGGACAAAGCCCCTGCAAAGTAAAAACAAACTTCCACAAATGCTGTAGTCCTTTCCCCTGGCTCGGAGTCTGGAGCTTCCTTCTTGCTGAGACGTACACATGGACAGCTGTGAGGGACAGAAAGTTCTGGACATCCCATTGCTCAGGGATGCTGCAGGTTCTGAACAGGAAGAGGGGATCAGAGCCAAACACGGGACCAGGCTATGCGCTTTCTGTGTGTTACTCCTTTTATGACCAGAATCCTGGCTGCCCTTGACCCACTTCCTGACCCTCCTCCCTCTGGCCAGCTGGCGAGAGCCACCATAGCCTCTGTCCTTACTGTTCTGAGGCCCCTCTGCCTGTGCACTGCTTCTGGACCAACACCCTATTTCTCTCCTTGACTTCCTTTTTATTGTGATCGTTGCTTTACTTTTCTCTTGTAAGTCACATAATCATACATGTATGTGGGGTGCAAGGTAAAACTCCAGTATATGACATGGAACGTAAGGATCCAATAAAGATAACCGGCATGGCCCTCTCCTTGTCGCTGCTGTTCAGGGCCTTGGAGCTCTTCTCTTCTGGCTCATCTCAAAACAGATAGCAGGCTACTGTAAATTAGTCCCTCCACTCGGCCACAGCACACAGAGCTTATCCTTCTATCCAGTTGTGCGTTGGAACCTGTTATCCAGCTCCACCGAATTTCACCCTTCCCTTCTGAACCTTTTTTTTTTTTTTTTTTTTGGTTTTTCGAGACAGGGTTTCTCTGTGTAGCTTTGCGCCTCTCCTGGAACTCACTTGGTAGCCCAGGCTGGCCTCGAACTCACAGAGATCTGCCTGGCTCTGCCTCCCGAGTGCTGGGATTAAAGGACTGTGCCACCACCGCCCGGCTCCCTTCTGAACCTTTAAACTACTCGCTCATTCTCTTTTTCAGTCAGACCAATTGCTACAGTGTCCACAATGAGGGAGGAGGACATGTGATAGTTCTCTTTCTGCTCCTAGTTTATTTCCTAATCAACTCACCTTGCTGCCAATGACAGGATTTTATTCTTTGTTATGGCTGGATAATGCACATGGCATTTCTTTATCCATTCATTCATCAGTGGATGTTTCCTGGGGCCCAATATCTTACGCTTTTGTAGGTGATGCCTCAGTAAATACAATAGTATGGGTTTCTCTTTGATAATCTGTCAATCTCCTTTGTGTGTATATCTGAAAGTAGGAGAGCTAAATCAGATGAAAGATCTGTTTTTAATATTTTGAGGAGTCACCACACTGCTTTTCAGTATGGCTGTACTAATTTACATCCTCGTTATCTTAGAGCAATTGTTTCCCAGCTGTTCCCAGAGGCTGTTGAACCTTTGGGAAGCAGGGTCAGCTAGAGCAAATGGATCACTTCAAGTGAGCCTGGAGGTTTACAACCTGATCTTGCTTCTTGTCCTGTCTCTGCCTCACACTCCTGCCCTCATGCTTTCTCGACCACACCACACTCTCTCCATCATCCCATGCCTTCCCCACCACACCACACTCTCTCCATCATCCCATGCCTTGCCCAGCACACCACACTCTCTCCATCATCCCATGCTTTCTCCAGCACACCACACTTTTCCCATCATCCCATGCCTTCCCCAGCACACCACATTTCCCCATCATCCCATGCCTTCCCCACCACACCATGCCTTCCCCATCATGACAGACTGGACTTTTAAACTGTGAGTCAAAATAAATATTCTCTCTTTTAAAAAGTTTATTCTAGTTATATTCCCATTATAATTGGGTGACTATTATTATTTTGTTATTGGCTTTTTAGTTTCTTATGCAATGTGTAAGCACAGCATGCTTTGGAAAAGAAGGGTCTTAGCCCACCACGGAAGGCTTCCTCTAAGAGGGAACACTTTAGCACAAGCTGAAGGTAAGAACAGAGCTGGGGGAAGTCAGGAGAGGCAGAAATGTCCCAAGGAGAGGAAGCAGTGTATGAAAGACACTGAACCTTCTGAGTCCTCACAGGTAGACACAGTTGAGTCAAGAACCACTTATTTTCATAAATATTTTATTTTTTATCAGGAAAAATACATTTTACTATAAAAGGCACTAATCTTAAAACATAGCTCTTTAAGAGTTTTGTACATGTTTTGATCATATCCACCCATCCCTGTCCCAACTTTCCCATATTCAGCCGCCTTCCCTAACCACTCAATTCATGTCCTTCCTCCCTCCCTCCTTCCCTCCCTCCCTCCCTTCCTTCCTTCCTTTCTTTTTTGAACCCTTCAAGACCAATTAGTGTTGCCCAAATAGTCTTGGGTGTGTGGCATTCCACTAGAGCAAAGTCGACTTGCCCTGGGCTGCACACTCACCAAAAACTGCCTCTCCCTCTCCCACAGCTAACAATTACTTACAGCTCTGGTGAGGAATGAGACTTGTGCCCAACTCCTCTTTTTGTTGAAATTAGGTATGTTTTGGACTTGCCCAGGTTTTGACAAATATTTTCTAAACAAACAAGCTCTATCTCCTAAGACTCCCATCACCTTCCAGCATAGTGCTAATTACAGAACAACTCACACAAGACAGGCTCTGCCACTGATGGACGTAGGCATTGATGAAATGGAGCTAAGATTTCTTAGAACTTGACAGTTCTCTTAGTATGTTTGTATACACACACACACACACACACACACACACACACACACACACACACAAACACATACACACACACACACACACACACACACACACACGGGAAGGTACAAAGTACAGTGTGCCTATTACCTACCTGTCTACAACTGGAGACCATCTCATTTGCACTAACAATGATACCCTCAGAGACACCCCACAGAATGAGAAGGGACTCAACTTTTCCTGCTTAGTTGAAGGTATAAACCTGAAAAGCAATGGGCACTCTTCTATCTTTGGAATATAGTAGTGGAGAGAGAAATCTTCAAGGAGTTTCTAAGGTATTGCTGAACAAAATAATAATGAGGGTGATGGGAAGGATACCACCATGACCCTGTAGTTGGTGGGGATGAATTGGAGATTCTGACTGTGGCTGCAAGGCATACTTCTATCCTGTCCTGTCACAGAGGTTCTCAGCTATAACGTGTGTGTGTGTGTGTGTGTGTGTGTGTGTGTGTGTGTGTGTGCACATAAGCTCAGGGCTAATATACTGAGAGACGAAAGGTCAAAAGCAACATACTTGACCTTGAGAGGACAAAAGGGTATGAGAAAGTTATTATCTCTCACATCATCTGTCCTCATGATGTAGTCAGATAAGATATGGCCACCCTCCAGAGACCTCCAGAGTCTTAACACACAAAGAAAGTACCCTATAAGACCCTAAAATTGAACAAAACTTAGTGTTTTTTTAAATGAAACTATTTAACAATCAACAAAACAAATATTTTTCTAATTTACATTTCCCAAATACAGCATTTTAGCTCTTATATTTTGTAATTTAAAAAGCCTGTTCTGTTGTCTCCGTGAGTTTAAGGTTTTTCTTGGCTATCAAAACAAAGAGGTCTTTTGTTGAAAGAATCAGGCGACAGTGTTTTTGGTATAAAGAATAATTGTGTGAAACGCCAATGTGTAAAAAGCAGACTTGAGAGTTTCCGTGTCTCCAGATTCTTTGGATTTCTTGCAACAAATCAAAATACTATTGTCTTTTGCTTTGAGGAAGCCCTAAACAATTATGTATTGTCATGTTTTTTGAGAGCATATAGAGGACAACATGAAGGTGTGATTTTATAGGATTTTACAGGATGAATTTCAACCATCACCAACTCAATGGTACCAACCACTTGTGGGCATTCTGAGGACTTTCTCCCTTTATGACCTTGCCAGTTCAGTGATGTGGCATATTATATTGCATATAGTTGGAACTCATGAAATATTCCTTGGATTGTAGCTGACCTGCATCTGCATTTACTGGGCATAACCAGCATGCCAAAGACAGGAAACAAACAAAGTCAGTGCAGCCAGCCTTTGGCATGAGTTCCTGGGCTGCATGGGCCAGATGGCACATGGGGCCACTAGGGCTCACTCTGAGCAGAGTGGATAAGAACCAAGGAAGATACAGTGCTGAGCCCAGAACGGAGTGTTGTTTTTGTTTGTTTGTTTTTATTGTGTTACATTTCTGCTTAAACCTCAGTAATTCAGAAGCTGCACTGGATATCAATGGATAATGTTTCCAAAGCAAATGCAATTCTATTGGAGGGTTCTGCCATCACTAAAGGCCCAAGAGTGGGACTACCTTTTTGTTTTACAGGGAACATAACTCATATACACTTTCTTCTTTCAAAACTTTCTACATTCACTACAAGAACTCTGACCTTGGTTCTTGCTGGTCCATTAGATTCATGAGCATGAAGCAGAGAGCAAAGAGCTTGATTTGTTGCACTTGGGATTGAGTTGGAGAGTCCACATACAGGAGTGAATATATCACCACTTTGCTTATTTGTGCCAGGGGTGAAGGTGATATGCTTCATAGAATAGGACGGAATGGAGTGGAGCTTTTGGAATACAAGCTTTGGGAAACTATGATACCAATGGTTATACCAAGGGCTCTTTCTTTTGATACTCTCCCTCAAAATTTCTTCAATTCTTCACTTTGAAGCCATGGAGAGGCAAATGCAACCTCATTTAGGAAAAGAGAGAGAAACTGTCTCTAGCTAGCTAAATTTGGAGTTCCACCAGTTTACCCAACAAGTTTCATCATTATTTCTTCTACATTGCAGCTTGCACACCATTCAGAACTCCCAGGTAAAGTTGACAATCTTTACCTGCCTATGCTCTGTATCCTTTCCACACTTCAAAAATCAGCCAGAACTTCCCACCCCATGTGTTATCTGTGGTCATTATTACCTTCTTCAGACACAATACAAAATATAAAAACCAACGGCTGTAGGTACAGCACGTAAGAGGATAAATGACCTCCTGAATTTGAGTGGGTAAGGAACTGGCTTGGGGGTGGGTTGGGCATGTGTTGGGGGTAGGGATTTGGTGAGGTGAGACTCAGAGAATGAAACTTCCCAGGCTGGAGAGAAACAGGAAGAAGAAGAGTGTCTGAGGTTGGTGTGCCTCAGGGATACCTGCTGCTCACCTCAGGTTTTGGACATCAGCACAATTATCACCCTCATCCCTGCCTCAAGAAGCATCCCTTGATAAATCAATGACTCACACTTGTTTCATCTAGCACCTCTTATGTGACCAGGGCGGTCAGGAGGGCAGGTAAGAAGGAATCAACTAATGAGACAAACAGGAGATAATAAGTGAGAAGCAGAGGTTTAGGCCACTGGGCTCCAGGAGTTGAAAGCAGGTCAAAGGGACCAGGCTGACTGCCCTAGAGGAAGGGCTAAAGCAAGGGCAAAATAGTGAAACAGGGTATAACAGGACTGACCCAGGCTTAGGTCCAGAAGAAAAGAAACAGAGAAAGAGTAGATGTACTGTGGAGTCTTGGTTGGAGGTGACATGGAGACAATAATGCTGAGCTACAGTTGAGGCACTGGGGCTTGGTATAAAAATCCAAGGAGGACAGAAAGTCAGAAGAGGAAGAGATGACAGGAAAAAAAAATCTCATGAATGAACTGACTTTTGATAGAGTGGAGGAGAATATGTTTACAAGGATTAAAAGCTACTGGTTCTGGCATTCAGAATCTGATCAGAAACTAGACCATCAGCCTGAAGCTCTATATCAGTGGCTCTCAGCCTTCTTAATGCTGCTACCCTTTAATACAGTTCCTCATGTTGTGGTGACCCCCAACCATAAAATTATTTTGTTGCTACTTCATAACTGTAACTTTGCTACTGCTATGAATCATAACATAAATATCTGTGTTTTCTGATGGTCTTGGACAACCCCCGTGAAAGGGTCATTCAACCGTCTCCAAGGGGCCTCAACCCACTGGTTGAGAATCACTGCTCTAGATGGACACAGACTCCTCTGTCCTTCCCTTCTCTAGCTCCATTAATCGGGTAAGTATCCCAGGACGGAGGAAAGAAAAAGCTGGAACTCTATTTGCTCCTTTTAGGGGGAAGTGAAACAGGCTTTTCTTCCCCAGTCCCCAGTAGGATTCACTGGCTCTTAAGTGTTCTGAGCACTTGGCACTTTCTTTGGATGTTTCCCTCAGCCAGGGCTTTGCTGTCACAAGGAATGAAGAATCCTAAGGCAGATCCCAAGGAGATCTGCCTCAGGCTACTATGACTTCTTGTTTGGTGGCTGTCCCCCAGAGGTCATGGCACAGAGCCAGATGGGCTGGCAGGTCGTGTGATTAATGTCCACCCACATACCAGGTGAGATATTGAAACAGACTCAGATAAACACTCTTTTGGATAGGCACATGTCTGCACACTTAGAACACTGTGCAGGGCCTTCTGAAGCCCAGCTCTGACCCAGCTGTCCTCAGTGATGCATTTTGGTTCTTTAGAATAGTCAGGAGAGCTCAGAAGCCTTCTCTGTGCATGCCTGTGGCCACATCCTCCACTATTAGCTGAGCCAAGCCCACAGGTATGTACTGCCTGTCCCATTGGCACACTCATGCTTCCTTGTCCTCGTCACTTCCCATGTTCTCGTCACACCCCTGTCAGAGTCCTTCCCACTCTTGAAGATGCTCCACATGCCACCGCTTAACTCACACTATGACTTGGAGCCAGGTCCCTTCTGGGTGCCTTAGTTTCAATTTAGTAACATGGAGATGGTTGTGTGATGACCAAATGAATGTCTCTAATGGAGATGGCTTACTGAGGTGCCTAGGACAGTGAGCTCCCTGAACATTCTTGTCCCGTTCTCACTTAGGACATCTCTGTCTCCTGGACCCACCCACCGCTCTGAACACTCAGGAGCTATTTGAAACATAAATGGCAGTGCTGAATGTCTCCATGTAGGTTGTACTTTGGCTTTTGGTGATTATCTGTTCTAAGCTCCACCCTCTTGAAAGGAATGCATTACTGTGCACAGCATTTCCCTTGTTGTTCCTAATCTGCTTGTTTGGTGCTTGGCCTTCCTAGAAAAGACAACTTTTGCCTTAAAATAATAGGCGTGTTAGTAAGATATAATTAACATTCCATACAATCCACTCACTCAAAGTGTACAAGTCAATGGTATTTAATATATTCACAGAATTGAGCAACCATCGCCACCATACAGACCACTGCAATCACTGCATATTTCCACTCCCCTCCACGGTCCACACCAGTCCCACACAGCCACTCATCTGCTTTCTATCTTTACAGATTCGTCTCTGGATATCTTGCTTAATCGCCTGGCTTTTTAAGGAAGCCAAACTTCTCTCTAGACTGTCATGATATTCCAAAAATACTCAGCCATGGGATCAAGCTCCTAGTAACTCTTCAATCAATAATCTGTTGAATGAAAACCAAAACAGGAGCTGACCAAATCAAGCTTATTTTACATAGTTAGTCTTTGGGTCTTCTGGGTTCAAAGTAAGATAGGGAAACAGGCCAGGAGGTAAGGTGGCAGAGAGAAGTGATGTAGACTCTTCTCAAAGTGGAACCCTGGTACAGCAGCTCTCAAGTCTGACTGCACCACTGTGCCACCTACAGAGCAGAACCTGCTGAGGCCGAGTCCTGCCCTACCACATACCAACCCCAGAGGGCTGACTTATCAGCACAGGGTAGGATCGGTATTCTGAAGGTTCCCCAGGGATTCTGTGAGCAGCCAGGGTTGAGAACTCTTGTTCCAATGGAAACAAGATTCTAAACAAAAATAATGTGTTGAATTCCAGCCATGCCCAACACGATACACAGCCAAAGTTTTTGACTCCATCTTCAGGGAAATGAAACTCTGAATTTTTTTTTAAGCAATAAAAAATAGAATATTCACTTCACAAAAATTTTCTTTATAGCCAACATTAGTATTTGGCTGGGCCATGTGAAATTGCTGCTACTTGATTGGTTTTGACATGTAAAATGGAAATTTTATATCATTCAGATTAACTGAATAATTTATTTCATGCAATATATATATATTACTCAATATGAACCATTATCTTGATAATCCCCTACTCATTTTCCTTGTGCTCTATACATTATTAAAAAGGAATACATCAAGCTTTATTATATCTATCACAGGATGAAAAATAAATTAGCCTCTGGCCATGAAGGAAGACAAGGGCACGAAAATCTACACATGGGGACAGCAAAGGCCAACTGTATAAGAAACCTTTTTCCACACATTATTTCTGGAAAATTCATCATAAAGGACATTACAATAAAGCAAGATATATTTTCCCATAGCAAAAAAAAAATCTCATGGTTAGTATTTTGTTCCTGGACTAGGTCTCATATAAACCAGAGATATGATCAGTAGTTGGGCCATGAGAGGAGCTGGCAGTCAGAAACTTCTACAAACACTGACGATCACATTATTCGGGAACTACAAAGTGCTCAAAGCACACTTTCCCCATTGGTCGTTTTGAAAGCACCACTCACTTCTCCGGATTCTCCTAAAGAAAAGTCAGCTCTCTTTCTGTCTTCCCTCCACACCAGGTACACGTTTCTCCGTCATCATCCCAGTCTCCGTGAGGCTGTGCAGGTGTTTTTCAGCTATCTGCCCACCCACCTCCTAACCCGAGGTCCTGCTTCCTGCACTCACATGCTGAGAGCTGCCCCCAGCTCTGAGGACAAGCCTGCTCTGGACAGGAGGAATTTAAGGAGCTTTAGTGCTCTGGTCCAGGCTCCACAATGTCTAGTCAACAGCGCTTCTGCTTTCGTTCCTCTCTCGGGCTGGGAATTCGGCTTCTCCCTCCTTCCTGTGAACAGTGCTGCTGGCATCTCTGTCCTTAGGAGCCTTGTCAATCACCAGACCCCTTCCTCACTGGACCTTTGCAACAAGCAGCTGAATTCCTCCTAGGACATCCTACCCCACAGAGGGAAGGGCTAGGGCTACCTGATGCCACATCTTTCTCAGACCAAACACTTCTCTGGCAAAGAATTGTTTTTCTTTCTACAGACAGGTGAAAGAATCCCAGATTTTCATAGACTTTATTACTGTGCATAGTCAACAGTCTCTGCAACCTCATATGGGGTTCCCCAGGGTTGAGCACTTGGGAAAGTATCAGCACATGATTCCAGAACAGTGTTTCTCAAGTAGGGGATCACCTCAGGGGACACTTAGTGATGTATGGAGAAATTTTGGGTAGTAAAAATTGAGAAAAAGTTGTTATCTCATTACATAGAGGCTAAGATCCTACTACATGTCCTGCAATGCATAAAGGTGCTCCCACTGCTAGCCAGGATGAAAAACAGTTTCTAGAGATGTCTCAAGGGCCAGGGGCAGCATTAAAAACAGAACTGAAAATTACCAACAAAGATGATGCTTCTGTTTTCAATGCACACCTTATCTAATGATCAAATCCATGTTCCTTACAGAAAAGCTAAAAAATTAAGATGCACACCTTATCTAATGATCAAAATCCATGTTCCTTACAGAAAAGCTGAAAAATTAAGATGGGTAAAAGACAACAGTTAATATCTCCATCACTATATTTTCACACAGCGGTGGTGACAAATAAAATGTATATTCTGCTTTTTCTATACAATGTGCTAATCAGCTTTTCTCCATGTTCCAAGAAGCTCTCAAAACTGCACTTGACTTTCTCTGTGAGATTCCTTTCCATGACCAACTCATAGATAAACCATTCTCATGGGGATTTGAACTCAAGTCCTTACATATGCACAAGAGCTTTTATCCACTGAGGCATCTCCCCAGCTTCTCCTGATATAATTTTGAAATGCATATAGGACTTTCTAACAGATTCCACATGGAAGTTGGTTTGAAAGATCCTCATGACTCCATGTCTGTTCTAATGAAAGATCCCATAGACCCACAGCCTCGGGTGTATCCAACGAAGGAACATCAAAAGAGCCAGGAAAGAAAAAAAAGCCCAAAACTTTCTGAATAGAGCATTGCATGGAGCATGAGAACAAGAATAAAGGTCTTGTGATTTTTGGCACAGACAGACAAGATTAGTATGTCCTTAAGATGGTAGGATTTGCTAGTCATGAAATTTAAAGTGTCTTTCTTTTAAGCACAGTCTATTTTCTGTTCATTCAAGTAGCTGATTTCTTAATTTTTATTTGTTCATTTATATACTTATTGATTTATTTTTGGTCATATTTTCTCCCTATCATATGTATTTATCTTGACCTGTGGGATGCATTAAATTCTACAAATATCAGTTGTCTGCTGAGATCAACTTAGAACTTTGAGCCAAGAGAAAGTGAAAAGTAAGTCCTTTTCACTGACACCCAGATAGTTTTGTCATGTTTCAGTACCTTGTTAAAAGCCACAAAGGAGACATTAGGTTCTTTCTTCCTGATTCAGACTCTCAGGGGCACAAGTTTATACCAATCAAAGCAACACAGCGCATCCTGAGATGTAAACACAAAGGTGTAGGCAACAGTAATATAAGAAGCAAAGAACCTAGTTTCTGCTTGCCTGTGCCACGACAAGCCCACTCACTGTGTAGGGAAGTCATTTCTACATTTCAACTGCAGTTGTCAAATGAGACAGCAACCTGAGCTGTTCTTACAAGGCCATACAATGTAAGACAATGTGTTCCTCTAGGCTGATGCATACAAGGGGGTTGTTATATGTGACTGGGAATTTCACACAGTGCTTTGTGATATCAGTTCAGGTGTGGGCAGGGAAGACACACCACCCACCATCACTGATCAGGTAGCAGTGTGACTGACGAGGAGCAGGCAGGTGTCCAAGGAGGGGATCAGAGGAGGCATGATGATAGGAGTCAAAAATCCATTCTAGGTCACAGGCTAGGAACAGGCTATCAGCAACAACAGGGGGGAGCTATGGCAAGAGCCACCCACCAGCAGCAGCTACAAAGGTTGATGTACTCTGTGGAACACCTTGCAGCCCCACGGGAGCGTTATACGCACAGACAAGACAGAGGGTTACAAATGACATGCAGAATGCTGTAGCATCCTACAACCGTGGAAAGTGACTAAGAAGCATCTTCAATTAATGCAATGGCTTGTAGACTTTTTTTTTCCCAACAGCAGAACTTTTCCCCCCAAGGGAACTCTCATAGGAAATCCAAGAACTTAACAGGGGTAGGAGGTAAAGAGATTCCAGTTCAAAGAGATAAAGGAGCCCAGAGTCCTACATCCCTTTCTTCCTCCTTCACGGGCACGGGGACCAGAAGCACCAACACAAACAATGAAGCATTCTAACCCCCCTCAGTGATCCAATGGCAATGCTTGACCGCCTTTTTGAACGATCACCTTTTCTAAACAGTTAACTAAATTGTACATACGTGTCAGAATTCTGACGGCAGCACCACTATTTAGAAGTTCCACTTACACCCTCTTCTCCCAGACTCACTGTTCTAGCTTGGAGTGTCCTTTAGATGGTCGCGCTATAACAATTTATAGCTTGAGGAACTTTGTTCTTGTCCTGTCCTTGCTTCCATACAGAACATTCTTGATGTGTTTAGTCTGTCCCCACACAATTGTGTATGGAAAGACCGAGCAAATGGGGTCAGAGAGAAGCTCAGAAACATCCTCTGAAGTGCTTCCTCTCTTATCTTCCTCATCTCTCAGAGACTCACCCCAAGATGGGCATGGGGATACACGCCTGTATCTCAGTGGCTGGGAAGCTGAGACAGAAGGGTCCTGAGTTCAAGGTTACCCCAGACTCTATAGCAAGACCATTTTTTTTTTTCAAAAAAGAAGCTCCCTGTTTAACTTCACCTGCCACCACAATCCTTTGTTCTTTTATCAGTTCCACTCACTGTTTTCTCTAAATAAAGGAGGCAAGGTGGAGTCATCTTTACCAATGCAGACAGACAAACATCAGCACTACGAGCACCAGCTCCAGCTGGTACTGTATAAAATGCCACCTCAGCCAAGGGCACAGCTCGTACTCCTCTGGGTAGCCTCTATGTTCTCTCAGTGCCAATACTGGTTCTGCACTGTGGTTTTACATAACAGTGGATAGAGGGAAAGGAAGGGAGGGTGAGGAGGTGGGGAGGAGGGAGGGAAAGAAGAAAAAATGGAGAAAGGGAGAAGGGGGAAAGAAGGAAGGGAGAGATGGAGGAAGGAGAGAGGAAACAAGAGAGAAGAGACAAAGAACATGAAATCAAGAAAGCGGCACTGAAGATCTGATGCAGCCAATCAGCATGGGAAAAAAGTACTCTGAAAAACAGCGAGGCCAAGCTGAAAACATGAGCATGTGTGCAAACAACGAATCACTGGAAACGGCCACGCACTAAGAAAGAACACAGCGACCAAGGGCCTTGACCATTAGGTTAGGCTAAGGAATGAAAACTCATCAATCCTTGATCAACGAGAACTGATCAAGTAGGTAAAGAGAGACTTTCATTCATTCAGTAGGTACTATGTGCCTTCCAAGTGGCAGAGATCATTCTAAGTAGTTGGGATTCATCAGTGAATGAAACGGGTAACAGCGGCATTTTTGAGAAGGACTAAGACAACCAACAGTGGCTTTGGGGGCATCAGGAGTGTAGGTCCTATAATTTGTGTGTGTGTGTGCCTGGGGACCAGGAGTTACCATGATGTTTGGAGGAACACTGGTGAAGTCCCAATACACAGGAAATCCAAGCTGAAGGTCAGAACAGAGGTCTGAGGTGATGTCACAAAGAAGGGCACTGGTATCTGGGTATCTGGGTAGTGGCTGAGGCTGGAGGAGACAAGAGACGTGCTTTGGTAGATTGGAGAACCTCTACACACCAGCTTTTCACAGTTCACCCAACCCACCCTAGTTGGTCCTGAGTCCTTGTCCCATGCTCAGCACAATGCCTTGAGAGACTCTGGGGAGCTGAACTCTTAGAAGTTTCTAATAAAACGAGAAGGTCACCAGGATGGTATCCAGGGAATACAGGCTGTAGCTTCCTAGTTTCCCTATCACCACAGAGACTAGAAAGGGATTTCCTTTCCCATGGCCAACATACCATATTACAGGTCAAAGGGAAACCATTAAAACACGGGATTCCGATGTACAGGGTACTTCCTGTATGAGGTTGTTTATATTCACTTCCTTCTTGAGAAAGTGCATGCTGAATTTTTAGCCAAATGTATGTGTCATGATCTGAAAATAGGTCACTGGAGTGATTTTTCTCTATACATGCAGCTGCTGTAAAGCATAAACCACACTCCTCTAGTAAAACCACCATCTGTCCTGTGAGGAATCTACACATTCACCCCACCTTTATTTTTAGCATCAGGGGTCAAACGCACAGGAGGTGAGTCGACCATCCCAGATGCAGAAGTGGGGCTGAAGGCATAGATGGTGATCCATGAATTTATGGGTACTGAAATGAAATGACCCAGAGTATCAAACAAAATCAGTCATGACATCAAAGTGGCAGACAGAAGCTACAAACGACCAAGGTTCATGTGTTCATTCACTGGACAAATCTCCCTCACAAAATAAATCATCAGCCTAAATGGACTCTAACTCATTTCCCATTGCTTGCTGCGGCTTGGTTAGGTTCTTTCTTATCCCCAAGGTCACAGGATACATGAACTGCAGGCTCCGTGCCTGTGTGAGAAAAGTCCAGCATGGAGACAATGAACTTTACAGAAGAAGAAATTGCAACTTTCCACTACTTATCAGTAGCCCACAGGAGTCAGGTACCTGAATCCTGAGCCTGTTGCTTTTACTGGCCAGCTACCTTACTTCAGGCAAGCTACTCGGAACCCCTTGTCTCAGTTTCCCCTGAGGGCTGTGAGGAGGAGGCCAGATGCTATTTACATATTATTTTGGGCAGTGCCTGCTGTACAGTGACTGTTGTGTATGTGTTTGTGGAATAAATCTTAGTTGCTACAGGCAACACGGGGCGGCTAAGCGGTCATACATGGGCAGCACAGGGCGGCTAACCGGTCATACATGGCTTCTCTTAAATGACACTTGTCAGCTCATCAAGGAAAACCACACATTCAGAAAGACAAGGATTAGCTAGCTCTTCAATTTTGCTTAGGGAGGGCCAAAAGGAATTGACACTGAAAAGCCTCTTGCAACTATTGCTGAAAGCAAAATGCCTCTTCTCTTTTAAAATGGAGATGGCAGCCTGCTGGCAAGAGATGGAATTAGAAAGCCCTGGCATTGTGCCCACCAGCCTTGGGGTCTGGAATTTCAACCAACTGTTGGGTTGAGTTATTTGAACTCATCTTATTCTTAGCTGTCTTGCATGTGTGAGGTATAGTATGTCCCAGTGTGTGTCTGAGTGTGCATGCATGTACTTGCATATGTGTGTGTGTGCGCGCACACACATGCACATACATGCACAGGGGTGGAGGGAGGAAATTGTGGCCCAGGAGGCAACAATATGCTTGACTTTGGATCATTTCAGCCCATTTCTTGCATCTTGATTAGCAGAGTAGCAAAGTACTATTGCTGTTCATCTCAAACAGGGATCTCAACAAGGGGCCTTTGGGTGTCTTCTCTGGGTCAAGACCTATTATGTAGATGTCTGGCTTGTCAAATGTGTGCAGCCTCTGCCCTTGCCATGGACCACATCCTCAGCATCGACAGCCATGATGAGAACAAGTACTGCCATCCAGCCCAGGTTCAAGCCCAGCCTTGCCATGTACTGTATTACAACCTTACTCAGTCTCAGTTTGCCCTTCGTGCGGTGGGGATGATGACAAGGACGGACTCCATCTTATTAGCAGTAATAAGGAACGGAGTGAAACACACAGGAAGCATTGCAATCTCTAGCGGTGCGCACTGAGCTAGGCTACAACAATGGCTGCTGTAAGTGCCTCAGGGAACTCTTGGGTGTGATGGCAAGTTTATTAGCTGGTCTTTATACTGGCTTTTAGAAACCTCCAGTGACAACTCTTTTAAAATAAACCATCTGCCTCCTCTGCTGTTTTTCTCCTTTGCTTAAAAACAAAAAAATGAAAACAAACCAGCTATTTTAACGTATGTTTTAGTGGATCGCTATTATTCACAGAAGAGGTCCCAGAGCTTTGTGTAGAAAGGACTCCATGTGTGGATGCTCTGACCAATGCTGTCTCGTTCTCTCTTTATCCTAGACAGCCCAGAGGACAAAGGGGGCTCTCTCACTTCTGAGTATGGTGAGGAGCTGGGAGTCTGGCTCAGGGTGGCGGTGTGGGGACAGTCAGGAGAGCTGAGAAGATCAAACTAGATCTTCAGTTCTGGCCTTGGCCCTTCTCTAACTAGCTGTGTGACCTTGGATAGGTCACTTAAATGTGCTGGACCACCTTGCCTTCCTCTGTGACACAAGGGGCTAGACAATTCCCCTGGAAGCACCATCAACAAACATAGTATACACCTTCATTTGTTATCAAAAAAATATAAACTAAAGATAAGAGAAATACCATTTTGTATTTACTAAAGTAAACATTTCAAAACAGTAGTATTTGGAGTGGCTATGTTCTGCATTACTGTAAGTGTGGCAAAGTGATGCACCTGCTGTGGACTGGAGAAGGACTCCTATTGTGTACTGTGGAGGAGGTCGAGGAAAACTTGTTATGAATCTTTATCTCTGCAATTTACTACTCGTTTTGAGTCTCAACCCTGTCAGGTTCCCTGGAATACACAGTAAACTGGGGATAAACATACAGTGCTGCCTTGATGAATTTTTATGAGATCTGTGGCCAGGCAGCTAATGGGTCTGGCCTGACATCTGGCAGACAACAGATGTTGTTGTTGCTGCTATGACTCGGGAGACAGTGCCTGACTGTGCATCTGGCTCATGTTTGATGCCACAGGAGACAAACCTCATTCGGTTCTCCATTCTGGGAGTTCTCAGGGACCACTACTTCTCTGTAGCCTAGCTCTTCCAGCTTCCTATGTGATTCCACTACCACTGAACCAAAGCAGTCTTCAGGTAACTCCAGGCAAGTGCCCAATACAAACATCTACTGTCATAAATCAGCACACACACACACATACACACACACACACACACACACACACACACACACACACACACACACCACTTCTGCCCAGTGACTGAAGTTCACACAGTGCCTCATCTGGCCTTCTGGGCTGAAGAGCCAGCCTCCTGTCAGCTTCCTCTGGTGCCTCCATGCAGAACAGGGAGCAGCAACACCATGCTTCATCACCCCAGCCTATGCCTTCAGGGGGGCTCTCCTCTCTGGCACCCTGGCATATTCTCCTGTGATAGTCATTGATCTCCATACTTCCAAACAGCTCACCCTCCCAGCAGAGACCTCAGGCACTTGTCTTTAAATGCCCTTCGGCTCCTGGGAGGGCTTTTTCCCCCTTCCTTAGATTTCTCCTGTGATTCATGTCTTGTTTGTTGGTAGCTCAGGCTTGGCACTGACTACAATTGCTATGGTCTTCCTACTCAATATCAAAGCTATCTCTTCTCAAATATTTCTTTGGATTCTTTCTCAGTACCAGGTTCTGTGTCTGTTCCCATTCTGCAACCTAATAAGGACTGAAATCTGTTCTCAGTACTTACTTGATTCTTTCCCCCTCTCAACTTCAAAAATAATTTCAGAGACCCATAGAACCGAGGGACAAAAAGGATGTTGTGGAATCCTCATTTCATTCATGAGAAAACACTCCAGAGGGCTGAGGCACGCACTGCTCACATGGGGTGGCTGAGCAGGCCCCAGACTCCCGCGGGCGCTTCTTCTGTGTCATCTGTCCCAGACCCTCTGCCATCAGCAGCCCAAGGCCATGTTTCTAGGCCGTCTCCTCTACTGAGAGTTCTGAGAGCCTGGCAACGTTGTAGAATTAGCTCCCCCTGGGGTCCCAACATCAAGGATTCATTCTTTTTTCTCACTTCTAGGGGTTTTGATTTGTTATTAGCATATTAATTGTATAAATAATGGTTTCTTATGATACTTTAATACATATGTGTAATGTATTTTATTCATATTCACCCTTCATTACTTCTCTTGACACCTTTCCATGCTCACTGATCACTTTCTCTTCCTAACTGGTCCCCTTCTACTGCCTTGTTGGATTTTTGTTGTTTTGTGACTCACTGAGTGTGATTACAGTTGCTTACAGGAGTAGGAGTGGCCGGGCTGAGGTGGCACACACCTTTAATCCCAGTACTCGGGAGGCACAGGCAGGCGAATCTCTGAGAGTTCGAGGCCAGCCTGGTCTACAGAGTTCCAGGAAAAGGTGCCAAAACTACACAGAGAAACCCAGTCTTGAAAAACAAAAAAACAAAACAAAACAAAACAACAAAAAAAAAGTAGGAGTGAGGCTTATTTACACAGCATGGCAAGTTACCAGCGGCTACAACTGGAGAAAATGTCCCTCCCTCCCCCAGCAAACATTAACTGCCAATAGATTCTGTTCTCGTGCAGGTAATCAATCACCATTGCTGACCGTTCAAGAGTGCAAGGGCCACGTCACACCTAGAAGACAGTGTTCCACAATACTCTGCCTCTAATGCTGTTTCTGCCTTCTCTTCCACAATGTTCCCGAAGCCTTGGAGGGGGTGATATGGATGTTTTATTTAGGGCTGAGCATTTACCAGTCCCTTATTCTTACACATGCTATTTCCTCTTTCTGGTCGCTATGGTTAAGTCACAATCAATCCCTGGGTGCTTTTTCCTGAGCCTCCAATTCCACCATGGAAGCCTCTCATGGGATGCATTCTATACCCTCCCTAGCTGGCATCACTCACCTGCTTTGCCACAGACCACACCCATCTCCCCAGTGTCTTGTATAGGGCTTGAGAAAAGAGCACATACAATAAGCAAAGGTTAGTGGCTTTGAACATCTCTCCTACCGGCACAAGACCAAGTACTAAGCGCCTGACTCCTGGGGAAAGGGAATAATCCAAATAGCAGTCAGAAGCCCTACACTAAAGGCATCGTTGTCTTAGAGCAAATGGCCTTCTAAAATTTTCAAGAAGTTCGGGAAAAGTTTGTCACTCAAGGAAATACCTGGACCAGATGAGCACATGCAACTCCCTCTTCTTGATTCTATTCTATTCTTCTGTTACTCAGGGTCCTGATTTGTGAAAGGAGTGTCTTTAAAACATGTCCACTCTGCAGCCTTAGTGGTTCCCCCCGGGTCCTGGCTGCCCTTTGAGGTAGGGGGCGGGGAGACTGCAATCCTGATGGACAGAAGGGGCAACCCAGAGGCAGGACTACAGTCACTGCAGTTTTTGGCTGCTCATGGTTCTGCCCTGGATGTTACATTATCTCATTTAGTTCATCAAACAACCCTTATGCTTCTGTCCTTTATGAGCTCCCTTTACCTGGGAATAAACCACGAGATGCAAAGGTCAGTGACATGCTGAGACCACAGAAGCAGGCAGTGGCCTGAGACTTACTCAAAGCACTTGAATCTGGGACAGGGCAACTTTCTATAATTTTTTACACAGTCTGCCTAAAGGGGTCAGGGACACAGGATACCTTCTCTTTCTGACTACTCAAATATTAACAATTTTAGTCAAATATTTCTGACTACTCATTGTATTAACAGGTCAATCAGGAGGTCTAGTATGGAACCCACCCTACTCCCACCCTACCTCCTAGGGAAATGACTTTTAGCTCTCTTTATGGCCCAAGACCCACTGGGTCCTACCCAAGACCCACTGGGTCCTACCCACCCTCCCGCACCATAAAGGCTTCAATGCATGTTAATGTCACCATTTTCCATATTCTTGTCAGGTTTTTTGTTGGTTCTGCACAATTTAATAATTGCACAGAATTGTCTAACCATTTGAATAAATATTAGTTTTCATATTAGTTTTATAACAATCACTAAAAAACAAATACATTTGATCATGTACTATCTGCAAATGTTTTATTAATTTTTATGATAATTCCACCAAATAGATAACAATTTACAAGGATATAACAATATCCTAAAAAGGAAATTGAGACTTATTAACCTACATGGAGAAGCAAGACACTCTAAAGTGTGAGCACTCAGTTCTGAATCAGCCTTCCTAGGCTGGAATCCTGATTCATTCACTGCACAGGTCATTATGCACAGACTGGTTCTTTAAGCCTTAGTTTGCAGACATAGAAAACGGGGTTGCTGAGATGACTCAAATGAGGCAGCATAGTGTTCAGTCCTGCTGGTGACTGTGGATCCGTACTGTCAGGAGAAATCTGCTCCCTCGGGGCTAGTGTCAGCTCCAGTGTCTAATGTCACGGCCACACTCCTGCTTTTAATAGAATCCCGAAGCCAGCAGAGTTTTTGTCCCTCTTTTAAAGAGGAGGAGTTAGCCTCAGCAATGCCAGGCAGTTTGTTCGGGCCCACACAGCTGTTAGATGTCAAGGCTGGGGTTTGAGCTTTACCTGACTTCCCGTCTGCACTGCTGAGTTAATCTGTTAGTTTCTGTTAGTTCCTTCCAACTGAGTGACAAACTCCTTAGAGCCGAGCGAAGACATTTCCACTTCCCCTGCATCTCTTAGATGGCTAGACACGGCATTGCACATGCTGCCCCCTGAACACAGTGCTGGTAAGGAAACTTCACATTGTTTTTCGGATTGGAGTTTTTGTTTGTTCATTTGTTTGAGACAGTCTCATGTGGTCCAGACTGGTTCTAACTTGCTACATAGCCAAAGCCAGCCTTGAACTCCCGATAGCGTTGCCTTTACCTTCCAAATGCTGGAATTACAGCTGTGACTACCGTAACAGGTTCTATGATTTCCTAGGGTAGCTTGGTACTCAATCTCTCCTCAGAAACCTACTCAGCATCAACTATGGTGGCTGAGAAGTCAGGACAGAAGAAATACAAGAAAGATAATTTCAAGTCATGTGTAGCAGTGCACATTGTAATCCTAGCTACACAAGAAGCTGAGGCAGGAGTACTAAGAATTCCAGGCCAGGATTTATGTATGAAGTAGGATATAAAGATCTCGAGTTTAGTTTAAATACTCCAGCAGAAATGAAATGCTCAGTAGAGGGGGTTGATGAAACAAGATGGCCCTCACTGATAAGTGCTGAAGCTAAGTGACAAGCATATGCGGTCCACATTTTTTTTTCCTGTGTTTTTAAGATTGAAAGTTTATATAATGATGAGTTTCTGTTTAAAAGGAACAAAGCTGGGCATGACAGCACAGCTCTGTAATCCCAGCACTTGGGAGGTGGAGGGTGGGGGATCAGGAGTTCAAAAACCATACGTGACTACATAGTTTGAAGTCATCTTGGGCTACATGAGATCTTGTCTCAAAACAAAACAAACGGTGATGGCCCAGCAATGTTCTGCCTTGTTCTGGGCCTCCTGTACTTCCAAAGGAGTTTAATGGATTGAGGCACGAACACTGTCTTCTTCCTAAGTCTCCAGGTAAGAGCTGAATGTCTACGGGACGGCAGCTCTCCTAACTGCCATTCCTGGCTGACCCGTCACTCCAAACGGACCCATCTCCTTCCATCCAGCAGGCTCACTGTCTGCTGTCTCAGACTGGCCGCTGCTATCTCCCAACCACTGAAGGCTGAGAAACGCCCCTGTCACTTTTGTCTCTTTCCCCTTTAGGGCCAAGCAGCCAAGGATACGCAACTCAAGTTGGATCTAAGTTCCCCTCCATGCTGACGACTTCAGCTTTGTCCAAGGCTTCAGCACCACACGCTCAGGTTGTTTCTGCAGCACCACACGCTCAGGTTTCTGCAGCACCACCCGCTTAGGTTGTTTCTGCAGCACCACACGCTCAGGTTGTTTCTGCAGCACCACACGCTCAGGTTGTTTCTGCAGCACCACACGCTCAGGTTGTTTCTGCAGCACCACATGCTCAGGTTGTTTCTGCAGCACCACACGCTCAGGTTTCTGCAGCACCACATGCTCAGGTTGTTTCTGCAGCACCACATGCTCAGGTTGTTTCTGCAGCACCACACGCTCAGGTTTCTGCAGCACCACATGCTCAGGTTTCTGCAGCACCACACGCTTAGGTTTCTGCAGCACCACACGCTTAGGTTGTTTCTGCAGCACCACACGCTCAGGTTTCTGCAGCACCACACGCTTAGGTTGTTTCTGCAGCACCACATGCTCAGGTTTCTGCAGCACCACATGCTCAGGTTTCTGCAGCACCACACGCTCAGGTTTCTGCAGCACCACACGCTTAGGTTTCTGCAGCACCACACGCTTAGGTTGTTTCTGCAGCACCACACGCTCAGGTTTCTGCAGCACCACACGCTCAGGTTGTTTCTGCAGCACCACACGCTCGGGTTTCTGCAGCCCCCGCTACGGCTTTTCCCTCCCTCAACCTGGCTCCTTTTGTGCAAACATCTGAATTCCCTAAACTCAGACTGTGATGCTTCGGGCTGTGCCTGGGAATTGTGCGTTCTGAAACCATTTACAGGGACTCTGTTTCCAGAGAGCCCAAAGGAGTTCTTCCAGCCAAGGTTCTTCTTACCACCTTTCACAGTTCACAGGCAGGCCTATAATCACTTTAGCATAAATCTGATTACAGGAAACCAAAGTAACTGAGTAGATCCAACGATGAACAGACACTGGGAGAAGCCTCACTTCTTCCTCTAGTGATGTTCTCTCCAACATCAGTCCTAATCCTGTCCACACAGAATACCTCCAACCCCAGTTAAATCCTTAATGCTGGGAAACTGTATCACAGGTTATCAAATGAAAAGTATCCCAGAACTCTCCTCTTCCTACATACATAGTCCAAGCAAACCTTCACTGACATGTCAAACTCTCCTAGCTTGCCTGAGAATCAGTCATCAATATCTCTGACTCTCTGTTTCAACATTAAAAGAAGTAGGTTTGTTGGCTGGATCCTTTCAATTACTTTTTTTAATGGTTTTGGCGGTTAGACATAAACCCAAAGCCTTGTGCACATAACTGAGCCCTGATCCCCACAACCTTATAAAAGACACTTGTTTTATAGCATCTATAGTATCTGCACCCAAAATGCTATGAGGCGCCCCTTTACTATAGTTTCCAGCAGCTTGCCTGATAGGATAATTAGATTCACTCACACAGAGTCACATTCGCTCTTCAACAAACATGAGCTCCCTAGGTTTCTTCCTATGCTGGGGTAGTACCTCCTTCCAACTGTACATTACACAACTTGGTGGCATGCCTTCTTTCTAGCCAATACACTATTTCATGTCCAGGGCAACCTGGAGAGAAGGTCAGCAGGGGTCATGAGCGGTTTATCATTTTGCAAACGTGTCAACAACACAGTCAAAACCAAACAGTAAGTGAAAGGCAATGGCACCCAGAAACTTGAACTTTTGAATACTGTCCTGGACTCCTCAGCTTCACTCCATGCTTTCCCTGGAGCAGGAAGCTGGAGAACTTTGGGGATAAGGGGAACAAGGGTGCTCACGACAAATTGAGAATGAGGCAATGATGTGATGGCACCAGAAAGGATGTACCTGAGTTACCAGAAGCCCCCAGAACATGTGGAGATGCCCTCACTTTTACACCAGGGGGTTACCCAAGTCCAGACCTGCCTTTCAGGTAAACAACATTCTCAATGGCCCTGTCCTAACAGTAGCGGAGTTGGGGCTCAGTAGACATGTTGTTAGTCTTGGAGGGTTGCTCTTCTATAGAAGCAGAGAAACATGAGGCTCCAGAGTCTAACACACTGGTGGGCTTCAACTGCACCCATCCTTTAGCTCCCTGAGGTTGAACGACCTTTTCATAGGGGTCACCTAAGACACCCACATATCAGATATTTACATTACAACTTGTAACATTAGCAAAATGACAGTTATGAAGTATCAATGAAAATAATTTTATGGTTGGGGGTCACCACAGCATGAGGAACTGTAGTAAAGGGTCTCAACATTAGGAAGGCTGAGAACCACTGCTCTAAAAGGATCCAGCTATGGAAGTAGTAGAGAGAGAAAAGGGAGTTCTAAAGATGTATAAAAGGTATTTTGACAAGCCACGGCCAAAACATGTGGGTATCAGCAATTGGACTCAAGCTGTAGTAAAGCTAAGAACAGTTTTTGCTAACAAAGCTTTGCATCTTGGTCTAACTGCATTTAGCTAACCAAGAGTCCACATCTTAACTAGAAGGGGTAGTTGTCTTAGTCTGAATTAGATGGAAAATTCAGTCAGAAGAGGGCTGGAACCTCATTTCTTCCCTTTATACACTGAGATCAACAGACCTAACTCCACTAAAGCACATCACTCCCTGTCTACCTTGTAGCTCCCAAAGGTTGGTACCTGCTGCCAGATGCTGAGTGTGAACTGGGGATAGTTAAGGTTGGGCTCAAGAAGTGCAGTCCGCCACCCCTAAAAATAACTCCCCCAGGCTGGCCCAGGACTTCCTCCTTCCCTCCCTCTAAGTCTCCAAGCCTAGCTGTTTCTTCCATCTCAAACCTTTTCCTCTGAAAGGGCCTAAGGCTTCTCACCCTGCAGGGGTCCTCCAGGACATGACTTCCTCCAGCAAGCCTGTGCCCAGGCTGGGTTAGAAGGTACCTCCTGTGAGCTCCTTACAGCTTGTGCATTTCTACACGGGCAACCAACACGATGTACTCCAGTGGTTCTCAGCTGTGGGTGGTTTTGCCTTCGGGGACCCTGAGTGCTAACAGAGATATGTTTTTGGTTGTTATATCTATGGGTGGGGGCGCTGTTCTCATGCAGTAAGTACAGGCTAAGGATGCTGTTTCAACTGACCCCCATAGCACATAATTATTTGGCTCAAAGTGTCACATGTGCTCAGGTTGAGACACCGTGCTCTACTGTAATTGTTTATGTATTTCCCGTTCTCAGAGAGGCTGTCTCATTCATATTTATAACCCCAGTGCATTTTTTTTCCAGGAGCTCAGAAAATATCTGTTAAATGACTGAATGACCTTTGGGAGTACAGGTCACAGCCCTTGTTTACTCCTGCTAGCTTTTGACTGTGACCCTGCACTAAGCTTTTTGTCCTGCCTGCCACAAATGTTAAACGCACTGACTCTGTGTAGGCCCCCTCCCAAATATTCCTGCTATACACTGCAGGTCACAGGCGGTAGAGAGTTAGAACTCCATGTAGCAAAGCAGAACACAGGGTGTCTTGGCTGCAGAGTTAGAGCAGAAAAGGCCAGGAGATGGCTTGAGACAAATGGGAGCCGGGCCTGGCCACCAGGCCAGTGGAGCAGGGGGAGCACACGGGGCTCAAAGGCTGAGATCTTTCAACTCTCCCATGGCCGTTTATTGACTTACTCGACAGGGAGCATCCACTTCGGAGCCCACAGAAGTTCTCTCCCCTTTAGGAAGCAGCCCTGAATGATGAATACATTCTCAAACCACTGACTACTGACCATTCACTTCTTTGTGCTTCTGCTACTCAGTTCACATGAATTACGAGAAGCTTATTTTACATGATTGTAAGGGGCTGGTAACTCTCAGCAATTTCAAGAATGAAATGTTCACAGAGGCATCCAACAGGGTGAAATATGGGACTTGAAAATTCAAAACCACTGCTATCTAAAATATATTACTCTATTATATTTTACACACATAATCTAATTTATGTCCAGAGAAATGGAGCCAGGCAGTTTTACTCATCAACTAAGGTTGAAGCTTTGCTGGAATTGTGAAGGTAAAAATTAGCTGCTTTTCTAACAGTCCCATGAATTCACTCTGGAATTCCTTTATAACTCTTGGATGAAGGCCAACCTGTCCTCGTGATTTATTCAAATCCAGTCTGTCAGCTAGGTCTAGAACATTCTGTACATCTATTATGACTTGATCTGGTATCTCTATTTCTAAAGAAGATTTGAGATTGGCATTCATCCTGACATAGTCTTCTGAAAAGGGCAAAGGCATGTGGTGCCCGCTGGCTCCTTTTCACATCCTCCAAGGCATATTCTGACATCTGCAAAGTCTAACAGGACTGGGGCTGGGTCCTGCAGGTCAACTCCTCTAAAAGACCCCGTAAGTGTTAGTTCTGCTCCAAAGTCAATGTCTCATGGAATGCTCCTTGAACTACGTGTGGAACTTTTTCACAGGCTTCCTGCCTGGGTTCCCCAGTTTTCCCAGCAGAATTAATTATTTCCTTTCAAATGTCTCTTTCTTGTGAAAAGTCTCTGCCTTGAGCTGCAGCTGTAAAATGACAGTTATTTCAGCTAATAATCCTATTTCCAGAGTTAAAAGGGAACAATAAATTAAGACACGTGTGAGTTTCACCTGAAGCTTAGAGCAAAGCCGGTACTGAGCAAAGGGTTGTTGATATTTCTGTCCGACAAAGGGTAGAGAAAGGAATTTAGTTCTTGATCATAACCCCCTAAAGGGTTTCCAAATCTCATCACTCTTCCCGCTTCCCATAGGTGACAGTTAACCTTTTAAAATAATTAGTTGGTTACATTGTTGAAATCTACTGATGTTTCCATAGTCGTTCTTTCGCCATGGACACACTATCTCAGCTTTCTGGTTTTGCAGGAGACTGTTAGCCGGACACTCAGCATGTCATTAAGTCACAGGGGTTCACATACGGATACCCTGCACCTTCTGTGGTGCTGCCCTTGCTCTTCTCCCATCAAAGCATTAGCACAGGAAATAAATAATTATTTGTCCTAATTCAGCCCTGGGAGTTGTTTTGCAAACCTGTGAGTAAATACCCTCATTATTACTAATTGGCCTAATTTTCTTACTCAGTCAGGCTGATTCTAGTTTCTAGCTCAATCTTATTATCCTTGTCAGGTGGCCCGTAACCCCTCTCTACTGGCATATTTTCATTAACTTTTGGCTATTTCCACCTACTGAACATTTCCGGTTAGCATTTGTTTAATGCTAAGCACCCACTATTCTGTCTATCTATCTATCTATCTATCTATCTATCTATCTATCTATCATCTTTCCATCCATTTGAGGCAAACCCAGGCAGCTTTGTTTGAACCAACTCTGCCATGTTGCTGATATATATACTGAAGGTGGACAAATACCTTTCAGAAGTACAGCTCATGACTTTACAAAACTCTCTCTCAAGGGCTGTCCCATGGAAGAGACGTTTCATGGTTCACTGTTTTCTAGCTGTATTGTTTTTACAGTCCGGTGTCTGCCTTACCGTTTCAATAGAAATAAAAACAACAAACAGAGCCTTTACCAAGAAAGCACTAAGAAGGAAAAAAAAAAGAACTAAGAGCCAACATCCCTGGATGTTCCTGGCAATTATCCCTCCATTGTTTACCTGGACACTTCCCCCTCTCCATAGTGAGAGCTGAGGAAGAAGAAGATAGAGTGAGTGGGCATACAGTGATACTCTGGGACATTTCTCTTTTGTTCTTGTCTTCTAAAAGTAATTGAGAACTAAAGATATTTCTTAAGACATTACAGTGTGACGATGGACAGAGCAGAGCAACATCAGGATTTATCATGCACTTCCACACTCTGAGCACATCATTATAAAATTCAATATGAAGAGCATTTTCTGTCTAGATTCTCCAACAATCAAAGAGAATGGGTACATAACAGTTAAGCTTGCACATTTCAATTCTTAGAATAACTTTCTTTCCTAAGAGATTACAGTTATTCACACATCTCTCAGATTAAGGCTTAAATCTACCCTCTCACCAAACTCCCCAACCACTACTAGCAGTCAACCATTAAATAAAAACACTCGCAGTGGTTAAAATGCTTAAGTAATGCAAAATGCGAGAGACTGTATGGCTGCTTGGTTCTCATGAGAAAAACAGGATTACGTGAACTAAAAGGGCTCATCAAACAAAAACAATAAAAAGAAACGATGCACAGCCACCCTCCCACAACCACTGTTAACTGGTCCTCTACATTTAATGAGAACATCCACTTATTTTCAATAAGTTAACATGATCAGGAATCCCTACATCCTTCTGCCTGCCCCCGAATCACAGCCATTGTCCCCTGTCACGTCACCCCACACACTCACTGGACCGAGATCTGCCAAATGCCCCCTTTCCGCACGACTTTGGACACAGGCTTGTGTCAGGAAATGAACACAATTTCTCAAGTTATTTGCTTAGGGCTCTTTCCCTTCTCGTAGGGCTGCAGAAAGGAGTGCTTGACTGATAATTTTAATCCTAACAGCCATAAAACATACGCTCTCACAGAAAGTTATGGACGTTTGCAGATGGACTCCTGTGAGCCGATCTGAGAGTAGTCTTCATAACTTAAATTCTTTACACACAGCACTTTGCAACGAAATTAGCCAAATACAGAGAAACAAAACAGTTTTCAAGTTTTATCCTAGGGTTATTTTTAACTTCTGATTTTTTTTTAAACAGAAAAGAAACAGCATTTGGAATGGAGTTGGTGCTGAGCATAAAACTCCTCTTGTAAAGATCCATTATTGACCTAACCTTACCAAGAAGATCTGTAAAGTTTTTAATATATATGGATAAATAGCTTAACTCATCAGATAAATCAGATCAGTCTTTCCACAAACTATGGATATTTACACTGAAATTTTGAAAAATGCAATCTGTTTGAGTCACCAAAAAGCATGCCCCCCAGTTTGATGAGGAAAACCAGCAGATGTGTCTACAAGGAGCTTTTCAGTGTGGGTCTTTCTCCTTAAACATTGCTTATACTTCAGGATACGCTGTATCAATATCCTATTCACAAAATACCCACAACAGATGTAAAAATCAAATCTGCATAAAACAGTAATTTATTCAAAAACTAGTATGCTAGAAAACATAATGAATTAGACATTTTCACTGAACAAAATGATACAGAGCACACTGCAGGCATTTGTAAAAGCAATATAAACCCCTCCAAACACACACCTCACAAACCCTCAGGATCTTTTTCAAGATCTCATAGACAAAAAAGAGAAAGGGAGGAAGGAAGGAAGGGAGGAAGGAAGGACGGAAGACAGGTAGGTAATCTCAAAGCTGTGATTTTGGGGAAAGAAATTTGTACCTCTACAATGAAGCATTTCGGGTTAAAACATTCTAGAAACTTTCTTAACATAGGAGGAAACTTTGCTGATTTTCTCTGTAAAATGTCTCGGAGGAATTGTATTTGGCTAATACTGCACCAGAGAAGGAGCAGTCCCAGGCATTAAGAACCCCAGGGGACTTCAGACAATGCGAACGCTTACCTGATCTTCTTCAAAACTCCAGCATCTAGATCCATCCTTTAGTGAGGTAAATCTGGGTACCTCAGAGAAAGACACACACACACACACACACACACACACACACACACACACACACACACTGAGAGAGAGAGAGAGAGAGAGAGAGAGAGAGAGAGAGAGAGAGAGAGAGAGAGGAGCCAACCACCCTTCGAGACCGGCTGGGAGTGTGCAAAGCCCAGCTGACACTCTGCTCCCTCTCCTGGGGCTCTGCCTAAGAGGCTGCATAGAAACCCAGCCTGGTGCCAAATCCTAATCCTTCTGCAGAATCTCACATGGAACTGCCTCACCTCGTCCATTGCCGCAAGGCCTCTTCCTGCTGTACTTCTTTCTGAAACCATTCATCACCACAACGACTGAGCGAATGAGGCTCAGTCTCAACCCGTAGAGAAGGATCCTGCAACATGCAGGGTGATGAGTGTTTACATTAGACAAAATGAAATGATGTAATATTCAGAATCAAGGGAGGGCTCAGATCCAGAGTCAGGGCATGCAAGACCTGCTGGGAAATACAACTTCTCCACCGGGGTGGAGGGAATTACCCTTGAGTTATATTAATTTGGCCTCTAATTTCTGGGTCATTTGAATTGTTCTGGTCTCATTAAGAGTATCAGTTTCTAAGTAGAAATTAAAAACTCCTCAACTAGTCATATTTTCAGTCAAATAATAATAGGAAAAGGCAGCAAGCAGAGCCTCGTATGTTGACATGCAAAGAACATAGTTTCAAAGAAGTATGATCTGAGCAGAATATCTGAGCAGAGTCTCCAGAAGGTAATGCCTTCAAAGAAGAGGCAACTCCTAGGAATGGCAGTGTTTGTGGAAGTCAGTGTTCTACTTTCTTTCCCATGTCTGTTAATTATCAAGAAACTCCTCACTCTCTCCCCACCCGTGTGTGTGTGTGTGTGTGTGTGTGTGTGTGTGTGTGTGTGTGTGTGTGTGTGTGTGAGAGAGAGAGAGAGAGAGAGAGAGAGAGAGAGAGAGAGAGAGAGAGAGAGAGAGAGAGGTGGAAGCCAGAGGTCAATTTCAGGTGTTGTTCCTCAGGAGCGATGCAGATTCCTGTTCCCTGAGACAGGGTCTCTCACTGGGACTCGGGACTTGCCAATCAGGCTAGGCTGGCTAGCCTGCGAGCCCCGAGGATCTGCCTGTTCCTGTTTCCCCAGCACTGGGATTACAAGTGTACACCACTGTGCCCGGCTTTGTGTGTGTATGCCAGGGATCAGACTCAGATCCTCATGCCTTCACGGCACTTCGCTGACTGAGTTATCTCCCTCAATCTGCAACTCTATTTCTGATGGACAACTTCTATCCATCACTTCAGGATTTTGTGGTCCCTGAGTAGAGTAGGACATCAGAGGTAAAGGGTCTCATGTTTCTGTATGGGAAAGGGCTTTGAGAGGGTAAGAGAGAGCTCATCAATAGCATCTGCTTAAGAGACCTGGTAAAGTTTTACAGCCAGTGAGAGGTTAGCTTGAGATGACGGAGAAGTCACAGGGAGGCTTTTTAAAAAATGTGTTATTGATTATACTATCGAATTTAAGAAAGTGCCCAGCATATGCCACACAACATCACTTTTGTCTATTAGTGTTGCCTTTAACTTTCACAATGATGCTAGGAAGTAGATACTGTTGTTCATGTTCCACAGATAAAGAAGCCAAAACTCAGAGAAGTATGGTGAGCTGCCACGTGGTGGAACCAAGTTTGGCTGACTGATGCCTTGGCCACCACCCTGTATCGCTCCTGCCAGCTTTGTGAGCTGCACAACCACTGTGTGCTCTGTACTGGGCAAAGTAACAGTGTGACTTCACAATAATGTAGGAAGTGTGTGCTTGCTTCTCCCCAAATGCAGATCTGAAGCCCTTACTGTTGCAGCAGGAGTATCCTGGCTCAGTATTCTTGACCTACGTGCAAGGCAAGCTAGGCCCCCAAAGGTAGAGAAATAAGTTGCTACACAAAATGCTCCAACCTGATGCTTTTCTGTCACATGCCAATGAGCTGTGTGACCTTCGTCAACCCACTTCTCTTTCTGGTACTGATAAAGAACAGTGGAATGCACTCTAGCGTTTCTTCAGCATAAATGTCTCCTGGCCCTCTCCTCCTCCTCTCCACTCCATCTTTCTCTTCCTCCTCCTCCTCCTCCTCCTCCTCCTCCTCCTCCTCCTCCTCCTCCTCCTCCTCTTCTTTTGGTTAAGGACTGAACCCAGGGCTCTGCACAATCTAAGCACACACTCTACTGTTGAGCTACACCCTCAGTCTGCATTATGTGCTTTTAAAAGAAGTGACTGCTCCCAGGGACATCAAACACTGAGCACCAGCTGGAGATGGGGGAGGGGGCAGTGGATCTGGAGGAGAGGGAAGGTGGGGGGAACTGGAAGGAGTGGAGGGAGGGGAAGCTGCAGTCAGGATATACTGTATGAAAGAAGAATACATAAAAAAAATTATAAAGTGACTGCTAATCAAATTCTTATATTTTAAAAGATGAATGAGTGCATCACATGACATCTCAATCCATATGACATTATTCATTTATTCATTCAATTCATATTCATCCAATATAACAATAATAATAACAATAGCTCCCATTTAGGATTTGCATTTGGGAGATGGAAAACTCTCGCCCATCAGGGAAGTATTACTGTCCCCATTACACAGATGGGGAAACTGAGGGTCAGGAGAAATAACTGACTCCATAGGGTCAAAAACTTGGAAAAGAGAGACTAGAGCCAGGCCTGGCAGGTTCTAGAACCTACTGCATTGCCCACAGTCCCAAAAAAGTTCTTGTTAGAACAATACTGATAGACTGATTTGGAATGATTCTTCAAAAACTGTAAGTTCAATTTTAATAAGTATATATTTTGGACACGTAGAAGTCTGGTCCTGCCCTCCCAAGGGTTCTAAACTATCAGGGAGGGGAGAGGGCAGGTGGTAAACTGCTGCAGAGAGATTGGACACAGTGTTACCGCAGAGAGAAAGCACCATGAGAGGCAGTAAGAAATTGCTTCAAAACAATCCAAATTACTGATAATTGGCTCAGTAGTGGTAAATATCCAACCTCAAAGAGTGGACACAGTTTTGGCTCACAGGCAAGTCAATCAGAGCCAATTCTGGAGAACAAAGTGGGTCATCAAGCTGGTGATTCCATTTTTGGTCACAAGCTAGGTGTGGCTGTAAAATAAAACCGTGAGATGGTTTTTCCTGTGTGGCTCAGAGCCGCTGCAAAGGCAGTTCCTAAAGGGTGAGTCCAGAAACTGTTTCGAGCAAGGATGTAATCTCCAGGCTAAAGGCAGAGCCAGCCGGGGAGATTCTGAAGCATGGGACTTCCCCAGCATAGCACCGGCCCACACTGGAAGCAGAGGTCCACAGAATCACCTGCCTTTCTGAGCATCCTATGGGCAGCTCTGATTAACTTGCTCACAGCTCCGCTCCCAGTGTCTGGCAGGGTACTTGGCATGAGGGTGATAGTGAGAGGTCCTCAGTAAGTATTTGCCAACAGACTGAGGTAGTTTTGAAAGTGAAAGTTCTAGTTTTTCATTTCTTTTTAATTGCCATGCTATATAGTCTCACTTAGACATCTGCATGTTGAATCTGAGCACCTTCCCAGTCGCACATTAGGACCAATTTAAGACTGCACCTACCAATTTGTTTTTTGCCAGGCCAAGACTATCCACTACAATGTCCTACATATCCACACAACCAGTTCTGCATTCAGGACAGGCACAGGGCACCTACCTAAGATGCTACCATATTGGACCACATTGGACCTGGTTAAGACTTTCAACCAAAGGGACTGACTGGTTCTTCCATTACTGTCAACTCTGGAACCTAGGTTACCCCCTATAGCCAGTGTGACCTCCTAACATGCCTAAGTCTCTAAGAGCTTGGGATACCACAGCAAGCATCCTGCAAGCATAGACCTACCACACACATACTGCAAAGTCGGATGATGCCTCTGAAACCCCAAAGACACCTCAGAACCACAGAACCCCGTCAGTTCAGAGCAGGTCTCTGGACAGTCAGGCCAGCAAGGGTCTCCCAGCCCTCTGAGGGTGACAGTTCAATGTAAGCATGTGCATAAGGAACTTAGAGCCATGCCAGGTAAGGGTAGGCCTCTAGTACATCTAGTTGCTATTATCACCTTCCTGGAAAGACACCAGGTTATGGGTGCAGAGGGCAGAGGGGAGGTGAGTGTCTGCACATCTGCACTGATTTACTGTACCACTCTGCAGGAATGATTTATTCCATTTATGGCATAGTGTAGTTTCTGTATTAAAGTACCTAAACAACATCTAAGACAGATTTTTGAGGCCTGAATTTTTGGAGAAAACCCACAATTGTGGGCCATGGCATTTAGCCCTGAGGTGTTTAGCAGATGGAATGCTAAGTTTAATACCTCAAGGTGTATCACTGATACTGTCCAGCTGGAAACAATGTCAAGAACCATGAAGAGTTGTGAATGTTGTTGCTCGGCATCAGATCTATAAGCTGATAGTCTCCAGTACCAGGAAACATAATGGACAACACGACTCATCCCCCCAAAACCATCTCTGATAAAAGACACTGAAACATCTTTTCCTTGGCCCAGACTAACACATGAGGTGCTCACATTAAAAGGGTAGCCCAGGGAAACTGTTACTCCAGTCACCTGTTATAATAGAAGTAGAATAGCCTGCAGGACCCAGGGGACAGTTGTCTGAGGACAGAGACTCAGCTTCCTGTTCAGTGATGGACAGGATCTCTCTACAAAGCTCTGGCTCTCCTGGAACTCCCTATGTAGACCAGGCTGGCCTTGAACATCTGCCTGCCTTTGCCTCCCCAGTGCTGGCATTAAAGGCTTGCACCTCCACTCCCAGCTCTGCACTTTGGATGGTGGTGGCTGCTTGTGCAAATGCACCTCTTTTCTGAAGTCCAGTTTTATAAAGTTGTGTGTTTCATCCCCTTCTAGTCTTAAAAGCTTCCCCCATGGCCCTAAGTTCTAGGCACCTTGGTCGACAGCCTCCTTCATCTTTCCAACATGCTAGATGTCTGTCACAAAGGCAGGATTTGAACCCTGCTGATAGACTCTACAACCCAAGGTCTTAACCCCAGGTGCCTCAGTTCCTGGGCACAATGAAAGTCTACCAGGGAGAAACGAGGCCTGTCAACCAACCGTGTTGGTTGGTGCCTAGGCCCTATTTAAGTAATATCTTTTCTTAGGCCAGCATTTGGCAAATATCACACAAACTGCTCCTGGGTTTTGGTTTTTGTTTATTTGGTTTTTGAGACACAGTCTCACTTTGCCCCACAGGGTGTCCTAGAACTTAATATGTAACGGAGGCCGTCCTCAAACTTGCAACAATCCTCCTGCCTTAGCCTTCCGAGTGCTGAGATTACACGTGGGAGCCACTCCTTCCAGTTTGTATGTGACTATTCTGAAGTTCCAAAGTGGCCACCTGCAAAGACGATCTTAAAGTGGGGACAGTTATTTAATTGTGTATCCCGATGATGGTATCAAAACAACAGCCCCCAAATATATCCTCATTCCATACATATGGGCCAAATGATTCCAGCTAGTCATCGGACATCAGGGTTTGCTATGACCAGGTCAGAAAAAAAGAGCAGGGGAGATGAGTGAAGCATGATCTGCCCAAGTCCCCGGCCTGGTCCTGTTTCTGGGTCTTTTCCTCTGTTAGAGAGTAACCCTGGGTACAGGGCTTAGCTTCCCTGGTCCTGTGGAGCATTAAATGTAGTTATATCAATAGAGCTGCTCAGAAACACAACAGGTACATGCTATGAACTCTGAAAATTAGCTAACAATGATAGCAGATGCCTATTTTAGATACTAGAATACCAATTCATGGGTAATCAGTAATGCTGAGTATCCTTAATATAAATTACACAGTGTTAAACATTTGAGGCAGTTTTCTATATATAGCATGATTTTACTTTATCCAATATACACCTTTTTGGGCTGGAAGAAAAGCTCAATGTGTTGGGGGGGGGGTGGTACTTTCCAGGTATGTCTGAGGCCCTTGGTTTGATTCCAAGACTGCTAAGAAACAGTGTGTGTACGTGTGGCTGTGTTACATTAACCTTTCTAAATTTATAATTTAATCTTTTAAAATTCTATCTAATATGCATGGGTGCTTGCCTACATGTATTTCTGTACACCATGTGTGTACCTAGTGACCACAAAGGTCAGAAGAGGGTATTGTATCCCATAGAACCAGCGGTACAGACGGTTGTAAGCTGGCAGTGGAACCCAAGTCCTTAAGAGTAGCCAGTGCTCCTAAATGCTGAGACACCTTTTCAGTCCCTCTTCTTACAATTTTAAATTATAGCCTCAGTCAAGTCAGAGATTCAAAAGGCCACCAACCCAAAGTCTCAGCCTTTTAACTTCACACAGAATTGCTGTTGTATATTTGTTCCAGAGTTTCCCACTGGCTTTCCCACAGTATTCTGCAGTTTCCGGTGGATAAATGATGCACTACTTTTCTAAATTTATTCCTAAGTAATCAGTTGTTTTTGAGGATTTTGTTCATGGAATTAAAAAATACTTCCTAAAATGTCATTTCTAGGTAGTTCATTGATAGTGTCTACAATCATTACAAATGTTATTCTAGTCATTGTTTTTTTACAGATAGGTATTATAAATAACATTCATCCCCCAAATCCATTATCAGCACCTACCATTTTAGGTACTGTTCATGATAAAGAATAGTCTTTCCCTCAAGGAGCTAGAGTTTGAGTAAAATAACGCAGTCCATGCAAATTCACTTCCCACCACTGAGAAGACCCTGGTGAGCACAGCCCACTGCAGCCCAGTGCCCCAAAGTTTCTCTCCAGTCTCTGAATCAGGACACGCTGGGTATTCCCTTAGCGACTATTCTATTTCCATCCCATGCCCACTCTGAAATGTGCAGCCAGACAGATTTTCTTTGCTTCAGTTGCTAGGAAGCTTAAGGCCGTGTTGTGGCCAAACTCCAGAAACGACTCTAAGGAAGAATTATTAATTTACCACATTTGTTTTCCTTTTGCTCTGATTTTCCCATCTTCTTGGTCTACCTTGTTTCATGCACATTTTAGTAAGATGCCTCAGCTTTTTATGAACAGAAGCTGGAAAGGAAGGGAGGGAGGGATGGAGGAAAGAGAGAGGAGAGGGAAAGAAGGAAAGAAGACATTTTTTTTCTCAGAATGTTAACTTCTATGAATAACCATTGTTTCTGAGTTTCCACTGAGATGTGATTACATTACCTGAGTGAATGCTTACACCGTCTGGAATAAGAACTATCCCATCTTCACGAGGTGCTCTGATCTACTCTTGGCAGGTCTAAATTAAACAAAGTCTATTAGTTTTGTTCAGATGCACTGGAAGTGCTTCTCTGGCATCACTTCAATAACATTTCCTTTCCTTATTAGCAACGGAGAATCTGGGCACAAGCAGCCAACGTGGGAATTCAGTTCCTCCCAAGTCAGCAGTGACCGAGAGGCAGAAGCAGCTAAACTCTGCCATCACTCAGATGGGTTTTCATTCAGACTCTATTTCCACTAGCTGTGTGGTTCTGCAATGTGGTTCCAGTCACATCATCTGTAAATCCGAGATAACATCCACATTGTTGTGACTGACGTGGTCAGATTAGGTGAGAGCTAGCACATGGCTGAGTACATAGATATTTAATATTAGTGTTGGAGATACTGGGTAGTGCAATAAGACAAGAAAAAGGCAAGCAAGTGGTACAAGTACAGCAAAGGCAGAAATACAGCCAAATGATTTGGGGATCACGGTTAAAATAAATTGTATTTATATACAACAAGGAAATATATTCTAGATGAATGAAAGATGGAAGTGTAAAAAGGAAAACTTTAAAAATATTCCTATAGTACCTTTATTGCTCTAGGATAAGCTAGAAATTCTTCAGCAAGATATATATATATATATATATATATATATATATATATATATATATATATTCATAAAGAAAAAATAAATTAATTAGATCAGATTATTATTTTAAACATCTACATCTTAATAACAGGTGATAAAGATAGGAAACAAATTATAGTCTGGAAGTAGCTATCTGAAGCACACATAGCAGGCAAAGGAATAACTGAAATATAGATACTTTTACAAACCAAATAGTAAAAACAATCAAATATATGAGGGATAAATAGACAATTTGCTGAAGCAGATCAAGTAGCCAATAAATAGGAAAAATGTCCAGCCTTACTAGTCATCAGGGAAAACAAGAATGAGATTGTAATTCCCACCTGCAAGAGGAGTAAAAACATTTTCTACTGCTATCTACTCATGAACCTTCCAATAACCCGTCTAGCAATTTTTTTGCATAGTTGTTTCTTCTGAGGGGAGAGAGAAGGGTAAGCAATGGTCCTCCTAACATCTCTATATCATTGTTATTTTATTAAAAGCTGTAGTTGATTCTTGTTTTGGGGTTTTGTTGTTGTTGTTGTTTTGTTTTGTTTTAGCCTTGGACAAACACGGAAAACATTGGCACTTGTTAGTCTAATCATTGGTACTTGGCTCTCTGTCCTAAGTTTCTCCTTGCTTTTCCTAGTATGCTCAAAAATGCACAGTGAGTAAACACAAGCAAATAATAAAATAAAACAAAAACGCTGTGTCTAGAGATGTGCCTATAAATGTCAGTTTTCTCAGTGAGCTGGCTAGGGCAAGGATGAGAAGTACCAGAATGCCCTAGAGAACAGTGTGGTAGCCAGCAGAAGGGACAGGAGAATGATGTGAGGAGACACTTCAGAGAAAGTTTGGTTATTATTAGTAGTAAGATAAAATCTAAATGTAGAGGAGATGTGAGAATCCAGAGATGATATACAGCACCTTCTGGTTCACTCCTCACACAAAGACTTACTGGAACTTTGGAATGCGAGAATCATCTTGTCTGGACTTAACAGCACATCCAATCCCACAGGAAAGAGAGACTTAAGGAAAAATTACAGCCAATAATCAACCTCAGTGAAGGGAAGACGTATGCTGGTCTAAGAAGCCTTCTCTGTGAGGATGAACTAAAATTAATCACCAGGTAAAAGGGGGTGCTACCAGAGAAAGAACTTTAGTACAGAATCAGTGACTGTGTGTTTATGTCTTCCTTAAAGACTGAAGCGCCCCCACATAATTCATGAGGCTAAAAGACCCTTGGCAAGAAATGAAAACTAAGTGAGCAGAGAGAGAGCAAGAGAACCGAGCTAGCCTGTACACACTTTGTACCTGGTATTCCTGATCACTGTGATAAAGTCAATGGTGTACTTGTTTAAAAACACAACATTAAACTGAGTTTTTTGTTTGTTTGTTTGGTTTTTGGTTTTTCGAGACAGGGTTTCTCTGTGTAGTTTTGGTGCCTATCCTGGATCTTGCTCTGTAGACCAGGCTGACCTCAAACTCACAGAGATCCGCCTGGCTCTGCCTCCCGAGTGCTGGGATAAAAGCGTGCACCACCACCGCCCTGCTAAACTGAGTTTTAAGACACAGTGGAGAAGAGACACTGAGGACTCTGTTGAAGACGGGAATGTCCCTTGCTTATGGTTTCTGGAAGAACCTCAGGGACATCTCAGAACCAGGAACATTTTTCTTGGACACTACTTCAGTCTAGGGCTAACCTGGTCATGGACATGGACACACAAACACATACACCCGGGGAGTGGGGGGCGGAGGGCAGGGGGGAGACAATTAGAGAGTCCTATTGACTCAGGGAAAGAATCTCAAATTTCTCTGGAAGGTTCTTGGGTTGGCTCTGCCTTAGAGAATTGAAGATAATATTTTTTACACCTGCAGCTGTCATAATGGAAACTGGCCGCTCCAACGGCTTCTTGGGATTAAACCAAGAGAAATAAATATATCTGGAAGCTTTCCCTAATATCACATCAAACACAGGCTCCAGGGAGCTCCATTGATGTTTCCTCATTTCAACTTGTGCTTAGCACTGGGATCTTTGGTGGCAGAGCTTTGTGACCTCAGACTTGCTCCAGTGACTTTGTTTTAGTATCATGATAAAAATATCTACTCCATTAAAATGAAATTTGCCGACTTCCCCCTAGTCCAAGTCCAACCTCTTGAAAGAAAATCCAACTTGAGATGATTTTTATTTTCTACAAAATTTTAATGGCCATCAATAGAGAAATACTAAAACTGTCTGCCCAGGGGTGGGTGAATTGGAAAATACAGGCAGGGACACAGCCCACAGAACTATAGGTTGGGGTTCTGACTCATCCTAGGTAGGTTCTGTTCCCCAAAATTCATTTTCTTTTTTTTTTTTGTTTGTTTGGTTTGTTTTGTTTTGAGACAGGGTTTCTCTGTGTAGCTTTGGAGCCTGTCCTGGAACTCACTCTGTAGACCAGGCTGGCCTTGAACTCACAGAGATCTACCTGGCTCTGCCTCCCAAGTGCTGGGACTAAAGACATGCACCACCACTGCCCGGCTCAAAAATTCATTTTCTTAAAAATAAAAAGACTACCTCTCAGAGAAGTCAGAAAGTTGTGAAGGCCGGATTTGGGAATTTTTATTAAATATGAAACACTATAAATATTCAATATCTCCTAGGCCTTCCCAACATATTAAATAAGAAAGAGGTGATTCTCAAGGGTCATTTGTGGGTTTTGGGGTGGGCGCTAATTTGCATGGAACGGTGACCTGAAGACTTTACCATCATCATTTCTGAATGATGAACTAAATCCAACCTCAAAGGGAGATTATTCTATTGTTTATTGTAGTGCTGGAGTCTAATCCAGGGCCTTACACATGCTAGGCAGGTGCTCCACTGAGCTAGGTCCCCAGCCTAAAGGGTTTACATGCTGAAAACAAAAATCACTGAAGTCATCAATGTGTGCTCATTTGTACCCCTGAGGATTCTAGGGACTAAATTCTGCATGCCACTGCAGTACTAAACTCTTGGGGTAAATGTTTCAATATAAATTGACTTATCCCATAGTAGTGTTTATCAAAAGCTCTGAAATCTTTAAGATTTGCTTTTCAGATTAAAAAAAAATCAGAGATGGACTGGTTACATATATTGTCTAACACTATGAGAGACGGAGGTGACGGCCCACAGCCAAACACATTAATGTTTTAAATTATGTTTAAATGTCCTTAAATTGATTAAGGAAACCTGTGAGCTTGCACATTCAATGGAATAAAGACTAAAGAGATTTGTATTAGTTCTAATCAATGTCTGCCACCAAAACCCGTGTTTACTATGAACTTTTAAACCTCTGTTTGATTTGGGGAACAGGATGAGGGATCCAGGATGTAAATAACATTTTATTACTGTTATTGTTATTATTATTGTATATGTGTGTGTACATGTGTGCAGGAGTACATACACTACAGAATGCATGTGGAGGGCAAAGGACACCTTTTGGGAGTGGGTTGCAGGGACCAAACGTGGGTGGTCAGGTCTGTGCAACAAGCGTCTCTATCTGCTTTATCTTTGCATCTTCATCTTCCAGAAATAAAGTCCCAAAGAGCACAAAGGTGTAAGGCAGCGTTCACTGCCACACTGGTTTCGCCGTCACTGCCTTGGAAACAAGACTGACACACGACCAGTCTCGAAGCAGATGAATGCAGAACACAAACTCCACACTGTGGAACTCTGCATACCTAGCAGAGAATGGGGCTCCTGGGTGAGGGTTCTTCAACCCCTGCCGTAGGGATCAGGGCTGGAAATTCTTAGTTATAGAACTGACCTGAACATTGTAGGATGGTTAGCAACCGGCAGACAGCAGAGCAGACAGCACCTACTAGCCCAGTTGTGATGACCAGCGATGTCTCCAGATGTTGCCAAGTGCCAGCTAGGGGTAAAACCACCTGAGCTAAAAGGACCAGCACTAATCAATTTCATGCGTAGCTCTGGACGTACTCATAAGCAAAATGCAGCACAGCAGTTATAATGCGGTTTAAATGGAGCTGTGTATGGTAAATACATATGTATAGAACAAAACTGAATATCTACATCAGTAGCACTACATAAATTACACAAATCTACATAAATAGCACTATGCAGGAACACATCTAGATGGTGAGGAAACTGTGAGGACAGGCATCCCTTTATTCCTTATACTCTTTTAATTGTTTTATTTTTAAAACCATGCTTTCTAGAAATGAACATGATGTACACACTGATGGTAAGAGTAATGTCTTAAAACTGAGGGGAAATACTTTGAAAACGCTGTTAATCAGGACAAAGAAAGCCCCCACTCAGTAAAGCCCCCAAGATTCCACAGCTGCCAAAGGCTGCTCCAGGCACCCTGGCCTCTAAGAGGTTAAAATCGTCACTGGACCATCAATCAGACTGGGGGACCTGTTCAGGTTTAACTGCAGTGCTCTAACTGTAGCTCTAGACTTCTCCTGAGGATTTTCTTCTCTCCCCCTTTTCCTCTGAGGGAGAGACTACAGCAATCCTTCCAGGATTCGGCTGAAACATTCAGTTCTATTTCCACCTACTGGTGGGAAAAAAGACAACAGCTCACTGCACTTCAGGAGAGGCAACTGGACCCTCAGATGTGCAGTTCCCAATGGTGCCTCTTTTACAGGGCTCTCCTGGACAGGAATGGTAGCACTTTAGCACGTAGACAGAGAAATACAGACTCTAAGGTCTGAAAGATGTGGGTTCCACTCTCAGACTTTACCACTAAACAGCCGTTGACCTCAAGCACCCCATTCACCCTCTGTGAACAGCTGTTTCCTCTCCCATAATGCTGGGTCCCAATGCCTCAGACTCAGAGTGCTGTTGGAAAAAAATCTAAATGGATAAGAATTCAGCTTGACTCAGGAAACAAGTACCAACTATTCTTGCTACACACTAAGTCCGCTGACTTCCAGCTATTTACAATATGGAACCGTGAGGCAAAAGGAAGGGAGGAGGGAGCTTTGACAGCAGGATCCAGGTTCAGTGTGGCCCTCTACTCCAGGTCATGATGCAGGCCCCTTCACATGCCCAGCCTCTCCTACTTCCCTCAGGAAGCAGATATCACCTGCTGTCCCAACAGAAATGCCAGCATATTTGTCCCATGACATGCATGTTTCCAGTCAGAGGCTCCAAGGACTCCCTCTACTCCAACGAAAGTAAGCTCAGCTGGAAAACAGCTGGATACCAATGCTGTTATCACTGCAAGAGGCAGCTAGCTAGCGCTATAGTCAGAGTGAGCAGTCACCTTTCCACGTGAATGGCTCCCCAAACCCAGTAATGGATTTGACATTTAATTTTACACCAGTTACATTTTCTAAAGTAAAGCAGCATGACCAACAATGCCGAGGAACAGAAGGAAAATTCTAGCAGCCGAGTGCTGTAAAGATGATTTGCTGCTGCTGTGTCATTAGCGTCTGTCACCGGGAAAGGATGCAACTGGTGCCTATAGTGTGATGGATGATGGATAGAACAGGTTCAGGCTGCCCTGAAGGGACTCTGAGTCTAGTTGGAGAGAAGGACAGGTTCCCAACTCATCAGCATCCCGCAAAAGTACCAACCAACAGCAGCACCGGGGGAAAGACAGACCTCAGAGAGCTGAGGAGGGAGTTTGGGAACAATCTTGTGGAGAAGGTCTCTGCTCTAATTTTTCTTATTAATATTTTTTAATTTTTTAAGACATTATTCATAGTTATCGTGTGTGTGTGTGTGTGTGTGTGTGTGTGTGTGTGTGTGTGTGTGTGTGTTGGGGACTCAGGCAGGCACATGCCACAGTGTGTATGCAGGGGTCCGAGGACTTTTGGGAGTCAATTGTCTCCTTCCATCATCTGAACTCAGGGGTCAAGCTCAACTTGCCCTTACCCACTAAGCCAGCTTGCCAGCCTTGTTCTAGTTCTTGAAAGATAAAAATTAAGCCAAGAAAAGAAAGCACAGGGGACAAGGACAGAGTCTGGGAACCAGCAGTCACGCTGACCTAAAGGAAAGCAGTACGCATAACAGACTCCATGTTGTCGAGGGATAAATTTTCTACTTGATAAGAAAAGACAAGAAATTGTTAATATAATTGCCTCACTTGATAAGCTGAGAAGTATTCTTTAAGAAAATCAATGCTAAGTTCTGCAAAATGGAGCTAATCAATGCAAAATTGTGATCTGGGGAAGCAAAGCAATTAGTATTGGGTAAATGGACTGAATGTCATCTTCTAAAGAGGATCATTATGAAGTTGACATGCTAGAAAGATGGCATTATAATGTAGTTGAACAATTATATTAATGCTGTTATAATGCTCATTTCAATTTTTCATTCAATACAGTGGCACATAAAACAGCCTCATTTAAAAGTAAAACATGACCAGGTTGACTCAAGCCAAAACATATACAAAAAGGGATCTTGTATTGCATGTAAGCTCTGGTTAGTATGTGAAACTGTCAGAGATGCTGCGTGATGAAAGACTTTTAGGTCACATCTAAACTCATCAAGACAAAGGCATTATTATTTGCTATCATAGTAATATCTGCCGTGGGTGCAGTGGGCAGACCACAGCATCCAATGTGCTTAGTAGTGCCACCCCCTGACTTAAAATCATCAAGGAAGTGGACAGGAAGAGTAGATAAATTAAAACAGCCAGCTGGCTCCTAGTTATTGATCAGTGGAAATTTCTGACATGTTCTGTCTTCTTCGTGGTCTCTTATCCACTCTTTCTGGATTTCTCTCTCCCCAGGCACATCTCCCTTTTTAACGTTCTGTTCACCCAAGAGCAAACACCAGACCCACCTTCCTTGAAGCCAAAGACAAGCACAAGTCCCCACTGAGCTCTGCTTGGCTTCAGACATACCACGTACATATCTGCAAGTCAGTTATTTGTAAATAAGGACATATTTGCCCATAGAAAATGTAAGAAAATATTGGTTGGTATCCTAAGCTAGTGCACAGAAATAAAAGTAACACCATGGGAAAAGAGGAATTTACCACACTGTTCATTTATAGATAAGCTATATGGACTGCTTGGGAGTAAAGGGAGTTCCACTCAGAAAATGCTCAGAGTTGTGAGTGGAACTGGACATGAAGGGGGGGAGAAGATAGAGCCAGGGAAGCCAGGTGTTCCCTAGAGCGGGAAGTAGGGAAGGGAAGGGACTCTTGGTGCCATCAGACAGAAGAGACTACGTAGCTGGAAATGTCAGGATGGTTGGGGTTGTGCCCTGAGGGAAGGTGATGTAAGGCCTCTCCTGTAGCATCACCATGTCCACACTGCTAACCAGTACTCCTGTGCAGAGAAAGGGACACCCTTGTGGAGAGTTCAAAGAGGAGGGTCACCTCCTGGCACCAGGTCATATTTACCTAGCCCTCATCACTACATAAGAAATAGAAACAGAAAACTTCTTGAAATTCTAGGAATCCAATATAACAAAAACAACACACACGAGTGTCATTGTTGATGCTGCAGGGGGAAAAAAACCCTCATTTATTCATAAACAAAAAGTAACAGATGGGAATGTAGGGAGATCTCTGAAGAGTTTCTAAGCATCCATCACAAACTCAGACATCTGCAGAAATCATGCAGATATGAAAGAGTGATATTGGTAAAGTGATAGGAAGGTGAACTGCTGTGGGACAATCTTTGTACATTGTAAATATGTATTGCTGTCATTGGTTAATAAAGAGCTAACTGGCCTATAGCTGGGCAGGAAGAGATTGGGTGGGAGAGCCAGACTAGGAGGATGCTGGGAAGAAGGGCGGAGTCTGAGGAGTCTAGAGCCAGATGCAGGGGAAACAGGATGTGTAGAAAATGAGGTAAGAAGCCATGAGCCATGTGGTAGGACTAGATAAGAAATATGGGTTAATTTAAGTTGTAAGAGCTAGTTAGTAACAAGTCTTTTTTGGGGGGTGGGGGTTTCAAGACAGGGTTTCTCTGTGTTGTTTTGGTGCCTGTCCTGGATCTCGCTCTATAGACCAGGCTGGCCTCGAAACCACAGAGATCCACCTGGCTCTGCCTCCCAAGTGCTAGGATTAAAGGTGTGTGCACCACCACCGCCCGGCTTAGTTAGTAACAAGTCTAAACTACGGATCTAGCATTTACAATTAATAATAAGTCTCTGTATGGTTTTTTGGGAGCTGGCCAGTGGTCCTGATGAAAAACTCCACCTATAGTAAACTTTGGAGACTAAGGATCCTATCAAGTTCAAGAACAAAACTGAAATAATAGGGCTGGAGAGATGGCTCAGAGGTTAAGAGCACTAGCTGTTCTTTTAGAGGACCTGAGTTCAATTCCCAGCAACCACATGGTGGCTCACAGCCATCTGTAATGAACTCTGGTGCCTCTTCTGGCATGCAGGTGTACATGCAGGCAGAATACTGTATACATAGTAAATAAATTAATCTAAAAAAATTAAATAATAGCATCAGGATCAAAGGAGCAACACACTTCAGTCTCAGTACCCATTCTGCAGATGAGGAAACAGGAAGAGAGTTTTAGCCATGTGCCCGAGGGATGAAGCAGTCATGTCACACCGAGGCAGAAGCTCCCATGCCCTGATCAGCTCTGGAGCACGGCTGTCCTTCTCAGGCACATTGCAGGGATTCCCCCCTCCTCCCTTGGCTCCACAACGAAATAACATGGATGAAAGAGAAGAGAGGCAGAAACAGGAAGGCAAGAGTCAGCATAATTAAGAGAGGATGGAGGCAACGTGAGTGGTAACAAATAGAAGAGGGAGCAATCGATGGCCAAGCCAGAAAACGGCAATCTGGGATCTGGAGTCACGAGTGGGAAGAGAGAGAAAGAATCAGACTGTAGCCATGCGCACGGGGCTTGCCCAGGCTGGAGGGTCGTACGCTGGCATTAGAGGTGTTAATTTTACACACCTGACCGGGCGACTGGGCTGTCTGATCTGGACTTTACTTCACTGTGTTCATCTGTGGAATGGTCATGGGAACATGTCCTCCTGGATTTATGGGCAAGAGTAAGCGTCAATGGGGGCAGAGTATTTAGCAGGGTGCCTGGTTTGCCGCATGAACAAGGTCGCCATCATGAGGAACGGACAGCTGTTAGCCAGTGTTGATCAGGCTTTACAGAGAGAGGAGGTTATAAAGACAGACAGGAGTTCATGAGAAAGAGAAAGGGAATTGAGCCTGCAGGTAGAGAGGGGACAGGAAATTCGGAGACAGAGTCGCCATTCTCCAAACATGAGACCCAGACGGAAGCCTCCCCAGTCAAAACAAGCAGCAGGAGTAGTCAAGGAAACACTTCAGGTTGCAGAAAGGCTTGGAAGTTATGTTCAAAAAAGTGTTTATCTGTGCCATGGTGTGACCTGCTGAGCACACTTGGGAGACATTACTCACAGCCTCGTAGCTAGCTAAGCAACTAGAGCCTGGCCTGAAAAGGTAGTAAAAGAAAGAGAAAAATGCCAGCCACATGGGGCTCACCACGTAGCCCCGGAGGGTCTCAAACTCAACGATCCTCCTGAGTTAGTCTTCTGGGCTCTGACTTATCAGAGGGCACTATCAGGCTTAGCTTCATTGGTATTCTTAATGTAGTCAATTAGTATCCATTGGTTGGGGCTAAGACAGAAGCTGACCCTCCACTAACAACCAAATAAGCACCTCACACAGCGTTTCAAAATAAGAGTAACCAAGCTGGGCCTTATGGTGCATGTCTTTGATCCCAGCACTGGGGAGGCAGAGGTGGGTGGAGCTCTGTGAATGTGAGGCCAGCCTGGTCTACAGAGCAGGTTCTAGGACAGCCAAGGGACACAGAGAAACCCTGTATCCAAAGGCCAAAAAAAAAAAAAAAAAAAAAAAAGCAAATTTTTTTCCTTCCTGCCTTCCTTTTTCCAAGGGAAGGTCATGTAGCCCAGGCTGGTCTCAACTGAATATATATGCAAGGCTGGCTTTGAATCTTCTGTTCACTATTTCCCAAGGGCTGGGGTTATAGGTGTGTCCCATCATGCTCAGTTAAAAAATAAAAGATTTCTCATTGATATTTATGTCATAGTTTTTCCAGCTAGGCATCCTGATTGTTTGAAAATTAGGTAAGGGGCCTGAGGACATAGCTCAGTTTACAGAAAACTTGTCTAGAACACATAAACCCTGGGTTTGATCCCTGGTACCACATGTATCTGGTGCACATGCCTGTAATCCCAGAATTTATTAGGTAACAACAGGAAAATCAGAAGTGCAGGGTTGTCTTCCACTACATAGTGAGTTTGAGGCCATCTTAGGATATACAAGACTCTGTCTCAAAAGAGATATTCAGTTAGATAAGCAGCTAAATGTTTATCATACCATGCATATTTCATTTTCACAGCTAACAGTACATACTGGTGTCAGAGGACCATTTGAGGGATTGGAGCTGAAGCCTATGGTACACAGGGATTGGCTTGCTTTAGTGGCAAGCTTTTATACAGTCCTTACTTGGAAGCAGTCTTACACAATAAAGGACAAATTCTTCTTTCTAGTCATTTTAAGATTGCCATGGAATGCTGAATTAAGCAGAACGGGATTTCCAGTATATTTGGGTAACGTTTAGCATCTTTTATGGAACTGGAGCCCCAGATAGTGCTTCTGTTCTGTCTTTGACTGAGTCCTATTTTGCATCTTGGAAGACACACTCCTTAATCATGGTCCTCAGAATAAATGAGTCTTGGGAGGACATTCAACATCCAAACTATAGTATCTCGGTTGGGTTTTGCAGAAAGTTTGACCGTTGTTGGGTGAGTAAGAGCAGAGTTTGCATTTCACATACAGGAGGCTATATGAGCAAAGAGACAGAACAAAAGTGTAACCAAAGAGCCAGTCTGGGACTGCAAAAGCCCCTGAAGTCTGCACAGAAGCTACAATGGAGGGTCGAGGTGGGAGAAGGACTAGTTAGAAAGCACACTACGTAACTTCTGCTTGTATGTCCTCATTCCTCCAAGATGCACAACCCCCCTCTGCTGTTCCGTGAGCTGGAGACTGACAGACTAGCCTTCACAAAGCTCCTTTGCCCCCAGAAGTGGGGGCACTGGCGGAAGCTCAGAGGAGAAAGCCGTTGGAGGAGAATTTTGTTTCCTCTGCTCTTTCCCGCTACTGGCTATAAGTTGCACACCTCTCTGCACTAATTACAGGTCGGCTATCTCTCTAGACAGGAAACCATTCCTCTTTAGCACCCTGGTGCCAGTCTTAGGACACTGCCCTGACCCTCATTTGTGTCCCACATACTGCCACACATCTGCAAATATCCCCTCCACTAAATACTCGTCAACTCATCCATTTTGATGTTCTATATATATGCCCTAACTTGAAATTTAACAGGGAATTTATGAGAACATTTTCCACAGCACTTTCTGACTCATAGTTGGAGGACAGTTGAGGGAAAGAAAGACCAAAGGCAGATCTTTATGAATAACACTTCCCAAATGGTAGGGGGTCTTGAGATATATATGTATCTCCAAAGACTGACTGCCAAAGACTGATTCGTGAGGTCTGGCATAAGACCATCTTTTAAATCCGGGCTATGGAATCTCACAGTTGTCTGGGAATGCTGACCAGTATCTTTGTCAGGATCCAGACAGATCAAAGGGATGGGGAAAGACTATGTGAGGACCTGAAGGATATGGAAGGACACAGACACAGAGAGAGGGAGTTTTGTTTCAAGAAGACCAAAGGGCATGAGTGTGATAAGGTAGTTAAAGGATTTCTGACCATCTAACCTTCGGTTTCCCAGCTGAGACTCAAGGGACAAACTGAGGGACACAGGGCTAAGGTGACACGGGTTTAAGACAGTCACTGTGGGACTTGCGATAGAGAATGAGGACAGTGGACATTTTCAGATGTCTTGATGGAACCGAGACGAGACTTGGAACTGCAGCAACTAAGGACTTCTGCCATTTGTCTCCAGCAGTGCTCAGCAGCGTCTTCATAGACTGGAAAAGAAAGTCGTTTGATGGATTCCTTATGGGAAGGCTGCAGAGCAGGTGCAATGGGAAGAAGAGGACCCAGGATGTTGAATGTGTACACAAGATCGCAGGAGTAGCAGCAGGAAATGAGAGCGTCCCCTTGGAGGGGATGCTGTCCTTGGTCCTGAATCAGAGTTGCTTGGAGTGTGTTGGGAGGTGTTTCCCTGCCTTCCCATAATACTTCCACCCTTTCAGAATGAGGATGTTCAAAGATCCTGCTTCCAGACCTACAGTAACAAAAATGGTCTGAATATGGGGCCATTTATAAGGATATAATTTCAACTGTCACAACTATTACTTACTAGGTTAACTCAGTAAGTATTCCCTGAGAGCTTCACACATGCTTAAGACTGTGCTAGTTGCAAAGAACAAAGATATATTTTAAAGACAGAGAAAGTCTATTGCTAAGTTAGATCTTTATTTTCATTTATACAGAACACCAGAAGACCCCTCATATCACCTCTTTCCTCTTCAACTCCTGCTCACCTTGTAGTGCTCTTTGCACAGTAACCTTCCCCAGGTTCACACTCTGTCCACACAGGCCTTTGAGGCATCTTTTCTTCCCTCTGATGTCTTTGTTATTCTGCAACAGAAGAACCTGTATCCCCTCTCAGCTAGCCAGAGTACCATCCCTTTCAGAAAAGATAAAAAACAGGACACTGAAAGGTACACATGCTTCAGCAGGTCAAAGGAGGAGGAAAAGCTGAACACACTAGTTTTTATGTCACAATGTTATCTAGAAAGTTCTCCCCAGGCAGTGAGGGAGGCTGCCTCAAAGACTTCATCAGCTGAAGGTTCCTCCCCACAAATAGCTATCTCTAGGATCGTTCCACAGTTTCCATAGCATCCAACCATCTTCTCTGATGGTTGAGACTGGATAGTCCTTCCTTGAAGGATTACAAACTCTAATTAATTTTTTTTAAAAAACAAAACATTCATTAAAGGCCTTCTTTTATTTTGGAAAGCCAGAAGAAAGTTCTGATTATCCCAGAGATAATTAAGTCTGGCCTGCTGCCTTTAAAGAATGTACAATGTCCTGGGAATGCAAACAGTGCCTTGGGCTCTCTTCCTGCCACCTGACCAAAGCACACAGAAAGGCCAGATGTGGTGGCTAACACTTGCAGTCCCAGCACTCAGGAGGCTGGGGAAGGATGGCTGCCATGAGTTCTAAGCTAGCCTGGTCTATAAAGGGAGTTCCAGGCCAGTCTGGGCTATGGTGTGAGACTTTGTCTCAAAACAACAGCAAAGCACAGTGAGACATGGGAAGAGGAATTTTGTTTTGATATGTGAATATAGAACTGGAGGTGGGAACTCAAGGGCCATGCCTCTCATCCAAAAAGAAATAAAAGCACTGATAGCATGAGGTTCAACATGTAACGCATTAAGTCAAGAGAAGGCCAGGCATGAGTGTGGATCTTAGATCAGAAAATAAAATTGTTTCCCTAGCAAGTGTCAGATACAAACAGTGGTCCCAGAGTCGAGAGGTCATAGGGACAGAAAAAGGGTACATGCATCGGCAATCCAGTGCCACCCAAGGGTCTGGGGCTAGAGTTGTGGATAATAAAAAACAGAAAGTCATATCCCAGCAACCAAAGAGGACAAAGTTCCAGAATTCATGCCAGGTAAAAACAGAGGTTAAGTGAGAAAGTAGAGTGACAAATAAAACCATGACAAGTGACCTTAAGAAACAAGCTAGAAGACCTAAGGACGGGTGGCTTCCCTGAGGAATGCTGAGCAGGGACTATAGACACGGGTGCCATGTGCGCTCAGGGAAGAACAAGGGGTGAGGAAAAGTTTTCAGATCTTCTTGAAGGAAGTTACAGACCAGACCATGGAAAGCACTGGCCCCTCACCTCCGCAATGCTGGGGGCTCTGTCAAGAAAGATAAACTGCAGCTAAAGAGCTCTTCACTTCCTACCTGATGGTCTTCAAAGCTCCTTCAGGAAGCAGGAGCCCACAAGGAAGTCACACAGCCACGGGCTGCACTCAGCACTCCCACTACATTCATTTATTTAATCTCTACTGTGTCCATTCTCATTTGTGGAAGCTTCCTTTGGGGTGGAAGCCCAGAGAGGGTAAGTAACTTGCCCAAGACCACTCCTCGAGAAGATGATGAAGCCAGGACAACAGCCAGTGAGTGCTTCCACAGCCAAGAACAGAGCGAGGATGAATGCATACATGCCTCTACTCAGCTCGCTGTCTCCCCTTACATACATAGTTTGGGACCCAAACCAAGGAATGGTGCTGCATCCACAGGAGGCCAGGCCTCCCACATCAAATAACTTAACCAAAACAGTTCCCCACAGAGGTGCCCACAGACCAATATGATCTAGACAATCCCTCATGGAGACTCTCGTCTTCCTGGGAGGTTCTAAATTGTTGACTTGACAGTTAAAATGAATTAGCATACTGCTTGGCTTCTGATCTCATCAATATCACCACTCTGAGTTAGAGACAAGGCAAAGATAGCACAGGCAAGGAGACATGGTACAGGCCGAGCCAACAGACATGATGTAAGGAAAGATGGAGGTTCCATCAAATGAACGCTGAAGCCTCCAGCTGGGTCCGCATTCACTTCTCAGCTCCCTCACTTGTCTACTCACTCTAATTCCTGTACCTCTGGTTTTGTTTAGCCCATGCTGCTGACCTCAGGACCTTTGGACATGATGATCTGCCTAAAATGCACCATCCTCTTTCAAGCTCCCTTGATATCATCTGTTTCTAATACTACAGAAACCTCACAACTACCACTTTCTTGTTTCCTTGCTTGTTTTTGTTTTTTGAGACATAATCTCTCTGTGTAGCCATGGCTGGCCTGAAACTTGCTGCATAGACCGGGCTGCCTTTGAACTCACAGAGATCTGTCCACCTCTGCATCTCGAGTCCTGGGATTAAAAGTATGTGCCATCTGTGTGTCAGGCTCTGTTCTAAGAGGATGACAGCAATGAGATATGACAATACTACAGCAAGGATTTCATCTTGTGACAGCCATAGAGAAGCACATTCAGTTATCTATGCCCAGGAAGGCAAGCACTGGCCATTCCCAGAGCACGCAGAACTTCCACACAAGAGACAGTGGGATTCAAGATGCCTACACACAAAAGTGCTATACAAGAAAGGAGCAGAGCAGGAGAAAGTGATGAGAGAGGCAGACAGGCAGAAGGTGCTGCCAGCAGAGCAAGCCTTACAAAAGAAGGGGCAGAGGCAGAGGGAGGGGAAGGGGTGAGGTAGGAGGAGTCCAGGTAGGAAGGGACTGAACCGATTTGGGGTCTGGGCTGAAGGCAGTAGGAGAGATGGTCTGCACATGGAGACCAGGGAAGAGAGGAGAATGATGGCGGTGGGGGAGGAGGAGGGAGATGGGAAATTAAAGGAAACGAGGACACCGGGGAAGATGGGTATTAGGAGATCTGGTAACAGCACTGCGTGTTTTTATGAGGTTCAGAAGTGCAGCGTCGGGAGTCCTGCGGTGATTCATGTGCTTTCCTGGAACCCGATGTGTTGCCAAGATCTGATGCAGAACACCGTGGTCTGGAGAGTGAATTCAGAAATGACTGACTGTGTTGTTTAGCAGCCAGCTCAAAATCTGGGAAGGATCTTCCAGAGGCGGAAGGTGGACACCAGCCTCCAGAAGCCAATAACACTCAGATTTTCCAACTTTCTGCTGAAGGGCTAAGAAAGATGCCACTGTCATCTAAAGAAGGCCGAGACACCAACAGATAACACAGACTGAGTATTTCCTATCTACCAAGCACAGTAGGAATTCGGATGCACTCTGCAAATTCTCTCTTAACTCCTCCCATCAGTCTGATCGAGTGAATGCAAGATGTGCAACCATTTAACAGAATAAAGACTTGCGGAAGTCAGCTCACAAGCAAGACATCTGGGACCCAAACTCAAGCCACCTGAGTCCAATGCCTATACCCTGAACCCACAGCTCAAAATGACAAAAGCTAACCCACAAAAACTCGGTGCTGATCCTGAGTATTAAGTAGTATCAGAAATCGTATGTATTTGTTAACTATTTCAATGCTTACACCTCTGAGATCTGTTCCTCCAAGGTCAGGAAATCTGCACAAACGCACGTGGCTCTGAAGAGGCTGAGCCTGGATTCCAGCCTGGATAGCCCACCTCAAGAGTTTGCTCCTAGGTCTTGTGATAAGCCTTTTACATGACTGTCCCTCCACATGGTGGCACAGGAGACATGTAAAACTGAGGATTAGCCTCTATGCTTTAGTTTCAATGCACTACAACTTAGATGCCACTGGGGGCAGGAGATGTAGCTTGATGGACAGCGCCCTTCCCTAGTGTGCAGAGGGGCGATGTGTGCTGTGGGATGGTCTGTATATCAAGTGTGTTGCTTATTGGTCAATAAATAAATCACTGATTGGCCAGTGGCCAGGCAGGAAGTATAGGCGGGACAAGGAGGAGAATAAAGCTGGGAAGTGGAAGGCTGAGTCAGAGACATTGCCAGCCGCCATGATGAGAAACAGCATGTGAAGATGCCGGTAAGCCACGAGCCATGTGGCAAGGTATAGATTTATAGAAATGGATTAATTTAAGCTGTAAGAACAGTTAGCAAGAAGCCTGCCATGGCCATACAGTTTGTAAGCAATATAAGTCTCTGTGTTTACTTGGTCGGGTCTGAGCAGCTGTGGGACTGGCAGGTGAGAGAGATTTGTCCTGACTGTGGGCCAGGCAGGAAAACTCAAGCTACAGATGTGGGCCACTTCTCTTATTAAATACCCTTCTTCCCTGGTATCCTCACTTCCTTTCATCTCCCCTGTCACCGCCTCCGCAGTATTCCCCTTCCCTACCTGACCTCCATGTCTACACCATACCTCCTAGGTAGCAGAGTCTCCTACTCAACTCAGTTGCTGGCACCAGAAAAATAACTGAACCAACAAATAAACAAGATAGATACACAGAACCAGGCAAAACTTTCGCTTCTTTACTCACTTGAACAAAAATAATAACACTCTTGAGACTATCATATTTCTTAAATTTTATTTACTTTATGTGCATGGGTGTTTGGTCTGCATGTGTGTCTGTGTACCACATGTGTGCTTACTGCCCTTGGATCCCATGGGACCAGGGTTACAGATGGTTGTGAGTTGTCATGTGGGTTGTGGGAATCAAACTCAGGTCCTCAGGAGGAAGTACTGCTCTTAACTCCTGAGCCATCTCTCCAATCCCAGGACTATCTTGATAGCAACTTTAAAAGCTCACTTCTCATTGGCTAATGACCTTCTCTCAACAGAAGAAAATACAGCTCTGTTATGACTAGGAGAGGAGCCTCAATTGGTTACAATCTTCCTACACAACTAGTTTCTTGAACTCGTCTCAGAGAAAAACAAGATTGGGTAAGGTTGCTTACCCGGAAACAAAACCAGAAAACAGGTTTTGCATGTACCATGCCACCCAAGAATCCAGCACCCTCACTCACGGCTTCCCCTCCACTGAAACTGCAGAAGCAAGTTCTCTGCCATTCCCTCAGTCACACAGCAAAGAAACACAGAAGTTTCATAAAAGTTGAAAAGGGACAGAAAAAATTAGTCTAAATCCAGTAATTGTGCCCAGGTTCATGCGAGCATTAATGCATCCCAGCTGCAAAAAATATTTCCTACTTTGCAATCAGAGAGTCCAAGAGTTCAATATAAATTCACTAATCCTTGTAATTTTCTTGTAAGGCAAGCCACAGAGTACTCATTTCTTCAAGGCACAAGGAAATGAAATCTTGCCAAGTTCACAAAACTAAGAAACAGACATTTAAAGTGAGGGACTCTTATTTCTGATACTCTCCTTTCTCTTTGTGTTTGTTACTTTCCAAATAACTACAACCTCAAACATTTCTATCTGTTGAGAACATTATCTAGTTGCGTTTTCAAAACTGGTGATGATGCTGTAATCCCTTTTCACTGAGTACTTACTGGGTGGCAAGTGCTAAGCTCATATACGTATCACCACTCAAGACTTACAACCACATTAGGAAAGAAAGAGCACAATCATCTACACTGCACAGGGCCGAAGGTTAGACAAGCAATGTAACCTGACTAAGACCGACACACATTGAGCCTCGATTTCAAAGTCACACTGCGTCCTACACCCACCCACGCCCTGACCTACATACTTTGTACAATCATTAAAACAAAAATCAGAGAAGTGACCACAAGGATATTGATTTTTAGTTGCCTTTTCAAAAGTCATACAAAATGCGTAAATAACTCTTGCACTGTAACTTGACGTAGTTTAATCAAACCCAGTCATTTTCTTCAAACTCAACAAAGAAGTACATCAAGGTCACCAAGGAGCAAAAAGTGAACACTGAAGTGCATGAGTCAAAACAGGGACCGCCCATTATATTACAAAAAAAAATGGATACATAAAATGGAGCTAGGAAAGCAATATGAAGTGAAACATTTTGACAATATGATAAATCTACCCTTGAACAAGATGGAAGTGCTATTAAATGTACAAGGACAGTTGTCCACCCCGTATAATAACAGCACACAAGTATATAAGATTAGCATCCAATGCAAATAGTTTCAATACATGAAGCAACTATGTCATTTTCTCAGTCTTACATCTCAAGGTGTTTGCACAGCCAGCTCCACCAGGCTTCTCACTGTCCTGCTAGACTTCAACATATGGTCATTTCACCTCTGCACACCTCTTTTGCACCTCAAAAACCATGCCATCTACCTCTTCTGAGATCTCCACCCTGGAACACTGTTGGGTCTTTCTTCTCTTTCCACAAACAGACCTCATGAATCACATGACACCACAAACCTTCCTCTACATTTCTACAGACACCAAACTGGTTACTGTTGCTCTTTGCCCACACCTGGCTGCCTGGACCTCAGACCCAGTCTCTGAAGCAATTCTCTCAGTGCCCCTTCCTGCCCCAGTTGCTTTGTTTCCTAGTCAGTACTATGCTACAAGAAGCTGCTTCAAATTCCCACCCTGCTGGAGAGCCTCTCCTGCCATGATGGACTATGTCCCCTCAAACTGTGAGCCAAAATAAATCTATCCTCCCAGAAGTTTGCTCCTTTCAGATACTGTATCACAGAGGCAAAAAAATAAAAACAAAACAAAACAAACAAATAAACAAGAAAAAAACATAAAACACAAATCCTTCTTAGAGGTAAATGCAGCCCTGAGTATCAAGAATCTATACCCTTCAGTCAGTCACTCTGCTTCTACAAATTTAAAAGAAATAACTACAGGTGCATAGAAATGCCTGAGCTTGGGAGCGATGCAGAAATTGAAGATGAGTAGGGTAAAGATGGCAATTGACTGGGAAGCGGAAAGGGGAAAACTGCGGGGCTGAATTTAATGTTGGTTCCTCTTTTCCTGGAGTAGAGCTCAGCAAGGACAATCAAACAGCTCTGTCTTCCCAGAACTTCCCAGGGTGTTTGCATCTTTCAGTTTGCTTGGGCTTGGTTTAATTCTTGCTTGGGAAGATCAGCAGTGCAATGGCCATGCACAGCTGAAGCTAGGAGCTGACTGTCCCCGCTTGCCTGGTAAGCTCCTTGATTGTGTCCCAAGACTCTGAGACTCACTGGTTTCCCTAGATAAGTCAAGCATTCGTCCCGACAGTAGGAATCTACTCTTTCTTCAGTTTGGATTCAAGAAGTTGGTAAATCTGAATCTCAAGTTCTGAATATATAATTTGAAGTGTTTACTGGAGGGGCTAGGGAGATGGCTCATTGAACAAGCTCCACAAATATGAGGAGTTTAAATGCCCAGAACCCAGGTAAAGCTAGTCACATGTCTAATCACCGTGTTCACTGTAGGACAGGAGAATCTCCAGTCGCACAAACAACAAGAAGAGAACCTGACTCAAACAAAGTAGAAGACAAGTACTGACACCCAAGGTGTTCCTATGACCTCTGCATAAACACCATGGTGCAGGGACACCCACCTCCTCACACCACCCAACATAGGTACACCACACAAACACTAAAAAAAACAGTCGTGAAAATGGCCACTCAATAAAGTGGACTCCCTCTGTTTACCAAGAATCCTTGCCATTTCAACCTCATTCAGACACTAGAAAAGTGGCTGCTACTACTGTGGCTAGCATCATAAGAGGCCTAATTCTTGGTTAAAACACCAACCTTATCCCCCTCCTTCAGTCTGCAACTCTGAGCATAGTTCTAAGACAGAGTCCTCACCTAGAGAGGCCAGGACCGAACCTTCTACCTATTCATTCCCAGTGCTGTCCTGCAACCTGCAAAGCATGCTGGGAGTCCAAATGCTAATGTATAAGAACTGATTATTCTGGCCAGAGGCTTACCTACATAAACAAGTACCACGTAGCAGGGTAATGATACTCCACGCGCTAAAAACCATTCACTCATTCAAACAGAGTGCGCACTCCCTGCTGCTCCAGCACGGTCCTTATTACTAGAAGTACTGGAGGAATGAATAATGATGATAGCAACAGCTAAATTTTGCTGAGCAAATTTCTACCTGCCACGTGAGCAGTTTCTGCAGCTATCAGGTTCTCAAGATTCCCTGGATGAGGTGTGATTTTCATCATTCTCTGTTTGCAAGTGAGGAAAACAGAGGTTTAGGGACAGAAGGAAATCGCCTAGAGCTGCACTGCTGTACTTGGCCGTAGAGCCAGGAACCATACCCAACTCCTAAGTGCTTGCTAGAATGCCTGCATGACACATGCCATCACCATACGACAACACCAAGAAATGGAGGTTCTTCCAGAACTGTTCCCTTTAGAAAGGCCCCCTGAGACAGTATACTTCAGGTTCAGTGGAAGACTTTGAAACCTACCCAGAACGACCCATGGGCAAGGGCAAGTGGCTCCTTCTGGTCCAGCCTGTTTCAATTTGCAAGCACCAAATAAACGTTTAGTCATCGACTCAGAGAATAATAAAATGAAAATGAAAATGAATCCTTGGGGAAAATAATATGAATCACACCTCACCGCTGGATATTTCCAGTCTTCAAAAGTCACTGTTCTTTCTGTTTCAAGGCAACTACTAGTTAACTAGAAATAAGACACGCTTACTCTCCTTATTCCCAAAGCAATGATTAACTCTGCAGCCCAAGTAGAAAAGACACTTTGGATCTTCTTACCTTTTTTTTTTTTAATTAAAAAGAGAGAGAGAAGGGAAAGGGGGAAAGTTGTCTGCCTTTGTGCTTAAGGAAATAAAATACCAATGTTTAAATTGCAATGTAGTGCCTGGATGTGCTTTCACCAGCATAATTCAAACTTTCTTCAAAAACATCTGTAAAAGAAATTACTAATAAAAAAATACTCCATGGCAAATTTTACGGTCAAGCAATACAAACTAACAGATTTATGGACTGCACCTCGCCTCTCTAAGAAGGAAGAGGCAGGGACAGAATAATTGAAGTTATCTCTTTTTAAGTATTTATTCCATTTCCAAGGTTAAGATCTAGGGAAAAGAAAATAAAAGACTAGCAGCCAATGTGCTCTGGCTGTTATCGATGCTTTGTGTTTGTGTCGACTGAGGTGCTGATCTTCCCCCCGCCCCCCCCCCGCCCCCCCCCCGCCACTGCTCCCCCCATCCCACCCTCCTGACCCCAGTCACTATCACACTGACCTTCGGGCAGATGAGCCTGTCCAGGAACCTCTGTGAAAAGCATTATTCGGGACAGAAAGGGTTACCTTGTTAAGTAAGAAATAGATGGCTCCTGATCAAACCTTAAGGCAGCAGAATTCACAGGAGTAAAAGCAGACCCAACAAACTTAGGGAAAACAGGAGTCCAGAAAAAATAGAACAAGAAGAAACTATTCATTTTAAAACTGTATCCACTGATTTTTTTTTTTTTTCATGAGAAATGTGTGTTACTTTTGGTGGGTTTTTTGCTTTGTTTTGAGCCCTCTCCCCATAATTCAAGTTTAGAGAAGATTAAAAAGCATATACTTGAAGGTGTGTAAGGGGCAGGTCTGATGGTCCACAACCTGTTTGTAGGAGTGTCCTGCTAATAAGAATGCTATGGTTATGCAGATTTAGCTGACCTCAAAAGCAATGAACTGTGGCCAGGTGTAATCCTAGCACTTAGGAGGCCAAAGCAGGAAGACTGAGAGTGTGAGACCAGCCTGGGCTACAAAATAAGAACATACCTGAAAAACCAAAAAGAATGAGAAAAAACAAACAGCAACAGCCAAACGCCCAAGAGGCTAGAAACAGCTCACACAGGAACTTTCTGTCACACCGGCAGTGCCCTGAGTTAGAAAACATCACCAAAACAAACAACACAAAAGCGAATTTAAAAAGTCATGAGCTAGCTGTATGTGTTCAGCCCCAGCATCTCCCAATTCTGTACCCAGCTTTAACACTAGTAATGACTAAATTCTGGTTGTCGCAATAGAACAGTGCACTTCTCTAATGCCTCTAGCTTCTAACACGACCTGTGCCTGATCATTTAATCAGAAGCTTCTAGTAGGTTTTGGAATACATATGCTTATCTCCAGAGTGTGTGCAGTGACGGATCTTGCTGGTGAGGATGGTTTATTTTCTGACGGATCCATTTCTCTTGAGTTAAAATGACGATGTCTGACTCAGCAGATCAAGGCTGATAGGAAAATCTTAAACCATCATTCTCGTTCGTGAACAACTGTGAATATCTTCTGCAATTTCAGTTTCTTCTAAGTGACTCTGGGAGTTGTATTTTTTTGGTTGGGATTTTCCTTTTACCTAAACATTTTCTGATTTAGTATATCCAGATGCCTCTTTCTGCAGGGGTGAAAAATGATGCAAGTTGAACATGGATCAACTTACAGAGAACTTTTGATTCTCAAAGTACATGAATAGATCTTGACATGTTTCCATTGTCTAGTCATCTTGTGGCATTAAAATAAACTAAGATTAGTAGGTAATGCTTTGACTTCTTCTAAGCATCCTGTCCCATTAAACAGCAACGGCGTAGGCAGAACCACAGTCATCAGCAAGCGTGGTCATTTTCTGCATCACTTCATGCTGTGAATCTGGCATGACCTTCTCCAGACAATGATGAAAATGAAAGGTGGCTATGCCAACCATCACGTTGACTTAAATAAATCCTGTGAAGCTGTTTATTCCTACATTTCCTTGCATATGACTAAAAGGAATTCAATGTCTACATGTTTGAGAAAACCTAAATGAATTCCTTCTTGCAAATACAGCTAGAGACTCTTAGTTCATAGTTGCTAGAAAATAATTATTTTAAAACTTCTTTTCCTTTGTGAGTGTGAGTGTGTGTGTGTGTGTGTGTGTGTGTGTTCCAAATGCACACGTGGGTGCCAGAGGAGGTCATCAAGTATCCTTCTCTATCACTCTCCACTTTATTCCTATGAAATGGAGTCTCTTACTGAATCTGAAATGAAGTTTGTAGCCATGAAGCCCCAGTGATCCTCCAGTCTCTGTCCCACCCCCCAGGCACTGGGGTGACAGGCAAGCCCAGCTTTTGTGGGTGCTGGGATGCAAACTCAGACCCTCATGCTGGCACAGCAAATACCCTTGACCACTAAGCCATCTCTCCAGCCCTCCAGGGTTTTTGTTTTTGTTTTTCCAAAAAGCCTTTGGAGTATTGCACTTAAGAGATCAACTCACAGGGTACAAATTCAGATGCCCAGCAGATATGAACTTGGTAGATTCAGGCATTCTGAGAGCTCTTCACAAAAGGGTGGGACACATACTTGGACTTTTGAAATGTCCAGGATCTTAAGTACTGGAGTGAACAGGGTGTGACAGGAAGAGGGAATTCACTTGGGTGAGGATTTAGAGCTGCTAGGAAACAGACTAGCACTATTCAAAATACCCCAAACCAAGACAACCCAAATGTCTATCAACAGAAGAATAAATTAAAAGGTAGATATTCATGACATGGAAAAGGAAGTAGCCATCAGAACACATAAACTGCAGATGCATGTCACAATATGGCGGGATCTCATAAATACAGTGCAAGGGACTTAGCAAAATTCACCCTTGTAAAGTTCAAAGGAATCCACACATTTGAAAGCAGGACTGGTTACTTTTGTGGCAAGGAGAGAGAGTGATGGGGAGAGGTTAGAAAGAAATCAAGGAAGACTCTAGGGTGTGAATGTTCTATTTGCAGAGTTTGGTACTGATTAAATCAGTGTTTGATTTGGGAACTGCTTTGACCTTTATACTTTTTACAGTTGGTGTATTCTTCTGTAGGCGTGTTGGGCTTCAATAATAATTTAAAGACAGGATCTCTCTCTCTCTCTCTCTCTCTCTCTCTCTCTCTCTCTCTCTCTCTCTCTCTCTGTGTGTGTGTGTGTGTGTGTGTGTGTGTGTGTGTAGGGCCAAGAACAATAATAATACTTCTGGAAGGAAGTTGCTAGGACTTCCTCCCATCACTGTCACAGGATGGGTAATGCCCATACACTAGGGCTGAGAGAGCTCACCCATGTATGTAATCTGGAATAATTCAGGGAGTGGCATGGCAGATGAGAGTTAGAAAATGGATACTAATATAGGAGAGAAAAATGGATCATTGTCTTCCACCACATACCATATCAAGCACTGCAATGGGTTAGAGGATTGGACGTGAAAAGCAATGTGTTAAGCTTCTCACAGAAAAAGTGTTTATCTTAGACTGCATTTTAATTATTGTGTTATTTCATAAGTAAGTTATATTGCTATACATCAAATAAAGCATGGCTTTAAAGAAAGATATCACTGGTAACAACCCTCTGAGCTTCAGAACTTGCTCTCTGCAGCCAGTCTATATGCTTGAACGGCAGCCATTCAATGTACAGCAAGCTACAGTTACATAGTTCCAAAGCACAGATTCTCCCCCATGTTTCAGCACATCAGGATGGCAGTCTTCTTGGTTATAGACACTGCTGTGAAGGTGACACACAGAAATGATCATGTTTAGCCTTAGAGCTTCCAAGCAATGGACTAAGAATTATGTTTTCATCTACTTCTAGTATGGATAGGAACGAAAATAAATTTTCAGGTTAGTTACTGTTGGTTCAAAGTCACGCATGGGCAGTAGCTATTTTTCAGGATTTCCATTTACTTCCTACAGTTGTGTTCTCAAACTCAATGGGGAGTTTGAGATGGAGGAGATGTACTAGATAGGGTGATATTAGACAGTTCTCATTTTCTTTTTCTCTCTCAGGATTACCACAAGATGTAACAAATTCTATGTTTGGAGCTAATGTAGTGATTAGGTAATAATACTGTGGTATATAAGTGGGGATTTTACATATGTGCAAATAATTAAAAAATTATTCTGATATTGTTGTGGATTTTATTCTTGACTCAATGTGAAAAATCATCCTTAACGTGTTCACACTAACACGTTGCCAGCTTGAGTTTGGTGAGAATTTACATGAGTGCCTACAGATCAGTTCTCTAAAGATATTTTTTTCAAGTAGTCTTATTTTATAAATATAGGATATGTATTCAGACAGGATTCCCATAGCTGAGTGGCAATAATTTTGTTAGCTAGTAATAAGCTGTGTAAATAAGCTCATATGTTTCTGTCATTAAGAAGATGTGTATGGTTCCCATGTAGCATGGTGTTTCTGAGGCAGCATATGCTATCGAGCAGCATAAACACTCAGCTGCCATATGCACATCGCCTCCCAGCTTGCTTGCTGAATTCTCAAACGCATCTCTCCAAACTTGGGGCCCCACTGTGATTCACACTTGCCTCACTTTGTTCGTTGTAGCTGTGGTTTTGGTTTTTGTCTTTTGCTCATAAAGCAAATTGTGATGAGTTTGAGTATAGACATTAAGAATCATAGCAAAATAAATTTTACAAAAAAGAAAAGACTATTTTTCTTGATCTCAGCATTCCTTAGTTGCCTGAAGTTCTTTGTAAAGGGTAAGAGTACACTAATTGGTTACCCAATACCAAATAGTCAGCCCTGAAAACATACATACAAGTGACATTATACAAACTGACAAGGCTGCATTTACATGTTTAGGAATACATATGCATCTGCATATATGTATATTAATGAAAAGAGAGGCCATAAATTCGAAAGAGAGCAAGGAAGGGTATATGGGAGGGTTTGGAAGGAAGTAAGGGAAAGGGGAAATGATATAATTATAATCTCAAAAAAAGTAAAAGATAAAATAGAAAAACACAACCAAAACTGAGAAAATATTAGTAATCTGTGCAAACAAAAACAGACAATACTAGGAATGTATATTATTTAAACCATAAAAAATCAGTAAGGAACATAGCACCAACAGAAAATGGGCCAAATAGTTGAGGCATTTCACCCAAGAAAGAACACACATGAAGATATGGTAATGCTGATCAAATCAACCATAGAGAAATACTTCTCAAACTGTTTGGCAAAATAACAGTTTGGAAAGCATCACCTGTCAGAGAGGTTACTGGCCATCTCTTTCCTCCATCGCTGGAGAGGACAAGGGTGAGTGGTACAACAATGTTAGAAAACAGGTCACTGACATCTCCCAGTACCCCCATACCCCATGTTTCAACAAGTTCAATGCCCTGAGAAGAGAAAATTGGGGGCCTACATAACAAGCAATATATTAAAAAATGTTCATGGAAGAAGGGCTTACATCTATAAAAATATCTAAATATTCATCAGCTAGAAATTACGTGTGGAAACTGATGTATTCACACAAACAAATGACTACAGCAATATAGAGCAGTGTACATCAAATAGAAATATAACGTGCTTAAAAAAATCCTAAAAGATGGCATGCCCTCTGTCCTTATATAAAGTTAAAAGCAACTAAAATAAAATATCTATAGTTTTGGGGGTTGAAATAAAATAAAAATGAAGACCTTTGAAGCATTACTTCAGTGGCATGCATTACAAATATATTGTTCCCAACAGTACCAGTGGATAAAACTCCTTGATTAGGACAGTAAGGAAGTAAGAGAAACAAGCCTCACACAGCGGTTCCTGGGATGGGAGAGGCAGGCCGATGTTTGGGTGGCCAAGAGAGGAGACCCATATGTCTAGATGCGGACTTGCCGAGGTCCAGCTTTGCTTAGGGCAGTAAGCTTATGGGAATTTGCTTATGTCATTAGTGAAAATCACCAACTACATAAACAGTGGAGCTGCCTGCTGCCTCACATCAACAGAACTTGTAAACAACTTTTTGCAAGTGCAGAAGGGGAGTTTTATAATAGGTGCTCAAAAACAAAACAGGAAAATTCCTGTTCTATTGGCAGTAATTGCATCACTTAAATTTTATGTGAGGTAGTAAAAAGTGGAGGAGGGAAAGAAATGGCTAATATGGAATGGCAAAGGGCCTCTGAAATCAGAATCAGCCACATGGACTTGCTCCCACCAAGAGGCTTTTCTCGTGGTTGGGACACTCGGACTTCTCCTGGTGGAAGAGAAACAGTTCTGGCTTCAGATAAGAGCTGGTACCCCATCTTCTCCAGAAAGCTTTCTCAGACCATACCAGCTCTCTCAAGGCTCTTAGAGTGCTTAGAGACTACCTACAACAATTTATGTTACTCCCTCAGGGAACCCCCTAGAGAAAACGGTTTACTGGGAAGTGACCCAGTCTTGTGGTTCAAACTGAGCTCCAGAACCAGAGGAAAGCGTTCACACCATGCCAGATGTTACAATAGATGCTTAAAAATTTAAAAACACTTTTGTAAACAGATGTTAACATTTAACATATAAAAATCTATTTCCTTCCAAAAACCTTACAAGAGAGTTAAATGATGATCCCCACTTAGAAGTAAACTGAGATAGAGAGATTAAGAAATCTGTACTAGATCACAGAGCTGTTAAGGGCCAGGTCAGAATTTGAACCTAAGCATATTAGCTTCCAAGCTTATAGCTTACAGTCTTAAACACTATGCAACTTCGAGCTCTAAATAACATCACTTCAGCTGCACACACTCTTGGTTTTTGGTATTTTTATCCAGAATAGGCAGCTGGCTTGAGATCAAACAGGGTACCAGTCTTGGCTCCCAAAATGACTCTTGACCAGACCTGGACAAGACTATTTTGTCTTGCTCTCAGCCTCAGTTTCCTTCTCTCCAAGATGAAAGGTTAAACTCAATGGTCTCAAGGGCCCTTCTGGTGCTGTCTCATGAGCCTGGATTCCTGGCTCCATTTTTCGCAGCCCAGACAATCCTAGCTCTTCCTGGGCCAGGTCTAGCCCCTCCCGCTGGGCTGTGTCTCACATTTGGCTCTGCTTCTCATAAATAATAGAAAAAGAACAGGGGAAATAGCCTCTTGAGAGGTTGGGAGGGATCCCTTCGGCTGTTTTACATGCTTTGTAGAACTGCAGTCATCAGCCAGAGAGCAGTAACTGCCAAGGGAAGGATGGAAAGAGACTAGACTAGGGGAGAAATGAACTCACAAAACCCAGCTACACTCCGATTAAAGGACATCTCCAAGTACTTAAAGCACTGACCACGTTACTTCAAGGAGATGAGCCAGCCCTGCAAAGCACAGAGGGCGGGAGCTGAGGCCGGGGTCGGTTAACTAGTGCCTGCCTACCCAGGCACAAAGCCTTGGGTTTGATCCCCAGCACCACAAAAAGGAAGGTGTGGCAGCCTCTGCCTATGGTTCATCACTGGGGAAGTAGAGGCGGGAAGATAAGAAGTTCAAGGTCATCCTTAGCTACAAAGCAAATTCTAGGCCAGTCTGCGATACATACAAGCCTATTACAAAAATACTCAAAACAAACATCCTCCACCCCCAAACCCCCCAAAAAAAATCTCATGAAGGTAGGATATGCTGTAAAAGCCAGAATGAACCAGAAAAAGCAGGACAGATCTGACAAACGATGTGCCAACCAAGGCTACCGATGCTCTGGAAAAGAAGGGAAGAAACAGGAGAGAGCCACTGCCCCCACAGTAGCCCACAGTGAACTCTTCCCTGGCTGATGCTGTGAATAGGAATCTATGTACCCCAGGAGTCCTAAAGTTGTGAAGTTTGGAACTTGCTGACACAAACAGAGCATCTACCATGTGGCAGATGGCATTAAAAATCATAATCTCATCCTACTTCTAGAGCTGAGGAGATAGCATATGGAGACCCAGATTCTAATTCCGGGTTTCTCCAGGACTGGTGATGTAAACTCCGTCAAGTCACTTCACCTGACCGGCGCCCTATCCACCCGTAAAATGAGCAGCTGGAATAAAGAGGAACAAAATTGTGTCGTTTACAGGAAAATGCAAGCAACTGGACCTCATCATGTTAAACGAAACAGGCCCGCCTGACAAAGACACATTCCATATGTTTTCTCTCATGTTAAATTTCAGGGGAGACATTGTATATAACTTAAAAATTAATAAAGATAAGTTAATGAAAAATTAAAACAGCAAAATTTAGGGAGCGTGAGGGACAGGTACGTAAAAAGGAGACAGACAGTGAAAGAGCAGGGGGAGAGGGGACAAGAAAGGGCAATGAGTGAATTCAGTGACGGAATAGTTCTTGTGTTATAGAAATATAATGAAACACATCACTTTGGGCATTAAACATATAGTAATAAAAAATGAAAATAAAATGAGGAGTTGATTAAGTTTATGGAAGATGGCCTTCAGCTAAAAACATTCTATAGGTTGTAGTTATTAAACACTTGTTTTATATTTACCTAGAAAAGCAGGTGCTGAGCCAATTGAATTTCTTTCTATTTTGGGCCACTGCCTCTCAATGGAATCCACTGTGCTGAGCATGGAAGAGTTGAAACCAGGAGAAATGCAGCTGTAGCCTTTGGCTTTGGCAGCTTTTCTAAGTCTATTCCAGGTGGTGCTACCCAGCATGACCATGTATGGTGAGACGTATTGTGTCCTGTGCAGAGGTACCCAGCCAACAGAGGTCAGGGAAATGGGGCTAAATTCCAAAGTGTCCCCAGTCTAAGCCAAAGGTGTATTATTGGATTGGAGCTGTCTTTGGACTGTCCATCAAAGAAAATTAATAGGCAAGACTGGGAAGCTGTGGCCAGGCTTGTACTGAAGTTCACATTGTATACAGAACTTACCATTTAACCTTTGCTCAGAACACCTCCACAGCTCCCCTTTCACCTCCAACCAGTTGGTAAGATACCCCAACACAACCAACCCCATCCTTTAAAGACACTGTAATGATGATCTGACCAAGCCAATGTTATCCTGCATGATGGAATAGCCTATTTACAAAATCTCACCCCAACCCAAGAAGATGAAGATGTTTTGCTTACTGATAGCCTAAACAGAAACGGGGCAGCCTCTGACGGTGATCCTAAAGAACAAGACACCCCTGAGTTAGTAGAATATACCTTCATAGATGTACTCTATCCATTTCATTATTTTCACATTTCCTAAACATGGTAGCTGCTAAATGGATTTGGCAGAACCACAAACACAGAAAACTGGTAACACTCACTGAGGTTGTTGCTGACATCTTCACAGCACAGTTGTCCTGACACCAATACTCAGCTTAGGGTAGCTGGTTTTTTGTTTGTTTGTTTGTTTGTTTGTTTGTTTTAACAGCATCTTACTCTGTAATTCAGAACTGGAAATTTTCTTGTATCAGCCTCCCAAGAACTGGAAACAGAGGCATGACCCACCAGTCCAAGCTATACCTGATGTTTCTAATGAATTATACTTACAATGATTTACTCACATTCCGACCCCCTCATGTTATTAGAAGCTACTGAAACTACTTGTTCTGGATTTTCTAGGTCATTCTTAATTTCAAGTATTCTTTTTTCTTTCCTCTGAATAAGAAGTTCCTTTAAAAAAAGTTCCTTTTATTTTTTAATTTGGAAAATATGGTCTCCATAATAATGGCATTTGCTTCACAAAAATATCTGCTACACCACCATCATGGTGCCCATGTTGGGTGTATGGCCATTAAAAGGAGAACTAGCTGGTGACCTCACCCAGGGCCTAAAACCCAAGTCTCAGTAAAGAGAAAAATAATGCATTTTCTATTAAACAATTTAGAACTCAGATGAACTTTTCCCTTGCTCTTGAGGAGAAATTTTCAAGGCTAAGGAGTTCCTAGTTGATGGAAGGGTTCACAATTTGGAAAATCTGAAGCCACGGGGCTTTCCAGCTGCCAAACTCCTACACGCTGGCTCTCGAGGCACGTTACACTCACTATTAAAGTGTCACCATTTATAATTTGGTGCTAAATCTCTCTAAAGCTAAGCTACTCAGCAAGGTCTGCTTACAAAGGTAAGGTCTGATTTACAAGACTTACAAGGTCTGATTCCTTATTAAAATATAGGGGTGAGACCAAGCAGGCGTTGATGATCAAGGTTCTCTAATCTCAAGCTAGAATTGAAACTATTCATTCAGACCAATGCCATGAAAAGAGAACCTCTTCATAGGGCTTGGGAGCAAGATTGACTCCACACTTCCAACACGAAAGGCAAGCCAGCTGTGACAGGATTGACTTTACGCCTCTGCAGACGTTTTGTGTCCCTGTCTTTAGTGTGCCACACTCTCCATGAAATGAGAGGAGGAGAGTCACCCTGCATGGAGACTTTTCTAATGCTGGCCAGCTGCCTGAGTACACAGCCAGCTCCAGCCTTTCTCTTGCCTCACGACCTTGTAAATGAAGGCGGTGACAAGCTCATCGGAAAGGCATGACTTTGCAAAGAGAAGCGACCGAGTCATGTTCCTGTGCCCAGGCCAGTTGGTCAGAACTCTTAGAGATCCTGGAAAACTTTCAAATGGCAAAGTTCTCAATTAAGTTCCCAGCATTCATGGGTATTTCAGCGTGACCATGAAGAAGCTATGGATTCAGACTTAGATGTGTGTGCAGTTTGCTTTGGACATTGTTCCTGCTCACTTACTTATAAAATGTGGTAAATGCACTTTACTTCTAAATTACAGCAATCTAGAAAAAAAAATCAAGCCCTGGGCTTGGTTTCCTCCCCTTGCTGGCTGAGTCATAAAAAGAAAGCCCAGCCGTTTCAATAGCCAACACGCCCCTCACATTAAGAATTGGTATTGTTCCCCACTCTCCCATCTCATCCAAAGGTCACACCCAGCTCACATTTAAGGAAAGATCTCCTGGTCTTGTCTAGCTCAGCATTTGCACATTTAATAAGAGAGCAGAGCCCCTGCCAAGTTAGAGGGGTGAGTTGCATCAGAACTTTCTAGAGGAACTTCTGAGGAGAGGCTGTGGACTTGAACTTCAGAGGCAGTCAGACCTGGGACGGAGTCACTTCTTGTTCTGAGTATTCAGTGAGAATGTTGATAATCTCTCTGCCCTGTAGACAATCATTATGACAGTGAAAAAGATAGCTCACACATACACACACACACACACACACACACACACACACACACACACACAGAGAGAGAGAGAAATTACCATCATCCAGCAAATGTTTGCCTTTGCCTGCTTGCTTTTTTTTTTTTTTTTTTTTTTGGTGTTTGGGTTTCTTTAGACAGGGTCTCATTATGTAGCCCAGGCCTCAAACTCTCCTGAAAGTGGTGAGATCCCAGACTTGTTCCACCACATCTGGAATGTTTGCTTTTTACTGCATATGTGCACTTGGAGACTGGGCCCATGATAAACACATGGACTTCTCCAGTTGTCAGGGAGGGACAAGACTCACTTCAGTCAGCCCTCAAGGTGATGCTGGAGAGAGAAGCAGAATATGTGCACTTGGAGACACATGGACTTCACCAGTTGTCAGGGAGGGACACGACTCACTCCAGTCAACCCTCAAGGTGATGCTGGAGAAGGAAGCAGAATATTCTCTCTACCCCAAACTCAGGGTTGGGACTTAAGTGAGACGCCATAGGCTGATGGGCTTCTGGAGTCAGGAGCGCATGTGTAACTTATGACACGTTAAATTACACATGCCAATTGTATTCAGGGTTTCTGACAACCAGGAGTCAATGCACATATGGCTGCCTTCACTTCTTATACTCAATGTAAACAAAATCTCAGGCCCTTCCGTAAAGGAAGTGACTTCCTTAAAGAGCACTCAGCAGCTAATGGCCGAAGTGGAACTGGTCTTGGGTCTTTTCAGGAGAGGCTATTGTCAAGAGTAACCGGGTCAGACAATCTAAGAAACTGGCCAGACACCTCTCAAACTCCAAGAATGGTCTTCCCACGTAAAATCACAGTGTGTTGTCCCTTGCCCTCAAAGCAGGATTTCTTCTGGCCCATGCAGAAACTGCCCTGTAAGGGCAGTGTGTGTGTGTGTGTGTGTGTGTGTGTGTGTGTGTGTGTGTGTGTGTGTGTACATGTGTGTCTGTCTGTCTGTCTGCCTGTTTGTCTGAAGGGCAGAAACAGAACTTTAGAAGGAGGATCCTTTTCTCTGTCTCCACCTCTGGAAAGCCTCCCGGGGTTTTTACAGCCAGCTGAGAAAAGCAGCCAGAGACAAAGAGATGCGAACATGACCCTTCTTTGTCTCTCTGGCCAAGTCTGAAGAGGTGAGAGCATGATGTCTGGGTTCATGGGCCTGAAAAAGATGCCTTTGAACTTCAGTGGAAAAATCCCAACTCTGCTCTAGGCAGAGCACAAAATGAGCTGCTTTGCTGGCTTTGTCAAGAGGAGGCTGGTTAACAAGCCTGCAGCCGGCCTGGGGAGGAGACAGCGAGAGCAGGAGCCGGTAGAAACCATGTCTCTCCATTTGTAATTTACAGAGACATTCAAGAGCACTGACTACCAGAGAAACTCTAGACCAGGGTGCAGGGTGGGGGAGGGGCTGGCTCAGCAGACCCCTGGGAGGATGTGACACAAAACTCAGGCCCCAAGGAGTTGGCCAGGTGTAGAGGAGTCTCTTAGCCAGAAAGGACAAATTTCTGCTGTAAAAGGCCACAGAACAAAGGCTGCTTTTGCCTTTGCAGCACCCAAGCTCCCCTGTTCCGGTGTGAAAGCAGCTGTAGACAATGTGGAAAAGAATGGGGGTGGCTGCATTCCAAAACCTTTATTAAAACCTTTACGGCACCCACACTTGAGTCTCATAGAATTTTCACTTGCTGGGAAATAGTCTTCTTGAGTTTTTTTTTTTTTTTCCAACCTTTAAAAAATGCAAGAGCCACTCCTATGAGTGTGTGTTTTAAGACTATCCTTGCCAAGGCTTATGGGACCCTGTGGAGACCAATCTTGAACAAAGAAGATGATATAGGTACCTAAGCCACAGGCTTTCTTAAACCCTTTTTGTGCCCAGGGCTGGGACCAAAGTGAGACACTTGAGCTGCTCAGCATTCAGAATTTAAGGAGGCAGTCGCTGGTGAGTATAAGGTTGCCACCTGGGAGACCTGAGAGCATAGTGCCTCCTTAAATTTTGCACCCTGGACACCTTACTTGGCTCACCACAGTTCTAGGTTGGCTGGCACCTGTACATAACCGAGTACTGTATCATGAAGCAGCAACCTCCACCTGAGCCGTTGTGATGCCCTTCTGGTGGTGTGCCCATTGGCACGCTGAAACTATGATTCCCAGCCATTCCTCTGGGAAACACAATTTGTTTAACAAGAAAAATGATCCGTGTAATAAAAAGCTGAGGGCGACTGTGGAGAAGAGAATGAAAAGTTGTGCAAAGTGGACTTAAGGATAGTCTAGGGGGCAGGTAAGATTATGGAAAATCACTCATAATTAAAACTGTTACTTGCAGAGTGACGTGAGAAAGATCAAGAAAGAGAAGAAATAAACTGATGTCCAAAGGAAATCTTTAACAAGTTTCACTGGATAAATATTAAAGCTCTAAACCATCTTGGCCACTTTTTCAACCTTCATTCATTACATCTATACCCTTATCAAATATATATAGTAAATCATATAGCTGATCATGGACTTATATCCACAAGATATAAAGAACTCATAACGAAAGAGAACTCAACTTTAAAATGGACAAAGAAGCCGGGGTGGTTCAGTGGTTGAGTACTTGCCTAGCACGTGCAAGGCTCTGGGTTCAGTCCCAGGATTTGACTAGACATTTCTCCAGAGAAACGCTGACTAGACATTTCTCCAGAGAAACGCAAAAAGCCAATGAGCACATGAGAAAAAGCTCAGAGCTATTAGCTATTAGGAAAGTGCAAAGAAAAGTTATAATGAAATTATCACTTCACATCCAAGTAGGACGGCTATACACAAAGACAGAGACAATAACAAACACTGCTCGGGATGTGGAGACGCTGTGGGGATGAGGCAGATGTTTGGAGAAACTCTCTGGCGACTCCTGGAAAGATCAAATGCATAGGTCTAGGCCCCAGCTACCATGCCTAGGTGTATACTGACAAGAACAGGAAATGTGTGTTCTCACAAAAGCCTGTGTTTGAATGTTCACAGGCATGGGAGTACAGTTCAGTGGCAGAGCATCTGCCTGGCAAGTAAAAGGCCCTGAGTTCAATCCCTAGCCCTTCAAAGAAAAAAACAGGTTCACAGAAGCACTACTCATCATAGCCTTAGAGTAGAAAAAGCCTGATGAGGGGCTAAACACAACACAATGGAATCTAATTACACAATAAAAATTATGGAGCACTAATACATGCTATAGTGTAGATAGTGTATATAGGCCTGAGAGACGGGCCTGAAAATGCTAAAGCTAAGTGAATTAAGCCATTCCCCAAATATCATGTACCCTGTAAGTCCAAGTGTATGAAAATTCATAATAGTGTATTCTGTAGAGACAGAAAGAAAGAATAGTGGATGAATAGGGTTAAAGAGGAGGCTGGGGGTGGGGGTGGGGGTGAGTACAAATGGGTAAACTGTATCTAAACAAGGATATTTAAAAAGAGAAGACATCTGAGCACCCCTTCCCTCAAACAAGGAGATATGGTTGGTGCTTCAAAGGAGAAAGGGCACTTCCCATCCCTGAGAGACCTGCAGATCTTCGTATTGCTGAAGGCTGGGGAGGTTTTCTGCTGAGCTTTCTGAAGGTTTGAGGGGCGAGAGCCTTCACAAGGGAAGGGGTTAGAGCTCAAAGCAGGGACCAAGTATAAGAGTTAGGAGTTGCACTCTTGAGCTCTCCATGCATGCAGAGCACCAAAAGGAGCATCACGTGGGTGTCTTGGGGCTTTTGAGGGCCAGAGCATGAGTCAGCACCCCCATCTGAGAACAGCTTTTCAGAGAGGACCAAGCCACCAGTTAGTCTAGTCATGGAGGGCAGAGGATGGTCACACCTAGCCCTGCAAATGATGCTTCAAGTCCCTGAATGATGAATCACTTGATCACCAGAGTAGAAACCTCCCCATCACCCCAAGATGTCTCTGAGCCCCACTGTCTACTGTCTGCATGTCCCCAGAGAGGGAAACTCTCACTGCTCATGACTATGGCAATCATTCCATGGGCATCCTGAGGTTCTGTCCTGTAAAACACAGGGCAAGGATGAGATCAGGTCTTTACCTGATGGCATGTCCTTGCCCACTGGCTCTGATTATTTTCAGGCCACAGATATATGGCCCTTCTAAAAGACAGGTCTCTGAAGCTGATATCTCCATTTATGCAGGAAAGGGGTGGGGGGAGTCCTAATGCTGACGTTGTCCCAAGGCTGTCATAGAGTAGTAGTAGCCAGAAATGCATATATCTCAAACCAGAGTTCAAGTGAAAGGTTTTTCATTCTACCTCCCATCAGATCCTAAGCCAAAGAGCTAGGATAAGTACAGAGACAGGAAAGATGGATTGACGCTGTCCCAGGTCAGCCATTCAATCACGATGGTGTGTAGCTGGTCTCAGGCTGCTCATCACTGATGCACTGGATATAACTGCACTGTACAGAGCTGGTGGAGCCCACTCTCTCTCAGAGCAATCAGCAGGAAAGGGCAGCTTCTCCCAAATCCCATGTCATAAATGTTGCTGAGGCCCCAGTAAAGGAAGAAGCCGCCAGGCAGCTCACCAGGCACTGGCTTCCAGCTTTAGTCTAAGCACCCAATGAAATTTTAATTATTTCAAGGTTCAAATTGTCACTGATCTCCAGGGCAACCAAATGCTGAAAGCAGAAAACAAAGCCTTGTTGCTGTTTCAAAGGTACCTCTTAGGCTGGACAGTGAGGCTCAAAGGATTGGGTCATTTGTACGAGTTACAGCTTAGAACATGAATTTATTACCAGTGGGTCACACAGCAGAGGCATTAGCTTTTTCCTGAGGTTTGGTTCAGCTCCGTTTGAAAGGGAAAACAGTTCAGAGGTAGAGTGCTTGCCTAGCAAGCAGAGGGTCATAGGTTCAATTTCCAGCACACACACACACACACACACACACACACACACACACACACACACACCCCTCTTCTCTCTTCTCTCTCTCTCTCTCTCTCTCTCTCTCTCTCTCTCTCTCTCTCTCACACACACACACACACACACACACACACCTCTCTTCTCTCTCTCTCTCTCTCTCTCTCTCTCTCTCTCTCTCTCTCTCACACACACACACACACACACACACACACACACACACACACAGGAACTACTGCTCAACTCATCATTGCCCCTTAATGATCTGAGCTTAGCAGTAAAGAGCCAGCATTTTAGGAAGAGGCAGAGCAGTCACAGAAGCTTGCTGTGCTCATCGTTTTTATTTACAGTTTTTCTACTCAGAATTTGTAAAAGTGAGTTATATTCCCATATAAAATCTTAAATTATTTCCTGTTCTTTTTAAAATTCAACACAAATCTCCTCTGCTTTGCCGTACGTGTTCATGCAGAGTGAACCCTCTTAAGGGTCAAAGATGGGAAATCCTTGAAGTGCTAGCTAGCCCAGGAGCTGGCGATGTTTCTGCCTTGGCCACCCAGTTCCCCTTCCACTGCTACTGAGTAGAGCTAGGTAACACAGGCAAGTATGTCAAGACAAAAGCTGGCACTTTCTGCGCTCAAATCCACCTGTAAGATAACTCTAGGCTTTGAACGCCCCAAGATTCAGACAGGGAGATGTTTGTTTTTAAAGGGATGAACACTCTTAGTTAAATCTTTACCCTGCAGACTTTAGCCATTTGCCAAAGACTCCACTTTGTTGAGCCAATAGATTTAGAACAGGAGGGAGTATACATGGGACTGGATGGGGGATGTGCTTTAATGTTTTACAAGGAGGAGGAGGCTAACAATCTGGTTAGTCAGCAAGCATGAATCCTCATTAATGTCTTCATCCAAACCTATTCTCTCCACACAGCTGTGAAAATATAAATCCACTGGACTGTTCTAATCAACACACCCAGGAGGAAAAAAGTAAAAATGTAATACCAAAGAACTAATTAGATGAATAACACAAGCCTGCAATGCATAGGAAGGACTGGGGTGTCGTGTTATAGACTAAGATAATACAGTTGTTCCTTGGACCCCCATGGAAACTCAAAACTGCAGATATTCGAGTCCTTTAGATAAAATTGTATAGTATTTGTGTGCTACCTGTTCATCCCTGCATATACTTTGAATTGTTGTGCTGTGTTGTGTGGGGAATAATGACAAGAAAAACCAGCTGTAGATGCTTCTAACAGGGGTGTGTGTGTGTGTGAGTGTGTGTGTGTATGTGTGTGTGTGTGTGTGTGTGTGTGTGTGTGTATTACTTGGAACTGAACCTAGGGCCTCACACATGCTATATCCTCAGACTTTTTTGAATTTATTTTGACACAGAGTCTCACTAAGTGGCCTTGAACTTTCAATATTTCTGCCTCAGGCTCCCGAACAGTTGAGATTATAGGTCTATGCCGCCAAACCTGGCTAAATGTTGTGGCTAGGATGGAGGAAGTGGTTCCTGGGGTTTAAACCCAGGGCTTTATATGTGATAGGCAAGCTCTCTATCACCAAATAACAATCCTAGCAAATTTGTTCAGATACTTTAAATCTGCATCAAATGGAGTTCGTGAATGCAAAGCTTGTAGATATGGAGGGTAAGCCGAACATTAGAATTCATACTGGTGTAAACGTCCCTGCGAGGCCACCAAAGAGCATGGCAGGGTGGGAAGGAGTCCACCAACAAGCAGAAAATTCAAGGTCGGGAGGACAGGCACACTCACTGATGTCAGCACCGTATGAAGAATAGATAGCATCTCACTGTAGAGGGGCCCACAATGGTGCCTTTATGCCTGGTTTACATAAAAGGTAATTAGGAGCAAGGAGATTGACCTGTCAATCACTCTTGGATCCCAAGCCATAATTTAAATTTGGGTTACCTCCAGAGTCTGTTTCCAACCATGTCATTGATCTTGTTTTCTATGCATCTGGCATTATGCTTGCATTGTTATTCAGAGGGGAAAAAAGCATAGGGCTCTGTCCCTGCCCTTTGTAAGTTTACAACCTGACTGAGCAACCAGGCTCATGAAACAATCAGAAAACAGAATGGGAGTGTACCGTGGAGTGCCATGCTTTCAGATGAAGGGAGTAATTCACAAGACCCGAGGCAAGGGAATATAATTCAGCTGTGCCAAATTGCTAAGCATTTCCGCCAGACACTAAACTAAAAAGCAAGATGTAGAGAAGGCTATAGTTTAGGACCAGTGACTTTCTGACACAGTGTGGCGTGTGTGTTGAAAAAAGGCTTTCCTTTACAGAAGCCTCCCTATAAAGGACAGGACCGTCAGCCCATCCCAAGCTATACCATAAGTGGCGAACAAAAAAAAAAAAAAAAAAAAAATGCCCACAGCCTCCAAAAGGCAGTTGAGACAAAGGGAAGAGCAGGTCCTGAGGCCCACTCTAATTGAGCTGTGGTGACTGCTCCTAGCCTCCAGAGACTGAGCAGGGAGGAGACAGTTTGCCTCATCTCACAGCTCTTTTCCTCTGTAAACTAACCAGCCTGACAAGGGAAGGTGTTTAGAAGCTAATGCCCAACAGCTTCAGGGTGTAGGGAGCCTGAAGGAAGCACAGTCATTCTGATAATCATCCTCAAACTCACACCCCACACAAGCCTCTTTCGGAAGCTATTACAGCAATCCCTTTGTATTCACTTGCTATCCTGAAATTTCTAATGTGCTCTCAACTGTGCATGATTTTAGAAATCTATATCCTTTCAAATGAGGTAGCATGCTGTCCCCAGCAGCAGCCTCGTGGTGGAGAGCTGAGGGGTGAGTCTTCAGCGTGCAGGGCAGGACAGGCCACTCTGTATTGAGCATCTTGCTTTGACTCAGGTTTCATGTGGGGTTCCGGGAAGAGATATAAAATGAACCTGTACTCTGGCTGTGGTGAATGGACAACAAACACAGAGAGCCTTCCCTTGGTCAGACAAGATCCCTAACGCTCCCAAGGGCCCCAGCACTATCTGGATTTGTATGGCAGAACAAATACTTTCCATAGGTATAGATCAAAAAAATAAATAAATAAGGGCAAAGCACTCAGTTTAAACTGCCAGCCGGTGGTTCCCCAGAACTCAAAATCTCCAAGAGAACTTTGGAAAAAAAAATGTTCACCATGTGTCCAAGTCTGAGACTCTGACTGAAAGGGTCTTGGTGGGATCTGAGCACTATAATATGGGTTCATGATTGTAATCAGCATAATACGGCCAAGTCTGAAATACCACAAACAATGGAGAGTGAGTGGGATGATCCCATCAGCAGACACTGAAATGAATGGGAGTATCTGGTTCATTTAAAAGTCTACTCCTGGGCAGGGCATAGTGGCGGACACCTTTAATCCCAGCACTTGGGAGGCAGAGGCAGGGGAATCTCTGTGAATTTGAGGCAAGCCTAGTCTACATAGCAAGCTCAAGGATAGCCAGTTAGGACTCATACAGAGACCCTGTCTCAAAGAGAGAGAGAGGGGGGGGGAGAAAGGCTACTCCCAGTTTTCTGTCTGGTTGAAAAGAAACCACCACAGTGCAAACAGCCTGGATGACAGTTCTAGTGATGTCATTTACTAGCTATGTGAGCTTGGACAGGTGTGCTGGTTTGAAGAAGAACGGCTCCCATAGGCTCATCTATTTGAATGGTTGGTAGAACTGTTTGGGAAGGATTAGGAGGTGTGGACTTGTTGGAGGAGGTGTGTCACTGGGGTTGGCTTTGAGGTTTCAAAAGCCTATGCCATTCCCAGTTAGCTCTCACTCGGCCTCCTGCTTGTGGATCAAAATGTAAGCTCTTGGCTACTGCTCCAGAGCCATACCTGCCACCCTATCGCCATGCTTCCCACCACAATGGCCGTGGACTCGCCCTTTGTAACTTAAGCCCGATAAATTCTCTCTTCTGTAAGTTGCCTTGGTCATGGTGTCTCACCACAGCAATAAAGAAGTAACCAATACCAAGTTACAAGGATTCCAAGAAACAGTTTTCTTAGCAACACAATGAGGTTAATGATCACATCAGCGTCACAGGCTGACATCAGTCATGGAAAGTGTTAAATGCTTGATAAATATCAGCTTTTTTTTTTTTAATTATATCCCAACCGTAGCATCCCCTCCCTCCTCTCTCACTCTCTCCCTCCCACCTCTTCCCCTCTGCTCCTCCCAATCCAACCCTCCTCCATAATCATTCAGAAAGGGGCAGACCCCCATGGGCACCAGCAAAGCATGGCATATCAAGCTGCCATAAGACCAAGCACTTCCCCCTGTATTCCAGCTGGGCAAGGCAATCCAGCATGAGGAATAGGTTCCCAAGAGCCAGTCAAAGCACCAGGGACATCCCCTGCTCCCATGGCTGGGAGTCCTACACATAGATCAAACTACACAACTGTCACATATATGCAGAGGGCCTAGGTTGGTCCTACACAGGCTCCCTGGTTGTTGGTTCAGACTCTGTTGTGAGTTCCCATGAGCCAGGCTAGTGGTTTCTGTGGGTTTTCCTGCGATGTTCCTGACCATCACCTGTTTCCTACAATCCCACCTCCCTCTCCTCAGCAGGACTCCCTGAGCATAGTCCAGTGTTTGGCTGTGGGTCTCTGAATCTGTCTCCATCAGTCACTGGATGGAGGCTCTCCAAAGACAACCGGGGTAGTCACCAATCCAATCACAGGGGATGGCGTGTTCAGGCTAAGCATCCACTGCTGCCAGCAGTCTTAGCTGGGGCCATCCTTGTAGACTTGTGGGAGTTTCCCTTGCATCAGGCTTCTACCCAGCTCTGTAAAGCTCCCCTTTCCAGTCATCTCTCTCAGCACTGTCCTCCTCAGCCCACCCCACAACCAGATCCCTCAAGTTCCCATGCCCACCTGGTCCCAGTCCAACTAGGAGATCTCCTCTATTTCCCCTTCCCAGAGAAATCCGTGTGCCCCTCCTTGGACAATGTCAGCCTTCTTGATCAATGATGATAACCAAGGTAAAAATGCACCAGTTGTATTTCAATAAAAAGAATATTGATCTAGTGTTGGGGAATATCATTTTAAGGTGTGTTCCTTTTGTTTATGTTTCATTTGTTTACCTCTGTGAAGCTGTGTTACTGTGCCTGTCTAAAACACCTGATGGCCTAATAAAGATCTGAACGGCCAATAGCAAGGCAGGAGAAAGGATACGAGGGGCTGGCAGGCAGAGAGAATATATAGAAGGAGAAATCTGGGAGAGATCTAGGAGCAAGAGGAGGAGGAGGACCAGCCACCCAGCTACGCAGCACGCCACAGAGTCAGAGTAAGATTTACAGAAATAAGAGACCTAGAAAAGCCCAGAGGCACAAGCTAGACAGGGTAATTTAAGTTAAGAAAAGCTGGCAAGAAACAAGCCAAGCAAATGCCAGTCATTCATAATTAAGAATAAGCCTCCCAGTGCATGTGATTTATTTGGGAGCTGAGTGGCGGGCCCACCAAAAGAGCAAAACAAACAACAACAATCGAGGACCAGGTTAATAAAAAGAAGTGTGAAGAACCGAAATGTGCAAAGTTCTAGGCCCCCAGGTGGAGCTCCGGGAGTCCAATTGGCGAGAAAGAGGAGGGTTTGTATGAGTGAGAATTGTTGAGACCAAGGTTGGATAAAGCACAGGGACAAAGAGCCAAATGAATGGAAACACATGAACTATGAACCAATAGCCGAGGAGCCCCCAACTGGATCAGGCCCTCTGGATAAATGAGACAGTTGATTAACTTGAAGTGTTTGGGAGGCATCCAGGCAGTGGGCCCGGGACCTGTCCTCAGTGCATGAGCTGGCTGTTTGGAACCTGCGGTTTATACAGGGACACTTGGCTCAGCCTGGGAGGAGGGGACTGGACCTGCCTGGGGGAGTCTTTGCCCTGGAGGAGATGGGAATGGGGGGTGGGCTGGGGGAAAGGGGGGGGGGAGAACAAGGGAATCTTTGGCTGATATGTAGAATTAAATTATAAAATAAAAAAAAGAATTAAAAAAAAAGAAAAGTTCTAGAAACAATTTCCCATAGAGAATGGCTGAAGGAAGTAGGAATGGTTAGCAAGGGTAAGAATAAGTGATAGGGGAGGGCATGGTGGTGCAACCCTGTAATCCCAGCACTTAGTAGAAACTGGAAAATCAGAAGTTCAAGGCCAGCCTGGACGACATGAGACTCTATCACAAGAAAGAAAAGAAGAAAAAGAAGCAAGAAATGGGTGAAGTCCATGGTTCTGTCTTCAGCAGTACAGATTGGGCCCAGAGTGAGTCGCCTGGTTGTATGTGGTAAAAGAGAGAAAAATCTAGATTCCTAGAGGACCTGGAAACTTAGATAAGAATAAAAAAAATTTAATATTCTCAGTAACCTTATATTGAAATTTAGCATTTCCTTAATTATGAACAGCTACAACAAACCTAGATAGAATTAGAAGTAACTGATCTTGCCACTGATAAAAACAACACATTTTCACATCATAGCATGGTTGTGGTGGATACTTTATAATATTATAGCTATTTAAGGTGACAAATTGTCTCCATTGGCCCAGATTAAAGGGATTTCCTAGAACATGAGGCTTACAACGCTGAAATTAAGGAAGTCCCAAGCAAGTCACACACTTCTTACATTCCTTACTGCTTGGAAATTCAGTTAGCTATCGCATTTCCAGGTAATGATGGTCCATGTGTCAATAAAGATGCATTTAAATTACCATCTCACAATTTCAAACCATTTTGTGTCTCATAAATGTAAGTCAACACAATTTTCTCCATTATTAATGTTTTTTTATTTCATTTGGTGCATTTAAAGTATTATTTTAAGTACATTGGCTTCATTGAAGGGGTACATGGCACACACACACACACACACACACGCACGCACGCACGCACGCGCGCGCGCGCACACACACACACACACACACACACACACACACACAGTCTAAGAGAGAAGAAAGGAAAGACCTTTGGCTATAAAGTGGAAGCTTCAAGATTTAAACTCCGCCTGTAAAGCTACAGGCCACAGTGGATCGCACAGAACAAAAAAAGACTTGGGAATGCATCTCCAAAGCTAATGGACAAAGGCATTTTTCTGTCATCAGAAAATCTCTAACTTCTCCACTCCCTACATAGGCATGTGTGTATTTTGTGACCTATATTGCTGCAGAGTCAACTTAGACCTGAGACCTATCAATTGGAATATCTATTTCCCAATAACTATAAATGATTCCTCTAAGAACTGTATTTTGACAGATCTTGCTTTATCTTTTAAGTAAAGCAATAAAAATTCAGATTTTTTTTAAAGAGCCAAGTTTAATGAAATAACAGAAAGAAACAGGTGCACATACCTGTCATCTCAAGATTCAGGAGGCTAAGTCAAGAGGGTCATGAGTTCAAGAACAAGCTAGGCCATATACATAGGAAGTTCCAGGCCTATGTGGGACCTATGCAGTAAGACCCTATATTAAAAACTCCTAAAGAGGAAATGAAGGAAGGGAGGAAAAGTGATAAAAGAAACACAAAATCTTACCAGACACCACTGGGCTTCAGGCAGACGTTGGCTCCCACATGGCCTTGTCAACAGAGGTTCCACTAAATCCCCAAAAGGCCCTAAGAGGCTTGCTCTCTTTTGATTAACATGGTTCCAAGCAGCTGGCCCGATGTGGCCAGAAGGCAGGGTTCTCACAATCGCTCTTGTCCCAGTATACACAGACCTCTTAACTTCCCTGTCATTTTTACAAAACCTTCTGACTAACAAAGTGGACCGTTCCTTCTTGCTTTTAAAGAAATCGTCTCCATCGTCACAACTGTCAGAGAACTCCTCCAAAGGGCCCAGAAAAGTCTTGGCCGGCGGACTGGGAGTAGAACCCTCCCTGCAGAGTCCCCCGCCTGAGCAGAGCACGTGGGGCTGCCGGCAGGAGCTTTCCAAGCACAGGTATTGGTCACGCAGCGAGCTGCAATGATCACACTGTAGTTGCCCGTTCTTACTGCCACAGTTTTTTGTCGGTTCCATTAGTTTACAAGCCGTGTAATTTTTCTTCGGCTGCCCCCCAGGAAGAGTAACACAATTTGCACAGTCATCCAAAATTAATTTTTCTGACAGGGTATGAAAAGCGTCCGACATTGTTCTGTCAGTTTCATAACGGAAATGAAATACTGCCATGTTGCTGTCAAGGTGAGGTCCGCTGGTCTCCATGATTCCAGGCTCGTTTCCCAAAGGGCTCACATCCATAGGAGGGTCATCCATTTCCAGTTGAAGTCCAGGGAACGCCTTCCTTTCCAGGGGAGAAGAAATTCCAGTTTGCAAACGCAGGTCCTCTTCGGTGACAGAGTCACAGGCTTCCCAAGGCTGGCTCTGAGGAAGGCCACACTGGTGGCTTTGCAATGAGCTGCTGTGGTTCATGGCGTGGTTTCTCACAGAATCCGGTAGGTTTTGCTCCCAGCACTTTTCATTGTGGTTCTCATCACTCATTATCTCCCCACTTGCTATTGAGAGGACCTTGAACAAATCACTTCTAGAAGGCTCGGCCTCAGGTTTGTTCCACTGTGAGATGGTATGAGGGATCTGGCCACTCTGCATGTCGGCACATGCCTTTGGAGCACCAGCGTCTGAGACCTTTTCACTCTTGTCCTCTGCCACTGCTGACTGGGCGGAAGACACTTTCCTCTGAGTCACAGGGATGAGGACGGAAGCTGCCATTTCTTCGGAAGTCATTTTGACCAGCGTCCTTCAGTTACTCCACTGGGTTCCCTTCCCTGGTGACCATGTCAAGATAGCAGATAATCTCACCTAATCCTGGTCTTTGGGAGAAACAAGGTGACAGTTCCTTTCATATTAAGAGCCAAACAGAACTTTCCAGTTGAAATTTCCTACTAGAACAGTTTGCTTTAGACCAGTGTTTCAAAACAGCAGGTCAGTTTTCGTTCCTCTGTTGCTCGAAGCTAATTTTTCAGAAGCATTTTGTTCAGGATCACATTTTGCGACTTGTGGTTCATTGTTAATGTGCAATGTTTTAAAAATCCAGTTTGGATGTTTTCTATTCCCTATAAGAAAAGAAATAACATCAAACATGTATGGCATTAGATAGGTTTTTAAAGGGAGTTGATAATTTTTAGTTAATAGAAAATACAGGTCAATTCCGAGGACAGAGTTTTACAATCAAAAAGTTAGTTTTAATATTTTAAGCATTTATCACTTTGGCTGGACAATTCAAAACTTCTGCTTCCGAAGTGGTGGTGGTGGGGGGCGGCGGCAATGGAAGAGTATGAAGAATCCAATTTATCCTGGTGCATTAAATAAAGTCTAAGCAAGAAAAGAGAAAGACGCCGGGTGGTGGTGGCGCACGCCTTTAATCCCAGCACTCGGGAGGCAGAGCCAGGTGGATCTCTGTGAGTTCGAGGCCAGCCTGGGCTACCAAGTGAGATCCAGGAAAGGCGCAAAGCTACACAGAGAAACCCTGTCTCGAAAAAGCAAAAAAAAAAAAAAAAAAAAAAAAAAAAAAAAAAAGAGAAAGACAAAAATAATGGTTTTCACACCGTGAACAGTCCAAAAAGAATGTTGACAGCAGAATCAAGAGAGAAATGAAGTGAGCGCAGTGTAAAGAGCTGAGCTCACTGCTTAGAGTCTCCAGGCCCAGGCAGCAGAACCCAACAGTCTGTCTGGACAGAAGAGAAAAAGCCGCAGCTTCAGGAAGGCCAAAGGATCTGGGCGATGAGACGAGAGAGAGCCGTGAAGATAACACAAGACACTTCTCGTCATCAACGGGGCAAGCAAGGGAAGAGCGGGGTAAGAAGAAATGCTGTTAAGTAGCAGTCTATACCCAGCAAATGTCTTCTATAAATGAAAACGAAGTAAGACCTTTTTCAGACATGCAGAGCCGGAAGAATTCATCAAGTAGCAGAGTTAACTACAGAAAGTAATAAAGGAAGGCTCTTGTGCAGAAGGAAAATTCTAGACATGGCTATATAAAGGAACTGGATCTAGATAGGTAGATAGATAGATAGATAGATAGATAGATAGATAGATAGATAGATAGATAGATATGGGCTGGAGAGATGACTCAATGGTTAAGAGGTTCAATTCCCAGCACCCACATGGCAGCTCACAACTGTCTGTAATCCAGTTCAAAGTGATCTAACACCCTCATACAGACATAAATGCAGACAAAACACTAGTGCACATAAACCAAAAAGACAAAAATTATTTTTTAAAAGGAGCAAATAGCCTAAACATATTAAATATATGCATGATTTTTTTCATTTTTTAAATCACTTAGTGAGATAATTGACCATTTAAAACAAAATAGTAACTGTGTGTCGTGAGATTTCTAGATGGCAGAGGTCAATAAAAGGGACTTGGAACAGTAATGCTATAAGATTATTTCTACATGAATCATTATATGGCTATGTAAAGGTAGACTAAAGATGTACATTCTGAATCCTAAAGCAACCACTTAGAAAAAAAGCATTAAAACTAAAGACATTTAAAATTCAGTCAATTTTCTTTACTTATTTTTTTAATTTATTTATTTTTATTTTATGTGCATTGGTGTTTTGCGTGCATATATGTCTGTGTGAGGGTGTCAGATCTTGGAATCACAGACAGTTGTTAGCTGCCATGTGGGTGCTGAGAATTGAACTCGGGTCCTCTAGAAGAGCAGTTGGTGCTCTTAACCACTGAGCCATCTCTCTAGCCCCTTCAGTCAATTTCAAACATTTACAAAACCAAATAGTAAACAAGAGATGAGACAAAAAGGGAACCAACAGTGGATTTAAATATTACAAAATGCATCTTTAGTCAACATTTCTAGCCTCTCCTCCCCCACCCTTACAAGTTACACATGTAAGGAAAATATCCCTTTGGTTTCATTTGAGTAAGAAATTGTTCAGTTTAATGTGAGTAGACATAAAAGAATGACTTATAACACTGCAGTATTTTAAGTGGCTTAGCTAGTTTAATGACTTAGTCTTTTTTCTTCAATCAAATTATTGAACCTCTTCCTTGTGTTGCACATTGTACTGTGGGGTGGACAGCCAGCACCTGCGTGCAACCCTATTAACAGAGAGAATCAAACAAATTTCTATGTGATGTGGAAGGTGCTGTTAGCAAGGCTCTTTCAGGCATGTTGGAACCAGAGAGTGCTCATCATAAGTAGACCCTTTCTTCCTAGATGCAGCCCCCTCCTCCTGAGGCAACTCTTCTGAGGTCACTACCCACTGCCAGCACCAGCTGGGCTGCCTTTCTCCTTGTCACATGGATGTCACTCTTTTCCAAGGACACCTACCAACATGACTCCCTAAACGTGAGCTGAACAAGGACAACACTAGACATACCAAAGCAGGTAGAGAAAAGCCCATGAGGCCTCACCCCTACTCAAAGAGCCATAGACAACTTAGGAACAGTGAGAGCAGGAGAAACAGCCTTCCAATTGGTGATCCGATACCAAGTGCTCAGCCCTGGAAACATACATACAAATAACACTGTGCAGACTGAGCAGGTTATATTTTCTATATACAAATAAACATACAATAACAGTGAAAAGAGAGGCCATGAATTTGAAAGAGGGCAGAGAGGAGTGATGTGGGAGGGTTTGAAGAGAGGAAAGGAAAGGGTGAAATGTTGTGATTATATTATAACGCCATATTTTCTTAAAAGAATGAAAAAAAATGAAGTATGTATCCACAAACAGCTTTCTATTTCAAGAATGCTACAGACAACTTTAATGGGTTAGGTCACTAATCTGGATTCAGGGTCGTTGTTATAGTCTAGTAAAGAGTTTTTGTTTGCTTGGTTTTTGTTTGTTTGTTTGTTTGTTTGTTTTTTCCAAAGCCTTCAAATTGACAACTGGTCCATGTTTTGTTTCTGTTTTTTTCATCTATGAAAAGGGTAAGTAATTCTAGGTAGGAGAGAGGAACAAACATTTTTGGTGCTAAGTCTTACGCTAAGTACAGTGCAATTAATATCTCGGTTCATTCGCACTCAACCCTGTGAGGTAAAAGTGAGGACTTTTAAGTAACAAATGCTTTTGATATTCTTCTTTACAAAAGGTAGGGCATGGGATACACTAGTGACTTCCTTCTACCATACAGGGCATAGGGGAAGTAACCTTGAGGGCTTCTGAGACCAAGAGGTCATGCTGCTCCAGGTCAGCTGCTGTTAGCCAGCCCCTGCTGACAGTCACATGAGTGTGTCATCTTGAGAGTAGTTCCTCCAGCCTCAGTCAAGGCTTCCAGTGATTACCATTGCAGACAGCACCTGCAACCTCCCAAGAGAGCCTCAACCACATAGGCCCTCTCCCAGACTCATAACCACAGAGTTACAGGGAATAAAACATGTTTATTGCTTTGCGCCATAAATTTTGCTGTAGATTGTTACACAGCAACAGATAATACAAGAAAGTTCTCCTCTCTGTATTTGGAAGACTAGAAAACAAGGCCCGAAAAAGTTAAGTCAACTGAAGGGAATGATGGAGACAAGATTCAAATCTAAGAAGCGTCACTCCAGAAACTTCTCCTAACCATGAACTGTGCTGTTTCCTCCTCCATCCAGTCTGAGACCTCAAGGCTTCAGGTTCTGGTGTTTAGAAAGACACACGGCTGATGGGAGTAACCTATCTTTTATTTGAGTTTGTTTCGGAAGGCTGGAGATTATAGACAGTCCACTGAAGCACTGATCTTTGTTTTGCTTCCAGCTACATTCAGGAATGAGAAACATCACGGGGAACTGACTCCCCAAGCTTGGCACCATCTCAGAATATTCCATTTTTTTCAACAAATGTTTACTGAGTGCAGAATGAAATGAAGCAAGCATCTTGTCCTTGATTTCTTTATGAGCTAATAAATTACCAGTCAAGGTATGTTACACCCAGTGCTGTGTCAACACTGAGGAAGAACACCTAAAACAGATGGTGGGCATTAGGCAGGATTAATTTCCACAGTGGGCTTCCTGGACATGATGATAATTGAGCTGTGTTATTAAAGACAAGAAGGAGTCAGCAAAATGATGAGGTGCAGTATACTTTTCAGAGAAGAGCAATGTGAATCGAAATGAACTAGAACGGCCAAGTACAGGGTCTGGGACCTCGGGTAAATATTTTACGGTCAGGTTTGAGTTTCTCACGGGCAAAATAGAAATAAAATTGCCTTCAAAAATAAGGTTGTGAATGAAATGCGTTGAAAGATACCAAATCAGAAGAAAAGTGTTTTTCTACAAAGAAAGGACAATCAAGGCTCAATGGCTCTGCTGTGGCAGTGGCTTGGTGTTGAGTTTACTCTCACAAGACAACCTTACACATATTCTTTACCAGCTCTGCCTGGGTTTCATTTCTGTTTTATAACGGGAATTAACTCCTTGAATATTAGTTTTGTGACCACCTACTGCTATCATTCTTGAATTATCAATATTAGAAAGAAACATCTGTGTCATATATGTCAAAATTGGTTAGCCAATCAACAAATACTAATTTCTATCTAGACCCTCTTAGGTAAACCTGGATTGACTTCAAAATATACAGTCAAGTAATATTAGAATTAAAGTTACAGTGAGCATTATGATATTATCTAAACAAAATTAGAAGCACCGAAATGTGGACCATACTCTTAACAAATATGAAAAGCAAAAGGATGTAAAATAAGACTCATTTTTTTTTTAACATGGACATGTTTACGAGGAGACTAGAAAAGGACCACCCCACGAGAGTTCAAGGGATGTATGGCCTTAGGATATGTAATATAGGGGGAGGGTGTCTAGGTAATATGTCTAAGCTAAAGATTTATTGGAGGTAGAGAGTATGGTTAGGGAAGTGAATGACCAGAACAAAGCTATGGAGATACAAGCTGCATTGGAAATCATAGACAAAGCAGTAAGATAAGAAAAACAGATAAAAGGTATAAAGAATTGGGGAATGACACAGAGGAAGATTTTAGCTTCAGAATAGGGGCATATCAGCCAAGACTAATGGTGCTCATGGTTTTTCATGGGCTAAAACAGGGGGTAAAAAACTACAGCCTGAGGCCCAAAGCTGGCTTGCCACCAGACTTTATAAATACAATTTTACTGCCATACAGATACATCTACTCATTACGTCATACCTATGTCTGTTTTTACATTATAGCAGAAGAGTTGGGAAGTTGTGACACAGACCATGTGGTACACAAAGCCAAAAATATTTACCATCTGGCCCTTTATAAAAGAGGCTCACAAACCCTGTGCCAGATAAATAATGAAATGATGAGCTGCATGTTTAGAGCCAGAAAATGAAGTGGGAGTCCTGATCACTGTCTTCGCCTATCTGAAGTCTCAAGATGAATAAAGGCTTGTTTCATATTGTCTCCAAAGGCAGGATAAGGGCCAAAGCACATGAATTAATAGGAAGGAAGTCTTTGGCCCAGACTAACAAAGAATTCCCTGTCTTGTAGAGCTGTTTAACAAAGGGGGAACCATCTTTGATGATAGCCTTCTTTAGATATTGGTAGAGGAATTTCAATGGAGCGGCATCATTCAGCACTGCTGAATAGGTTGAGTGAATAGATGGCTGTCTATCAAATTTAATAATGGCTAATGCTTAACAGAACATGTACTGTGTGTAAAACATTTTCAAACTGCAGTATATGTACACACACACACACACACACACACACATATGCCATTTAATATTTGCAACAACACTATATCACCTTGGGTGGCAAAGAGTTCTAGTCGTGGTCCCTTCTCTCTCTGGAAATCTGTGTTCATAGTTATCCACAATAACATAATATCTGAATTTCAGGGCAGGGTTATAGCTACCCCTTATAGCTAAATGTGGCCATGTGAATATGTTACAGCTAATGAGATATAAGCAAAAATGGTTTGCAACTTCTGAGAAATGTCCTTAAAGGTACAGAGTGTGCCCCTCTCCGACCCTCCTTATTCTTCTCTGCTAGTCTGAGGAAAGATGTGATGGCTGGATCTGAAACAGCAGTTTTAGGTGATGAGATGAACATGAGAATTAAATAAAGTATGTTACATACTCGTAGAAAAATGTTGTTATAAAACCCAGCACCGTGCACAATAAAGATACACCAGTAAATAAATAAACCTTAGTTATCAGAAAACTGTCTGGTTTTGCACCTGTTACAGTGTGCATAGTTCAGATTTGACAGATGGGGGATTTGAGCTGGGACTTTACAGAAAGATAGCAATTATTTATAGCCATGGAGAGAAAAGCAGACTGAATAGAGGGAGCAGTACACACAACACAAGACAAAGGAAGGGAGTACCCAATGCAGAGCTGAGAGCTCGCCCGAAGTTCTCGAGAACATTTTATTCAATCAATCAAAGTGAAAGGTACGCATCGATTTCACCATCATGAGAAAAAACACTAAGGCGATTGTGAAAGATGGAAGCAGAACTTAACAGTCTCACATCTTTACAGAGTTGCTCTGAATGTCTGTGGATGACAGACAGCCAACCTGGGAACAGTTGTTTGCTTATACATTCTCTTCCCCCAGGCTCACTATGCAAAGAGATTAAAGAAGGAATTTGTGCTTTCGTTGAGTCTGTCCTCCCTTTCTCCGTCACGTGCACACAGGGCATGTGGGTACAATGTGCACATGCCCACACACAAACACTGCATGGTACAAGTCAGTCCCCACTGTTTCTTCTTCCAAGTATTTGCAGCTCCACTCCCTCTTGACCTCCTTTCTCTGAACTATTACGATGGAAATTCCATAACTCACAGGAAATAAAGCTTTGAAACATTCCCCCAAGGCACTGGTGTACTCATCTGGGTCCTTGTCCAAGACCACAGAGGTTTAACCCCTCATGGCTTTAACATTCTCCATTAGAAATCTTTCAGTCTGAAATGTCAGGTTTCTGACCCAAAGACCCAGATACCCAGACTTTATAGTCTGTGTATGTTAGGCTTGAGGAGTTGGCTGATATGTAGATGAGAATACTACAGAAGTACTTTCCAACTCATAGAGTTGCCAAAAAATCAAATTAGAGGTTCACAAAAAGGTTGTCCATATTAAGTTAAATCTCAGTTGTAAAAAGTCACAAGGAAAGGAAGTCCTTCTCGTAAATATAGTCATCTCCTAAGAAATAATAAGAACTTAAGCATCCAGATTGAAGTCAAAAGAAGGATGGGATTTCAGTGCTACACTGCTCATGGGACTCACCTCCAGCATTGGATTGTGACCCACTATACCCCGACATACACAAGGTTAACTCACAACGGAATACAGATCCAAAGAGAACGTCCACATGGCAAAACTTCCAGAAGGAAGTTAATGACATTAAGACACACTTGACTTTCTTAGAACACCAGAAGCATTAACCATAAAGGTGAGGAAAAAATGAAATGGGCTTACTCAAAACTTAAAAAACTAAAAAGAAAAGCCACAGAAAAGGAACAGGTTTTAAAATATATTTACCTGAAAAGGGTCTTGTATTTAGAATGTTTTTATTGCTTCTTATTTATACAGATACAATGTGTTCTGATCAAAACCATTCCTCACTTCCTCCCCTCCAACTCCTTTGAGAACCAGCCTGCTGCGTCTTCCTTCCAACTTCATGTACTCTTCTTTTTTTTTTAAACCCACAGAGTCCAGTTAGTGTTGCTAGTGTGTGTGTGTGTATGGTGTGTGTGTGTGTGTGTGTGTGTGTGTGTGTGTGTGTGTGTAGGGTCATCTACTTGAGCATGAGTAACCTACAAAGGGCCACATCCTAAAAGAAAACTGACTCGCTCCCCAACCCCAGCAGCCACAAACTGCTGAATAATTTTTTTAAGAACTACAATAACTTGGGGCTGAAGAGATGGCTCAGCAGTCATGAGTGCTTGCTGATCTTCCAGAAGACCGAGTGTAGCTAAGAACTTACATTCTGATCCACGGTTGGAGACAGAAAGAGAGACAGACTGGGCCTGGCATGGGCTGTTGAAACCTCAAAGCCCACCCCCTAGTGACACACCTCTTCCCCAAACAGTTCTATCAACCACAGACCAAGCATTCAAATATATGAGCCTGTGATGGCCATTCTCATTCAAACCACAACAAACTGCAAGCAACCTGCTTAACTGTAAAATATTGTGCTGAAATCTTTAAAGGCTCTCACAACAGGTTTCAGAGCCTACCTCTACCACTTGCTTAACAGACTGATCTTGGACTACTCAGTCTCACTAAGCCGTGGATCTTCCATCTATAAAATGGAAAAAAACATTATTAGTTTCTCATGTAACCCTAACAATTAACCTTTGAAGTAATAATCCTTCAAAAAAAATAGTATCTTTTCTTCTCATCACAATGAATACTTTCTAGAGTTATCTCATGCATCCTGATGTGGAATCATGTCTCTTTCATTTAAATCACTACCTAGAACTATAATTATAAAGGCTCAACAAATATTTGCTCACTTTCTGCTGCGTGTAGATCATTTGTTTACTAGGATGCAATTGTTTTCTTTAACCTATACTGTAAGGCAACCACATGACTCTGAAAGTTCTAAGGGCTTACTCAGTGACTAGCACATTGTGAAGTCCCACACACGTTGACAAGGAGAGGCATAATCCCTGTATACAGGGCAAACTTAAATTACTACATAGTTATTTATGTAGTAATTATGAGCTAATGCCATAAATTACCAGATGTTACAGTCCAGACAGCCTGAGCACGGGGAGTTATTCCATTTAGTAATGCACACACGGGCTGTGGCTATTCGTGTGTATAACTTGTAATGCAAAAACACACAGATAGGACTGGCAGAGATCAGCATGGACTGGAGCCAACAAGGGGGTACCTCTCAGAGTGTGGCATATGCTTTGACAAGGGCCTACCCTAATGAGGAAGGCCAGGGGGAAAAAATAGCAAAGTAGAGTGAAGTCCCAGTCATTTCTTAGAGTTGAGATAGACAGAAGCTTCTAGACAGGCTTTAGACCATGGTTATCACTTTGCCCTTTCAGAGCATAATCTCAGCAGAGGCAGCAGAACTCAACAGGCACTGGACAGTTCCCACTCCTGGGTAAGGCGGCACATTTTGGAAACACAGACATTGAAGAGAAATAAAAAGCAGGAAGGGCCCGAAACTGTTACCTTAAAGGTTTTGCATTACACATCCCATGAGCTTCCCCAGCAGCCAGCTGCCACCAATTCCCTGGTATAACTACAGGTTCCTATTATAAGTGACTTCTAATTAATTGACAGGTAACATCAACACACCCATTTGCTGAATGTTTCTTCAAGCTAGCATTCTTACAAGTCATTCTTCAATTACTCTGAGTGTCTTCCGAAGAATTAAAAATACATGTGATGAAAACTCAGCCTGGATGAGATAAATTCAACAGAACTGTTCTCCTCTAGCATGCTCTCACATTACAGTTTCTCAGTAAGATGATCCCTATTTCATCAAAAGAAGGTAGGAACCGGCTTCTGCCAACTTCTCTTCATGGTTGTGCCTACTGAACCCTCTTCTGTGGGTCCCCGAAGAGCGATGCCTAAGTTATACTTCATCATCGCACCAAGCAAGATATTTCCCAGATTAAATAACTCCTCAGTCTCATGGGAGCTCTCCCACAAGGCCCTGGCAGATGGGAGGCATTTTAACCCACATATTCAGTGCATTACATGGCCATTTCTACTTCAAACCCGTATTCTACTTAACACTAGCACCAGTGAAGGCATTGAGGGACCCTCTAGTCAACAAGCTAAAAAAAAAAAAAATGCTCCTGCTGCTCATGGATGCCACCAATGACCTCAAATGCTGGGTGGATGCCCGGGCCAACAGCTGACTCAAACAGCTGATGTCATTCCCACGGCTTGTTTTGAGTACAGTTAAAAATGCAAATAGAGCACCTCGTTAAAACTCAAAGTTCATTTTAGCTGTGTGCCTCTGTGATGAGAGGCAACATTATTCATACTTCTTACCTGACTTGGGGAGAAGAGGCGATGAAATTTGGGGTCCCTATTATTTTGTTTGGGGTCTCTTGTTTGTTCCTCTTCAGGCTAACACTTTGGCACTTTTACTATTATTCAAGATGGTGTAACCCCAAGGTAAATATACAGAGAGCTGTTTGCAGAGTTCACAGTCTGAAGTCAGCCAGCGGCTCCAGCCTGTGCGCCAGCCTTCAGGTCCATCCCAAGGCTCCAGCAATAGTGGGGGACAGGGTAACCAGGAGGCAGGTGGGGAGATGGGGCTAGGGTGCAGCAAATCCCAACCCCTGGGTGGTGCTGGCTCCTAATCTAGGAAGTATGGGGACTATGGTTGCCTTCAGTACCATTATTTCAAATAGCAATCGTGATTATACAGTGCCAGGGATTTTATTTATTTATTTATTTATTTATTTATTTATTTATTTATTTATTATTTTTTTTGGTTTTTTGAGACAGGGTTTCTCTGTGTAGCTTTGCGCCTTTCCTGGAACTCACTTGGTAGCCCAGGCTGGCCTCGAACTCACAGAGATCCGCCTGCCTCCGCCTCCCAAGTGCTGGGATTAAAGGCGTGCGCCGCCGCCACCACCACCCGGCTTTATTTTTTTTTTAAGGCAGCTTTTAAAAAGCTATTCTACCACATTTCATACTAATTTCTTAACAAAAGAAAAAAGAAAAGTAAAAGAAACCTATACAAATTATAAAAGTAGTACATTTTTACTGCAGAAATTTTTAAAACAAACAACAACACAAAAATACCTGATAGGTAAAAGATACTACCCATAATACTGACTATATTATATCCTCCTTCTATTTTCTCCCCCTAAACATGTACAATCACCATAAACAGTAGCATTATATTTCTAGATATGGTAGTAGATAATGCCATTATATTCTCTAAAAGAATAGTTTGGGGTATAATAAAATCCGCAGAAACACCAACATTTTCTTTCTTTTTCTTTTTGTTTTTTTTTGGGGGGGGGGGAGAATTAAGGGGCTGTTGTTTTTGTTGTTGTTTTTGTTGTTTTTTTTTTTTTTCTTTTTTTTTTTTTTTGGTTTTTCGAGACAGGGTTTCTCTGTGTAGCTTTGCGCCTTTTCCTGGAACTCACTTGGTAGCCCAGGCTGGCCTCGAACTCACAGAGATCCGCCTGGCTCTGCCTCCGAGTGCTGGGATTAAAGGCGTGCGCCACCACCGCCCGGCTTGTTGTTGTTTTTTGTTTTTGAGACAGTTTCTCTGTGTAGCCTTAGCTGTCATGGAACTTGCTCTGTAGACTAGACTGACCTCAAACTCAGAGATCTGCCTGCCTCTGCCTCCTGAGTACTAAGATTAAAGGCGTGCGCCGCCGCCGCCGCCGCCGCCGCCGCCGCCGCCGCCGCCGCCGCGGCCGCCGCCGCCGCCGCCGCCGCCACCACCACCACCACCACCACCACCACCCAGCAACAATTTCTTTACCAAAGTTATAAATGCCCCTTTCAAGAGCAGGAGATCATGGAAAATCACACTGCTTTGCCTCCCTAAAATCACACACAGGTTCACTTGTTTTGTGTTTGTAAACATTGTTTCCTCTTTGAAGTTATAACAGGTTCCCACATTTCTTACAAGCATTGGACAATCAACAGTTATGATTCACTCATTCACTCATACAATATATTTTTTACAGTTGAGACAGAGTCTTGTCCTGTAGCCCAGGCTGGTCCCAAAGGGAGCCCTACTATCTGAGCTCAAGGGATCCTCCTGCCTCCTTGTAAGGTAGTTAAGACCAACGTTGTGCCCAGCTAAGTGACTGACTAACAACTATTTTTTGAATAATTTGTGTCAGACCATATAACAGGAAATGAGTACAAATGTTCCACAAAAGTATTCTGATGGGGCCTGAGAAGACAGCTCAGTTAGTAAAGTACTTGCCTAAGGATAATAGCTGAATCCCCAGTATTCATGTAAAACGATGGGTGTGGTAGCATGTACTTGTGATCCAGTGATGGGGAGGCAGAGGCTGGAAGATTGCTGGGACTCACTGGTCAGCTAGCCTAGGCTAATTGGTAAGTTCCAGGTCACAGTTATAGACCCTGTCTTAAAAAAAAAAAAAAAAAAAAAGTGGTTGTGGTCAGTGGCTGTGAAATGACACCTGAGGTTGGTTGAGCTCTGGCTTGCACATGCTTGCACATGCTTGCACATGCTTGCGCGCGCGCACGCGCACACACACACACACACACACATACACACACACACACACTGTTTAACTGATATTCATCAAAGGTATATTTGCTAGGTTCAGATGACATTGCATATTAAATTAGGAGAAGCAACAGTTGGAGCTGATGTGACCAAGGCTAGCCTGTCCCATCTACCAACAGACATCCACTTCACTCAAGGTGGTCCAGCCCTAATTCCCTGAGTCTGGACTAGTGACTTCTTTTGTGTCCTGTCCATCACTCCCAAGCTCGTCTGCCTTTCTTCCTGCCAAGCTGCATTCTACCAAGGTTTTCTGATCAGAGTCTATGAGGGTCCCTCTCAAACTATTTCAGAATCCAAACATCCAGAACACTCTCAGACAACACTGAAGGTCCTTGTTCCCAGTGAGACTGTAGCAGGTGTCCAGGACAGGGGCCAGCACCCATTTCATTCCTCACTTCCCACAGCCCAGCAATACAGGCCCCACTGCTAGTCACACCTGAATCTATCCCGGGAAAGACTTTTAAGAACAGCACCCTGGGTGAGGGAGAGTCGGTGGATGGCCACACACCCATGAGTGTATGGGCAGCACAAACTGAACTCAAGTCACCAAGGAAAAAACAAACAAACACAGGACATGAAGTTGGGAGGGAAAAAGGGTGGATTCGGGGGAGGGCTAGAGGGAAATACAATCGAAATACATTGTATGCATGTATGAAATTCTCAAAGAATAAAAATATATCCTTCAAAACAAAAAGCACTCTACCCTCTGAACTGTAGGCATATCTTTTTTTTCTACAGCAGTGAATGACCTTACCTGCTGTCCTGTCCTGTCCTGTCCAGGGTGAGAGATACAGATCTAGTTTCAGACTTCAACATGTGGATAACCAACCATCTTTTGTGGCATCATTCATTGAAGAGGATATCTTTTCTCCAATGTAAGTTTTTAACACCCTTGTTGAGGATTAGATGGCTGTAGATGGGTAAGTTTATTCTGGGTCCTCAATTCTATTCTATTAATCTATGTGTCCATTTCTGGACCAGTGTCATACTGGTTTTGTTACTATAACTCTACAGTGTAATTTAAAACTGATCTTAAATTGTGTTGTGATACCTCTCTGCTTAGGATTGCTTTGATTATTCAGGGTCTTTAATGATTCCACATAAAATTTGGGGTTGTTATCTCAGGTTCTGTGAAGAAAGTCATGGAGTTTTTTTCATGGGGTTTGCACTGAATCTGTAGATTGTTTTTGATAATATGGACATTTTCACAATATTAATTCTTCTAATCCATATTCATGGGAAGTCTTTCCACAGTTTTAATAAATTAGTTAATAAACTGAATAAACAGTTATCAAAGGAAGAAATACAAATAGCCAGTACATATTTGAAAATGTATAAAGCATCCTTAATCTCCAAGAAAACACAAATTTAAAATGACATTGAGATTCTAGCCAAGCAGTGGTGGTGGTGCACACCTTTAATCCTAGCACTCAGGAGGCAGAGACAGGCAGGTTTCTGTGAGTTCAAGGCCAGCCTGGTTTACAGAGTGAGTTCCAGGACAGCCAGGACTGTAACACAGAGAAACTCTGTCTAAAACAAACAAACAAACAATGACATTGAAATTCTGCTTCACTCCAGTCAAATGGCTATCATTAAACAACTAACAACAGGGGTTAGGAAAATGATCCTGTGGGGAAACACCTTCTGAGCAAGTATGAGGACCTGAATTCAGATCCACCATGCCCACGTAAAGAGCTGGGTGTGGTCATAGACAACTATTAATTTTGGCTGTCTCCACTGGAGAAGTGGAGACAGAAAGACCCACAGGGCTAACTGGCCAGACAATCTAACACTTTGATGAGCTCTACGTTCAGTGAGAGACTGTGTCTCAAAAAATAATGTGGAGAGTACGCTTACATGCACATGTACACACACACACACACACACACACACACATACTCATGCACACACAATGTGGTGTTCCGAATGAGAAATGCCTCCCATAGGCTCATGGATTTGAACACTCGGTCCCCACTTAGTGGGCACTGCTTTTTGCAGAAAGTTATGGAACCTTTAGGATGTGGAGCCTTACTGGAGGGGGTGGATCACTGGGGGAAGGCTCTGGGGTTTTGTAGCCTGCCCTTTCTTCCTCCCTGCTTCCTGTGTGTGGATGAAAATGTAATCAGTCAGTTTCTTGCTTCTGCTATATGCAATCACTGACTGCTGTCATCCCTTCCTTGCTATGATGGACTCTATCCCTCTTGAACCATAGACCACAACAATCCCTTTTGTTACCTCCCTTGCTTTTGGTCATGGTATTTTATCGCAACAACAGAAAAGTGACTAATACACATGAGAGAAAAAGAGACAGAGACAGAGAGTCAGAAAGAGACAGGGAGAGAAAGAAAAAAACAAAGACAACACATGCTGACAAGGATGTGGGGGAAGGGAGCCCCTTACATATTGCTAATGGGAATATAAACTGGTGTAACCATTATGACCAACAATATGAGTGTTTCTCAAAAACCCCAAAATAGAACTGCCATATGACCCCACTATACCGTTCCTGGGTATATTCCTGAAAGACTCCAAGTTGGCATGCCACAGAGATGGTTGTACATTTGTGATGACTGCTACACTATTCGTCACACCAAGATGCACAAGCACCCAGATGCCCACCAACAGATGAATAAAGAAACTATGGTACATATACATGATGGAATTTTATTCAGCAGGAAAATTAATGGAGCTAGAGAGCATTATGGTGACCAAATAAAACAGATTTGGTGTTGTGGTGTGAATGTGAAATGTCCTCCATCAGCTGGTATGTTTGCACTTGGTTCCCAGGTGGTGGTGCTATTTGGGAAGGCTGAAGAATTTTGAGGAGGTGGAACCTCACTTTGGGAAATGGGTGGCCAGAGACTTGATGCTCTATGGCCCAACCCCATTTCCTGCTAAGGCCCTGAGTGTGGATGCAATGTAACCAGCTAACCTCCTGTTCCTGCTTTGTCCTCCCTGCCATGATGGAATGATTCCCTTCAACTGCAAAACAGAATAATCCTTTCCCCTTTCAACTGCTTTGTGTCTGGTATTTGGTCCTAGCAATGAGAAAAGTAACTAAAGCACCCAGAAAGACAAAATGTCATGCTTTCTCCTGTGTGTGTGTGTGTGTGTGTGTGTGTGTGTGTGTGTGTGTGTCTGTCTGTGTCTGTCTGTCTGTCTGTGTATCTCTGTGTGTGTGTGTGTGTGTGTGTGTGTGTGTGTGTGTGTGTCTGTGTGTGTGTCTGTGTGTGTATGTGACCTGAAGGAGAAGTCTGAAGGGAGTATGGAGAAGGGAAGAGGAGAGGGTAAAGGAATATATGGAAGCATAAGGATGGACTACTTGGGGAGAAGAAAGGGATCAACCCAAGTGGGGAGGGAGACAGCGGAGGACAGAGGGACGGGAATAAGGCATAATACTACACATGCGTGAAACTGTTATAATGAACTGTGTATGCTAACTAAAAAGTTAACAAAATGAAAAAAAATAAATAATATTCTCTGAAAAACGACTTAACTCCTCATGAAGTATCATGAGAAGTACCTCACGTGTTTGATCTTATTCATCCTTCACAGGCAACATGTCACTATTAGAATTTTCAGCTGGCAGGAAGACCGAAGTGTAGAGAGACTGAACAATTTGGAGTCATGTAGCTACCCACAAAGGCTAAAGTGGAAAGTCAAATCCAGGCAGCTGCCTCCCCGAGCAGCCTGTTCTGTATTACCACCTCCTTACAGGATGAATCATCTCCCCCACTGTTCTTCCCACGAACTGAGACCAATGACCCTCACATTTACATCAGGCACAGTTTGTAGAGGAATTGACGTGGCTGGAACCCAAGAGAGCCTGGTTGAGGCAGAGGAAGGAAGACGGCACTTGTAGCAGGCTCCCATTCCTCACCATTACTGCCACCAGATGATCCTCACTCTAGTGTTCCTCAGGCTGCACTGGAGGACATGGCACTGAGCACTAGGAGGCTCTGCCATCAGGGAAGAGGTTTCATAAATGACAGTTATCCACCACTCATGTGGGCTTAAAAAATGGCAGGGAGCTGTTGTTCAATGGGTACAGAGTTTCGGTTTGGATGATGAATGTTAAGGGTGCTGTGAATGGTGGCTCATACCTATAATCCCAGTACTCAGCTGGCTGAGGCAGGAGGATTGCTGTGAGTTTGAATCTAGAGTTGCAGGCCAGCCTGGGCTATAATGAAGGAAGGAAAGACAAGGAGACAGGGAAGGATGTGGGTGAGGGGAACAGGAAGTGGATAAGGAAGTTTTTATATGACTGTAACTGCACAATAACATGAATATACGCATGCCACCAAACTGAATATTTCTAAGTAGCTAAAAGGTTAAATTTTACTTATTTTGCCACACTTAGAAAAAAAATGTCAGGATACTAATCTTTTAGTAACTACATTGGGAAAGGTGTCTCTGAGACACCTCTGATGACTTGGAAAGAGAGAAATTTAACCTCAAGGGGTCAAGGGAGGCACCATAACACAAGAAAAACCACACGAGTCCCCCAAGTGGCACCCCTCATTCTAGACTGTCTGGACATACTCAAATTCAGAGTCTGGGGTCTGTGCTTAGTAAGAGCTTCCAAGGCTTTGCCTACCTCAAGTGTTCGATAAATCCAAATTTTGTCTTTGACACAACTCATGGGTGTCCACGAACATGGTAAAGACAGAAGAGAAGAGCAGCAAAGGATGCTGGGGACGAAGCTCTCTCCAGGGCTCCAGTTGCAGGTTGTATCCTGGGACCTCAGCTACACCCCTGGGCATCAGCTGACTCACTCCAGCTCACCCTCTGACCTCTACTCAACTGTCATCTCAGAAGCGCTTTGCCTGCTGGGAAAGCAGCCCCTCCCCACCAACCCACGAGTGTCTACAGCATCACTCTGCCTGCGTGTTCCTGGTGCATACCACCACCACTGGAAATTATTTATTTACACGCGTGTCACTTACTTGATTGCCTTGACTAGAACCAGGACTTCCTTCAAAAGTTCAATGGCTGCTTGTAGGATAAACAAACCAAGCAGCCAAATCTGTCGTACTTTGTATAATGAGAGCTTTCTACTCCACAGAGTGATTCACAGGGAAGGCTGGATGAGACTGAGTACGCCAAGGTGCTTGGTGAAGGGAAAGAGGCCACACAGCAATAGGATCATTGTGCTTCAGGAGAAAGAAGGACTGTTTGCCAAACCCCATGTGCCTTGGAGGTCTCTCTCTGTGACTTTGCCCCGGGGTGTGTCTTCTCCTTGCTTCTCCACTTTTTCTAGTCAGAGAACACTATCTACCTGCAGACCATCCAAACAGAATGAAACTTAATCAGTACCAAGGGAAGGAGCTTTCTCAACGTGAGCCTCAAAATATAGCAAGCTATGCTTTTGAAGTCAGGGATCTGCCAGGAGGGCAAACCTAGAGGAAAGCCACAAAGATGCTCGCGGTCCCCGGTCAGCAGTGTTCAACAAGTATGAACTGAGGCCACAGTCTACACGATGTTTCAGGCTCGGCCCAAAAAAAGAAGTGACGTCGTGCAATGCGGAGACATGCCTGAAACAGAAAACTCGATTCAACACGGGGAATCTGGCCCGGGGCAGGCCCAGAGGACTGTCTAGAGTGATCCACGCCTCACCTGAGGTTACAGCTCAGAGGGAAGTGGAATGAGGATCAGGGAGCACCCTACCCTAAGGAGGAGAGCACTGATTACTGAAAGCATTGGGCATTTATTGCCAGAGTACCCAGCATGCTGTGGGGAGGAGAAACCCTAGGCAGAGCAAAGGGATGGAACATGCAACTGGAGATGTAAGCAGCATATACTCTCCTGCAGGCTGTGGCACACACACACACACACACACACACACACACACACACACACGCAGAGGCTGTGCAGACAAAGGGCCCATTCATTGGTCTAGCAGTCCAGAGGGTGAGTAGAGTTTGGCTAGAGTAGAAGCAAAGGACACTAAGGCAAACCAGAGTTCACTAGACTGCTAGCAGGGAGAACTTGGGTTGGGACAGGCCACGAATAGAGAACTAGACAGAGAGATGAAGAGAAATTCCAGCCAGGTTTGATCCACAAGGAATATGCTGATAATTCTGAATCACCCACAGGACTATTCACCAAGCAGCTTCCCTAGCCTGGCAGAGCAGGGTTCCAGCAGAAAGGAGAAACCAGCTAGACTCCCTGCAGATTAGCACCCAATGAAATTTCCAAATCCCAGGAGGAGACATCAGAAATAATGGGGAAGAAAATGGAGGCCCTGGTGGTTTACATAAAAAATGTACCCAATCTGCCCAAGATGTGCTAGGATTCAAAAGATATAAGGCTAGGACAGCAGAAAGAGGCAGAAACAGACGGCTAGAGTATATTATCAAACCGAGACAAAGAACGTGCAGGCTCTTCATCTCCTTCCCCAGCAGCCTTTGCTGGAGCTGCTTCAATCCCAAGCACTCCAGAGGAATGGAACAAATCATACATTTGTACACAGAGAAGTATCTCAGACCTCCCCAGTCTTCAAATGAACCTTCCCCAGCTTTGGTGTGGACTAGGGGATGGAGGTAGGGTACCACATCTTATCAGCACATTCCTCTTCCGGGCTTCTCCCGAAAACCTCCAACACTTCCAGCTTCTGGACAAAGGGAGTGTCCTGTCAAGGGTGAACACAGCCAGCAGCTTTAAGAAGTCGATGGCAGCCAGGCAGTGGTGGCACAAGCCTTTAATCCCAGCACTCGGAGGCAGAGGCAGGCGGATCTCTGTGAGTCCGAGGCCAGCCTGGTCTACAGCGCTAGTTCCAGTACAGCTCAGGCTGTCTCAAAAAACCAAAAACAAGCCTTTAATCCCAGCACTCGGAGGCAGAGGCAGGCGGATCTCTGTGAGTCCGAGGCCAGCCTGGTCTACAGCGCTAGTTCCAGTACAGCTCAGGCTGTCTCAAAAAACCAAAAACAAACAAACAAACAAAAGTTGATGGCATATTAGTAGTTGGACCCTTAGATGTGATGGGTCTAAGATGTAAAAAGGTGGGCTGGAGGGATAGCTCAGAGGTTAAGAGCACTGACTGTTCTTCCAGAGGTCCTGAGTTCAATTCCCAGCACCTACATGGTGGCTCACAACCATCTGTAATGAGATCTGGTACTGTCTTCTGTATACATAATAAATAAATAAATCTTTTAAAAAAGATGTAAAAACGTAATAATTGAGTCCATCTCAACCATTCATGTTTGTATACTGCAAAACCCACACAAATGGTTCAGGCCCTCCCTTCTATTTCTGCATCCTCAAAGGCATACATCTTCCTTTCAGCTCCTTCAGCAACCTCAAAAAGTGACACTGCCCATCTCCTTTCTTCCTGTGTGCTTCTTTTTGCCCTAGGTACCTTATAAAGTCCTGCCTTCCTCTTTTCCACAGTGACCTGCTCTACAGTCACCTGGGAATGAATTCCTGTAGAAAGAAGGAGTAAAAACAGTTGGAAATGAGGTGTCTTTCACCTGTAGGGAAGTAAGCAAATACAATGGAACACTCATACCCAGCATGGCAGGTTTCATTGTTTTAACAACTTGAGACTGGATAAATTTACCTTTAAAATTCCTTTTATTTCATTTTGTTTTTATACCTCTATTTACTGTTTTGTCATGTAGTGAAATCAAATCAACAGCTTTGCACATGCTAGGTATTTTAATTAGTTTAGTCTATTGTGTGAAACATCCTGACTAAAAGCAACTTGTGTTTATTTGGTTTCTATTTCCACATCACTGTTCGTCACTGAAGGAAATCAAGACAGGAACTCAGACAGCAAACTGGAGGTGGGAGCTGATTCAGAGGCCACAGCGAGGTGCTCCTTATTGGCTTGCTCCTCATGGCTTGCTCAGCCTGCTTTCTTATAGAACCCAGGACCACCAGCCCAGAGATGGCCCCAACTACAATGGACTGGGCCCTCCCCACTCAAACACTAATCAAGAAAATACCCTACAGCGCAATCTTATTGAGGCATTTTCTCACTTTCAGATGATTCTAGCCTGTGTCAAGTTGACATAAAACTAGTCAGCACACAAGGCAAACACGTTGCCAACTCACTGAGCTACATCTCAGGACGGTCACACTCTAAAATATAAATAGACTGAGAGCAAAATACACTATGAACTCATTAGTAGAAAACAAAATACAGCTACATGAAAGCCTAAAGTGTATCTTTATGTGTATGTGTGCACACCAATATAAACGCATAGAGAAGTCCTTAAGAATGCCCACCAAATGGCAGCACAGTAGCCACACTTGAAAAAGAAACCAGGATGTGGTAAGGATTAATTTGCGACTGGTATGCTATGTATAATATTTATATTCTTCATGAATAAGAATACACTCACATATTGTTCTGTGATTAAAAATAAATCAGGAATATAGTTTTTTCAAACCTGAAATTCTTGTATGAACTGTTTCTCCTGTAGAGCTTGGTTTTAACGAGTTAGACAGAACTGGGAAGGCAGTAGAATGATTTCCTACTTCAGCAAGCATTTGTTTATCCTTTTTATCTCAAGTGAAGGCCAACATCGCTAATGATTGCAAATAGCAGGGCCACTCCTGCACCACCCCGTCCACTCCCACACACGGCTTCAACTATCACCTCCATGGATGACTCCCAAATGCCTCTTTCCAGAAACAGCCACTCCCTCGCAACAGTCCTCACTTCCCAACTTCCTGCCAAGTAGAGCCGGCACACTAGCACAAGGCCAGAGTCCTCAGGATTCTGTTCTTCCACCTAACTTCTTTACTCCTCTCGATTGGCACTCTTCCCTCAGGAATGCAGAGAAACACTTCCCAGTCATTTTTGGCCCTTCTTTATCCATGTCCCCATTCCCAAATACTTTGCTAATTGTCACCCTCAGATTTATCTAAAAAGTTCTTCCCCGTTGTTAACTGCTTTCTGTTGCCAATGACCCCACCCCGGGACACATTCTTTTCACACTAGACCAGGGCTACCTAAGAAATTTTCACAAGATCTCAGGAATATATGTATATCAAACAGGCATACAAATCAGTCAAAGAAAGAAATGCTTTGGGACACATTCAAGTTTACCATTTAGTAAAGATTAAACCAAATTTGCATACAAATGAGATGGATGTTCATGTATTAGTTTTGCACAAAGAATTCAATATTAGCCAAGTATTGGATATTACAGGACATAGAGCATCTTCAACATTTTTTGGAGTTAACTGGTATTTTACTCTTTTTTTTTCTCTCTTTTTTTTTTAATTTTTATTTTGCGATACAATTCAGTTCTACATATCAGCCACGGATTCCCTTGTTCTCCCCCCTCCCGCCCCTTCACCTTCCCCCCAGCCAGCCCCCCATTCCCATCTCCTCCAGGGCAAAGCCTCCCCCGCGGACTGAGATCAACCTGGTAGACTCAGTCCAGGTAGGTCCAGTCCCCTCCTCCCAGGCCAAGCCAAGGGACCCTGCATAGGCCCCAGGTTTCAAACAGCCAACTCATGCAATGAGCACAGGACCCGGTGCCACTGCCTGGATGCCTCCCAAACAGATCAGGCCAATCAACTGTCTCACCCACTCAGAGGGCCTGATACAGTTGGTGACCCCTCAGCCATTGGTTCATAGTTCATGTGTTTCCGTTCGTTTGGCTATTTGTCTCTGTGCTTTGTCCAACCTTGGTCTCAACAATTCTCGCTCATATAAACCCTCCTCATTCTCGATAATTGGACTCCCAGAGATCCACCCGGGGCCTAGTCATGGATCTCTGCATCCAGATCCCTCAGTAGTTGGATGAGGTTTCTAGCACGACAATTAGGGTGTTTGGCCATCCCATCACCAGAGTAGGTCAGTTCAGGCTGTCTCTTGAGCATTGCCAGCAGTCTGTTGTGGGTCTCTCTAGCACTTTGTTTCTTCCTATTCTCATGTGGTCTTCATTTACCATGGTCTCCTATTCCTTGTTCTCCCTCTCTGTTGTTGATCCAGCTGGGATCTCCCACTCACCCAAGCTCTCTTTCCCTCGACCCTCGCCCTTCACTACCCCCACTCATGTCCAGGCTGTTCATGTAGATCTCATTCCATTTCTCTGTCATTGGGCGATCCCCATGTCTTTCTTGGGGTCCTGTTTTCCAGGTAGCCTGCCTGGTGATGTGATTAGCAGTCCAGTCATCCTTGTTCCACATCTAGTATCCTGTTATGAGTGAGTACATACCATGTTTGTCTTTCTGAGTCTGGGTTACCTCACTCAGGATGATTTTTTCTAGGTCCATCCATTTGTCTGCAAACCTCATGATGTCATTGTTTTTCTCTGATGAGTAATATTCCATTGTGTATATGTACCACATTTTGTTTGTCCTCCATAGGATGAGCATTTGAACACTTGGTTCTCAGTGGTGGCATGCTGTTGGGACTGACTGTAGAATTTTTGAGAGATAAAGTCCTGCTGAATGTAGTGCTTCAGTGAGGGTGGGCTTTGTGGCTTTAGAGCCTAGCCCACTTCCTTTTCTCTGTTTCCTGTACCTGGATGAAATGTGATCTCTCTGCTTCCTGGTTGCCAGGTTGGCTCCTGTTCCTGTTGTCATGACTTCCCCACCATGATGGACTGCATCCCTGATGGACGGTGTCTCCTGGGGACTGTATGCTAATAACCCCCTTCTACCCTAAGTTGCTTCTTGTCAGGTTATTCTATCAAGCAACAGAAAGGTAGCTAGCACAGATGCCATTCTCTACCTTATAATAAGCCCTAGTAATAGGTACTGTTGCCTCAGTTTTAGCTATTTTGAGACTGAGGTTGAAAATCAGTAGTCAAATTTTGAAAAGTCTTGAAGCTATTAAGTGGTTGGGTTTTCACGTGAGCCCATATTATAACTGCAGAGCATATGGTTTTTATGGCATATAGTTGGACCTTTCACAGATCCCCGCCTTCTCAAAAATAAAGCACATACCCCCTATGCTGTGCTGATGAAGTTCTACACCCCAAGGTGGGTCTTACCTTTATAACAATGGACCACACCCTGTTAAACACTACAGTAAATTTTACATACTCTATTTCACTTAGTCTCAACACAACCCTAAGACCCCAAGACCCAGGTATTATAACTATACCCATTCTACTAATTCAGAGATGGATGCATATAGATTTAAACTAGCTTGATTTGTAAATTAGTTGTTATCTCAAAATAATTTTTAAAATAGCTTCAGGGGGTCAGGAAGCTACAGAGCTGGATCAGATCTAGGCCTGCCTGACTAGAGAGATATTTAGGAGGTAGAATATGCAGGAATCACCACTTGTACAATTAAGCAAGTATTTAGTGAGGATCTTTGTTTCAGGCTCCATCTGGGGTAAGTGTTGGAGGAAACACAGATGATCAGCCAGGAAGAGTCCTGCCAACCTTCCCCAACATGTAGCCTATAGGAAAAGACAAAATTCCAGATGCAAAGCAGTGAGAGCTCAGCAGGAAATACTCTCAGTGGTAAAAACCAAGGTATTAGTGGGAGTGAGGGTCCAGCTTCAGCAAACCAGCTGGTAAAGGCTGCCTTCCTACAGTGCAGAGTACAGGGGAGACAGCATTGGGGAGATACTACTTCAATTTGGGATATTGGTTCTGGAGAGATGCATCATGGCAGTTTGATTGGCAGCTCTGGAGCCCAGGCATGAGGCAGAGGCTGCAGCTAGCTTTGGCATCATCACGTATCACAAATGTGAGGAACCCTTAACACAAGAAAAGAGAAGGCTTCAAAAGCCACCCTTCTTACCTGGCCAACTAATCTCCAAGCTTTCTAAGGACTGGTCTACTTCTCTGGCAGGAGGATGACCTTTCCTTCAAGTAAGTCACAGCCTGCCTCCTCCCCACCCTAAGACAGAGATCCTGCTCTATCCTCAAGCCATTTAAAACTAAGCTAGAACTAAGATGTTTGGTAAGGACATTCAAAATTTTTAGGTATTTGTACCATGGCTCCCTTCCTGGACTGTAAAAGGACTGAAGGCAAATCCTGGATGTAGAATGAGACATTCAGAAAACATCATTTCAGAAGCAGCACCCAAAGTACTTGTCCTAGTCACTGTTCTATTGCTGTGAAGAGTCACCATGACTGAGGCAACTCAAATTAAAAAAAAAGCATTTATTTGGGGGCTTGCTTACAGTTTCAGAGACTTGGTCCATTATCATCATGGTGGGGGTGGGGCATGACAGCACTCAGGGCACTAGAGCAGTAGCTAAGAGCTGCATTTTGATCAACAGTCAGAAAGAGAGACAGTGGCCGGGCGGTGGTGGCGCACGCCTTTAATCCCAGCACTCGGGAGGCAGAGCCAGGCGGATCTCTGTGAGTTCGAGGCCAGCCTGGGCTACCAAGTGAGCTCCAGGAAAGGCGCAAAGCTACACAGAGAAACCCTGTCTCAAAAAAAAAAAAAAAAAAAAAAAGAAAGAGAGACAGTGGGCTGGGTTTTATAACCTCAAAGCCCACCCTCAGTGACATACTTCCAACAACAAGGCCACACCCCCTAGTCCTCCTAATCCTTTCAAACAGTTCCACTCTCTGGTGACTACACATTCAAATATAAACCTATGGGGGTCATTCTTATTCAAACCACCACAGTAGTGCTCTATTAAAAGAGTAACAAAGCAATAAATCAATAATGAAGTATTTATAAGAACTAGTTACTCCACATGAACCTGCACAGCTTCCTCATACCATAACATCTGACAACCTGGGCATTCACCCAAGTTTTCCCACGAGCCTCTGTGCTAAAGAGAACTAGCACAAGGTAAGCAGTTCCCTCTCCTTACACAGTCTACTTTTATGTGTGGGAAGATGCTGCTCAGTTCCAATCAGCCATTACCTTCAGAATCCTTCAAACTGAAGAAAAAAAAAGTCTGCAGAAAGAAAAAGTGAGAGTGGAAATGCTTTATAAAAGAAAGTAGTGGTAATAGAAATGTCTTTCCCATCAGTCAAGACACAGGGATTTAGTCAAGCCCCTTTTACAAAGAATTACCAAAAATTTACAACTTATAAATGATTCCTCTTTTTTTATGCTCTATGTATGACTCTTTTATTAGCAAAAAAATATCTGAAGTATTGAGAAAGGGAAAGACATTCTGTTATCTTATTTCATAAGAAATTGTCATGTCCTCTCCAGTATTCTCAACCGGCTCAGGTCCGCTTGGGTTGGCAACAGATGGGAGGGTCTTGCTCACCATAATCCCTATCAGTTGGCACAGTCCATCTAGTACCTGACACATAGTAGGGACTCAAAATGACCACTGAATACCCAAGTATTGAATGAATGAGGATATTTTCTCATCATAGTTTTTAAAAATAAGTAGAATGCAAGTGGCAAGGATATGTGAAGAAGATGGAGAGAAGAGGCAACCAGCCTACTCCTTAAGGTCACCTTCAGATTCTCCTCAGCTCATTTACAAAGATGCCACAGAGCAGCCAAATGTTGAGGTCAGTTTCTCATATCTATAGATGTTGATTTTTTAAGTTTCATAGCTTCTCCTTTCTATGTATCTTAGGAACACATTCTTAAAGACGTTTCATCTAAACTAAAATTTGACACTGAATTTGGCTGGTGGTAGATTCTAAGGTATGTTCTGGCCCAACTTTGTTGCCCAGGTTTGCTACCCCATTTTCAATGCCTTCTCACTCTTGAGAAGGAGGCATATACTCCCTTTTTCAAATCTAGTGCCTCAGCAGCTCTCCACGCTTCAAGGTTGGTGTCTAACTAGCTAATGGTGAAGTTCTGATGCTGCTTATCTCGTGACGATTAGAGAGAAAGGGTGCCCTCAAAAAACGGATGGGGGGAGGAAATTCCATTTTCATCTCCCAAGCAGGCAAACTTAGAGATTACCCTTGATTAACCAAAACGTCTATTAAAAAAAAAAAAAAAAAAAAAAAAGCACAAGCCCCAGTTAACCAAGCCATAGCATGGCTGCATGCTCCCACCTGCCTCCCCCAGAAGCAGAGGCCCAGCTCGTGGCCACATCTGAAGCTGCCTGCCCTTTTAGAAAAGCACCAGGGATCTCCTGGAATTCAATCTATGCACACTCAGGAGCCCTGGGCTAATTTTAATTCTGACCTGTAGTGACCATGGCTCTATTAGAGCTATTTTTGTTTCACTCCAAAATAAAACCTAAAAGGGCTCTAGATTAGCATCTCTGCATTGGAGACATAATGAATTAACAAAACGATAACCAACTGCCTCTGCTTGGCTGCGAATATGGTTGACCAGTAGGACATTTGTTAACAAGACACAACACGGCAGTAGATGAAATACGAAAGTGCATAAATCATCTGAAGGCATTGGACTAAATTCAGTTCTCTTCCATTAAAAATAATCTGGAATATGATACTACTTTTTCAAAGGATTTAAACTATTTTAAGCCAAAAGCCAATGTCAAACTCACTAGTAAACACAAAAGACATTTCTTCAAGCTCAGGACTAATATAAAGAAGCCCAATGTTTTCACCTTTAGTTATTAATATGCTGAAATCTTTGTAAAAAGAGAAATAATAACTTGAGGATAACATAATTCTTTACCTACAAGACTGAGGATAATCTACTATAGAATTAAGTTAATTAAGTAAAAAGTACTAATATATTTCAAGAAGACAAAGTTTGAAGAGGGACATGTTGGGGGTGTGGAGGGAATCAGAAGAGGAAAATAAGGGTATGTCCAATTTCATTGAGTCCACATATAAAATTCTTAAGAATAAAGAAAAATAAAAAATTAGAGTTAAAAAAATATTAACACATTTCAAAACTATGAGTAAGAAAGATGGGATTTATAAGAATTCAAGTGACAGATTAAAAAAACACTTGAGAAGTCAAAAAAAAATGCCAGGACAGAAGAACCAACTATGAGAGATTCTGAATTAATAAATAAATTTATTATACTTCCAACCAGAATTTCGAAAAATGTCTAAGATTTTGGCAACTGTCTCAAAAGTTAATGTAAGTTAATTGTAAGACTTTATAAGGAGGAAGATAGACTGTCTGAGTAAGTACAAGCATTTCCCCTGGGAGATATTAACAAATATTATAAGGCCAACTAAAAATACATTAAAAAATCAAAGGACAGACATCTCAGACCTAAGATTTTTTTTTAAGTATACAATATGTGATTAGGAATCATTCAGGGTTAGGCAATAAATAATACTGCAAAATTTTTAGCTAAGTATTCCTTTTATTTGTGTGTCTGTATGTACATGTTTGTTCGTATTTACTGCTTCCTTCCAGAGACCTCCTACAGAGTCTAATCCTCCCCACCTGTTGTACATAATACACTGCTGAGGTCCCTGGTTGTCAGTTAGTTGGTAAGGCTCCATCAGAGCATGCACAGGCCACTTGACCCCAGTTTTTCTGTACATGTATCTGTGTGTCTGTTCTTCTTTCATTTCCTCCCTGCCCCAGCCCAGTCAAATCCCAGACACCCTGGATGGCAGAAAGAGATGAGGGAAATGGTGTAATTATCTTATAATCTCAAAAATAAAAATGCATTGACATTTTTTTCTTTTTCTTTCTTTTTTTTTTTATTTTGCAATACAATTAAGTTCTACATATCAGCCACGGATTCCCTTGTTCTCCCCCTTCCCGCCCCTCTCACCTTCCCCCCAGCCCACCCCCCATTCTCACCTCCTCCAGGGCAAAGCCTCCCCCACAAACTGAGATCAACCTGGTGGACTCAGTCCAGGTAGGTCCAGTCCCCTCCTCCCAGGCCGAGCCAAGCGTCCCTGCATAGGCCCCAGGTTTCAAACAGCCAGCTCATGCAATGAGCACAGGACCCGGTCCCACTGCCTGGATGCCTCCCAAACAGATCAGGCCAATCAACTGTCTCACCCACTCAGAGGGCCTGATCCAGTTGGTGACCCCTCAGCCATTGGTTCATAGTTCATGTGTTTCCATTCGTTTGGCTATTTGTCTCTGTGCTTTATCCAACCTTGGTCTCAACAATTCTCGCTCATATAAACCCTCCTCTTTCTCGTATTTACATTTTTTTTTTTTAAAAAAAAAAAGCAAACCAACAAGTGATTATGGGTTGTCTGGACACAACTGGCGATATCTACAATGTAATTCCTACATAAAAGGTTCACTGGACATAGTGACGGGGTGGAAAAGTTGTGAGCGTTAAGGGTCAGGAAATCTGCTGTGAGAGCGTGTCTCTTAGGAGTGACAGAGACGCTGCATCTGTGATAACTCAACTATAAAGCTGCCTAAACAAGACCTGAAGAAGTGCAGCACCAATAGACACGCTAACTGACATGGAAGAGAGAAATCTCCTGGGGCCCCACGCGGCCCAACCATAGACAGAACAACAGGCAGTAAAGGAATGCCGGGAGTGGGGGAAACAGTCTTCGTCTTCCTCAGGGATGAGCTCCCGGTCGGCTAGCCAAGTGGTCAGCCCTGACACCAGATACATACAGGGAAAACTCAATCAACTGGGCAAGTTGTATTCGTATATTTAGTTGTGTGTGTGTGTGTGTGTGTGTGTGTGTGTGTGTGAGAGAGAGAGAGAGAGAGAGAGAGAGAGAGAGAGAGAGAGAGAGAGAGAGAGAGTAATAATAACAACGAAAAGAGGCCATGATTTTGAGAGGGACAGAGGGGCTGGGGTGGGTGCACAGGAGGAATTAGAGGGAGGAATGGGAGGAGGGAAATAATGCAATTTTTAATTAAAAAATGAATATCTGAGAGATGAGTATATGAAAAAATAATCATCAAGGAACAGATATCTGGCAATACAAATGGTAAACTTTTCATTAAATTAAAAACTATCATGGGCTGTCAAAATGGCTCATCAGAAAAAGGCCTTACTGAGGAATCCTGGTGACCTGAGTTCAATCCCCAAAACCCAAGTAAAGAAGGAAAAACGAGAGCAGATTCTACAAAGTTATCCTCTGACCTACACACACACACACACACACATACATACACATACACACATACACACACACACACATACACACACACACACATACACACACACACACATACACACACACACACATACACACACACCAATAATAAATAAATAACTATTTATTTATTTATTTGTTTGTTTATTGTTTTTAGAGACAGGGTTTCTCTGGGTAGCCCTGGCTGTTGTGGAACTCACTCTGTAAACCAGGCTGGCCTCAAACTCACAGAGATCTGCCTGCCTCTGCCTGCTGAGTGCTGGGAATAAAGGCATGCACCCCCATGTCCAGCTAATAATAAATACTTTAAAGCATCATAAAACAAGATAAAGCACCGTAAGCATTTAAAACACGTATTCTTACATTTACTTCTAGAGCCACATAATAAGGATAGACATCATCTGTTCCTTAGTGATGGATGATGTTAACTGAGGACACACACTATGGCATACAGCAGCATTAGCCCACCTGGAGAAAAAGAAGCCCTAAAACCACACACTGAATGTTAGCAATGTTAGTGTAGAACTCTAGGTGAGTTTTTTCCCCCCGTTATCCAGCTTTTGAACTTGCAGTATCCAGTAATCAAGAAAAATGCTTGTTGGAGATGAGAAACACAGAAAAATACTTGCTAAAAATATGGTTATGGTCGGGGGGGGGGGCGGGGGAGACTGTGGAAGGGAGAGAAAAAGAAAGAAGACCAAGGACACAGAGCAAAAAGCATCACTAAGTAACTGAAAAAGCAAACGGGTCAAAAAATAGATAAAATGCCTTTCATTACTTTTAGAGAAATGCACTTTCAAACTATAAAATACCAAGCTTTGGCAAAGGTTAAAAATGAGAGACTTGAATCTGTCACTAAAACATCATTTGGAAAGACCATTCTTATATATTATTAATAGAGCTGCAAATTGGTACCTCTTTTTTCTTTTGAGATGGGGTCTCATTATGTTGTCCAGGTTGGCTGCAAACTCCAGGGTTTAAGCAACCTCCCTACCATGATCTCTTGGGTACCTAGGACAACAGAGTCTCTTGTTAAAAGTACCTTTTGAACTATTAATTTCACCTCTAGGACTTTGTAAGCTAAAGAGAGAATCAGAAGCTAAGCATGGTGGTGTGTAACGCATAGTCTGGAAGGCTGAGGTGAAGGATTGTTTAAGCCCAAGAGTATGGGCCAACCTGGGCTACTTAGGAAGATCCTACCAAAAAATGAAAAGTTAATACTAATAAAAATTGTGGGAGAATGCGATCCATGGTAGAGTTTTGCCTAGCATATACAAGGCCCTGGGTTTAATCCCAGTAACCAAAAGAAAGGGGGAAGGAGGGAGGGACGGAGGGACGGAGGGAGAGAGGGAGGGAAGGAGGGAAGGAGGGAGGGACGGAGGGAGAGAGGGAGGGAAGGAGGGAAGGAGGGAGAGAGGGAGGGAGGGAGGGAGGGAAGGAGGGAGGGAGGGAGGGATGGAGGGAGAGAGGGAGAGAGGGAGGGAGGGAGGGAGGGAGGGAAAGAAAAAGGAGGGAGGGAGGGAAGGAGGGAAACTAGGAATTTGGTCAATAGTTACACAGAAATCAAGTGGAGATTAGCCACCAAACACCCAACAGTGGGGGATGTAGACACCTTCTATGGAGCCACCACGTGAAGAGGCTGGCTATGGTGGTGCACACCTATAAGCCAGCTACTCCCTATAATCTCAGCTACTCAGGAGGCATAAGCAGGAGAATAACAATTTTGAGGTCAACAGGACTGTACAACAAGGCCCTGTCTCAAAATAAAGCAAAGGGCTCTACCTGTCCTTTAGTGGTGGAGGACATAACAGAGGAAGAGGCCTGAGATCAGTGCCCACAATGAGTAGAAGGGGCTGATAGGAACCCAGAACCACCTCGAGGTTTGAAACTATTTAATGGTATTGGGGCTTTCTCTGTGACAGAACGTGATGCAAGGAATCTAGCTTCTAGAATTCAGTGTGATAGATTCACAGGGTGGTCTCAATTCCGATTTGGAAAGCAAAAGTCTAACTCTATCTCTCCTCAGGTAGGAGGCTTTGGACAAAATGTTGAGTTTTCCAATGGTCCATTTCCTTCAACTCTCCAGAAAGAGGGCCAAATTTGGATGCCTCTCCTTTCCAGTCTTCTATTCCGAACTACTGTACGGCACAGCTCAGAGAGTAAATCATAAACAGATGTACAACGTGTGCATTAATAATTAAAGGATGAAATATAGGGACTGGGAGGATAGCTCAGTCAGGAAAGTACTTGCGGTACAAGCGTGAGGACCCAAGGTGGATCCCTGGAAACCAATGGCAGTGGTATGTGCTTCTAATCCCAGAGCTGGGGAGGGAAAGACAAGCTGATCCCTGGAGCTGGCTGGTCAGCCAGCCTAGCTGAATCAGTGAGCTCCAGGCTCAGTAAGAGACCCTGGATCAAAAATAAGATGGACAGGGACTGAGGAGGACACCCAGCATCAACTTGCAGCCTCACAAGCATGCATATGCATACATAATACCCTGCACGCACCCCCTCTACAAAGATAAAACCTAGAATTTCAGTTGTTAAAATGACATTTGTATTAAAGATTGTTTTAACACTTAAACAGGTGACATACTTTAAGACATGATTGCTGGAATGGTGACAACTCTTCAAAAATGCACAGCACGGCTAGAAATAAGCACACTCTGCTGTCCTCTGTAACTAATTTGATCTGGGTTTGCCTGTCTGGGATGTGGACACTCTTCACCTGCTGTCAGCCATCCCAGGACTTGACATTGGAGAATCCCCAGCCATTCTCAGCCAGCACTGGGCAGTCAAAAAAAAAAAAAAAAAAAAAAAAAAAAAAAAAAAAAAAAAAACTAGACTCAAGAGGTGTCATTGGAGAACACACAAGATTGCCAGATTGCTGCTGCTGCATTAACCTCCAGAAATGCATCACTGGAAAGCTTCTTGCACATATGCAGCATTCCATGCAGATTCTACAAGTTCCTGTCTTCTTCTCCTAGATTCAAAGGCCAGCCCCTGTCTGCCATGGTACCAGGGATCAAACCCAGGGCCTCATGCATACTAGGCAAGCCTGAGGTTGCGCTGAGCTATATCCTCAACCTTCAATTCAAATCATAATGGAGCATATTTATTTCACAACTACTTCTAGTTTTACTAATCTCTACCACTGTGAGTTTTAAAATCATGCCCAAGCCACAACTGAACGAAAAAAACCTCAAACCCAGTAAGCCAGGCTGAGGCCAGAACAAACCAGCCTGCTGAGCAGTGAATCAGTCCAGACCCCAAGCAGCTAACAAAGAACTCAGGCTCTGCCTTGTCCTCTGAATTCATTCTGCCTTTGGGAGTGAAGAAGTGGAGACAAAATCTCATGCCAAGAGTCTTTCACTTCTGTGACCATTATCCACCTCCCAGAGATGGACAAAACAGGCTGATGGGAACACGGCAATTCTTCCAAGCAAAAGTTTCACTGGTAAAAGGCTGCTCATCAATGAGGTCTGTTCTTGTGTAGAATAACAAATGAACTGACGCTTTCTTTAGAAATGTCAGCTTTTGAAGCAAGTCCAGTGATATCCAAATTAAAGCGTGTTACATGATACTTTAATCCCAGATGTGTATTGCATGCACTGGGTCACATGTGTTTTTCCCAAATGATTTTCTTTCCACTCCCTGGATTTTCCATACTCGGTAATATTATATAGTTTAAACTTACAATGAAGTCATCGAAACAGAGTCTCTCCTTGCTTCTGCCTCCTCTCTAATTCTGAATAAAGAAGTCCCACTGTTTAATTATTACAATGTAGCTAGCTGTCAAGAAATAAAAATACACAAATGCCAGCTGATGTCCGGATGTGGGAGCACCCACAGACAGCCCCCCTGAAGGAGACCTTCCATAGTCATTGCGAGTGATGGGTACAGAGCCTATACCCTGATCACAACAGAGTCACTATCAAGTAGAGAGATATACCAGGTTCGAGTCTGGCTGACACCAGCTGGCCAGTATGGTCTACTAACGCTGTCAGGATTGGGCTACTGTGTTTTGTTTCCCTAGGTACTTTGATCTCATCCCAGTTCTCACAACCTCCATGAAGAGAGAATGCCATGTGGAGGAGGGTGCAGGGGGTGGGGAACAGGGCATATTACACCTTACAGCTAGAGGGCAGCGTTTATATTATATTCTGAATTTGGAGCAGAATATGGGTTGAGGTTGCAGGGGGAGGGGGAGGGCTGCAAGTGTCATCCTGTACCCTGCTGGCTGGCGGGCAGGAGGGAGAAGAAGAAAAGTCTGGTAGCCTCTGAAAGCAGCAGCCGTTCTCCTTCTAGGCCGAACATGAGACCTCAGAGACCTCAGGCAGGTCTAGCTACTGAGCCCCTAGGAAACAGTCCTGAATCAGTGCAGGGAAAAGAAAAGGTTAAATTAGTTTCCTGCCATACCACTGGGTATAAAAAAGCTCAGGGTGGTCAGGCAGTGGTGGTGCACACCTTTAATCCCAGCACTTGGAAGACAGAGGCAGGTGGATCTCTGTGAGTTCGAGGCCAGCCTGGTCTACATAGTGAGTTCCAGGACAGCCAGGGCTACATAGAGAAACCCTGTCTTGAAAAACAAAACAAAACAAAACAAAACAAATCTCACACTGGCTAATATGTGTTGAATTCTTACTTTTACATGAATTTATCCCATTCAATTTCACAACCTATTATATAAGTAATACTATCACCCTCCACTGTGTACCCTCAGGCAGTCTGACTGCATGCATATCTTGCAGAGGGACGGCCACACCAATTATTAGCAGTAGAGCCAGGATATAAACAGTACAAGCAGCCTGCCTCCTGAGCCCAAACTTATAGAATGTAACGAGGGAAAATCCAGAGTTACATTTTCTTTCACATTTAAATCTGTGCATTAAAGATCACACATATTCTATCTTTACTTAGGATATAATTCTCCCTCCACATTAATGCTTCCTGTCATGCGAAATACAAGGCAGAGCCCCAAAATATAAAGCAAGTAAACGTGGGACTACTCAAGAGAAGCAGAATAAAATGCTGAGATCTCCATGGCCAGCACCTCACTCACCAGAATGAGGCTCCAAACCCTCTCGGAACACTGTTCTAAAAATATAAAAAATAAAAACACCTCGTCCAAATGATTGTCTCCCAGAATTAGACACTTGGGACTCAAAAGAAGCCGTGGCATAACACTGACCATCATCAACAAAAACCAAAAGAAATAACAAAGATACTCCTACTCGCTGTCATGAAGGACCTAAGAGACCCTGATCCCTGCTCTGACACTAAACAGCTCCAGTCTGAGTGGCAGAGGGGTCAGGGGAGGTGGAATTTGGGCTTGGAAGGAGAGTCAGGAATAGGCAAATCCAATAAACAGGCAGAGGTGGGACACAGAGCCAGCGGGGCACCAGGGCCAGCAGCCTGTGGTGAGGAGGGAGGGTCAGCAGGAACAGAGGTGGGAGCAGAGTTGCATGCAGGCTCTGCTCACCCAGCCTGCTCCTCAGGCTGCCGCTTGTCACACAGCGACAAGAACTTACCAGGACTTCAAGAATCAGTATTCGAAGGGAAAACAAAAAACAGCTACATCGCCCTTCTCACCAAATCAAACATTGCCTTTCCCTTACACACAGAAGCATGCCATTCAAAGGGGAAGGCTTCAGACTCTCCAAAGGTGCCTGCTTTGGGGATCGTGGGGTTCCTAGTGAAGAGCACCAACAGATGTGGACCCACTACACAGCTGTACCTGCATGAGCAGTGGGAGCCTGGGCAATACTTAACCTCTGAGAGCCTCAGACTTCTGTCTGCTCCTGCAGCACACAGATGGCAACACACAGGAGAGGCAGGCTAAGCTCTTTAATACACATAGAGTACTCAGAGGCGGTGCTGCAGGCAAGGTTCTTGGCAAAGGCTAGCTCACTGCTCTCTCACGTGGTTAGCTTCAACCTCCCCCTGAAGCACTCTCCATTTTCTCTTCCATGCTGTATTCTGGTTCCCAAGCTGCTGTGACAAATGACTACATACTGACTGAATTAAATAACACAAACTTGTTACTGGACCGGCCCTGGAGGTCAGAAGTCTCCGACGGGTTACAAGCCTGTTCCCTTCAGCAGGCTCTAGGAAAGAAGACCTTTTCTTGCCTTTTTTCTACCCTTCAGGCTGAGGATCAAACCCAGAGCCTCATACATACCAGGCTGGTGTTTTACCTTTAGCTCTTTTTATATCGTGCAAAATACCTCTCTACAAATTCTGGCCCTCCATCTCCCTCTTATAGGGGCTGTGTGATTAGAATGAACCTACACAGAAATCCAGGATAACATCTTACTTTAAACATACCTGCAGACTCCATTTGGTCATATAACGTGATATATTCACAGGTTCTAGGGACTCACCCTTGAGTATCCTTGACCTCCCACATATACCTCCCAAACCCCAAACTACAGACTTTCACAGAGAAGAAACAATAATGCTAGTAGCTAACTTGTGGAATAGTTAGTATATGTTACACAAGGGCCTGGGCAACTTGCTTTGGGTGAATCATCTAACTGGAGGCTTTATCTTTAATTACCTTACAAAGCAATCATTTGTCCAAGGTTACAGAACTGGCTGGGGGCAAGACTTGAGTATACTCAGGTAAGTTTGGGTCTAGATACTTTGCCTTCGACCAGAAGAGTATCTGAACCTATCCTTTAAGCCATGCTACCTGGTAGGAAAAGACACAAAGACCATTAGGAGACTTCAAGACAAGAGGTACTCACGTTCCCTGGCTAAAGAAAGGGTCCTGCAGAGTCCTTGGTGAAGGGAGCACACAGATGGCAGAGCACTCCGAACATGCCCTCATGCAAAAGAGAAACTTTGGGGCTGCCAAAAAGCCAAGAAGAAGCCACCTGAGGTTTCATGGGGGTAAGGAGATAGAAGGAGGCCTCTAGCTACAAGTCCCCGGTTCCACAGGTATCAACGGAGTCCAGTTGTATCTCTACTATCCAATATCCAAAAATGACCTCTTCCCTTTCCAGTCTCACACAGCCAATGGCTACAATCCAAGTCTGGCTGGCCGAAGGAGGGAAGGGGCAAGCTACACGATCTGCTGTGCATGCCTAGTGAGGTAGCTTGGGTAGTCAAAACTTTCAAACCTCAACCACTAAACAATTTAGCCCTGGCCTTATCTGAAAATTTCCAATGAGCTGAATTGAAGTGATTAAGCTTCATCCAGCTGCTTGTATGGATCATGAGCTCAAAGTCAGATGCAGGACAGCACAGTGGTCAAGAGAATGGATTCTGGAACATTCTTTGATTAGTCTTGGCTGTGGCTTTAAAGCACATTAATCTTCCGTTACCTCTGTTTTCCCATCTTCAAAATGGACTTAATAACAGAAGTATACATTCCTCAACAGAAACTGAGAAACCAGCCAAGACATATAAAAGTCATTTTAATTGTCTCCACATGAAGAGTGCACGTGTCCAATACTACATAATGTGTCTGTCCATTGTTTCTGAAGTAAAGACATATGAATAGCTGTTACCAGCTAAGAAAAGGAGAGACTATTGCAAAGTCACATGAGGCTGGACCAAGTTTTGTTGCCAAACCTATAAATCCACAGAAGACGACAGGTAAGGAGTCAGATCTCTAGCGTTTCTGCCCAATGCTGTAAGAATGAAATACATTAACAGATGAAGTGTGTGGAACACCGTCTAGTGTTATTTTCATCAACATAGACTAGGAAGGGGGCTATCAACAGGAAACTTGAAAGATTTCATTTGCAAACCAGTTCCCTTTAGAGATGAACTCTGTGGAAACAATTTTCTGGGGCAGGACTTTCTGAAATGATGGCAATGCCCTGGATTTGCACCCTGTGTATATAGCCACATGAAGCATCCAAGCACTTAGATGTGGTTAATTTCATTTATTTTAACTCATTTAAACTTAATCATATGTGGCTAGTGGCTACCATATTAACAATACAGCCATAGAGAGCTATGCTCCCAATCTGACCCATGAAAACCTACTTAAGCCATAACTCAACTGAATTAGCATTGAATTAACAAGCCTGAACTCTGCATCCAGGAAGCAAAGGGGATGCGGGAGACTCTTAGCTTCCTTGCCAGGCCTCACAGCTGGTGCACTTTGATATATCCTTCCTCTTTTTTTCATTTCCCATCCCATCAATGCACAACTCTTGTCTTCCCCACCCAAGGTTCACAAGGCTACATGCTTTTCTAAGTGCCCTCTGTACCTACCATCACTAGCCCCCAGGAAAAGTGCAGGGGCCAGGACTGAAGCAGCTGCCAACACACACACACCTGGAGAACAGCCACACTTTATGAAAATGTCCTCTCTACTTACAAAACTCCTCATCGTTTCAATTTTCCTTTATTCATTTAGAAATGTGTAGCAAACTACACACAGCAAACAAATGCCATCAAGTATAAGATGAAAGGCCAAAGAAACATGTAACCAAGAACTATTACAATAGAAAAAGAAAACCAACAACCTTCATTGGACTTCACCCCCATATGCTGAAGTATGGAATTTTTTTTATAACAAAGGTCAAATCTGGAATGCATCAAGGAGCTTGTCTTACTAGAAGGACTGGGGAAGAATGACCCTCCACCTTAATTTCACCTCTTATCTGGTCTGGAGCCAAAGATGACCAGGAGGCACTCCTGAGCACAAAGCAAATCACCCCTGAGGGGATGTCAGTGAAGGATATGCTGATGGTAAATGCTTCCCTAAATCCCTTTGGTTACCCTAACTCCTCCCAACCAGAGCTTTGCTCTGCACAAACCGAAGTCGTAACATTGAAAACCTGCCCATAATTATTTCTAGAGAGCTTTCCAGGTGTAAGTATCAGACCAGGAAAGTCACAGCAGATACCTTGGGGGGGGGGGGGGAGACATCTACACAAATCTCACAGGTCCATTGAGGTAAGAGGCTACCGGAATCAAAGAGGAGGGCGCTGGCTCTTTCAGGTTGGGGCAACAAACCTGAGAATGAACGCTGATCAGTTTTCAGAATGGCCACTGGGGAGACTCAGGGAAATCAGTGAGGAAGAAGAAAACATATTCCAGAGCAATGCTTCTCAACCTTCCTAATGCTGTCATCCTTTAATATAGTTTCGCAGGTTGTGGTGATGCCCTCCCCATCATAAAATTATTTTTGTTGCTACTTCACAACTATAATTTTGCTACTGTTACAACTCATAAATATCTGTGTTTTCCAATGATCTTAGGCAAGCCCTGTGTAAGGGTCTGTCAGCCCTAAAGGGGTTGCAACCCCTAGGTTGAGAACCGCTGGTCTAGAGTATACTGCCAAGCATTCATCAGAAAAGCCACAGTTATGTACAGTAACTGAGGGACAGCTGCCTCTTCCTGCACTGACAACTAGGAACCAGTACTGGCGTCTATGGAACCACCTGCAACCACTCCCCAGACTGGTGTTCAGCTATTCCTCCGGGATTCCAATGTTCCTGGTTTTAGCTGTGCCTATTTGTGGCCTTGGCTTCACCCTGCCCCTGCAGAGGGCTGCTTCAAGAAAGTCAAGGAAACCCACCAATGTTGATGAAATTATGAACTTATGTACAAAAAAAAAAAAAAAAAAGTTTTTAGCAAAGTCAGCTCTAGTTATATTCAGAGAGCTTATTTTTAAAATAACACTGAAATCATTTAATGATGGGTATTTCTTATATTAATTGATTCAGTCCATTGAACTAAGTGTGCCTTTGCTTAAATGTAGGAGGGGAGCGTATTTACACTATGCACTTAGCACGGACCATCGCCAAAGAACTGTGTGTATCTTGGTTATCTAGAAGGACTTTGAAGAAAAGGCATAGACAGTCATTCTTGAAGTCATCAGTAAGAGTGAGACGGGTCCTGTACTGTATTTGTATTTCCTAGGACTCTGCAGATAAATCTCTCCGGAAACAAAGTCTGAGAACTTTCCTTGAAATAACGCGCTGAGTCCCGCCACTTGAAAAGGACTCCTACTTTTCTTTGTGTTGGCCACTTCCACACTACACACACAGCATGAAATGGTGAGCCGAGGCAGGGGTCACCGGGTGACCTCCAGCCTCGCATATCCCGAGGGATGGCTGCCTGGGCTGTCCCCTGGGAGGCGGGAGCCGCTGGGCCACCAGGTACAAGAAGTCAGGCTGCTGCTGGGCGCGACTCCAGCCCCGAGAGCACCCAGGCCAGCTCTCCGGGTCCACAAGTCCTTGGGGACCCAGCGGCAGAGTTGCAAGCTCACCTTAGATCTCCAGCCAGTCGTGCGGCGGGCCCCAAATGCCGTGTCCCTCGGGGACCTCGTCCGCGCGCGCGCGCGCGTCGCAAGAGGCGTGGGGCGTCCCGGCTTTGGAGTGTCAGCCGCACCGCCGATGCCCAGGAGCGCGCAGGAGGCGGGCAAGTGCCCGGGAGCCCGGCGGGGCGCGCCGCCGCCGCTGTTCACCGCTCGAGCCCGCTGCCCGCACCGCCCGCCCGCCCGCCCGCCCGCACTCGGGCGCAGCCCGCGCGTCCTTCGCTCCAGCAGTGCGCGCTGCCCGGAGCCAAGCGGAGCGGGGCGGCGCGGGCCCCCGCCCTGGGCCGGGCTTTCCCAGAACTCGCCCGCGGAGTGAGAGGCCGCGAGCGCCTCCGTGGGCCGCTGGGCGACCAGGGGAGCGGCTAGTGCCTGGCCCGCCCCCGACTCTGCCGGACGGGGCCCGCCCCCACCACCCTGCCATCCCGCCCTGGCAGTCCAGGCGACCCTCGCCTGGCACCCCCTGGCTAAGGCGCCCAGGAGCCACTCTCTGGCTCAGGCCCAGGAGGGAGCTGGCGACAGCTACGCCCAGGTCACCCTGCTCCTGGGAGAGAGGGAACTCTTCACGCCTCAGGGGCGGAGGTCCTCTTGCACTGCCTCAGCTCCTGCAGACCATCTCTGGGTGACAGACCTGGAAACCCAGGCCGAGGTTATTAAGTGACTTGACCAAGGTTTCCCTAATAGGTGTCAGCAGCGAGACTCAGCTCTGTCGTTCATCCATTCATTTCATGGGTACTTGTAGAACACAATCATTGTGCTCAAGACAACCAACCCTCTTGCTTATGCGTGACCACCCATTCCTGTGACCTCTAAAAAGCGCCCATATGTTTGGTTTTTCGAAGCGAATCTGGAGATTTTTCATAGCTGCCAGCAGCTGCCGGCTAAACGTAGAGCATCCTTTGCTACTGGCAAAAGTTTTATGCCCTGTCTGCAGTTGGGAGAGCCAGAGACCCAGAGAAAAACCCAAACTCCTCCCGTTTGCCTAACCCTGTGCCTTGTCCTTTGTTACCTGTTTTCCAGAGGCCCTTGGCCTGACACCACTTCACACATTCAATCAGAACTGATCCTTTTGGCTCACATCTAGCATCTGTCTTTCCCTTGGACCAAACCAACCCTGGACACCACCGTCATAGTCTTTTTCCTCCACAGCTTTAATTAACGCAGAAACCTTCATTAATCTCTGTATCCCCCTCCATACTAACTCATGGGAGGAGACCAACATGCTGTAGCTTTTGTGAACCACACAACAGGATATGTCCAGCTCCCAACCTCCCTCAACTCTACCTTAACTTCGCTGATCTATGTATCTGGATCATGGCTGCCTCCCACAGGCTCTGCTCTTGCTCAGCTTAGGTCTCTCTTGAAAAAGATCTCCCCTCCTTGGAGCCTCTAGAGCACAGGAGAGGTTGGAACAAGAATGCACGAGACAGCCAAAGAATTCTGCCCATAAGAAAAAAATCTGCCAGCCCTATCCTTACACTGTTTTGCTGTTTTCTTACGACTAGGATTTTAATAAAAACTAATGTTACTGCTTCCCACTAGCGCTGGTTCGGAAAGCCTCAGCAGAAGGCTTTGGGGGAAATTCTTTGTTCATTAAGCACTTAGGATTTTAGTTTTAGATCAAAGAGAAATAAATGGTCATTTACCCCAACCTCAGACTTGGACAGGTAAGTGGAGAGGGGTAGCAAGAAATACCTTCACTAACAGATAAGCAGAGTGGACTTTTATAAACAGCTTTGTGCTGTGATTTTTAATAGTTCATTTCATAAATCTAGTAATCCAGATATCATCATCACCGGGCACCCCCAGACTTCCGGTTGGTTGTTCTTTCTTTTAAATTTGTTGTGGGAATTAGATTGATGCAAAGTGATGGATTTACAGGCAGTCAACATCAAGTCCTCCACCCGAGTCCCTGCACTAGTGAAAAACCAGACAAATGTGGGTCCCATAAGCAGAAAGCTGATCACCCAAGTGTGATGATCCACAGGCCCCGCCCCTACGAAGGGGTGCCTTTCCCAAACCTTTGCAAAGAAAGGATCCAGATCAATGTTCCCTGCTCACCCCCTCTGTAAATGCCACTGGAGGGAGCCTAGTCCCTGAGGCTGCCTCACCGCATTGGAATGTCTGAGCTAACAGTGCTTCCAGAGGGTTCATTGCTCCCTCTGAACAGCACTGCCCAGACTTTCTGGAGATTTTAATTCACTCCGCAACCTTGCCAACAGTTGCATACAAGGTGCCTTTTTTACACCCCGCTCTCTGTTCAGTCAAACATGCAGACCATCTCAGGGGTACAAAGGCTCCATTCAAGACTTTTTCAGAAGTACAGCGTATAACCTCTGCGCTGTGGGTTGCTGCCAGCCATTATCTGCAGGAAGAAAGACTGTCAGATAAAGCGCCTGAGAATCGGAGAAGCGCTGGACAATTTCCATGGAAAATTCAGTTCAGAGAAGCGAGTCGGCATCTCAGTACAGACCATTCTGCACAGTAAACAACAGCTTCGAGAAACACTACCGTGAAAACCGTATCGACATGGAGTGCATCTGTGTTGGAAATTGCAGAAGAAAGTGCAGCATCTTTTTTGAAATTGTTACAGAATAAATAGATCAAACGGCGGGAATGGACTTAAGGGGCAATCCTTAAAACTAAGGATTTAAGTCATAAAAATCATTCCCAGCAGGAGGCCCCACACCCGCTATGCACATACTACAACAAAGAGATGGGCCCTCTGTAGCACTCAACAAGGCAGCCGTGAGCTAACCTGCTCTTAAACAAGCCCGGAGGTTAAGGACTGAGTGGTCAGTACAGACTACTACAGTGATTTGTGTTAAGCTGTTGGGGAGAACACGTTTGCTGAGCCCCTGGGAGGCTGAAGAAGGACTGAAGGTACAACCTTGCTTTATGAAGAGCTGTTTCCTCCCTCTCCAAGACACTGACTGCGTAGATAGTGCAGACCTTCCTTCCTAGCTGGCAAACAGGCTGGAGAGTTCTGACATCAGGAGGGCCTGATCCAGGCTTCCTAGAGTGGCCTCATCTGTGAAGTTCATGTCGTCAAACAGTTCCAGTTTGTTCGCTGATTTTTCCAATTGGAACCTTAGAGCTGATTCATAACCCATCCCATTCTTCAGTGGCTCTGCAATTGATACAATAAATAAGTCAGAAAACAACAGAGTGTCAGCTAACACTGAAGAGGAACTAATGCATGCCAAAGGAATTCTTTAAACAGAAAATAAAGAGCCCAAACTGGTTTTTTTAAAGAGATTAATGAACAAGAAATCCCTTCATGAATGCCTACATGTCGCTGCTGCTGCCATTCCTAAACCCTGTCATTAATAATCGCCATCTAAAGCACAGCCTACTCTCAACCACTGCTGCCAGATAGTAATAATGAGGTAATAGCAATCACTCAGTGACATTCTTGTACTTTTTTACTCCTGGGGGAGTCACTGCGCTTTATCCAGGCTTTGCTTTGTTGATGGCTATTTACATAATGGTTTTTGCCTGTATTGTTTCCTCTCTGGTGTGTTTGCTCTGGGTGCCAGGATGAGGGCAGTGAACAGAACAGTCAGCAAAAGTCTCCACCTTCCTGGTACTGATATTCTGGCAGGAGTGGATCTAAACAAGTCAAACACGCAGCATAGCAGAAGGTAATACACGCCCTCCGCTGCTTCTTATATACCATGTTCCTTTTCCTTGTTTGCAAACAAGAAGTCTGAGTGGAGCAGTTCAGAAAAGAGGAAACAACTCATCTCTCTTTCTCTCTCTCCCCCTCTCTCTTTTTCCCTCCCCACTTCCTATAAAAGATGGAGCAGGCCAGAGAGAGTGCTTAGCAGTTCAGAGTACCTATTGCTCTTGCAGAGGACCCAAGTTCACTCAAGCCCCTCATGACTGCCTGTAACTCCAGTTCAAGGGATCTGACATTCTTTTCTGACCTCTTCAGGCACTAATGCACATGTAACATGCCTTCACTCACACACACACACACACACACACACACACACACACACGCACACACACACACATACACACACACATAAACTCACACATATGCACACACACATATACGCATGCACATGCACACAAACAATAAAAAGAAAACAAATCTTTAAAAAGAGAGAGAAGATAATTCTTTAAAAAAAAGAAACAAAACCCCTCAATAATTTATAGGTTAAAGAAAAATTATTTTAGAAACCGAAGTACTAGAACTGAAAAACAATAAAATAACAACATACTACACACACACACACACACACACACACACACACACACACACACACACATACTCACCAAAAATGTTGGCTATAACTAAAGCAGTATTGGTGGTAAATCATAACTTTCTAATAGTTGCATTTATCAGAGAAGAAAGGTCTACAATGAGTTACCTAAGACTCAATAAAAGAAACTAGTTATAAAGTGACAAGAGAAACAAATAGGAGACAAGACATGAAAAAAATATTAATTAAAAATAAGAAAACTGAAAAGCAAAACCTAGAATCTTAAAAGCAAACTGTTAGTAAGTGTAGGAGGAGTTTCTCTGTGTCCTGGCAGCCACTCTCAAATAACCACACAGATACTTAATATTAATTGTAAATGCTCAGCCGATAGCTTAGGCTTGTTTTCAGCTACCTCTTACAACTTAAATTAATCCACTTCTATTCATCTACATGCTGCCTGGAGACTCGTTTACCTCATGGATGTACTTCCCATCCTGCTTGCTCTGTGTCTTGTGGACTCCACCCTTCTTCTCCCCAGCGTTCTCTCTGCCCCAAAAATCCTACCAGCCAACCAGCTTCTTATTAACAATAAGAGCAACACGTCTTCACAGTGTACAGAAGAATTATTCCACAGCAAGTAAGACTAAGATTTTTTTAACTATGTAGAAATAAAATGAAGGAATAACCACACAGTCTATATGTATTAGAAGGTTACTTAATGCCAGATATTTAAGTTTTAAGTACTTGGCATGAATTCACTCCTTTGAGTTCTACAACAAAACTATGAAATAAATGCTACAGTCATTTCTATTTATGAGAGAGGAAGCTGGGTCACAGAAGTATGGAGCTATTTGCTTGGTTCATAAATACCTGTAAAAGAAATCAAGTAGTTTGGTTACAGGTTTCTATTCTTTGCCATTAGGCTAAAGATGGTGGCCATAGTGAGTTATAGCCAGAAGATCCCAGCTGGCTATGGAGAAACATGGAATACCACTCATTTTTTTTTTTGAAAGAAGTAAAATGGGAAATTTGCCATTTAGCTTTGTTTTTGTTTTTTTTTTAAACAAATTTACTTAATGATAAGAAGTGTGAGTCCTTCAACTTTGATCTTTTTCAAGGTTATTTTGATAACGTGTGTCCCTTACACTTACATTTGAATTTTAAAATCAATTTGTGTAAAAAGGAAGCTGTTATTTTGATAGGGGTTGTATTGAACCTGTAGATTCATCTGAATCCATTTGTGTCTGAAGATAAAAGAGTGTGGAAAATTTTTTCAAAAGATGTAAAAGCCTATAGTCTGGGGTGTAGTTCAGTGATAGAATGCTTGCCCAGTACATCTAAGGCACTAGATTTGATCCCAGCCAATAAACAAACAAATTTCTTCCTCATTATCCTCGACCACCTCTTCCATCACTCAGACATAACCACTTAGGTACCCTCCCAAGGTTCTTCAGTGCATATTAGAGTATCTTATTTGATATCTTATTAATCACCTGCCATATTACATGGACCTTGGCATTTCCATCTCTCACTATATGTTGGAGATTGTCCCGTGCCTGCACATAAAGTACCGCCTTCTTCATCAATACTGTGTTTTATTCTTTAGCCAGGCCATTATTTACCCATCCAGTCTCCTGCTGATGGAAATTAAATTTGCTTCCAACCTTTATTACAAAAAAAAAAAGTGATGAACAGCCTGGGCACATATCATTTCATCTCCAGATGAATAATATTTCTATAGTGTAGAGTGCTAGAAGTCCCCACTACTGGGTCAAAAGGCTTCAGACGTTTTAAATTTAAAGGCTGATGCCAAATTGACCGTGATAGAGGTTGTAACCATTTATATTTCCTCTGGCAATGTATGTGAGACCTTGTTTTCCCTCCTCTTGGCCAACAAAGTCCTTTTCAGACTTCTTGAGGCTATTCCAGCAGGGGCTGTTGGCATTCCCTGCTGGGTGTGTCATTTACCTTGGCATCCTGCCTCCTTTGTGGGAGGTTTGCTGGCCAGGGTATCCTTACTAGAGATCTTTCCACACCTGTTTGGCCTCCACTGTATTCGGCTCTTTCGCTCGGTGTATTTAAGGGCTGTATGAGGCCTATTTTCTTTCAACTTTTAGATGATATGATCATTTTCCTGAGTGTTTAAAGGCCCATTTCTTCTAACACATACACAAGAGTCAAGATGACTCCTGTAGCAAGCAGGTAACAATACAAAAGCTCTAAAACTTCCAGTTTTAAAGAGAGACTAATTAGACAAATTTAGTTCTAACTGTATGCTATGGTCTGAATCTGAAATGTCGCCTAATGGGCTCGTGCTTGGGCTATGTTTCCCAGCTAGGAGCAGTATTTGAGAGGGGTGCAGAATCTTTGGGAGGTGGGTCCTAGCTCGTGGGAATAGGGAAGGACTCCTGGAGGTCACAGTCCAGCTCTTCCCCTGTCCCGCAGTACTCCTGCTTCCTGGCCTCTGAGGTGTGAACAGCTGCCCCCCTCGTTTGCTCGCTGTCACGGACAGGGGAGCTGCTCCCCTCTGGCTTCTGTGCTGTGATGCTCTGAAATTCTCAGAAATCGTGAATCCAAAGAAACTCTTACTGTTTCCATCAGATAGTTTGGTCACAAAAACACAAAAATAATGACTACACCATTTAACCTGCACAACCACAGGGAAAAAAAAATGAATAAAGTGAATTGCAAAGAAAACTTGGAAATGAAAGTTGCAGCTTGCATAAGATGTGAATCATTACCATCCTTCAGAGAGCATCTTCAAATCAGAAAAATAGAAAGTAGGAAAACTATATGAACAAATAAAAGCATTCAGGTTCCTATTTTATATTCTAGAAACGAATAAATGAGATCCACCCTCACCCCTCCCATGGGATAGGTTTTTACACAAACTACTTGGCACAAGAAATAATACTCCTTCAAGACTGTGAGAGCAAATGTTAAGATGAGAAGTTGCAATGTTTCATACCATGTTGATGAGAGTCTCAACTGGTACAACCACGTGCAGAGTGATTAGGCAATATCTGGTCTTGTAGAAGATAATCTTACACTGCAAATCCAGGTTCATTTCTATGTCTATACACCAGAAGAATTTTTAGAATTCTAGAAATTTCTAGAGGAATTTCATGTATGCATAATGAGATACACTGTGAGTTCTTTGCAGTTTGTTTAGGAATTTCCCAAACAAAATTGACAGACTGCAACATACCTGAATGTCCACCTTCTGGAGATAGATGAATATAAATGTTTTTGCTTACTCATGAGATAAAATGCTATGCAATGTTTGAGTGCCACTCCCTTCTTATTATGAAGTGGAAACTGAATTCATGCCTGGGCCCTAGGTCTCTAGAACGCACAGTCCATTGTTCAAGCTACCATTCAAGGCTCTCTCCACACCTTATGACACCTTTCTGGCTACTGTAGAACACAGTCCACCAAACAAACAAACCAACAAAGTCACCATTTTCATCAGATCTGCTGTGACCGCTTGCAAGAGACCACTAGTGGACCTGTTGACTGCTGATGTCCCTTCCCTCACCTGAGATGCTAGCAGTGTCTTCCTGCACTTCCCACTCACCTGTATGCAAATCCACCCTGATTATTTGTAGCATCAGGGTCCTGGGAAGTACATAAACTGGAAAGGGTTGACGGAAGGGGACAGCTGGTTGTCCTCCGTGCTGGGCGGAGACTCTCTGGTGATGGCTGCTTTGGAGTCACTACACTCCTGTAACTCCTTTCTTGTGCTTTGTCAGAAAGTCCAATAAACTCATTGACTCTACAAGAGAGATTGTTGGAATTAGTTTGTTTTGTCTTTGGAGCCGTAGAGAATGACGGGGTGGACATTTGTTTATGTGTCTCCTGGGAAGGAACTCTCCAGCATTAGGCTCCATTTATTCCATCAGGCTAAGAATGTACTTAGTGTAGTCCCTATGAAGTTTTGGATCAGCCCATTCTGCCACTTGTGATCTGCCATGTTCAGTGAGTAAGCGACTTCCAGAAAACCACCATACCATCTTTCTCATGAACCACACCACTGCTCATTTTTCCCACTGTGATTTCCAATAGTATTCAAATAGTGTTATAAGCACACACTTATTTTGCATTATGCCTGGTGAGAGTTAGATATCCTTAGACACTTGAAGGTCATTATGATGTTGGTGAGCAAATTTGTGCCAAAGAAACAAGAGGGGCAGCCAGTGTGGTCATCATTACTTACTATGTACCAAACCCTAAGCATTATCTATATACCTGAGCCATTGAGTCATGAGCCTTTTTTTTTTTTTAATTAGCAGACTGAGACTTACAGTGGGGGGTGGCCCACATTTACACAGCTAGTAAGTGGAAGACCTACTTTTCTAAGTCAGGATTGATGTATTGCCTGTGAGGTAATGTGGTTGTGACGACATCTGTCACTCCATTAGTCCCCGGAGTTTATACAGTTGATCTGGCCAGTCAGGTGTCCCCTTCTCCTCTCTCATGGAGACATACGCATCTCTCTTGGCATGTTTATTTTCCCCAAAGCTGTGCACTCTGTAGAAGCGGACTATTCGTTCATGAAGAATCCACATATAGCAGTGCCCCGGTAGAGCCTCCAAGCAAGCTCTCAATGCCTGGGTGTGTTTTCCTGACACTGTTGGTGGAGCCCCTAACCTACCTGTCCCCCATCCCCATTGCAAAGCCCACTTGAACAACCTGCCCTTCAGATACAGCTGTTATCTGATTTCATGAAGAACTCTGAATTCCTAGTTTCAAGCTCACAGAAGGGAACTTTGGAAGATGAAGGGGCTGTTCACATGTGTGTGGCCTGATGGAGTCGCCTCTTCAGAAGAGCTGAAGTAAACTCAGGGATGGTGGGGGCATGAAAGAGAGAGAGAGAGAGAGAGAGAGAGAGAGAGAGAGAGAGAGAGAGAGAGAGGGGAAGGAAGGGAGAGAGAGAGAGAGAGAGAGAGAGAGAGAGAGAGAGAGAGAGAGAGAGAGAGAGAGAGAGGTGAGCCACAAAGCCCCAGAGATGAGATAGAGAGTGATAATTGCTGAAAGATCTAAGGTCTCCACTGTAAAAGTAGATCTGATAGCCAAACCCAGAGCTGACGGCAGGGAGCGAAGTGGGAAATGAGTAAAAAATGAGAAAATGCCAGTCGTGTGTGGAGTTCCTTGTTTGCACTTAGGGACACGGATTCAAAGGTCTCTCATCATGGCAAGTGTCTCCCCGTGCCTGGAGAAATATTAGACGCCTTTTAAGCTGAGTAGTTCACACCTAACAGCAGCTACCTTGGGCACAGGTGACACTGTGCAAGAACCTGCCTCTGAGAAGCGAACACCACCATTGTCATTACATGGGGTTGCCAAAGGGACTCAGATGACTTTTCCAATCCCTTCCCTCCAACCAGGAAAACCTGGGACAGATTCTTGCCTGGTAAGTGAGACCAATCCCTGTTCAGTTTTAATTTCACTCACTGACTGAACCAAAGTATGCAATAGAGAGCAGGGCACTGACCAATTCAAAGTAACACAAACAATCCCAGCTCTGGGAAGGCAAAGGCAGGTAGATCTCTGTGAGTTTGAATCCAGCCTGATCTACAGAGCAAGTTCCATGCTGGCCAGGGCTACACAGTGACTCTGTCTTGAAAAACCAAAAGCAAGACAAACAAGAGTAATACAAATCCATACTTAGTGTGGGTCTATTTTACGAAAGTCTTTTAACACCTCTCTCGCCTTCACTTTGATCTTGACCAAAAGGCTGAGACTTGAGCTCTATCCTAAAAAGGATAAGCAGCTTAACCTGTAGGGTTAACAGCTTGACATCCCTCTTGGACCCCCGTCTCTGATCTGTGATAAAGCGTTCCCAGGACACAGTCTCACTGTCTTTAGATTGTATTTCAATTTTGCTACACAACCAACTGCTGCTTGAGAGTCTGTGTCCCTCCAAACTTCACGTTGGAACTTAATTGCCAGTACAACGTTATTAAAAGCAGGGTCTTCATGAAGGTTCCATCATCACGGACAGAAATAGTTCCTTATAAAAAAGGCTGGAGGCTGGAGAGATTACTTACGGGGCTCTAACAGTGGTTAAGAGCACTTGCAGAGGACCTTGGTTCAGTTCCCAGCACCCACCTGGTGGCTTGTAACTGGTTTTTAACCCCAGTTCCAAGGTATCAGGTGACCTCTTCTGGCCTCTATGGGCACTGCATGTGTGTGCTGCCCAGACATACATTCAGGCAAAACACTCTCCCGCCTGCCATGTGTGACCCTGCCAGAGACTGATAAGAAGGGACCATATAAACTGGGAGCAGAGAGGCAGCCCCGAGACACTGGATGTGCTGGTGACCAGATGTTTGTCTTCCCAGCCTCCGGGACAGTAAAGGAATGGATTTCTGTTACCATTCTGTGGATTTTCATCAGGTGCGGAATACCTGGGCATCGTGCTCTTTCGTCATGGCTTTTGACAGGCTGCTGTACTTCCCTGCTGGTTCATTGTCTGGCTCCCTTGTCACCATGCTGGCAGTAAATGGCTCCACAGATGTCACCTGAAGGCATGAATGAATAAGAGAGACCATAAGTGAAATTTAAAATTTACAGGTTCTATATTGATATATTTCTAATTATAAGACAAAACATTGATTTTTAAAAAAATCAGTAAAGTAAAAAGTTATTGCAAACATTTCAAAAGCATTCATTATAGATTTTAAAATATTCACACTGGTGCCTGAGTCATCCACTGGTAAACACTTACATCTTCATCAACTACAACTACCCCCTAGGTATGGTGATAAATTCCGGATGGGTGGGAGGTGGGAGGATCATGTTGTTGAGACAAACCTGTGCTACATAGAGAGACCCTGTATGAAAACAAAACAATAACAACAAAAAGGCTTAAAACTTGAACAAACTCCTACATAAACTGCAATACCCTTAAATAAATTATGCAAACATACTTTCCTTTCTTCCAGTGAGTTGATGTTTTGGACCATGACTCCAGGATCTTGATTCTTATCACGTGACCCAATCAGTGAATAAAGTAAAGCAAACTCCCCCCTTCTGTGACTGAAGAGGCCAGAAACCTGTGAGGGATATGCAATGGCTGCTTAGACCCCTTGCTGGAGTAGTCTGTTACCAAGAAATGGGAGCCCACTCCCACCCCAGCAGTAACACAGAAGTGCAGGTGTTTGTTGGAGATTTGAGGACAGTGTTAGTTTCCTGTTGCTGATGTGACAAATTACCATCGACTTAAACCAACACACATGTGTTATCTTAGAGTTCTAGGGGTCAGAAGTCCAAGTTCTGTGTCATCAGACTGAAGGCAAGGCATCAGCAAGACTAATCCTTCAGGAGGGTGCAGAGGAACCTGTTCTTAGTAGCAGTAGTAGTAGTAATAGTAGTAATGCAGTAGTAGTAGTATTTTATCTTTCCAGCTCCTAGAGACTGCCTGCTTTCCTTGGCTCCTGGCCCCAGGGACTGCAATCTTGGTGTTACCACATTTTGTCCTCTGATTCTCTGTCTGCCTCACTGATGTTGGACCTGCCAGAATAATCTCCCCATCTCAAGATCCTTAATACAGTAACATGTGAAACGGCTCTTTTGCCATGCACAGTGGGTGACAGATTCATCTCTTCCAAGGGCTGTGATATGGATGTCACTAGGGTGCCACTACTCAATCTTAGCCAGGATTTGAGGCCCTTTCTTGCAATCCCATCCCTTAGTAGCTGTCCTGACTTAGCTTATCTTTGCTCTTCTCTGAGCTGCATTACTATCAGATAATAACACATTTATCACCTGATTCATTACTATATGTCAGGCATTATCTTAATTCACTTTATCTAGGCACAGAAAGAGAAAGCCTAGGCAGGGAGGAGCAGAATCAGTGTGAATTCAGGAAATTCCGGAATTTAATGTTAATTAACATTAACCGTAGTTAATGACGGTGGTGTTCTGTCTCTGATGACCCAGCTTCCTCCTGAGCTCCTGGTGCTGACTGTGGCATCTCAGTTAAGCTGTTTGACATCTCACTGTCCTCTTCAGACTCTGGCTTAGACTGAAATATACCAATGTGGCTGCTGCTTAACCACATACCCCTGAGGCAGGCCAAGCTTCTGAGTGGTTTGGGGTCAACTGAACACATTAAATCATTAACCCAAGAAAGGGGCCAGGGAGAGAGAGAGAGAGAGAGAGAGAGAGAGAGAGAGAGAGAGAGAGAGAGAGAGAGAGAGAACAGCCCGCCCTTGACCATGGTGATCCACAAGGAAAAAGTTCTTCAGATCTATCTGGACCCATTCCTGCAGCCCTCACGCAGTATTGAAAAGCATTACTTTTATAAGTGGGGATGTGAGTCATGCTTCTTCTTCTGTTTTTATTGAGTACACGGAAGCAACAGTTAATGCAATTTGGTCCAAACTCCAAGTACAATTCCACTGCTGGAAGAGCAGTAAGGCTCAGATTTATTAGAAGGCAGAGGAGGCCCTGCCATAGTTCATTAATGTTTTTCATTTTTCATCTCTGTTAAGCTCAACAGCCAACACAGACCAGACACTTTCCTCAACAAAGCAGTTCCTAGTCTGAGCCCATGTTCACTTAGGAATCCTGCAGGTGGGGTTCATGTATCCTGTGGATACCCCATTAGTCACAAGCCACCAGGAAATAAGCAAAGACACTCAGTTACAGCTCCAAAGATGGCATTCTTTTCTCACCCTTTCACTGGCCGCAATCACCTTGACTTTCACCTGTTCACTCAGCAACAACATCTGATCTCTTTGCTTACGCTCTTGCCCTTCACAGCCCTTTGTCAAACAGAACCCAGAGTGAGCCTTGCAAAGCATGGGCCATAAAATGTTCACATTCCACTCAAAAACCTTCAGTGCCTCCGTCTTCCCAAACCCCCCCTTTAAAAGGAAGATCCACCTTCTCTTCTGTTTTCCTCCGAGATACTTATCTCCAGCAGCTGATTAGATTCAATTGCTTTCAATCACCGCCATTGAATGTTCCACGAGGTTACTGACTAGTTGTACCATTTAACTAGTATCCACCATAACTAGATTAGTACCTGGCACATAGTAAATGGTCAATAAGGGAATATATAATTGTAGTTATGATATTGCCTGTACTTTTTTTGTAGCTTCAGCAACAATGTGCCACAAATGCTGCAGGGACAAATAAGGTCTCTCTCTCTCTCTCTCTCTCTCTCTCTCTCTCTCTCTCTCTCTCTCTCTCTCTCTCTCTCTGTGTGTGTCTCTCTGTCTCTCTCTCTCTGTCTCTCTCTCTGTCTCTCTCTCTGTCTCTCTCTCTGTCTCTCTGTCTCTCTCTCTCTGTCTCTCTCTCTCTCTCTGCTGATCACTTCATTCATCAGAAGTGTAGAGCCTGATAGCAAGAGGAATGAAGGGAAAGTATAAATCACAGGTATGCTTCCTGTCTACCTCTAACTGTGGGGATTAGCGTCTAAGAATAGGAGCATCTGTGAATGCCCAGCAATTAGAGGTCTAAGGTTGTGTGGATGAATTTCTCCAAGGAAAGTTCGTGGCCTTAATCAGATTGTCATAAAGGCCCAGACACAAACGTATTTCAGAATCATTGAATTATCTCCCTGAATCTCAAGATTCCTTTTGTTTTTAAAACAAGAATTAGCATCAGGAAATACAAAGATGTGATTAGATTATGCAGAGCACCAATGTAATTCGTACATGGTTGAAAGAACTCAGCTAATTAACATGGCTAAGCAAGCTTAGGCCTCATCCACACAATTATATCTGAAACTATCTGAAAATTAGGCAGCCCGAATTTGCCAAATTTGCTCTGAGGATGTGTATCTATCTACAAGACAAACATAGATATATACAAGGTTATTCAATAAAGCACTGTTTGTAACACTAAGATATAAAATACCGAAAATAGCCTATGTTATGTTTAAAAGGATTGTTGAATAAATATGGCCATAGCTACTTAACAAAACACCATACAAACAACATAAATAACACAACATATTTCTGTTAAATGATGTGGAGCCTGGAGAGGGCCAGGGGAGAAGGAAGGATTGCAAAAAGTTAGAAGGAAATCTTAGGATGATGGGGCCGCTTGATTACATTGGTGGGTGCCAATTCAACTGTAGCTGGAATGAACTACAACCCAAGTGGCTGGTTATACCTGTGAGAGACTCTTTTTTTCTTAATTAAATCATTTGAAGTGGGAAGACCTATTTTTAATCCAGATCTTTTGTGGTGGGAAGATCCACCTTTAATCTGGCCCACACCTTCTCATGTGTGTGCCTGAATGAAGGACATGGAGGAAGGATGCTCTCTCTCTTTGCTGCTTGTTCTCACTCTTGCTGGCAAGTCCATTCCTTCACTGGCACTAGAGCCTACTTCTTCTGGAGTCCTGCATATACTGAAGACCAGCTAAAACACCCAGCCTTGTGAACTGAACAGCTACTGGATTCTTGGACTTTCTGTTGGTAGGCAGTCATTGTTGGACTAGCTAGACCACAGCCTGTAAGCCACTGGAATAAATCCCTCCCATGTATTTTAATAGTTAATTTATATAAATAATATTTATTCATTAAATTATGTTTAATAACAAATATCTAAATATAACAGCATGTGTGTTCATTCTATCAGTTCTGTTCCTTTAGAAAACCCTAATACAGTGGCTTACAGTTGTAAAAATGTGTCAAATTATACCTTTTAGCCAGGCGGTGGTAGTGCACGCCTTTAGTCCCAGCACTCAGGAGGCAGAGGCAGGTGGATCTCTGTGAGTTCGAGGCCAGCCTTAGCTACAGAGTGAGTTCCAGGACAGGCTCCAAAGCTACACAGAGAAACCCTGTCTCAAATATATATATATATATATATATATATATATATATATATATATATATATATATGGCTTTTGGTTATAGCCGTATATTGATGAAGCTATTTGAGCAAAGCAACCCACAAAAGAGTGTTTAGATTATGCTTCCCATTATATAGAAAAAAGGAAGAAAAAGACTTACAGATTTTTTGCTTATTTAGGGGTGATAAAAACCAATGTAATTCAAATGGTTTACCAGAGGAAGGGGGAAAAGGATGAAAAAAGAAGGGATAATATGGAAAAGATGACCACAAATTCTTTGACAACTTTCAGTTATTAAAAAACAACAACAAAAAGATGAAAGGAGGGAGCTGAAGAGATGGTCCTCCTGGAGAGAACCTGTGTTTTATTTCCAGCACCCACATGACCGTCAACAGCATCTGTAACTCCAGTTCCAGAGGATCCAGTGCCCTCTTCTGTCCTCCACTGGCATAGCATGCACACGGTGCAGGGACATGCATGCAGACAGAGCACCCATGCACATAACACGGAAATCAATTTCAAAAAATAATTTTAAAGGTGGGAGGAACCTTACAAGGTTTCATCCACTCACACTGCTATGACAAATGGTGTTGTCATTACTCAGGTCTTATTTGAGTGACCGTATTGTTCTGAGTTCATGGGTGAAAGTTTCCTATCAAATAGGGATGTCCTAGCCCTCTGGGTCTTGCAGTGTTTCCTCTTTCCCTCTTCTGTGGTATTCTGAGTCTTAGGTATAGGAGTGATGTTGTAGATACATCGGTTGACCACCCTATGGTCGACGGTCCTCTGCATTTTGACCAGTTGTGGCTTTCTTTAATGGTCTCTGTCTGCTAGATGAAGAGCTACAGGCAATATGACTGCTGAGAGAGGGGCAGCCAGTCTTCTCCAGGAATGAACTCACTGATTGGTCAAACAATACCAAGTAATTATCCCTAAAATATTTCCAGAAGAGCAGCACTAAATAGACTCAGCAGATTTTGTGTGTGTGTGTGTGTGTGTGTGTGTGTGTGTGTGTGTATAATATGAATATATAAATATATATTTAAAGGAAAAAAGGCCATGAATTTGAGATGGAGAGCATGGAAAAGGCTGGAGAGGGATAATGTAAACATAGTACACATGTATGAAATTCCAAAAATAAATAAATAAATTTTTAAAATAGGAGAAAGCTGGCAGGGTGGCACAGACCTATAATCCCAGGTAAGGCTAAGGTAGGTTGTGAGTATGAGACCAGCCTGGGCTACACAGCTCTAGGCCAGCCTGGACTACAGAGTGAGTTCTTAACTAAAAACAAGATGTACAATAACAACAACAACAACAAAAACCCACCAAGTGCCTGAAGAGACATCAGTTAAAGACACTTGCTGCTTTTACATAAGTCTCTCATTATGTTCTGAGCACCCACATGGCAGCTCACAACTGTTCGTGACTCTGGTTTCTGGGGATCTGACCCCCCCACTTCTGACCTCCTTGGGTATTGTACTCACATAGTACACATATACATGCTGACAAAGGGTTCATACATACAAAATAAAAATGAATCTTTAAAGAAAACATAAAACGTGGGCGAGAGCTGAACATGGGCACATTCTGTTGCTGCTCCAAGTGACACTGTGTCAGTCTGGGAGTTTAAGAAATTTGGATCTTAACTGGGGCCTATGCAGGGTCCCTTGGCTGGGCCTGGGAGGAGGGGACTGGACCTGCCTGGACTGAGTCTACCAGGTTGATCTCAGTCCTCGGGGGAGGCTTTGCCCTGGAGGAGGTGGGAATGGGGGGTGGGAGGGGGGAGAACAAGGGAATCCGTGACTGATACGTAGAAATGAATTGTATTGCAAAAGAAAAAAGAAAAAAAGAGAGATATTTGGATCTTCCATTTTCACTCTTGGAGCCTTCCTGCGCCACGTGAGGACCACCATAATGTCAAGCAGACCAACAAAGCCCAAGGCACCTTTTCTGAATTCTTAACCAACTAAACCATAAGGTATACTAATAAACCACTGCTATAAGCGTTAAAATTTTGCCTTTTTAATAATGTATCAATATACAACTTGATGACCTGAATTTGATCACCGGCACTGGGAAAGAATAGAATACATCTGAAACAAAGCAGGATGCCCGCTTCCCCGAGCTGTATCTTTTGTGTTAACTGTTTTTCCGCAACTTAACAACCTCACAGACACCAAATTAGTAACCCTTTGTAACTTCTTATGACTTGGAGGCTTTTCTGTTGCTCTTCATGGTGACAGCTGGCCTCACTTACGTGGCTGTCCTCAGATGGGACTTCAGCCTGAGCACCTACTGCTGTTCTTCAGCCAGCCTCTCTCTCCAGGTGACCTTCCCTCCCCGCATATCTTTACCAGTTTTCTACCTGAGGCAGAGCCACTTGGGACCTTCTTGGTTTTGTTGTTTTGTTTTGTTTTTTCCTTTATTTTTTTCTTTTTGTTTGTTTGTTTACAGATTGTTCTTATAATTTAAAATTGTGTGTATTTGGATGTTTTGCATGCATGTATATCTGTGTACCACTTTCATGCCTGGTCCCTGTGGGGCCAAAAGAGAGTGTTAGACCCCTTGGAATTGAAGTTATAGATGGTTGTGAGCTGCCATGTGGGGTCTGGGTCCTTGAACCCGGGTCCTCTGAAAGAGCAGAGGTGCTCTTAACCACCAAGTCACATCTTCCTTTGTTTTTGAGACAGAATCTCTGACTTAGTCAGGGTTTCTGTTGCTGTGACAAAACACCACAACCAAAAAGCAAGTTGGGGAGGAAAGGGTTTATCTGGCTTCCACTCCCACATTGCTGTTCATTATTGAAGGAAGTCGGGACAGGAACTCAAGCAGGGCAGGATCCTGGAGGCAGGAGCTGATGCAGAGGCCATGAAGGTGTGTTGTTTACTGGCTTGCTCCCCATAGTGTGCTCAGCCTGCTTTCTTATAGAATCGAGGACCAGCAGCCCAGGGATGGCACTACCCACCATGGGCTGGGTCCTCCCCCATTGATCTCTAATGGAAAAAATGCCTTACAGTTGGATCTCATGGATGCATTTCCTCAACTGAGGCTCCATCTTCTCTGATGACTCTAGTTTAGGTCAAGTTGACACAAAACCAGCCAGTACAGTCTCACTATCTATCCCAGGCTAGTGAACTCATAATCCTCCTGTCTTTAGCCTCCCAAGTGCTGGGATTGTCGGCATACACTGCTATATCCCGTGATGAAATTTCTTGTATATGGTGCCCATGGTTATTATTTGGCTTATTGAAGGAACATGATGGAGAGGTTAGACATATAGTATCGTGATGTCTTCCCATTTCAATTGGTTTGACAAAAAAAAAAAAGAAAAGAAAAAGAAAAGAAAAAAGAAATGTGTGTGTGAGTGTGTATCTCTGTGCATGTAGGTGTATGTACGTATGTGTGTATGTGTTCATATCCGTGTATGTATGTATGTATGTATGTATGTATGTATGTGGTATCTGTGTGTGTGTGTATGTGTGTGTGTGTGTGTGTGTGTGTGTGTGTTGGGAAAGGAAAACAAAGCAAATGTGGAAAATATTAGCAACAGGTGAATCCAGCTAAGGAAGATACGCTTGTTATACTTTTCTTCCAACTTCTCTATAAATCTAAAACTTTCAAAGTAAAAAGTTGGAGAAAATAACGTACAAAAGTAAACAGTTAAAGAAAGGCAAACATCACTTTGTGTTCATTAAACCAGTTCTTCCCACCTCACTGTGGTTGGCTTTTTGAAATAACATCAAATGCTGCCAAGGTGGTGGGGAGGCCAGTCCACACAAATTGCTAGTGGCAGGACCACAAGCTCGGCTTGCTGGGACCAAAATGCAGCATCGTATAGGAATTCCTCATGCCGTGAGGACAGTCACTTCCCTCAGGATTCTTTTCAAGGTATTAGGCTGACAAAAATAAAATGATGATATAATAATAATGATAATAAACAAAAATGTGCCTGAAAATTAGAAATGAAAACACTGCAAACGTTTAGTGGGTTAGGTTTAAGAAATTACACTCTATTACTTGATGATATACTACACAAACACTAAACACAGGCTTTAAAGTTTCGTGAAATGAAAAGCAAAAGTTGGGCTGTGGAGATGGCTCAGCAGGAAAGGTGCTTGCCGTAATAGCCGGGCAGCCTGAGTTCAAGCCCCGGAACCCACGTAAAGGCGAAGGGAGAGACATGACTCCACAAAGTTGTCCTCTGACCTCCACATGTGCACTATAGCATCTGTGCATCTACATAGACATGTCATGCATGTGTAACAAACACACACACAAATACAAACATGCAAAATGATAAAAGATTTTTAAGAACTTGTGACTAGGATTTAATAAAATATGAAACGATGTGATTGCAATTTGAACATAAAAAGCATGAAAAGAAATAAGACTAACACCTTTTATGTAAACATTTAATTCACTCAATTAGGGTTTCAGAAGTATGAATCTCTTCCATTAGTCATTTGGAGCTGCCCCAATGTATGCAATAGAAAAAAAAAAAAACTCATGAAAGTTACATTTATTTCTATATAAACTTGTGGAAAGGCACCATATTTCAGGATATGCCGGTTGACAAAGATTTTAAATATCAAGTAACAAATAAGCTAATCATGCAAAAAAAGAAAATGCTGTGTCAGAGAGATGGCTTAAGACACAAAAGAAGAACACACCACAGTGGTCCGGTCCTGACCGCTTCTCTTTCTCTCGATGCTGTTTTATCACTACTATCTTATAATATACAACTTACAGAAGAAACAGAGCGAAACCCACAGCTCCCGTTCATTTGGCACTTACTGTGTGCTTCATGTTTTCCTCTTCTGTTCTGAGCTGCACTGCTGCTGCCACTTAAGTTGGAACTGTAGAGTAAGCCGAGCTGCTTTTCCGGCTGAAGCTCTTTCCGTATCTTTCTTAGGAGACTCCCTCCACCTTCGATACTGCTGCAGAGAACTTACACCTCTGCTCTGAGTCACATGCTCTTTAGATGCTGCTAACTAAATTGCTTATGTGATTCTTATTTTATTGGTATTTATGTGTGGATGTGTCTAAATGAACAAGCATAAGGGTGTCCGTTGAAGGGCCTTAGAGATAAGAGGATGTTGGCTCCCCTGGACTGGAGCTGGAGGTGGTTATGAGCTGTGAAACATGGGTGCTGAGCACTGAACTCAGGTTCTTCAGAAGAGCAGTGAGTGCTCTTAATCACCGGGCCCTGTTTCCAGTCCCTGGTCACTGCTTTTTTTTTGCTTTAAAATTACTTTGTGTGAGGGCGTTTTGTACCACCTGGGTGCCTGGTGCCCATGGAAGCTGGAAGAGGGCCATGGCTCCCCTGGAACTAGTTACGGACAGTTGTGAGCCACCATGCAGGTCCTAGGAATTGAACCTGGGTCCTCTGGAAGAGCAGCCAGTGTTCTTAACCACAGAGCCACCTCTCCAGCCCCTGAGTACTGCTTTTAAACAACAAAATGTGATGGAAGTGGCCCAAGACTTCTGAAGTTAGTTCATACTAAGCCTGATTGCGAAAGCAGTGCGCTGTTTGCTGCAACCCCTCCATACTGCCTGCTGCGTCTCAGTGACCCAATATTTATTTCTGAGTGGATAGAATGTCCAGGACAAGAGTGCTCTCAGGCCCCAGGGATGCAGAGAGAGTACCAGGTCAGACCCTGTAGGAACCATCTACGGAACTCAAATTAAACACATCACTCAGTCCAGAAGCCATCGTACTAGGAAGATGCGAACTGACTCGGATGGAAGGAGCGGCCCTGAGGAGGTGACTTAACTGAATGGCAGTGACGAGGTTAGAAAAGCCTAGCAAACAGGAGACGTGAGTCCGATTACACAAGGACAACCTAGAGTGAGCCTTGCAGAGAGCAAGGTTCAAATGTGCCAGCCGAGTAACACGAAAGACAGGTCTGGAGGCCTCCATGGTTTGGGAAGCGAACACATGAAAATATTTTAATATCGGTCCTTAGAGAGACCACTGGACCAGCATGTCCACACCAGGGTAGGAAGGAGTCTGGATGCTGAAGAACAGAGGTTCTTCTGATTCAAAAGTGGCAGGAGAGTAGAGGATCCAATTCTCAGTTTCTGGGAAATTTGGGGTATTTACTTTTTGTTTTCTACTATTCCGCTCAAGTCCTGGCAAAGACTGGGTGTTCCCCCAAGAGCTTCAGACAGCCTGGCAAGGCTGTGACACAGACAGCCAAAGCTGAACAGGCTCCCCAATTGTTCCCAGGACTTGCTGTTCTTTAGTCTTTTGCCCTGAGGGGCTCTGGAGCCTGGGGTGTTCAGGCCTGGTATTATCTGTGGGAACAGAAATAGACTCCCAGCCATGGAAAGAGGCCACAAAAGGGGCACCCACCCAGCTATATGGGGCGTAGCCCTTGATGTCTTTTTACCCTTGAAGTAGAGATTGGGTATCTCTGTTTCCCACAAAGTTAAACACAGAAAAAACTGCAGGCGAATACATTGGTGTCTCCAAACCACTCCACTGGCTTTCATCATCAAACAATCAGATTGCAGCTTACTGCTTTCCTTGATTCCATTAAAGCAACCAGCGGGCAATTAGTCTTATTAACATAACGTCTGCCCGAAGGAGAACCTCTACGTTAGTTTGGACGCCAAATGATTTAAAGTATAATACCACCATCTTCTTTTCCTCCCTATGCCATTCCCGCTGAACTCTCTCTTAATTTTGCTGAGATTTTGGATGTGCTGTGACCAGTTGCTTCAAGTTCCTGATCCTTTAACTGCCATACAAGGGTAGATTTTAACAGAGACTTGTGAGGCAAGGTATATTCATCTTGATGAGACACTTAATAACCTTAGCCAGACATTTTGCCACAAGAATTGTGGCTCTGACAAGGACGTTCAGCTTGTTTTCTTCCTTAGGTTTCCAAGAAAATCATGTTCTGTCCACTTTTCCTTCTGTAGCTTTTCTTTCTTTCCTAAGGAGGTCAAGTAGGTTCCAGTTGCAGAAGAAAATAAGACAAAACAAACCAACAAACGAAGAATCTCTTTCATTTCAAAAACATAAGGTTATCAAGCACAAGGCAGCCCTTGTCTGGGTGACTTAATCTCTCAGAATAACCAATACTATTTCCAAAGAAAGACAACAACATGCAAGGATCTGTAGTAGCAAGCAAATGTAATAACTCGGGGCAATAACCTGGGTGAAAAAATGCTCAGAGAAGGGTAGATGAATTAGTTGGTTCTCATCCCAGCTTTATCCTTATAAGAAAGCTATCTGTTTCCCTCTCCATAAACGAAGGATGGAATCACCTGCGCTAAAGGTTAAATGGGGGTTGGTAAGAATGGGGTGGGGTGAGGGAGGAAAGGGGTATCTACAAATGATGTGACAATTATTATTAATTGTCCATTTGACACCTAGGAGGTAAGCCTCCAGACACACCTGTGAGTGTTGTCTAGTTTAAGGTTAGCCTCTGAGAATGTCTGTGAGGGATTGTCCTGGTTATGTTAACTGATGTGGAAATATCCATCGTATTTGCAGGGGGGTTGTCCCTGGAGCAAGGGGATCCTGGACTATATAAAATGCAGAAGGCAAGCTAAGCAGAAGCATGCATGCATTAATCCACTGCTCTCTGCTCTTGACCATGGATGTGCTGTGACCAGTTGCTTCAGGTTCCTGCTCCTCTAACTACCATACAAGGATGGACTTTAACATGGAATTGTGAAGCAAATAAGCATTTTTTTCTCTTGTAAGTTGCTTTTATCAGGGTATTTTATCTCAGAAACAGGCAAAGAATGTAAGACAGCTCAGTAGGATGTTTCTCTTTGGAATGATAAAATGTCCTGAAATTAGGTAATTGCTATGGTTGCACACTTTATGAATATACTAAAAAACACTGAATTATATACCTTAAAATGCCAAATTTCATGGCATCTGAATTACATCTTATTTTAAATTTTTACAAAATGTCTATGTGTGTGTGTGTGGTGGTGGTGCTATACACATGTGAATGCAGGTTGCCTACAGATTCCAAAAGAGGGCAGCAGATCCCCTGGAACTGGAAGCAGTTGTGAGCTACTTGATGTGGGTCCTGGGAACTGAACCCAGGTCCTCCACAAGACCAGTACAAGCTCTTAACCACTAAGCAAGTCCTGAATCTCATTTTTTAAAGCAGGGTTGGGCACTGTGCTTAGAAGGCAGTGAGAAAAGCATGTGTGAAAGCATATGTAAACTATAGAGTGCCATTTTCAATGATGACAAGCTGTGGGAACTGGAAGGTTTTCTTTCTTGGTGCTGTTGTGCTTTTGTGTTTATTTGTTTTGAGCTCAAATACTAGAAAGCTGAGAATTTACTGATGCCACAGATCCTTGGAACAAGAGATTCCAACTGGGTCCACTTCTTTCCCATCTTTTCTGTGGCTTGCCTACATATCACCTTAGCTCTCTATACTACGGCAGAGGAGTAGTATCTGGGGCCAACCTCCTGAGGCAGCTTCTGCTCTGTCACTATAGAAGAATGAGTCTTTGGTTCTCTGGACAAGTTCAAGTCCTACAGAACGGCTCCAGCTGACCCGTTTTTGGCACGATATGCAAACTAAAGCAGTTACTGTGGACTAGCAGTCCATGTTTGCAAGGAAATTCCCTGGAATCACAGAGAGGTGGATTTCCCAGAAGAGAAGGACAGGCTGCCATTGCCTTCAACAGACAAAACAGCAGGACAATGACTCAGACTTCCCTTTGTTGGAGCCAGAGGGACATTCGCTATCTCTAAGAGCATCTGTCCAATCACCTATCTCATCGAGGAGGAAAAAGATGTCCATAAAACTAAGTAACAGTCAAAAGTAGCTCCCTGACCTTCTGACAGCCTGGTCACCACACCCTGGCAATTCCCATATTTCATACTACGCCAAAACCACCAGAACACACTGATAATACAAACCTTGGGGCATTTACTCTACATCTAAGAACTCAGGGAGATGGTGCACATGAGTCTAAATTTAATTATAAGCATCCCAGTTGGTTCTGTTGTTTGGGATTTACTGTTAGAAAGCATTCTTGTTGCCCAAATCCCCCTGTCTTCATTGCTGATATAAATATTCTGAGCTGTGGTGGTCTCTGATTAGGTGTAGTTAGGACCAAGAACTACTATTTAGACTCACTGGGGATGCTTTAATAACACTTCAAATACTTAAACCCAAGCCTGTTATAGATAAGAGAGTTTATAATTGATCTGGGACTCCAGGCACTGACTTTTTTTCTGAGGTTCATAGAAAATAAAGAATCATCAGCTCAGGCATTCCTGCCTTCCTTACACAGGGATTGTAAATGAAATGTAGCTCTAGAAAGTCATTGTCAGCTTCTGTGTTATAAAGGGTGATGATGATGTTGATGACGATGATGATGATGATGATGATGATGAAGAAGACATTTCCTGAGCTTCCTGGGTACAAGATACCATGCTGAGCATTTTATGAACATAGTTTTATTTAACGCTCAATGACATTAGCTTAATCATATCATTTTCCCTTCTCAATATGTCACTAGTTGAAGACCATCAATTTAATAACAGTTATTAGAGAGAGCTTACTGTTAGTTAACAGGACAGTGTGGGTAATTAATCAGACCTCCAGAGACTTCTGTTAGGGTAAGTGTAAGTTGATAGTTGTTAGGAAGAAATGTAAATAAACAAGTGTAGTTAGATCAGTGCAAACGCCCCTTGCGCTGTGACGTCAAAAGAACAGAAGCCCTGTAGGTAGCCCGGGTTTTGTTTTCAGACTATGTAACTCAAATTGACTTCAACCTTGCCATCCTCCTGCCTCTTCCTCCCCAGTGCTGGGACTGCAGGTGTGTGCCATCACAGTCAGCCTTCTCTGTCTCCTTTTAAGATTATCTAGGACCAGTTATGTCTCACCCTGGGGGATCCATGCTGCGCCAGGAGTCCAGCCACCTTAGTTAGATATACTCCATCGCAGGAAAAATAAACTACAAGAAAAAAAAATACATGTCTCTGAGTCACAGAATCACAGAGACAAAATTATTTCTGTTTTCAGATGAGACTTTAAAAGGTTAAATGATTTGTTCCAAGTCACATGGTTCTTCCTTGGCTGAACAAGAGCTACAGCCCAGCCCTCCTGATGCTACAAAGCCCCTACCTTCAAACAAGAACTATAGTACAAGCCCCCTGTTGCTACAAAAGTCTCCCACTATCAAGCAAGAACTCCAGCCCAAGCCCCTTGATGCCAGAGACGCTCCCAACCATCAAACTCCCTACATTCGATCCCCCTTGACAAAAATAAAACAGAAAAGCTTTGCTAGATCTGCCTCCTGCTAACACTTGGAAACAGTCCTGTGAGGTCCACAGCAACTGGCTTTCAAGACCTAACCAGGCTGAGAATGTGGTTCAATTGTCAGATTGCTTGTCTAGTGTGCCTTGGGTTCAGTTCTCAGCATCATATAAACTGGGTGTGGTGGTGAAAGGCCTGTCATTCTAGCAATCAAATTGGAAGAAGGAGGATCAGGAGTTCGAGGTCATCCTTGGCAATATAACAAGTTTGAAGCTGTCCTGGGCTACAGATCTTCTTTATAAAAAAACAAGACAAGACAAGACAAGACAAAAAAAAAATCTAACAATCCCTAAAGTGCAAGCAGTGAGTGCCAGTGTCGTGCAGAAACTATTTAAAAAGTGTTCTGAAACAAGTACAACTGGATATCTAGTTTATCGAGAAAAGCATCCATCTTTGAAAAACCACCAACTAAAGAGGAAAAGTAGCACCCGAGAGGCAAAAGCAGGCGATTCCCCATGAGTTAAAGGCCAGCCTTGTCTACATAGAGTTCCAAGCCAGCCAGGGTGATATAGTGAGACTGTCTAAAGATAAATAAACAACTGGGAAAGTAGGTTTGGACTGTAAGAAACAGGACGGCCTCAGTTGGATGTGCTTTGAGCTTGGAGAGGCTGTTGTCAAATGACGAGCATGACCAAATCTGTCTGACACTGCTGGATCTCATCTTTCTCTCAAAAGTAGTATTTAACTAAAAGAAAATCAAGTGCTTGATTTTTTTTTTCCAGAAAGAGTAACTAAGACCAATTCAAAAGGAAAATGAGTAACCATCCCTGTTTACTCATCCCCATCCCTACTCTGCTAAAAGACAACCAATCCAATGTGGCCTTCTGTAATACACATGTCCCCAAACTGTCTTTGCTAACATTGGATCATATATGCACAGATTACAGATTGATTTTTTTTCTCATTTAATGATGCGTAATGACTGTTTTACATTATTTTAACCTAAAGGTAAACTGAACAATTTATTTTAAACACTTTGGATGACCTTTGTCATAGCAAATGTTTGACTGGCACCATGGAGATGGACTTACGTGCAGTCCTGTTGTACCAGCGGAAGTAAAACTGCATGTATACACCAAATCCCGAGTCACCAGAGAAGCTGGCAGAATCTCTGGCCTCTGCCAGTACAGAAAAATCTTGGTTTGTGGTTTTCAACATGTGTGTGCTGAGCAGCAACATCCTTCCCCAGCTCTTACCATCTTAGGCCAGCATGTGCGGTTCAGCTGGCTTGGATGAGGGCAGAGGAGGAGTTCCGAGTTGTAGGCCTTTGGATTTCTATAGTAAACACTCACACTGAGGCTGGCTTTCAGTATCAACAGTTTAAACAACTGGCTCACAAGATGCCTGAATATGTAATAACTGTGCCGAGCTGCTGTGAGTCACCAGCACCAGGCCTTTCAGTGACCAGTTGTGACACCCACACAACAGACACTTTTATCTCAATATAACCTCATCATAGCCTGATTTCAAACATATTGTCTCCGTGCCTAGGAAAAAGGTGGGTATGACTGGAACAAATGATCAAGAGCCAGACATGGGAGGGAGAAAGTGAGTTGGGGGAACACCCTTCTCGTATTTCTTTAATAATTTGTTATTTCTAGTGGATTGCCTCCAAGTGTGATGAGGTTCTTCTGAAGATGGAGAGGTATGGGTGTTATTCTAATGTGTTTTTCTTCAACCAGATAAAAGTAGCTTACCAGTCTGGTTTTCTGTTATGTCGACATCCATTAGGTGTCCTGCAGTTCTTCCCATGGGCAGCTGCTGGATCGCTTATGCTTGCAATATTTTTCCTGAATAATGATTTTTGTGGGAGCGAGCATTTTAAAATCATTCCACTTGTGCCAATAAGATAATGGAACTTCAGAAACTCAGCGATGTATATGAGGAGACAGAAAACCCATGTGCTTGTTCTTCAAGAAAACACACACTCTAATGAGGATGCTGTTGCTCAAAAGCTCAGGAAATTCTCTCTCAAGTTGTCGTTAGCACAGAATTATGATGTCCGAATGAAAACTATTAATATTGCCTTTGTCAAGGGACAAAATTACAAGTCAAGGCCAGGGACTTACATCTGTAATCTCAGTTCTTGGGAAGCTGAGACAGGAGGATTGCTGTGAGTTTGAGGCCCACCTGAGCTACATAATGAATTCCAGACCAGCCTAGACACAGTGTGTGAGGCCCTGCCTCAAAAAAAGTAAGGACCAGGTAGAAAGATGGCTCAAAAGGGTGCTTGCTTCTTGAGCATGAGGACCTGAGTTCCTATTCCCAGTACCCACATAAAAAGCCAGGCATGGCGGGTGTGCCTGCAATCCCAGTGTTAGGGGGAGGGGGCAAGCTCTGGATTCAGAAAGACCTGATCTCAAGGATACAAGGGGTAGAGGAATAGGACAGGACATGCAAAAGCCTCTGGCCTCTGAACACACATAGGTAGACATATACCACATGAACAGTAAAAGATTACACACCCCCAAATAAAAACCATAAAAATAGAAAAGGACAAAATGAAATGTAAAACTCTTAATTAGCTTCACTTTATTGCATGCGTGTGTGTGTGTGTGTGTGTGTGTGTGTGTGTGTGTGTGTGTGTGTACATGCCACAGTGCGTTTGTGGAAGTTAGAGGACAACTTTTGGAAGTTAGTTCTCTTCTCCTGTGGGTTCTGGGGATTACACTAGGGTCACCAGGCTTGCCCTGTAATCTGCTGAGCCAGCTTGTCAGCCGGAGCAATACTTTTGATTTTATGATCAAGCAATGTTTCATTTCAGAAACTTGAATAAATGTTTCAATGGGCTGATAAGAAAAGGGTTGAGAGAAGTGGAAACAAAAACAGAAGGTCGATGTCAAAGTTCCTTTCTTCGTGAGGCTGGGAGAGAGACTGAACAATAGAATAGACTGAACAATAGAATAGACTGAACAATAGAATAGACTGAACAATAGAATAGACTGAACAATAGAATAGACTGAACAATAGAAAAGTAGCTGATGGGTGTCAGATGAATTGAGGTCACTCTATTTGTGTGTTAGGGTGAAGGCAGAGGGTACTTCATGTCTACCCAGCAGAATCTGGCTGGTGGGGTCCTTTGCCTGTTTTCCCTCTCTAATCCCAAAGTCAGAGAAGGCTGGATAAACAGTTGGTTCTTGGTGATATGGAACTGCATTCTGAGTTGTTAGCCTGGTCCTTTGGGGCCCGACCCCTGGAACCTTAGCCTGAAACAATGGGCCCATCATTTTTGTTTCACACATTTAGTACCATTTCATGCTTTTAAGATTAAGATGGAAGGTCTGCTGTAGGGTAAAGGGCACTGGATTTGGAATCCGAAAATATGAATTCAAGTCTAAACTGCTGCGATTTTGTAGTTGTGTATCCCCTGGCTTCTTATGACCTCCCTTTGCTCCAAAATCTGAGATCAGCTACCTGTTCCAGGAGCCCTCCTGAAGGCCGCACTATTTGAGGCACCGTTAAAACATCTCTTGACATGAGGTACACTATTCCAACATAGTCTGTTATTGGTCCCATTTGATTAGAAAGGAATGGCTTTGGCTTACCAAAATTTGGATGTGCTTTCTTAAACATAACTATTTCATCACTGAAAAAGTATTCGTGGTGTAATAAGAAATATATTTGGTCTTTGTACCTGACTCTGGGCCCAGAGCTCCCTAAAACCTCTGGAATTTCCTGAGTAACAGAACCTGGCTTTTGTTTTTCCAAAAGGAGTGCCTTTTGATCTTGCCTGAGTTTATGTTAATGAGGTAACTCAGACTGATCCCTAGGTAGCCTCAGGATGGGTCTGGCTGCCACAAAGACCAAGGAATGAGAAGGTTGTAACTTTCAGCCCAGGCTACTGCCCATTCAGGGGAAAGAGAGTGCTAAAATTAAACTGTAAGGAACCCAAGTAAGGAGACTTGATTCACTTCTAGGTTGATGGACACACAGCATGCTGATGGGATAGTGTGCTTGAGAGGACATAGATGCCGTGCATCTCTGAGATAAAGGAATCTATTGAGAACTAGTTCATGGGCTTGAGTATAGCTGAGCGCCACGCAGCATCCACAAAAGCCTGGATTCAATCCCCAGCAAGGAAACAAAATAAATAAATGTATGAGCAAGAGATGTTACAGATGCTAGTTAGGGAAAGGACCAGATCTTGGGACAAGTTTCGCAATCACCAGCAACAAGGCTCTCTAGAGCCATAGGAAAGATGTCCACCAGATCTAACAGCAGACCGTTTATAAAAGAGAATTTGGAAGAGGAAGGCGTGAATCTACAAACTGAATCTCCCTTGGCTGTAGGTAAGAGGGAGGATTGGCACAAGGCAGGGGAGTGTGGAGATTGGAGGAAAGTCCACAAGAATTCCTTGTTGCTTCTGAATGGTAGAATTTTAGGGGAGATTACAACATCCGCTCCAGAATATGAAACACTCTATTGTTGCTTTGACTCAAAGCTGTTGCCTGATTAGTGACACTCACCTCCCTTCCATCTTCTAGCCCTAGAAACTGAAGTTAGGACACCTCAGAGTTTTCCAAGCACTAAGTGCCGTAGTCCTTATACTTCGTCTTCTCTGTCTCTTCCGCCTGGCTTGTCCCTGAGTTGCATCCCTTTGTAATATAATTGTCACTAAAGTAATTAATAATACCAGGGACCAGTGAGATGGCTCAGCACATACAAGCCCTTGCCACCAAGCTAAACAACCTGAGTTTGGTCCCAGAGCCCACACGGCAGAAGGAGAGAAATGGCTCTCAGAACTGTCCTCTGACCACAGATGTGGCAGCAGAACACAGGGCTGCAGAGTGCTGCTCTGTCCTTGTCTGAGAAGCTGATCCCAAATCCAGCCACGGGACCTATGCTGCCAGACTGATCCTGGCCACCTACCACAACCTGCTGGGTCACATGAGTGAAATTTGAAGCCAAATTGTTCCAACTTTCTGTAAAACCAGCTCTTCCCGGTCTGGTCCTGCTGGAGCAATCACTGAAGTCCTGCTGTCCCCAATACTCCTTTCAAATCTAAACCTATCATCTCCTATGATCATAATAACATAAAGAGCAGCTACTTAATATTCCAGCAAGGACTCCACAACATAGATCAACAGACAAATGTTGGTATGCATCACTTTACTGCGTTCCCTACCTTCTTTTTTTAAAATTTTATATTTAAAATTTTCTTTGTTTTTAAGAAAGTGAATAAGGAAAACTGCTTCCCATTCTGAGGGAAAAGAATACTCCCATTTGGCTGTGGAAAGTATTCATTTTTGGCAAGTGCTGTGGCTTAGGTTTGGTTTGAATGTGTCCCTGGGGGGGGGGGTCATATACCAAAATTCTACCCCCATTGTGAAGCATTAAGGGGGAATTCAGAAGCTGAGCTAGGAGAGGATTAGGGCTAGATAAGGTCACCAGGGCAGAGCCCCATCACTCCATCCTGTGACTTTCTAAGAAGGACAGAGACCTGAAGAGATGTGTGCATGCTCTGACTTTGCCATGTGATGCCTGGTGCTGCCTCTGGACTCTGCTGCCAGCAGGACAACCATGACCAGATGTGACCCTTCAACCTTCTCTCTGAAGAATCATGAGCCAATATAAATGTCCATTTTTAATTAACTTAGTCTGTGGTATTATGTTATTGGTGGTAGAAAATGACTAATACAATGACAAGCAGTCCTGTATCAAAGCATTCATACTCACAAGGGTTTACTGTGGGCCCCTCTCCATACCGCATTGTCTGACTGTGCAGGGCTTCATAGCTAGTATAAATAAAATGTCTTCTTTTTTTAAGTAAACACAGTCTAATTACATTTTGATTAATTTACAAGGCACAATGGTTCCAGTGACAGATTAAAAGCCAAGAATTCTCTGAATCACAATTGGCTATCACTGGCCAGTGTCACTATAGATTATGAAGACTGAAAAGTCATTAGCCTTAAATGAATTGCTTGAGATGCAGGCATTTTGATGAGTAGTTGTGTTCTTTTCTTATTTTGTTTTGGCTTTTTGGCCCTGCTCAACATACATGATTGGCCTCAAATCCCTGTACTTCTGCCTTAGTGCTGGGATTACAAGCCTTTGCTACCACACCCAGCTCAATAGTCTTTACCATGATCATAGAAACTTAGTCTTGGATGTTTGAAGGTAAACTGACATGAAGCAACATCAGATCTTGCAGCCATCAACACCACATCTATTTTATAAATCATTCAATTTCTGAGTCCCTTATCATATATTTGATACATACTTGCAAAACATAGAGTCTCCTGGCCACTTAGTTTCATTAGTTATTAATTTCTTAAATAACAGAACCAGTGGTGGTTTGAGTAAGAATAGCTTTTCATAGGCTCATATATTTGAATGCTTGGTTCCTGGTGGTGAACCTGTTTGGGAAGGATTAGTGGGTGTGGCCTTGTTGAAGGAGGTATGTAACTGGGGATGGGCTTTGAGGTTTCAAAAGTACTTGGCAGGCCCAGTCTCTCTCTTACTCAGCCTCTGCCTGCAGATCAGGATGTAAGCTCTCAGCTACTGCTCTAGCAGCATGTCTGTCTGCCTGCCGCCATGCTCCAGAAATGATGGTCATGAATCACCCTCTAAAGCTGTAAGCAAGCCTCCAATGAAATGCTTGCTTTTATAAGTTGCCTTGGTCATAGTTTCTCTTCACAGCAATAGGAAAGTAATCTTGAGGTTACTTTAATATTAACCTGGCATTAATATTAAAATAAGTTACTTAACTGGAGATTATTTAAGCAATAACAAGACTAGTTGCTTTGTATTTTCTCCTAATGGAGGCTTAAGGGTTCCTCAAAATCAGTATTATATGTATGTATGTTTTATTTTATTTTTCATGCATTTGTGGTGTGTACATACATATGCTCATGTTTGCACACATGTGGATGCTCATGTGTGAGTAGGTGTTTGTTTGTGTGTTGCGAGAAGGGTCTTCCTCACTTGTACCACCTTATTTATTGGAGAAGGCCTCCTAGTTGAACCTAGAACTTACCAATATGGCCACTCTGGCTAGTCAGCTTGCTCCAGGAGTCCTCTGCCATGCCCAACCAGCATTTATGTGGTTTCTGGGGAATCCAAACTCCAGTCTTCATGCTTGTGCAACAAGTGTTTTAACTGCTCTAGAAAATACAAATATGGAGATTTTAAAAGGAACATAAGTGGTGGTGGCATACCTTTAATCCCAGAACTCAGGAGGCAGAGGCAGACAGATGTCTGTGAGTTCGAGGCTAGTCTGGTCTACAGAGCAAGCTCCAGGACAGCCGGGGCTACACAGAGAAACCGTGTCTCAAAACAAACAAACAAACCAACAAACATTAACATAAATGTCACTCATCCCATCACCAACAGAAAGATTAAACATCTTAATATGAATTTCTCAAGAAATATTATATTTCAAAGGAAAATATGTTTATTATTAGGTATGACGTGGCACATGCCTGTAATCCTAGTACGTGGGAGGTGGAGGGAGGAGAATCAGGATTTTAAGGCCAGCCTTGACTATATAGTAATTTCAAGGCCAAATTGTGCTATATAATCTCAACATACATATGATAATATAATATAATTAATATAACATTTACTTAGAGAGTATTTCGTATACGTTCAGAACTGTCTAGATTCTCAGAGAAGGTGAGATGACTGCTTCCAAGGACTCATGTTTCTTTTTTTTAACCCAAAGCTAGTATGTTGGTTGCTATGGTTTGGATCTCCAATGTCTCCTAAAGGCCCAACTGCTGACGGCTGGGTCACCAGCCTCCAGTGCTACTGGGGATCTTTAGGAGGTTGGATCTAGTGAAAGGAGTGTAGGTCACTGGGAGGATTGTCTTTGAGAGGATGGTGGGATCTGGTGCTTCCTGTCTATCCTTAGTGCTTCCCAGCCCTTACGAAGGCAGCAGACTCTTCCACTCTGTGCTCCCTGACACAACGTTCTCTGCCTTATAACAAACCAGGAGCCAAAATAAACTTTTCTCTTTAAGCTCCTTGTCTCGGTATTTTGTGCCAGCCACAGAAAGCTGACTAACACATTCACAGGAAAATTAGCTGACATTTGAGAGTTTCCCATATTTTGAATACTCAAGGTTTCAAGTCTGTGTCTTGTTCATTTGGCCAAGCTTGTAGCAAAGGGATCTGATGGACTTAAGTCTAGTTGGTCAGTTTGGGTTGTTACACTGATTCTTTCAGGAGAGCACCCATTTCTCACTGCTTTATGTGTGAATTTTGGGGGGAAGGAGACGAGTGTTATGGAGGGAATAGATTTCATAACCAAAAAATATTTGGGGAAATGAAGATTAAATAATCCTCATAATATAAAATCAATTGATTAGCCTGAATAAGGAAGCATAGACCATCACGTTTAAAAAAAAATAGTGTTTTCATGACTTTGAGATGGGCAAAAATATCTTAGCAGAACTTTAGAAAGAGACAAATTTGACTTCAGTAGCCAGGAGAATGCATAGTTCGTTTCTATTTTCAAAACTTGCTACAAACATTCTTCACAGTGATGGAAAGGCATGTATTCCTCTTAGGCACAGCAAGACTGTCTTGTTGTGTGGTAGCACACTCCTGCAACCCCATTACACAGAAGGCTGAAGCAGGAGGATCACAAGTTTGGAAATGACTTGGGGATACTAGTGAGAATTTGTCTCAAAAAGAAAAAGAAAGAAAGAAAAGAAAAAGAAATTTTAATTTCACCACATTAAACACTTTAAACAAAAGACATATTAAAAAAATAGTTGGAAATGGAAGGGAGGGGTGGAGAGAGGAGGGGATGCAGCTGAGTTGGTGGAGTGACTGTCTAGTATGCACAAAGCCCTGGGCATGTGGCTCAGGCCTGTAATCCAGCACTTGAGAAACAGAAGCAGGAATATAGAAGTTCAAAGTCATTCTTGGCTATATATAGTGGAATAGGAGACACCTTATCTCAAAAAAAAAAAAAAAGAAAGGAAGGAAGAAAAGGAGAGGGACAAGAAGAGGGGAAAGGAGGAAGAGAGGGAGGGGAGACAAGTTTGAAAGGGAAATTAGTAGACTGCAAGCTGTGCATGACAGAGCACGCAAGAATAAATAGCTCCTTGAGATCAATTAAGAGGCAAACAAAAAAAGACAAAACCAAGAGTTTAGGCAACAGAGTTGAATCACTTCACACAAGAACCTATGTGGTCTTTCAGCTTCCTGTAGCCAGAAAGCACAAGAGAAGGTACTTAAAATAAACAGCAGTCAGGAAATACAAATTAAAACCACAAAAATGTACCACTTGATACCGATTACAATTGCTGAAAAAGACTTACATGCAAAGCGTGGGTAAAGAAATGGGTCGGCGGTAATGCACTCCTGGTACCGATATGAATACTGCAGTTACTAAACATCCATTGGCAGCTAAAAGCCACTCACAGACTAGAGTCTCAGCGTCTGTGTGTGTGTGTGTGTGTGTGTGTGTGTGTGTGTGATGTATTACTTAATACACACACATGCATACAAAAAATCTTGCTGTGCCTAAGATGAATGAAAGAGTGTTTCCACTACCGTAAAAAAAATCATAGAGGGTTTGCTTATAATAGCAATGAACTGCTGAACCACTCACATGTATGGAGCTCCCAAACATGAATACCAACTCACAAAACACAACAGAAACACTGTGTCTAGGGGAACGAGCTTGCACAAACTAATTCTTGCCACATGATACTATCGTTATAAGATACTAGAACAGCTGAAGCTTAGCCATGGTGATAGAAATATCTATGGGTGTCTCAGGCGACAGTCTGGTGGTGACTGGAAAGGGCACCAGAGATCTTCATAGAGTGATGGGAATGTTTTAAGTGATGACCCAAAAAGTATATACTTTGGAGTAGCCTTGGTATATTGTCAACTTACAGAACAGTTAGGACAGGGTACTTCTACACTCTCCTCACAGAGATTCATCAACTGTTGGATGTATACACTTGTCAGAAGAAACTGTATGCTTAGAACCTGGACCATTTACTAAATGTAGAAGTTATCTTATTAAAGCATGGGGATAGGCTATTTTTCTGAAAAGTTCCTAGAAATTGATTACATCTCCTGTCTTAGTTAAGGTTACTATTGCTGTGATGAAACACCATAACCAAAATAACTTGGAGCGAAAAGGGTTTATTTAGCTTAAGCGTCCACATCACATACAGTTCATCACCAAAGGAAGTCAGGACAGGAACTCAAACAGGGCAGGAACCTGGAGGCAGAAACTAATGCAGAGGCCATGGAAGAGTGCTGTTCACTGGCTTGCTCTCCATGACTTGCTCAACCTGCTTTCTTATAGAACCCAGGACCACCAGGCAAGGGATGGTACCACCACAATAGGCTGGGCCCTTCCCATCCATCACTAATTAAGAAAATGATTTATGGGTCTGTCTACAACCCAATCTTATGGAGGCATTTTCTTAATTGAGATCCCCTCCTCTCAGATGACTTTAGCTTGTGTCAAGTTGTCATAAAACTATCCAGCACATGTCCATAGTGACACATATGACATTGTTTTGTGGATGTGGAGACTGGTTTTCAGTGAAGATACGTGGGGTGCTTGTTGGGACCCAGTGTCTGGAGGGCAGTCCTCAGCCCTGACTGCACAGTGGTTTCACTGAGATGCCTTAAACTGTCCCCTCCCCATCTAAAATCCAGACTGCAACTCAGACCAGATAAACGAGGTTGCTGAAGGACCTGAAGCATCACTTTACTTAAACCCCAAGTGACTCCAGTGTGCAGAGATCGTGGAGACTCTCTATTCTATGTGAAAATCACGTCTTTTTAAGCACCCACATTTGCTCAGTCAGACCATCGCTCACATTTACATGTCATTGCCAATTGCAAAGACTCATTGCTGTGGTTTATATCACCCAAGGACTCGATCCCTGGCTGGTGGTGCTGTGGGAGATGGTGGAAATCTGAGGAAAGGGTTTGGAGGAACTGCACCACAGGGGCATCGCTTTTGAGAGATGCCGGGACCGGACCTAGTCGCTCACTCATTTTGCTGCCCACTTACACAAGGGAGTGGCTTTGCTCCACCGTGTGTCCCAGGCCATGCTCTCCTGTCTCACGCAGACCCAGGAACAACAGAGCCAAGTGACCAAGGACCGAAAACTCAACTTTTGAGCTAGAATAAATTTGTTTCATTTTTAACTATGTTATCTGGAAGTGGCAGAAAGCTAACTAACACATCCGGTGTCCTAGAACAGCAGAGGTCGCCTTGCCAGCCAGTGGCCACCTATCTTGTCTGACTTTGGACCTCTGGATTCTGTACTTTAGACCTCTGGTTCCTGTTGCGGTTGGTTCAGGTGTTGACCTCTCTAGACTAGCTGCAGGCGTGGACACGGATATTTGACTATATCCTTCCCTCTCCCTGCCTCCTTCTTTCCTTCCCTTCTTCTTTTCTTCCTTTCTTTTGGTGTTTAGGATCAAACCCAGAACACTGCATAAGTGGTAAGTGTTTTGCCACCAAGCTACACTCCCCCAGCCCCCAATGAGCCTGCCACCCAATGAGACCAAGGCTTTGAGCTCGAGGGCTGCTCAGTACATACATCCTAAACTTCATCAAGCTGTTTTCTTTCCTGGTCTATTCACAGACTTCCTCTCAATCTCAGATCCCTATTTCCTCCTTCCTTCATGCCCACAGTCTCAAGCTGACCTCTTGGACCTGGCAGTTGATGCTGCCTTGTTTATCCTCAATGCTGGCTCCAAGGGCAGCTTCACTGCACACACCTATCTCAGTAAGCGCCCCTCCTCGGGACCAGCACCTTCTAACCAAACCAGGGCCCATCTCTAACTCAACTGAGTGAGTCCAGCTTAATTTAAGAAAGGGTTCTCCCTGACGACTGACTTCCTCATCTCACCTAAATGGGCATTTTTGGCCTGACTACCCTGAGGGTTAGCTCTTATCCTCTGGCATGGTAGGCAGGCCTCGTTCTGTTGGACATCACAAAGAACTGGAATCAAATGAGAGGAAATGCCTGGAGGAACCCCAGGCTAAAGGCGGCCTATCAGGTTTCTGTGCCTTCTGAGGGGCTTGTGTCAGCTCCAAATTCCATTCCACTGACCATGTGCCGGGTTTTCAGTGCAGGCGGAGGGATGAAATGTGCATTGGAAAGTACAGCTGCTCACCCTCGGAGCTCTGAGGGCCTTCCTGCCCTGGCTCAGGCTTGTCTGGACCTTCCTGGCCCGATCCACAGCCCTGATACTGTGTTTATCTATGTGTCTGTTCATGGTTCATGTCAGCATCTAGTGTCCAACTCATTGCATAGATCCCCATCAAATTTCTGACACCAGGGTCATCGACATCTGTAGTTCTTCCCCACCCTGTCTCCATGCCGTCTTCCAACAATGGCGCCTCACTTTGCTTGAGGGGAACCTATGTTTACCTCCATTTGAAAGTCACATTAGCGCCACATAGAGTGTCACTCCACACCTCCCTTGAATAAGGCACAGGCATGAGCCCCATCCAGTCACTCCATGCTCTCTCATAAGCTTGAATGACAGAGTGGCAAGTTTCAGGTAGGCTAAAAATAATGAAATAAACTTTTAAGAAAAGATATGATTACTGTCTAATCTTCAAAATTAATTTTAAATTATTTTTCCTATTTACATCTTAAATAAAATTATTTTAAAAATACACACATTCAGCTAGTCTTGGTGGCCCATGCCTATAACTGTAATGTCACTAGCAAGGCAGGTGGATCCTTGTGAGTCCAGGCCAACCTGTTCTATATAGTAAGTTCCAGGCAAGCTGGCTAGACCTACATAGTGTGATGCTGTCTCAAAAAGGAGAAAAGAAAGAAAGAAAGAAATATGCATATTTTATGTTTCAAATTCTCTTCTTGTCTGTACATAAAGTCCTTCTCTTATAGCCATGTGCTGTGGAATAAGCCTTCTGTACACTGTGAGTATGCATTACTCTCATTGGTTAATAATGAAGCTGATTGGCCTCTAGCAAGGCAGGATAAAGTTAGGCGGGACAATCAAACTGAGGATACTGGGACAAAGAAGGGCAGAGTCAGGGGATATACTACCAGGCAGCCCCTGAGGAAACAGGATGTATAGGAAATGAGGTAATAAGCCATGAGCCATGTAGCGAAGCATAGATAAGAAATATGAGTTAATTTAAGAGTAAGACTTAGCTAGTAACAAGCTAAGCTCAGCCTGAGCTATTGACTGAGCATTTATAAGTAATATTAAGCCTCTGGGTGCTTGTTTGGGAACTGATGGGTGAGAGAGACATGGCCAACAATGTCATGTCCAACCCTGTAAATGTTGACATGACAGATGAGACATCTGAAAAGTGTCCAGCTCAAGAAGACACCTAGTAAGTATATGTTGGATAGTAATAAGTAATTGTATGATTAAATCAAGTCACTCATTTTTTTTTTGCTATGGATATGGAATATAGAGCTGAAAAGATCCAGGAATATGGCTCAACTCCAGCATTTTACAGATGAAGACAAGGGCCAAAGGAAAGGCACAGGCTGTGGGAACTTTCTAACCTCCCTGTAAGCTAAGTCCCACCTCTTCCTACAAAATGACTTTTACAGTACACCCAATTGACAAACTAAATGTTTTCTCCCATTTGCTTAATAACATCAGCGTTCTTTGAGCCACTCATGTGTATACATTTATTATATGGTAGTGTTCTAAGAAGTGGTTAAAAAAAAAGAGTAAAATTTCACACATAGGGAGCTTATATTCAGTGGGACAAGGTCAGACAACTTTAGCAAAGAAAATATAATGGCTGAGGAGATTGCTCTGTAGGCCAAGTGCTTGCGGACCAAGCTTGAGGACTGACGTCAGACCCCCAGCATCCTTGTGAAAAGCTGGGTGTAGTGGCACACAGCTGTAACACCACCACCACCCTGAACACTGGACGCTGTGGGAGGAGGGGCGTGGGAGGAGGGAAGAGGGGGAATCTTTGATTGGCGTGTAAAATGAATGAAAAAAATTTCTTAATTAAAAAAAAAACAGAAAGAAACAGGGTCATATGCAAAATATTCTGGCTGTAGCTGATGGTCTGGTTACTAGAGATTTGATATGTGAAGTCCTCCCTTGAATCTAATCATTCTTTGTATCTCAAGCAGCATTCCTCAGGAAGCAAGGAATGCTAGTGGAAGGAGAACTGATATAGAGCTGTGAAGACTCCTGGACTACTGGAAAGGTCAGGTGAGCGTTTACTTGTCTCCACCATTGTCCACTTCCCTCATTACATCTCTCTCCTCTCCGTCTCTCTGGTCCCTCTTTCTGTTCTCCCCTTTTCCCGTCTCTCTGTTGGGAGAGTGGAAATTTGTATACGGTTGTGCTAAACTGAACTCTGTTTTGTTGGTTATTGCCTGCGCTGAGCAAAGCTTTACGTTACTGTGGTGTTTTGTTTTGTTTTTTTTTTTTTCATTCACTCCACACAGAAGTGCTCAAAAGCTTCCTTTCATTGAGAAGAAAATTGGTGCGGTTGGAACCCTGGCTCAGTGGTTAAGAGCACTGACTGCTCTTCCAAAGGACAGGGACCGGGTGGGGAGGTGGGATGTCAATTCCCAGTACCCACTTGGCGGCTCACAACCATCTGTAATTCCAGTCCCAGGGACCCGGTGCCCTCTTCTGGCCTCCAAGTGTGTCAGGCATGCAAGTGGTACACATAAAATAAATAAAAGGTTTTCTTGTTGTTTTATTTTGTTGTTGTTTTTTGTAGAAGAAGAAGTGGTGCCTAGACTGAGGGCAAAGGTCGGTCATCCTATTCCTGTTATGTAATAGCCGGGAATCGATTGTTGCTCAGGAAGCAACTGCACACGCCGTTGACCCTTCGCAAGAGATGCCCACTCTATTTCAGGTTCTTTCCGAAGCCGGAACAGGTGCAGACTCCCCTTTCCCTTTCATCACTCAGCGCTCAAGGGATTTAAGCAGCTAGACGGAAGTGCTGCTCAACGGCCTCACAGCCAAATGCGGTTTCATTCAGGCAGCACAGTGCTCCAGCCAGCCCGAGGCTCTGACGCAGCTCCCCAACCCCTTCTGAGATGGCTGGCTTGGCAGGCTCCCACCCACATTAAAATTAGCATCACACCTGCCACAGCCAACATGTGTTACGTTTCTGAAAGTCCTCGAGAATGGAGATAAGAAAAATATGCGGCCGATGCTCTTACAGAGACTGAAGTCCTAGGACCGTGTTTGTGAGGCTGTGCGGTAGAAGGTAATGGGGGTAAACCACACCTTTGCTGCTAGCGTATTCCAACGAAGGCAAGATTAGGGAAACTGAGGCAGGCTGGTAAAATACTTCTAGCTGCTCGCTGTGTCACTGTCAGGCACAAGCTTCGTTTTGTCAGCCTTTCTGAGTCCCTTCTTTACAATTTTTTATTCAGGTTATTTTTTCCATAAAATTTTGCTGAGAACAGAGAGCTGGAGAGATGGCTCTCTGTGGTTAAGAGCGGTGGCTGTTTTTCCAGAGGACTAGAGGACCAGGGTTCAATTCCCAGCACCCACATGAGGTTCACAAAGGGCTGTAACTCCAGTTGCAGGGGATCGAATGCCCTCTTCTGGCCTCTGAGAATGTATGGGCATACATTCAGCTAAAACACCCATACATGTTAAGAGTTTTTTTTAATTAAATTAATTTTAATTATTCTTTTATTATTCTTTAGTGAATTGATAATTATTTTGCTGAGAACAGAAAGATGGAAGGTGGAAGACGGAGGGGTAAAGAAGGGCTAAGGCAGGAAACATTAAGTGTCATCACAAGAAACAACAGGGATTTACTAAGGTCCCCCAGGTATCATGAGTTTCTCTGTTGAGGAACCCATAGGACATGCAAGTGAGAGACTTGTGCTCAGCGTAAGGAAACTATGGGCAAGGGCTGTGCTGGCCTGAGAGCACATCCCGTCTGGGAGACTCCAGCCAACTTTCACCATGGCAGAATGCGTGAACTCACTGTCACTAGGTCTCCTGAATTTTTATCAGGAGCCAAAAAAAACCAGATACTTGTAGCTGGAATATTTCCCAGGTCCCGCCTGGCCCCCACAAACCTGCAGCTGCTTATAAAATAATCACTCAGAAGCTTATATTAATTATAACTGCTCGGTCATTAGCTAAGGCTTATTACTGACTAGCTCTTACACTTAAATTAACCCACAATTCTTATCTATGTTTAGCCATGTGGCTTGGTACCTTTCCTCAGTTCTGCCTTGTCATCTTGCTTCCTCTGTGTCTGGCTGGTGACTCCTGACTCTGTCCTTCCTCTTCCCAGAACTCCCCTCATCTCTTCACCCCACCTATACTTCCTGCCTGACTACTGGCCAACCAGTGTTTAATTAAACCAGTGTACAAAAGCATTATCCCACAGCAGGTACTGCATAAACTTGCCCAGTTTTTAAAACCTTGGCAAGTGTTACATCTGTCTGTGGTGCTAGAACAAAAGTATCTGAGATTGTGAAGTTTATAAAGAATAGAATTTTATTTCCTTGGGCTGGCAAGAGAGAATAGAGCCAGTATTAAGGGAAAATAGCAATCAAGAGAAAACAAGAAAGAGAGTGGGAGAGAACAGACAGATCTTGGCTATAGTTGTTTTGTTTGTTTTTTTGTTTTTTTACTCTTTACTCTTTGCTCTTTGGGGGCCCACCACCTAGCTCCCAAATAAATACAAGGAGACTTATTCTCACTTATGAATGCCCAGCCTTAGCTTGGCTTATTTCTAGCCAGCTTTTCTTAATTGTACCATCTACCTTTTGCCTCTGGGCTTTTACCTTTCTCTATTTCCGTATATCTTTTCTTCCCTTCTTATTCTGTCTGGCTGGGTGGCTTGGTGGCTGGCCCCTGGCATCCTCTTCTTCTCTCTTTCTTGCTCCTCAATCTTCATCCCAGATTTCTCCTCCTATTTATTCTCTCTGCCTGCCAGCCCCACCTATCTTTTCTCCTCCCTAGCTATTGGCCATTCAGCTCTTTATTAGACCAATCAGATGTTTTAGACAGACAAAATAACACAGCTTCACAGAGTCAAACAAATGCAACATAAAAGAATGCAGCACATCTTTAATCCCAGCACACACCTTTAATCCCAGCACTCAGAGAGGCAGAGGCAGGTGGATCTCTGTGAGAGTGAGTTCCAGGACAACCAGAGCTACACAAAGAAACCCTGTTTTGAAAAACAAAACAAAACAAAACAAAAGAATACAACACATCTTTTCATCGTTAAACAAATATTCCACAGTATAAACAAATATAGCACATCTTCAACTAATACTCTACAACACTTGGTCACATGGATTATTGAGCCCCTGGATCCAGCTATGCCTGAGGCAAGTGCTCTTTAACTTTACAGCTAATATACTGATCTCTCTCTTCTCTCTCTCTCTCTCTCTCTCTCTCTCTCTCTCTCTCTCTCTTAAAACTTTAACATAACTTGAGCATCAGGTAAACATGTGCTAGGAAATATTGGGTATACAGAATTTAATGAGAAAATCTCTTTACAACTTAAAATCTTAATTTTGTTTGTTTGTTTGAGACAGGGCATCACCTTCTATTGCTTGACCAGGCTGGACTCAACCATGCCATGCTCCTTCTGCCTCCACCTCCCAAGTGCTGGGATTATAGGTGCAGACCATCAAACCCCATGTCTTAGTTAGGGTTTCTATTACTGTGAAGAGACACCATGACCATGGCAACTTTTATAAGGAAAACATTTAATTGGGGATGGCTTATAGTTTCAGAGGTCCATTATCATCATGGCAGGGAGCATGTCAGCATGCAGGCAGACATGGTGCTGGAGAAGGAGCTGAGAGTCCTACATCTTATGGGCAACAGGAAGTCGACTGAGCCACTGGGTGGTATCCTGAGCATAGGAAATCTCAAAGCTCACCCCCACAGTAACACACTTCCTTCAACTAAGCCATACCCATTCCAACAAAGCCACACCTCCTAATAATGCCAATCTCTATGAGATTATGGGGACCAATTACATTCAAACTACCACTCCCTGCTTGAAAACTTGATGTTTTACCATCTCTGACTCAGTACTCTCTTTCCCACCCCCATGGTAAAGTTAAAAAGATCAATTTCACCCTATGTATATTTCCCTAGAATTAGGACAGTCTGGTCTTCTCATCCTTGCCCTGAGGACTCCATTTCTCTGGAACTGTGAGCTAAAAGAAACTCTTGCTTTCACATTTGGTCATAGTACTTTATCACAGCAACAGAAGAGTAACTAAAACAATGACCTAGACACTCTGAGAATGTCCCTACTGTTGCCCACTGCTTCCCCGAGCAGATGGCTTAGTGTCTTGGTAGGGATGCCACAGAAATGGTGTGTGTCCTCAAACGTCTCTTTCAAAGCAGTGTGTAATTTTAGCTCGTCTAACGCTGCTGTTAAACTTCATTGCCTGATTAAAGGGGAATCTGACTCAAACTTTCTTGACCATATTAGCTTTCTCTCCATACTTGGCAAATGTTTCGTGTTTTGTGTAATGCTATTTTGAGATCATGTGACTATGTGTTCCTCACCAAACACCCACTCAGCCGTGTGACCATTCAGTGATATTTCTTGGCTGAATTTACTATTGTGACAGTTGCCAAATACTGATTTTCTGATTTCATCATCCTGTTTATAATCACCAGTTGACCATCTACTGCTAGGAAAAGATTTCCTATCATCTATCTATCTATCTGTCTGTCTGTCTATCTGTCTATCTACCTACCATATATATACATACATATATATTATATAGCTAACTTTTTTTTAAAGGTGTATTTTTTTATTATGTATACAGTATTCTGCCTGCATGTGTCCTTGCAGGCCAGAAGAGGGCACCAGATCTAATTGCAAGTGGTTGTGAGCCACCATGTGGTTGCTGGGAATTGAACTCAGGACCTCTGGAAGAGCAGTCAGTGCTCTTAACCACTGAGCCATTTCTCCAGCCCTATATAGCTAACTTATTGGTTAAAATTAATGTCATGGTAAGCTATGGATTTCTATTTGAACATATTAAAAGCTACTGCTAATGATACCTATTTTGATGCCCAAATGGTCCCTGAGTTGGTCAATTCTGGGAATCCCTGAAAGCTGAGTTTTTTGACAGGTCCTTACCACTCCTGGGGCATTTCTCTGGGCAGGGCACTCCTATATTTTGTTCTGGCTCAGTGTTGGTTATTTTTCCCTCAAGCAGCTTTGGCTTAATCAGAAAGGAATCTGTAAGCAAGATCAAGATGTTAGGTGTGCTGTTGTCATTGAGTCGTATCTGAACTTTGAAAAAATGCCTTTTATTTGGAAATTAAAATATAATTACATCATTCCCCCTTTCCCTGTCCTCCCTCCAACCTTTCCCATACACACACTAGCTCTGTCTCAAACTCATGGTCTCTGTTTCTTTAAATGTTGTTACACACATACATGCATACACACATATGTATGCATGCATGCATGTATGTGCATTCCTAAAAACATAAACACATCCTGCCCAGTCAGTATCAAGGTTCTTGTTTGTTTATGATTTCAGGGCTGACCACTTGGCATTGGCTAGCCAATTTGGGCCTCTTCCTTGGGGAAGACTCTTTCTCCATTCAGCATTCCTTTGTTGCCTATGGTTCTTGTCTAGGATTGACAACCCATGAGATCCCCCCCTGCCGTGTTAGCATGCCTATTGTGTCTTCCTTGTTGAGCCCATGTTTAGGCAGCCATGTTGGTAAGACTTTATGGGTGTAGCTTCTGACATTCCTAGAGATACAGCCTCACAACAAACTTCCTGTTCCTCTGCTCTTACAAATCTTCTGGCCCCCTCTTCTGAAATGATGCCTGAGGCTTAGGTGCAGGAGTTGTGTTGTAGAAGGATCCCTTGGGGGCAGCATCTGGACCCTTTCAGCCATTAAGAAAGAAAATTTGTGCATATGTATTTTGACATCATGCCTGGAGAAGGGTTCCCTCTGACTCCAAGTCCCCATTTCACATTTGCATTTTCCATTTCCAATGGCAAACACTCCAGTTTCAAAGGCCTTAGGTACAACTTGAGTAATTTGCTGCTTCCTCCTACGGTGTCAACAAAATACTTTCAGGATGTCTGAAGGCATTCCACTGCCGGTAGCAAACCTCCTAAGGAAGGATGAAGATGGACTTACAGGTGCATCACCACTAAACTGTCATACAATCCTCAATCAGCTATTTTTATTTATGTATTTATCCTATGTTGATCTATAGCTCAATTTCACTCCGTGTGTGAAATTTAATTTTCCTACCAACTTCATTTGGTATAATTTTTTTTTGGGCGGGGGGAGCAGAATTTGGGAAAACATTAACATGGGTTCAAAGGATCCAAACCATACAGAATTTTATTGGAAGTGAGTCTACCTCCCCTTGGCCACTGCACTCCTGGGGGACAGAAGATACAACAGTAGCCTTTTTTGTTCATACCTTGTGTGCCACGAAGTCCCTGTTCTCCTGCAGAATCACTACTGATTTCTCCTTTATCCTTCTTATGAGTCTTTCTGAAAAAAATAAGCTGTTGCTCCACATTTTCACAACCCCCCATATCATAAATTGTACTTTTTTTTTTGTAATCTTAGAAGCCACATCTCTTAGTATTAACCAGCTCTTCTATAGTAAGAGCTTTGTTGACCTTTAATTCACACACTGTGCACTCTGTTTCTAGGTAATTCAGAGTCACGTGACCACCACTAGTTGATTTCAGAACTCACAGAAACCCCATCCATGCCCCCTAGCAGTTAGTCACCATTTCCGCCCAACTGTAACCCTCGGGAACCACCAGACTGCTTTGTTTCTGTAGATTGGCGCAGGCAGGAGTATAACATGTGGTCCTTGGTGGTTGTTGTCTTCCATTTAGCAGGACATTTTCAAGGTTTGTTTGAGTTATAACATGTCAATACTCGGTCCTTTTTATTCCACTGTACAGATACAACAGACTTCGTTGCTTCATTCATCGACTGCTGGATACTTGGTTGTGTTCAACTTTTGTTTGCTATAAATTTCTGCTATAACATTCAGGTATAAGTTTCTGTGTAGACATGTTTCCATTTCTCTTGGGTATGGACCTAGGAGTTTACTGTCTCAATAAATGCAACCAAAAATCTGCTCTTTTTAGGAACTGCCAGGTTGTCTTCCATAGTGGCAGAAATGATTAATTTTTTGGCATGAAGATTTTATTTTATGTTTATTTTTATTTATTTATTTTTTTGAGACAAGATTTCTCTGTGTGGCTTTGGAGCCTTTCCTGGAATTCATTATGTAGCCCAGGCTGGCTTCAACTCACAGAGATCCGCCTGACTCTGCCTCCAAGGTGCTGGGATTAAAGGCATGCGCCACCACTGCCCGGCCTTATTTTTATTTTTAATTGTGTGTCTGTTGGTGTGTGGATATGTGCATGTGAGTGCAGGTACCCACAGAGGCCAGAGGAATTGGATTCCATGGAGCTGGACTTATAGATTGCTGTAGCTCTAGGTGTGGATGCTGGGTCCTCTAAGCTCTTAACCCCTGCACCAACTCTCCAGGCCCCCGTGATGGTGAATTTTGATTGTCCACCTGACTGGACATACACTCAACTAAGAGACTCTCCTGTGAGTGAGTCTGTGGGGGCATTTTTATGAAGAAGTAACTGAGGGGAGAAAACCGCCTCCCCCAGAGTGGGTGGCACCCTCTGATGAGATGGGTAGTTGTAAAGGAGTAGGAGGAGAGGCGGAGAGGCGTGCCTGCCTTCTCCCTTTGTTCCTGACTGGATCTAACCCTGTTCTTGCTGCAGCTTCTTCCTCCTTGCCACGGAAGCTGAAGAGCAAAGGTTTTGCAGAAATCCAGCAGACCTCCAGAGCCAGCCTGAGACCACAAAGGCATCCAGCTTTTCAGACTGAGCAGGTGCAGGACCCTCGGCCTTTGTAGTTTGCAGAAGGCCCCTGCTGGCCATCTATCATGTCAGCCATTCTAGCGAATGCCCTTTCAGAGCATCTATACATTCTCTAGGTTCTGTTTCTCTACCAAACCCTGCCTAACACTGCAACTTCACCATTTTATACTCCCCCTGGCAATTTTTTTTCCTTTCTCAGCATCCTTACCGAGGCTTGCTTGTATCTGGCATTTTGATTATAGCGGCCCTAATGCTGCATAGGACTCGTTGGTGTGGACATCCCATTAATAAACAGGGCTGTTCTTGCATTCTTTGGCGCTGGAGGGAGCTCACTGGCCAGCGGACTAGACAGACAACTAAGGGAGTGCAGAGAATATACCGCTAATAAGGTTATTGAAATGAGGGTGGCTTCTACAGAAGGAGAGATGCTGGGAGGCAGAGAGGGGACAACATGGAAAGACAGGGTGATAACAAGAGGGACAGACTCATTCTAAGTGAGGTGAAAGGCTGTAACCAGGGCTGAGTCTGGGCCTTTGTAACATGCTTAAGTGAGCAATAAGATGCAGTTTTCCTCCCCAACATCACGTGAAAGCTGATTATGAAAGCAAATTTTGACATCTTTTCTGTTCAACTAATTTTCTTTTCTTTTTTCTAACAGTACTGGAGGTCAGCAAAGGACTGGCAGGGACTCCACATTCTCTGTGGTCGTGTTGGTCTGTCAATAAATGAAAGCATAATGAAACAAAACACCGAATGCCATAACACATCCAAATTATAATGAAATACCTCTCCATCAGTGCCAAGTTGTTCTTTTTGTGGGCACATAATGATGATCTAGATTTATTTTCAGGCATCTGATCATAATGAAATAAACCTGGACTGCTTTCATTTCCTTACTCAGCTTCCAAATTCCTCTTAGGTAAGTCACAAGTTGACTCGTGTGTCTACAGGGAGAAGCCAATCAAAGACTCAGAAACCAGATGTCTAAATGGAGCAAGGAACCAGAATGAGAAATGTTGGGGGAACAGGAGATTTAATTCTTAATTTTCTATACTGTGCAATGTTTTGTTATGTTTTGTGTTTTTTCCTTTAGTGTGTACACATATCACTTTAATGGAAAAAGGAAGTCATTCCTCTCTGAATTATTAGCTTGAAAACGACGCCCTTTCTTCAGGTCAGTTTAACATCTGAGATGTTGGGGGTGGGCGCTGGTGTCCTCAGGACACCAGCAGCCATGGATAGCTGAGTAACGTCTTGCTTTTCCTTGGAATTAACTCCAAGAACTTGTCTGTGTAGATGTCAGAAAAGAAGAAAAAAGCATGGCCCAGGGCGTCGCCCTTCTTGAACAGGACACATGGTGAACTCCGTGGCTTGATTATTGTGGATTCCGCTGCGATAATCAGGGATATCTCAAGATCCCGATTCACGTTTCCTCTGGCTGTATGGATGCAGAGTGGGGTTGCCCAATCACAAAGTAGCTCTAGTTGCAATTTTCCACGTAGCCACCAGACCCTTTCCCATGGTGGCTGCCGCGATTTACATACCTATCCTCAGTGGCAAGGTTCTGTTTTTCTCCACATTCACTATTGTTGAATTCTTTTCTAGTAGCAAATATTCGTGAGACAGGGTCTTCTGTGTAGCCCAGGCTGGACTCAAATCTACAATCCTTGTACCTTGCCCTCCCGAGTGATGAGATTACAAATGTAATGGATGATCATTTCAATAAAGATTTTTTTTTTAGAAAAAGATCCAGGCTATGCATATCTAGGCCATCTAGTTCTGAACCACAAGAGGGCGCCATTAGATTTTGAATGAGTCACATCATTGTGGGTTTCCTCTTCTGCACCCACCATACAGTTCGGTGGGGAAGATGAAACCGTGTAGTTGTGGAACTGCAGGGTCCTGGGGGTCACCTTTAGTTATCTTAAACCTGAATGGCTGTTGTAGGAAAGCGAGACCAAGGAAATCTTTGTTCAAATCAATCCTAAATCCGGAATATTTTCTCTTTGGGCATTGCCTCTCTTCTCTGCGCTGTCGGAGTGCTGGAGGTGGGGGGAGCCTGAAGTAGCTTCTTAGTCTACTTTCATAAAAATCAGACAAAAATTAGGTGCCATAACTAGAAAGTCCCTCCTCCTCCTGCTGCTTCTCCTCCTCTTCCTCTTCCTCCTTCCTTTCTTCCTCCTCTTTTTTTTTCTTGCTAAGTTTTGAACACGCTCCCTGAAGTTTCTCCATGACGCCACATAATGAGAACTCAACCCCAAGACCGCACTCCGGATGGATGCTGGCTCCATCTGCCTTTTCTGCAAATATGTAAAACTAGACGGGAGCCAGGTGACCTGTGAGCAGCGGTCCCTGTGTGCGGGGATCTTTAGTCACAGTGTCTGTGCTCCACGGAAGTGTGAAGAAGCAGCAGCAACTGGACCAGCTCCTGGACGAGTCAGATTCGTAGATGCAGCTAAAACTAGCTGTGGATGCTAAAAATCCATCTAGTCAACAGGAAGAAGAGCTGGTCCTAGGTGGCTCTTGTGAGGCCACAACAGTGACGTCGTTTGCCCTCACATTGCCCCTTTGTGGCTTAGAGGACATGATGATGGCCTCTGAGCAGCAGCCCACATCCCCTTTTCCTTTGCACTGCCCAGCTGCTGAGTGTGTTGATTGTCAAGGGCTCACAGGTTCCCCAAGCTCTCAGGATGGAACTCTGACGGGACAGCCAGCAAGCGTGGGCACTCCTAGGATCAGCCTAGTAGACCCATCAGAGGCCTCATATTAGCTCACTGCTTCCCCTTTCTGCTCGATTTCCCTCTTGGATCATCTTGAAGACTATGCACCTCGTAAGTCCCAGGCAGGCCCTCGGCTTGTCTCGGGTTTGGTTAATCAAGTGCTAAGTGTCCACGCCATCACTTTAGAGCTCAGGTACCTTCCCAACAGTAACAACCTACACAGTGACAGTACGTTGATGGAGCAGCCAACTACAGTCTGTACAGCCAGACTACAGGCACCAGAGTCATTTTACAGAGGTGTGTGTGTGTTTGTGTGTGTGTGTGTGTGTGTGTGCGCGCGCGCGCGCGCGCACGTGTGAGAAAGAGAGAGTCTGTGTCTATGAATGAGAGAGTGTGTGTGTGAGAGAGTGTGTGCTTGTGTGTGTAAGAGTGAGTGTGTGTGTGTCTGTGTCTGGGAGGGTGTGTGTGTGAGAGAGAGTGTGCTTTGTGTGTCTGTGTGAGAGAGAGATAAACGTTCATCTATACTTTACACATTGCATCTATATTTACACTCTTGTCCATTAATATCACATCACAACAATTTTCTTTTACTTTATACATATAGTTGTGAAAAATGTGTAAGATTTTAATGTATGAAGGTATGAAGCTCTTTTAGCCTAATGTACTCAACTAAAGCAATAGTTTTGCTATTGCTATAAATTATAAAAATTATATCTTTAAATTTTTTTCTGTTTCTGATTTTTTTTAAGGAAAAAGTCTAAGAAATTGAGTTCCTGGGCCACAGGAAATACTAAACATTTATATTCATAAATATTATATATCTCTATATCTATCTATAGATAGATCGATCCAGTGTCTCCTGGTAATTTGAACCCTTCTACCAATATTATATTAGAAACTAACAACCCCACCTTTCGATTCTGAGTTCAGGTAAGAAGTCACTGCTCCAGTACTTCACTGTTTATGGTAGAGCTGAATGTTTTGAATATGTTTGTTTCCTGTTACTTAGGGCATTCATAATGAATTTACACAGTTTTTGATGGCAGTTCTGGAAAAACACTACACTGATTGAGGACTTGGTCAATGAGTTGTTGATTTAGAGACATTTATCTCGTCCTTTCTTCCAAGCAGCTTTTTCTATCTGCCCCTGGGTGAAGTGTGTGGGGAAGATTCTGATGAAATTCTATTAGTAACTAACACTCAACCAGACTTAACTTGCTCCCCAGGAACGAGACAGAATTCCCAAATAGCATTTGGAAACACAAAGTGCTATGAGACGATTCAACAAAATGTATCGAGTAGTGTGGAGGCAGAAACTAAAGCAGCCTGGTGAAGCCAGAAAATACCTGCATATTTAGGAAGAACGCAGGTATTTAGGAGACGTGACATCGTCTTGACTATTGTAAGCCACAGGCCCTGGAGACGCTCACACAGGCTGTTGTGACCCACAGGCCCTGGAGATGCTCTCACAGGCTGTTGTAAGCCACAGGCCCTGGAGATGCTCACACAGACAGCCCACGAGTTTGCCGTGGGGGTTCAACACACGTGGCTGTTTCCTTGTTCTAGAAGCAGAGTGACTGTAGGAGAAATCAAGTTGCATAACTCATTAATACTTCAAGCCAAGGCTGCACTTCACCCTCCTCTTCAGAGAGTGTAAAACAATCATCTATTTTGTAATATATCACACACACACACACACACACACATATATATGAAGGGTGCTGATAGTGTTTCAAGAAACAAGAGTGAATTTTGTGTTGAGTCTTCAAGCTTGAGTGTCAGCTAGAGGTGAACTTTATGTTGGAAAATCTGAGAAAATAAGATCCATTAATTCTGAAGTCTCTTCTGCCTCCAGAATTATCACTCAGCCTAGAACGTTCCTCACGGCAGTGAAACGAGAGCCTTAATGGTCTATATATATATCAATTTATTAAGGAGTTCTATGGGGAAAACAGACTCACTGATACAAAATGAAGCGATGCCGTTGCCTTCCAGGGAAAGATGGGGAAAGTTCCAGACCAGGTGGCCGAACCATGAGGTGCATCAGGAAGCCTTCCATGTCCAAGAGAGCTCATGTCCCTTCTCTCTTCAGTTCAAACCTTTTCAGCTTTCCCCAAATTGTATGTGTGTGTGTGTGCGTGTGTGTGTGCGTGCGTGCGTGCGTGCGTGCGTGCGTGCGTGCGTGTGTGTGTGTGTGTGTGTGTGTGTGTGTGTGTGTGTGTACAGGTGTATGTTTATAATGTAAACTTTACATGCATGTGGAAGCCAGAATATGACCTCAAGTATCATTCTCCTCAGACACTGTCCACTGATTAGGTTCAACTGCGGCTAGTGAGTCCCAGGCATCCTCCTGTCTCTACTTCCTCAGTGCTGGGATTACAGCAGCAAGCCACCGTGCCCAGTTTTTTGGGTTTTTTTTTTTTTTTTTGCATGGGTTCTGGGGACCAGATCCTCATGCGTGTGTGGCAAGCAAGCACTGTACAGACTAACTGATCTTCCTAGCCCCTCTCAAACACTTTTAAATTGTATAAAGGACACAGAAAGATGATGGGGGACCTTTATTCAGGTTCCTCTTTATCTCCAAGTGCTGCCCTCTGCAGTCAGTTCTAAGCTCTTTTTTTAACCTTTTTAAAATTAATTAAATTTATTCATTTATTTTACATCCCGGCTGAAGTTTCCCCTCCCTCCTCTCCTCCCATTCCCCCCCACACACCAACCCATCCACTCCTCCTCTGTTTCTATTCAGAAAGGGGTAGGCTTCCCATGGTATCAACAAAGCATGGCATATCAAGTTGAGGTAGGACTAAGCTCCTCCCCTTACTCATATGTAGAGGGCCTAGCTCAGTCCCATGCAGGCTCCTTGGCTGTTGGTCCAGATTCTGTGAGCTCCTATGAGCCCAGGTTAGTTGTTTCTGTTCATTCCCTTGTAATGATCTTGACCCCCTGACTCTTAGAATCCTTCCTCTGGGTCTTCTGCAGGGTTCTCCGAGCTTGGCTCAATGCTTGGCTGTGGGTCTCTGCATCTGTTTCTATCAGTGAGTGGATGAAAACTCTGAGGACAATCTATGAGTATAGCAGAATATTGTTTAGGCATCATTACACTGACTTCTTTTTCCCAATTGTTTTTGGTAGGATAGTTCTAAGTTCAAGTTAACCAACTTCCCCGACTCTCCTAAAGAATGCCTTGCTGATGGGAAGGGTTCACTAAGATGGTTTTTAGGTAAGTGATTAGGGAAAATCAGCTGAGGATATGGATTCCAGAGTCTATTCATCAATCAGCCAGGACTTCTCCTGTTGCCCTAGCAAATGAGCATTCATTAACTGAATGGCTTGGATAAGTTATTTAACCCTTCACACTGATTCAGATGGCTTCCCTCTAAACAGCAATAAAAACTCCTGCCTCATTTGGAGCTCTTGGTAGGATTAAAGAGGAGAAGCTGTTCAGAGAGAGATGTTAAGAAATGTGTCACTTAATCACCCAGCGTGGCTGTCACAGACACTGTCACAGTTGTTCGTTGTTTCAACCTGTGAGAAGGCTTGCAGCTCATCTTTGTGTGTGCGTGTGTGTGTGTGTGTGTGTGTGTGTGTGTGTGTGTGTGTGTGTGTGTGATTTGCAGGTAAGTATGCGTGGGAGTTGTGTCTTGGTTCCTTCACTCTGATTTTAGAGTTTTTGTCTGTCTCTGGTACCCATAACCTCTCCTCCTCTTCCATGCCATCGATGGAGAACAGAGCAAAGACTCTTGTCTCATTTCCCGAAGGTTCTGGGTACCGCATCTCCTCCCGTGTTTCTGGTAGAACAGGCTCAGTGCCCAGCACATGGTCAGGAGCATTGATGGCCATCAGTTGAGTTACTCGAATGCTTACGTACTTTCTCATGAAAGGATTCTGAGCTGTGCTGTTTTCCTCTGTCTTTGTCTTATTATGCTTCAGAGCTCAGTTTCATTTTGCAAACTAAAGCTTTTCCTCTGGCATTCTCATTAAAACAGCTTAATTGTGAAGATAGAATATCCTGTACATGTTACTTTTTTTTGCACAAATTCATACAGTGAATCTTATTACATGTCGATTGTGTTTTTCTTCCCTTTTTTTGTTTTTCTTTTTCTTTTTTTTTTTTTTTTTTTTTGGTTTTTCGAGACAGGGTTTCTCTGTGTAGCTTTGCGCCTTTCCTGGAACTCACTTGGTAGCCCAGGCCGGCCTCGAACTCACAGAGATCCGCCTGGCTCTGCCTCCCGAGTGCTGGGATTAAAGGCGTGCGCCACCACCGCCCGGCATTGTTTTTGTTTTTCAAGACAGAGTTTCTCTGTGTAACAGACCTGGCTGTCCTGGAACAAGCTCTGTAGCCCAGGCTGGCCTCCAACTCACAGAGATCCTCCTGCCTCTGCCTCCCAAGTGCTGGTATTAAAGGTGTCTGCCGCCGCCGCCTCTGCTAGACTGTTTTTCTTAAAGGGAGAGAAACATGTTGTCTGGATAGAGAAGAACTAGCGGCCCCCCTGACTTTAGCCTTCAACCTTCAAGGAGCTGCTCATCAGTCTGATTTTCCCTTTGATTTTCTAAAATAATGTTAGACTGTAGTGACATCTACTGGTAAGATCAAGCTGTCCACTAAGGGAATTTCCAGCATCTAGTATCAGTTATTTGAACACACACACACACACACACACACACACACACACACACACACACTCAGACAAATACCCAAATCACCACTCTTTGCTAATAAGACACACCAAACTATTTCACTAAAATCACTTTCCTGTTAATGATTTCTGAATCTTAAATCTCTTTTGTTTAAAATAATATTATCTTTGGAGAAAAATCATAGCTAGAGGGAGTTGCCAGGCAGCACTTTGAAGGGACCGAGTGTGAATCTGCACACAGAACCTCGGCGAGGTACGGCGTTAAGGTAACCTACATGGAATTGAATGGTTGTGAGCCATGAATAACACAGCAGTGTTATGAACCCATGAATCGTCCCAGCATATGGGTGGGTCTCAGCCTTCCAGTCAGATGCATACTAGCAGAGACTGGGAACTCAAGACTTCAGCATAGAAACTCTGCTTGAACTCAGTTCCCTGTCCTGTGGACTTCAGGCTACATGAACTTCCAGCCCATCCTGTTTTGTATTGTGTGAACATGGCACCATGTTCTCAACTCTCACTATTAACTTGGGCGACCTGGGTGAAGGGTAATGGGAATTCTTTGTACAATTCTTACAGTGTTTCTGTAAATCTGAGTTTTTGTCAAAGTGAAAAAAAATTAAAAGAGAAGCAAAATTTATTTGAAAGTCGGTTTTGGAACACAGCCTTTACCTCCTTCACATCCACATAACCTTGGCTAAGACACCAAGGTCGCCAACAAAGACCTTGTACGTGTTGTGAAGCTGAAATACTCTGACCTTCCAAGGGCTAAATGGGAAGAAAGCAGTACTGTTTTACTAGGGATTCTACCCAGGGGCGGGGGCAAGTAAAGTCCAGTAACACGTTTTAATTCGTCTTTCCCTGGGTGGAAAAGCTATTGCTCAGTTGTTTAATATTAAATTGCCAATGTGAGAAAGTGGAGGAAAGAGCAGTTGGTAGGCCGAGGAAAGGCGGTAACTGATGAAGAACTGAGGTGTGCCTGGAGAGGGTGGGGGTGGGTTAAGGCAAGCTTGGTTTGATTTCAGAATGAAATCAGGAAAGGGGTGAGTCCTTGACTCTGAAGCCAATGACTCTCCCCTCCTCATTAGCAGCTAATAGTTCATCAGAGAAAGGATAGGATCTGTGAGGGAGATGTGGCTCGGCTTTGGGTTCTTGTCTTGTGAACTCGATGGAAGAATAAATTAGAACAATGAGTTTTCAAAAGAAATGTCTGATTTTAAAACACAAGAAAAAACCCATGGCTTGGGGAGTCATAGCCCTTGGGGGAAACTTACTGTTGTTGTTTAGCAAAATTGACATGATGTCAAACTAAATAATCTCTGAATAATTAAGTTCATAGCCAACAGACGAAGGCTCCTCTCAGCCTTAATCAGAGACGCTTCGATCTGCAGTGAACAGTAGTGAAAACAGAGACTCCTGGCTGCTCAGCGTGCTGAGAGTGAGAGAGAGTCAGTGTTCGGCCCTAAACAGCACATTTATGCCACTGCAGGAGACAGAACAGAAAGGATGTGAGAATCAGAAGACAGGAAGAAGGCCACAAATGCCATCTTCTGGGCTGGACATAGCTATTGCAATCATGAAGTCACAGCATCTGTAGTGTCTAGCCCTGGCCCTCACAAGATTGGACTTGCCAACAGTCCATCGTGGATGGGGAAGAGCTCACAGGTCCGATGGGGGAGAGGAGGGTCATTGTCTCCAGATGTGTGCCCACAGGTGAACCCGCCAGGCTCCATGGGATAGTCCTAAACCCACAGTCACAGAGAAGACCCTGAGCAACAGCAGCAGGTCACAGAACAAAAAGACAGGTACAGGGGAAGGGGACTTACAGGGGGCAGGGATTGACAAGGGTGGGAGAGAGAGGCAAGGGAGGGTGGGGGATGAGAATGATCGGAATGGGTTCCATACATTCATGATACTGTCAATGAACAGATGTAATTAATAAAAAAAAAAAAGTTCTTATTCTAGAGAGAGGGCGACCAAACAAGGAAGACGAAAGACCTATTGTGAAAAGCAGAGCTCTTCAAGCAAGCAAAGCTCCAGATGAGACTCCTGGGAGAGGGAAAAACCCACTGGGCTGTTTGTCCAGGGACTTTTTATAGGACTTGTGACAGATACCGAACAAAGTCTGAGGTCATGTTCATTGAGATTTCAATCTGACCGTCTCCCACATTGAGGCAATGGAGAACCCACATACAATGTGCACATGTCGGGGGTCTAACTGGAGAGACAATCACGCACTTTTTACACAGTGCTCGGCCAGTTAGGTGAGTGGTCAGGCTTTGAAGGCTTTGCTCTTCTCTTGCCTGGCTAGCTTGACTGTTAGCCTTGTAGATGGTTGTTATGACCTTGAAGGGGCTGCTGTTCTTCGAGCTTGGCAGAGTTTGTTAACCATTAATTAGATGATGCTCCTTTCATTACCACGGTTTACATGACCAGCCTGTAGTTTTACTATCGCGGTGAGTAGCTCTTATCACAGCCATTACTATGCGGTTTTAGCTTTTCTTGGTTACTTCATACTTGAGTCAACCTCAGGGGGTGTCTGGAGTGGTCTTCATCCTGGACTAGATGGAATCTGCTTATTAGAAACAATCCTTACTTACTATTTTGTCTATTACAATTTGCTGCATTAGAAGCAAGAATATTTGAGGACAATGGTGTTTTCCTTATGTCCCCCAAGGGCTTCTGGGGGAGACAGCTGGTCTGCCAACATGACCTAGTCACCAGAGTTCATCCTGCCTCTTGGCTGGCCAACTTGGTTATTTCCCTAGCACTCCTGGCCTTGCCATTTTAATCTCTCTCTCTCTCTCTCTCTCTCTCTCTCTCTCTCTCTCTCTTTGTTTGTTTTGTTTTGGAGACAGGGTTTCTCTGTGTAGTTTTAGTGCCTGTTCTGGATCTCCCTCTTGTCCCTCTGTAGACCAGGCTGGCCTCGAACTCACAGAGATCTGCCTGGCTCCGCCTCCTGAGTGCCGGAATTAAAGGCGTGCGCCACCACTGCCCCGCACCATTTTAATTTCAAATTGCTTTTTCTATACCAAGAAGAAGTTTGAGTTTACCAATGATGTATGGGAAGAAATTTGAGCTTATTAATGATGTATGGTGAGCTAGGGATGTAACTCAGTTGATAGAGTCCCTGCCTGGTTCCTTAGATTCAATTCTCCCCACTGCATAATGATCTGTGGTGGAACGTACCTATAATCCTAGCACTTAGGAGGTAGAAGCAGAAGGATCCAAAGTTCAAGGTTATCTTGCTATATAGTAAATCCAAAGCCAGCCTGGCCCCTGTTTCAAAGTATGTATGTATGTATGTAAGTACATATATATGTATGTATATATATTTGAAGAGATACATGTATACATATTTGAGGTGATATGTGTATATACATATATATTTAAAGTCTTTTTGACATTTTCATCTATTTCTTTATATATTATTTAATATGGCTTCCTAAAAAAATTCTAAATTCCACACACAGTGTGCATTGTATTTCTTCTGGGCAGTACTATTGTTGGATCCAGAGTTTTGTCTATCATTTCCCAGCGTGTGTGTGTGATATGTATATTTGTATATGTCTTAGGATTATTAACAGAAAGAAATATGAGAAAAGATGAGCCTTTCTCAGTGGTTTGAAGGTTTTAAATGCCATTAATACTAAAAACCGTAACATTGGAGAGCTAACATGAAGTTGTTACATGTTAACATTTTATTGTATCTTTTTTATTTCTCTCTCTCTCTCTCTCTCTCTCTCTCTCTCTCTCTCTCTCTCTCTCTCTCTCTCTCTCTGTCAATTAGAGCGTTTGTCATGGCACTTGTGTGGAGGTGAGAGGTCAATTTGTGAGAATCAAGTCTGTCCTTCTTCCTTCCTGGGGATCAAACTCAGGTTGTCGGGCTTGGCAGAAAGTGTCCTTACCCACTGAGCCGTCTCACTGGTCCCATGTTAACTTATATTTGCTAAGGGAAGAGGGAAAGACAAAGTCACCCAAACAATGACTACCCACCACCACTACTGTGTCATAAATAATAAAGAAAAGGCACAGTACAAATACTGGATGAATGCCAGGATGCTTTCACTTCACTGAACGCTGTTTGTATGGACTCCAGTCTAGAGTCTGAGCTTGTCCCAGCTGAGTACAACCTTCTTGGTAGCCTGTGCAGACCATCACTCCCTGGCTGCGTCCCAGACTCGCATCCGGGATGGCTGTACATCCCACCCTGCTCCATGGTTGCTGTGGGATGGTCTGTATGTCAAATGTGTTGCTGATTGGTCAATAAATAAATCAGTGATTGGCCAGTGGCCAGGCAGGAAATATAGGCGGGACTAACAGAGAGGAGAATTGAGAGAACAGGAAGCTGGGTGAGAGAGACACTGCCAGCCGCCACGATGACAAACAGCATGTGAAGATGCCGGTAAGCCATGAGCCACGCAGCAAGGTATAGATTTATAGAAATGGATTAATTTAAGCTGTAAGAACAGTTAGCAAGAAGCCTGCCACGGCCATACAGTTTGTAACCAATATAAGTCTCTGTGTTTACTTGGTCAGGTCTGAGTGGCTGTGGGACTGGCAGGTGAGAGAGATTTGCCCTGACTGTGGGCCAGGCAGGAAAACTCTAGCTACACATGGTGACATTGGCTCATTCGGCTTTTGCCTCTACAGTTGGCCAGGCTGCCTGTCCCACCCTGGCTCCAGGCTGCTGGCATCTCATCACAAGGGCGCCCCCACGGGTGTTCACCTGCAGTCACTTTATTGACACTGCTCATTTGCCAAGGTTATGGTTTTGTTTTCGTTTTTGTTTTTTTATATCACCAACTCTGCCCTGTTAATGTTCAAATGCCTTTCTCTTGGGAGTCTTTTGTCTCAGCCCTGCTTCTTGGGAGGGTTTTGGCTGGGGAACTCATCAGCACCCGTCTCTACACCTCTGACTCGTGTGTTAGCTGTCTCTGCCTTCACAGGGATGGCTGGCTTGGCTGCATGCTCGCTGGGAACTGTGCCATTCTGTGAGGGGGTCTCTGCAGGTGTCAGGCAGGGAAACTGCAAAGAGGTGAGAATGAAAACGTGACTCACATTGACCTCATCAACCTGGATCAAACTTCCAGAGAGTTTGATGCCAGGCGGTTTATTCCCAACAAATTAAGTTTCCTGGTGTAATACAATCCCCGGTGCACAAGAAAGCATAATTACATTGAAACTCGACTCAGGGTGCATGTCATTTCTTCCAAGAAGATGGGTCCTAGAGATAGGCTACCTGTATTAGCTTAAGAGCCTAAGGAAGGATCTGGCCTGGTCTCAGTCATACAAATAGTGTAGAGGTCATTTCAGTTATTAGCCACCTCTCATCCTGGTTGTGGGAGCTTGGGGAAGCCCCTGGCTATATAGATAATGTAAAGGGTCATTTAGACTATTAGGTTATGGCGGCATTTTATTTGTACTGAAATGTGATTTTAATTGTATGTTAATAAATAAAGTTGCCCGGTGGTCAGAGCTATTAGAGCCATAGCAAGAGCATGGCGGTGGTGGCGCACGCCTTTAATCCCAGCACTTGGTAGACAGAGCTAGGTAGATCTCTGTGTGTTCAAGGATACAGCCAGCATTGGAGACACACGCCTTTAATCTCAATACCAACCATAGAAGACCTGGAAGTCTCTACAGACGGCAGTGATGAGGCAGTCATGTGTTTGGGTTTACAACCAATGAGAAGGCAGAACAGAAAGACTATATAAAGACATACACACAGGAAGTAGGTCCCTTTTCGGAGAGCTCTCTTGGCTGAAGCAGGAAGGGTAAGGCTCTTAGTTCTGACCTCTTGGCTTTCTTCTCTGAATCGGCTCTGTGTTTCTTATTTAATAAGACAGTTGGTTACATCTACATTAGATATCTCTGACGCTGGTTGTGAGAGATTGGGGAACCCCCTGCTATAAGGGTCATTTAGACTACTAGCCACCACCACCCACATACCCCCATCCCTCCCATCCCCACCCCCCACTCCCCACTCCCATCCTGGTTATAGGAGCTTGATGTGACTTGGTCCAACAGATAACACAGATCATTAGGTGATTTTTGTTGTTATTGTTGTTTGTTTTTCAAGACAGGGTTTCTCTGTGTAACAACCCTGGCTGTCCTGGAACTTCTTTGTAGCTAGGCTGGCCTCTAACCCACAGAGATCATGGGCCTCTACCTCCCTAGCACTAGGATTAAAGGTGTGTGCTGATCACTAACCTGTTAATCACTTCTAATCACCAGCTTTCTGTTTGGAATAACTGGTTTTACATTTTTCTCATTGGAAAGGCAGTCCTGCATCTTAACCTTCCTGGTTTCTCTGGAGATCTGTGGGTGCAGGGACCTTCGTTCTGTGCTCCCAACACTTCTGAGCTTTGCCTAGGTTCTTTTCTGACCTGCAGTCTCCTGGGGGAAGTCCAACTCATCGCCTTGTATCTCTGAGTGAGAATAATCAGAAGATGCTGTGTGACATACAGACCCGTGCACAGTCTGTTTGTCCTCTGCTGGCTGTGTGACTTCAGACAGATGTCGGGACTCCCTAAGCTTCATTTTTCTCATTTACAATATGGGGGAACTAATCATTTCCAATGCTTTCCAGAGGGTCACAGTGGAGAATGTTCAAGGAGCTTTGGCATGTGTTGCCCGTGCCTGCAGCATCCTCCTCTCTGCATTTGCTGGATCTGCGCTGTCAGATTGGTAACTACTGCCTATGGCCACTGAACACTGGAAATCTTACTGATCTTGATTGAGACATTCAACCATCATGAAATAGACTCTCAACCTTGAATAACGAACAGGATATACAACATCTCACTAGTAAGTTTTATTTTGATTATATATTGAGATGGGTAATATTTTAGGTATATTGGAACTGGGTCAAATATTGTTAAAATTAATTTCATCTGTTTTTTGATATATTATTTAATATGGCTTCCAGAAAATTCAAATTTTCATTCTACTGAACAGCACTATTGTAGGATCCTGATTTTTGTCTATGAGATAGGTTGACAAGTTGTTGAGTGGGATCTTTCTTTATCAATCGCTCCTGGATATGATTCCATTGCCCAGACTTGGCTCATAAGGATGCCCCGTCTTTACCATTGATGTAGCCTTAAGTGCCTGCTTTGTATTGCTGCTTGCTTTTTTACAGGGACTTGGAAGGTGAACTACAGCAGGTAATGCAATAGGGATGTCATCTGGGGAACATTGCCTGGAAATGCCATCGGCCCTGGTGGAAAGGCTTCTCCACAGGAAGACTTTCACAGCTCAGGGCCAAGTCACTGAAAGGAACAGAAATCTGGTTGATCTGCATGTAAGTGGCAACCACTGGATACTGTTAAGGTACTCTGAATGCAAGCACTAGAAATGGATTCTAACTGAACAGGGAGTCCATGGGAAGGGGAGCCGGGATCTCAGACTCAACAAGACAGCTACATGACTGGGCATGAGGAACGACAGTGTAGCCAAGAAGCTCTAGAGCCAGCACTGAAAGCCAGGTCCTTGGGCACCACCCCTGGACCACTCTGCGGCACATCTGCCTGTGTGACTCTGTTCAAGACACAGATTGACACACCTGACTAGTGAGCTCAAGTCAGGATCCTCACTGGCTTTTTAGGCTTCTTGGAGTTTGGGCCATTCCCCCTGGCAGCGGGGATGTGGCAAGACCATTACTTCATGTTCCCCAAATTCCTTTCCTTGTTCCTCAGCATAAGGAAAAACTTTGTTTCTTGCCTTCTTTTTCAGTTAGGTTAAAATGTGGGTGATGATGCTTGTCCACATCCAAGCCTCTGTGCACATAGAACGTTGACAAGCTTGGAAGCTACACGCTAAGATGCCTGGACCAGCAGCTAGGAGGAGACTGGAGTCCTGGACCAGCGCTGAAGGAGAGCTACAACAGCTCTCCTGTATCGGCTACTTTCCCCATCACCAAGACAAAGTACGTGGCAGAAGCAACTTAGGGGAGGAGTTCAATTTGTCTCAGAGTTTAGAGGGTCCAGTCCATCACAATAGGGGAAGGTTCGGTGGCTGGACCAGCAGTCAATGGTGGGTAGGAGCTTGCAGAACATTTATTTACATCTTGGTGGACCAAAAAGCACAGAGTTCAAGCCAGAACTAGGGCCAAGATATGAATAATATCCAGAGGCCAGCATCCAGGAACTCACCCCTCCCAACCATGACCCTCACCCCAAAGGAGCTGCAACCTCCCAAAACAGCACCACCAGATGGCACCCAAGGACTCAAATACAGAAACCAGTGTAGGGGGGACGTTCATAAAAGATAGCATCTTATAGCAGACTGGTGGATGTAAGAAACACAAGTCTGTTAAACCACTGAGATTTGGGGGTCATTGTTTCAGTAGCTAGCATAATTTATCTGATCAATGCAAGACTATCACTCAGCAAAAAGGGGTATAAGATTCTATCTCCCTAGGAAGAGTCACAAAACCCAAATACAGATAATAATGGGCAAACATAAAGAATCACAAAACCCAAATACAGATAATAATGGGCAAACATAAATTTTTATTAATATTCAATGAAAACCCTAACAGTTAAGAGAACCAGGTGTTCTTTTGATTATTTCATTGTCCTCTGCACTTACAGTATATGAGAAGCCAAATTATAATCATGTGGTTACTTAATAACATGATACAAAACACAGGGGCATTTGTTTTATAATTGTGCTGTTCAATTGCATAAAGATTTGATTACTTAATCACTGAACCATGTGCCCCCAAATGAGGTCAAGGGTTCCTTGAGACAGGGGACAAACAAGACACACCTTCCTATAGTAGCAAAGATTTGGGTAATAAAAGCTAAGTACCCTGAAGTAGTCATTCACATTAAAAAAATTACACCAATTGAGAAAAAAAAAAAGCATGGAGTCTTAAGGAAGCATTGAGTTTGAAGCTTTAGACTTAGTGTAAGCCGTGGAATGACAGAGCTGAGAACCCAGGCTTGGAGTCTGAGAGGCCAGGGCTGCTGGGACCTAGGCTCCTACCTGTGTTGACAGTGTGTCCTTGGCCAAGTCATGTGACGTCTCCAAGTCTTTGGTTCCTCAGTAATAAAATGAAAAAACAAACAATCCTCTAAACAACAAAGCAAAGTTATTAGGAATCAAGGATCCAGAGAGTACAAAAATCTATCAGTGCCATGCCTCCAGTGGGAAGAACAGCTGGGAGTGTGCCACCTTGGTGTATCTCATCTCGACGATAGGGAGAAGCCCACCACCCCCGCTCTCCCTTCTCACTTCTGAAACTGACTGCTTCTTTGCTTCTCCCTGCTACTCTGCACCCTTAGCAATGTCCCCAGTGCATCTTAGGAAAGTGGTAGCTGAATGCAGCCAGCTCAGAGTTTGTATCTGTGTATATGGGGACTTCACATAGCTCCATTCCTTCCTGCTTGAAGGCAGAAGGAAGTCAATCCAAAAATAAGTTCTCGGGCAGTATCCATACATGCTGAATATATATAGTGTGTATACCTCATGTTTCCTTATAGGTATGACTGACTTGGGGGTTCAGCAATAATGGGGCTTCTTGACATTGGCTGATGTTAAAAAATACTGAAGAAATAAAACTAAAATATATATGCTGGTGGTCATCCTATTCTATCTCACATCTAGCTCTTCCCATATTAAGGATGGAGGTGGAGGGACACATATACCCCCAGTTTCAAAGAAATGATTCTTTACCACAGTGACAGGCACCACTGTGACTCCTTAGCCTAAATGTTATCCCAAGAGAGGAGGGGCCATTGGAGGCTATTGGACAGTGCGATCTCCGAGTCAGGCAGACCTAGTGGCCTAGGCTCATCATTTATGTGAAGAAACTAGAATTAACCAGGTAGGTAACGCTTTCCAACCAACTTCAGCTTTCCAATTGGCCTTCTAGAATGGGCAAGGGTTAAACACGACAAAATGTCCAGAAGCTCCTGGTCTGGGTAGGGCTTATTCAAAAGCATGTCTCCTCTAGGAGAGAAATGTTTTCTATTGGAAATTAAACATCTGCATCAGAGCCAGGCCATGCTTCCTGTGCATCGTTGGAGGACCTCTTAAAAATCTTAAAAATCTGAGACTCAGCTTTATCTTTTGTATTTTCTTCAGTCCTGGAGCCTATGGGATGAAGTCTGGTCTGTAGACTGTGTGAGGTAGAGGAAGGAGACAACATGAAGAAGTCAAGAAGGTGAGCAGAGCGGCGCCCCAAATTATAGTAAGCAACCCCCCCAAAAAAAGTGTGTGCATGCCTCTAGCTCTATGTTTTCTATTCTAATAAAATTTTAATAAAAAGCTTTTAGCTTTTATTTCACCACTGTTATTTTGGCATAGTTCAAAATGTAAAATATATAAGGATTCAGTGAAAAGCCTCCTTAACGGTCACCAGATCCCTTGTCCCAATGACAGCTCATGTCAACACCTCTGTGTCCCCGTCCCGTCCCCCCCAAATGATCCCTTTTGTATAAATGAGCACTCTGATCAGAACCTTTGTTTGTTTTTTTTTCACTTAGCAGATTGGAGGCTTCCACAACCATGGATGAAAAGCTTCCTTGGTCTTGCTATGTTTAATTGTGTGTTAGTTCATCTTGCATATGTACCATGCTTTATCTAGCCAGTACCCCACTGAAAAACATTGTTTGATTGTTTGCTATTACAAACAAGGCCACAGCAAATAGTCTTGCATATGCCATTTTGCACATAGGCAGATATATTGTAGATAAATTCCTCAAATGGATATTGGGGGTGTGCAGTGTGTGCATTTGTAAATCTTATAGAAGCTACCAAATAGCTTCACAGTTGTACCTATGCACACAGGCTGTAAGTGTCCAAGTGTCCTTAGTGTCTAAACTGCACAATTGAAAGACCCAAGGCACAAACTATGGACCTCTGAAGGTGCTTCTATGTGACCTAGTGGTTCAAATTTACCTAAGGGAGCATCAGTGAAGATGTGTCTAGTTTAGGCAGTTCTCTGTGTTCCATACTTTTTTCAAGAGTTCAAACTGGACAATCCTGTTTTGAATGCTGAAGATCAGACTGAGGGCCTTACAGATGCTAGGCAAGTACTCTATTACCGAGCTAGACCCTCAGCCCCTCTACTATGTCTATTAAATGTGTTGTTCTCACACATCTTGTCCTTGTGCCCCTTTACTCTCAAATATTATTGGTCAGATCATGTTGCAGCAAATCAATTGTCTGTAAAATATAACAATAATGGTAATAAATAACACAAAATGGAATAACCTTTTAAAAAATATTGAAGATGTCAAAGAGCTTCTATGTATATATTATATAATTACCATATTTAAAAGCAAAACTAACATTAAAAAATAACTCTAGCACAGAGCTGGGATATGGCTCAGTGGCAGAGCTCCTGCATACCATGCACAAGACCCTGGGATGACTCCTCAGGAAAGCAAACACACACGCAAACTCCATTTCTTGTCAATAGCAATATTTTATTAAGGTATTTTCCATTCAGAAGGAGTGGGAAGGGGAGGAGAGGGTGATGAGGGTGAACATAATCAAAACACACCATTTACATGTATGAAATTGTCAAATAAATAAAAAATATTTCCCCCAAAATGAAAGTGACACCATTTTACATAAATACACGCTACAAATTTAGCTTAACAGATGAGAGCTAGCGTCTTCTAGCTGCTTTTTTTTCCATCTTATAACTTCTAGAAAACTCTACAATATACCAATGAAAGAGTGTGAGACACACCAACATTCTCAGCATCATTATTAAAATAGTTTGGGCATTAGGGAAGACTTGGTTTAGATAACTTTATTATTCTTATCCCTATATATTTAACTTCTGACAACTTAATCTGTTTCCTTGTCCTTTTCCATTATTTTGTTTCTTATATTGAAGTGTTTTGCTATATACAATTGTGATAATATATAACTGGGTACATGCAGATTCAAACATGTTTTCTCTATCTTTATTTTTTCAGTAATTTAAAACAACAACAATTTTTTTATTCTCATAAATCTGCAGTCTGAGAACCCAGCGGAGGGCTAGGTTTGGGTGTGTTCTTTACACGGCATTAGTCGGGGTAGCCTACCTGAGGGCTGGAGGATCCATTCCCAATGTGCACACTCTGTCTGGCAAGCCAGTGTGAGCGGTCAGCTGGGGTGCAGAAAGGCCTGAGGGGTGGAGACTCCTCTTCATGTGGGTCTCTGTATGTGGCCCTGGCCTCCTCACAGCAGCGCAACTGGGTTCCCAGGGGGAGCATCACATGAGAGAAATGGTTAGACCAATTAGAAATGGAAGTCTGAGTAAGACTTCATGCTTTGAATTTGATTCTAATAGTAACATGGTAGCACCTGGTGTAATCATAAAGAACCCCAAATAATTAGATCCTCCGTTTCCATCCCTCTGGTGTGTTTTGGCACATACTGCTTGGGCTTTGAATGCTTTGATCACCTGTGGGAACAGCTGGGTACTTAGAGCACCAGGAACAGGCCTCTTGGCTCAGTGTTCTCTCTGGCCCTGAGTTCAGACTCCAGCTGCTGCATCTGACCTTGGCTTGGTTTCTTTGATTCTGTACTGATCACCTCAAAACATTTTTCTCCCACCCATGTTTACTTTTCTCAAATGTGGATCTATATTTTTTTTTACCCCACCCTGGCAAGTCATCACAAATATGGGCTAGTTTCCTGTGATTTATGGCTACATGTTGGGACTATGAATGGTTATGAGTCATGAAAGGTTATGACTCAGCACATCTGCTCTTGTCCAGGCTGCCATGTTACCTGTCCAGCCTTGATATCACATGTAATTAATTGCTCTTTGCCCTCCTGCTCTAACCCTTACCCTCAATTTCTAGATAAAAGGTAGTACCACATATCATGGGCTCTCTGTGAAGTTTTCCAAGTCTAGTTTCAAATAGGCCATAGGCCAGGTGAGTGTTTCTTTGGGTATCACAGGGAGTCACTTGAAAGGCATTCTGTAGAATTCTAGGTAAGTATGGTGGCTGTATTAGATTTGATACAGAACACCAAAAGGACCCCCCCAAAAAATCATGCTTGGGGGTAGTGTGCAAGCATCACATGTCCAAATGATACCATAATAAACCACTTCTAATAATCTGCTTATGTGCAATAAGTCAGTTCTACTGACTGTGAACTTGCACATTCCTGGAAGAGAGGACAGGGTGCTATCAGGGAAAATTAGCTCTCTTGCCACTGTTAAGACTTGTCATGTGTAGTAGACAAACAAAGAAGCTAGAAGAGTCATGCTTAGCACAAAGGAAGCACACGAGGGTTGGCCTATTCCCCAAATCAGAGTCAAACATCATTCTCGACGGGGACAAGCTTTAGAGCCAACTGGGAAAAGGGTCACTCCTATGCACAAGGTAAGAAAAGCGGTGATCCTCAGCAGCCCTCTGTGGGCAGCTCAGTGTGAACAGAAAAGGTGCCCACCCACTCAAGTCTATGCTTACAATAGGGGCCGACTGAAGTTTGCATTGAGACATTTGTACCTGCAGTTCTGGGCAAGGTTCCTCAGGAGGAAGGGCCCACAGGAGGCATCATTTTTAAGAATGAATAGCTCTAGGTAAGTATAACCAAAGCTCAACACTTAACCCCTTTGTGCTGCTTTTTTGGCTTACTACAGTCTATGCCACTCACCAGCTAGAAGAATTTGAACAAAAATAATCAATTTACCAAATGAAAATAGCCCAGGTACATTGTTTGTCTCGCTGGAAAGTAGCAAAACTCCACCTAGCCTCAGATGCCTAACCCAGTACTTTGTCCTCTTCTCCACAGGGGTTAATGAGGGTGATCACTGGAGGCAGTGTAAGAATCACAAGTCTCAGCTCAGCCACTGGGGCTAGTAGACCTCTGAGGACACGTGCAAGAACTAAGAAATGCAGGGGAAAGAGGAAGGGACTCTTCTCACAGATGTGAGCTGATGGAAAGGCTGACCCAAGGATCTTGTGCTGGGATGTGGGAAAGCAGGGTGAAGAGGGAGTGTGGTCAGATGGGCATGACAGTTGAACTACCAGCCACCACAGTGACTTCCTGAGAACCGGAGTGACATCAGGGCATCGGGGAGACTGTCCTGCCTTAACACCTGGGTCAAGGTCAAAATCTTAAGTAGGCAGCTTGCTTAGAAATTCAGTTGTACAAAAGCAGGTGTCGTGACCAGGTCAGCAGCAGTGGACATGGTGACCAGAGTGAATTCCTAGGACAGCAAGAACACCACAGGACTTAGCAGACCATCTAAAGACAGCAAAGCTCCAAGCCACTAAGTCTGGAGGCCTAGAAAAAGGAAGGTCTCTGAACCAATTACTACCTCTTTTTAAAGTCTTTTTTAATTGAAAATAGATTCTTTTCTCATATAAATCATCCCAACCAGTTTCCCCTCCCTCCACTCCTTCCAGTTACCCCCGCCACACACACACACACACACACACACTTCCCCTCTCCCCAAGATCCATTGCCCCTCCATTTCCTCTTCAGAAAAGTGCAGGCCTCTAAGAGACAACAGTCAAACAGGACAAAACAAGACACAGTTAAGACAAGGCAGAAGTCTTCATATCCAGGCTGGACAAGAGTCAGAGATACACCCACTCCCACTGTCAGGAGTCCCACAAAAACAGCAAGCTAACAGCCACAACATGTATGCAGAGGGCCTGGTGCAGACCCAGGCAGGTCCTGTGCAGACCCAGGCAGGCCCTGTGCAGACCCAGGCAGGCCCTGTGCTTGCAGCTTCTGTCTCTGTGAGCCCGTGTGAGCCCTGCTCAGTTAATTCAGTAGGCTAGACTACTCTTTATTTTGCAGCTGTTGTATTTACTGTGTATAAGGAACAGATATAGTTTGAAATTTTAAGATCACAACCTGGCTAAATGGCTAGAAGCCAGTCTCCTATAGAAAATAAAATTTGAAGCACCCAGTTGAGAAATGAGTTGAGACATTTTTCTAGTCATAATAACCAACATAACACTTTCTTTTATAATTTTATTACTTACAAAATAAAAACAAGTTAGGAAAAATATTTTCCTTTGCAAGATATAGAAACTACAATCTTTGGAAAATACATAGCCCCCCATAATTGTTACAATACATAACCTTGTATACCACTTGAACATTGTTTAAAAATCATACCCTGTAAAGGTTGGGATAAGAACAATGTCAGCCACATATTGTGACATTCAAGTACTTAAGATACAGCCGAAATAAAACATGTTTCCAAATGGTTTTATCTTCCACAGTACCAGAGACTTCTCTATTTTGTAAGTTAGTCGGTGGCTCCAGGAGTGTCTGACTTTCCATAGGTGGAACTGAGAAGAGGCTGCCACAGAAACCCAGCTACTGCGGGTCTCCATCCTGTCATCCCTGTTTATGGAGCTTGGCTCCCACAGGATGATCTCTAAGACAGCTCTGAGCTCGAAAAGGCTGTTGACTGTGTTTTCTGAGATGCTGATAGAATGACATGGGTGCAAATCTAAGTTCCAAGAGTCTGAGTCAGGTCAAGTGTGATTTAGATGACTCAGCTAAACAAGTATCATCTAGGAGGTCAGATGGAAAGTACTTTAAAAAAAGGATTTAAAGTTCCTCTTTGGAACTACTGGAGGAGATCCTCTTAACAGAATCTAAGTCCCAGGAACCCGGTTCCTGCCTTTGGAAGAACTGTGGGGGAGACTGGGAAAGAACAGTCAGCTCCCCAGCTCTGCAGCTTAAGATAACAATAGAGGCTGTCTGGCAGAGTAAGATGTGGCAGCCACTATGGCCTTACCATAAAGGCATCCAAAGGGACAGATGCATGGCCATGTACTCCCAAACCTGACCAATCTCCCAAACGTTCCTCTTTCACAGGAGAGTAGGGGCCTGCTGATGCTCCACATTTAGAATCTACTGTCTGAGTTCACACTAGTATTGTGGTACAGCTTGTCAGTCAAAGACTAGCATTTATTTGTGATTTGTGTTATATATGCAAGAAACAGTGAAAGTCAATCTACTGTGGATTAATAGGTCTTTACATTTTTCATATATCACAAGCATTATAATGTATTGTTCCAAAATGGAAGAAGACTGTAAGAGTAAGTTTAATAACAGACCTGAACTTTAAAGGGGCTACCTTCTAGAGCTATGGTTTTTGTCAATGAAAATGGTACAATCTGGGCAATTTGATATGGCCTAACCTACAACAATCCTGAGGAAACTGTATTTGGCATCACACTATGAATTCAAAGAGAATTTGTAGAAAATCATCACATCTCAAATGTAAACACCTCAGGATGGGAATGTGCACACTAGTCACGCCAAGATTTCTCTCTCATGATTTTAAGATTGGAAATCTTAGAATGTAAAAAAAAAAAAATAGTGCAATCTCAATAAAACAGGAGACCATTAAAACTTCAAAATGATAGCCAGAGTTACTAACAGACTGAGAGAGAGAACTGCTAACCATGTGTGGCGAGCTAAAGGCTCTGTTCATAAAGCACATATAAAAATTCCAGCATCAAAACAAAAAGGCACAAACAAGAGTTAAAAGTGTAATGATCATCTGGGAGATCCTTGAAAATAAGGCTGGTTCACTTAGATTCCTATCAGTAAATAGGCACCTGTACCAAGTTTCAGCTTTGGCATCCTAAATGGAATCACACTGCAAACGAAGGATTAACACAGTACTAATTATAGCAGCATTGTCAACATTAAGCTTCTTATCTATACCGCTAAAATAGAGGATTTCCCATTCATATCCTGTGTCAAAAATAAAGTTTTAAAAATTGTACTCATAAAAATTTCTGAAATTCCTCAAATGAGCGATCTTCTCAAATGACACCCCGACCCCAACAAGCCAAAGCAAAAATAAAAGCTATCCAAAACTTGCTAGGCTAGACTAGCTACTCTTAATTAAAAAGATACCATATTCAAAAATGGTACTTTATTTATGAAATTTATTAAATATAACCAATGAATAACGCAGATTTTCCAGGTATGTGTGTAGGTGTGTAAGATGTCTGAGCTGGGTGATGGCGTACTTGAAAAAATATCGATTTCCTCGACAGTGCCATCTCATTTGGAACTCTGGACCCACCTACGAATGGTTGCCCCGGTAGTACTGGCTACTACACAGAGAGCCCCGCCCACCGTCCACCAGGTCGGCATATTATCAAAGAAAGCGATCTGAAAGATAAAAGCAAAGACTATATCCATTGTCTTCATTATTGCTACGAGGCCCGCTTTTTCTATCTGAACCGCTTTAGTGATAAATATCTGACCCCCTAAACCCAAGAGTCCGATGAGTATGAGAAACAGCCTATCCAGCCCACAATACGGGAGACTCCATTCTCCTATGACAAAGAGGATGATGATGCACTCAGGAAGGCCAAGTATGACATAATACCAAATGCTCAGAAAGTAGTCCACAGATTTTCCCATTTTTCTTAGGATAACCAGAGTCATTGCAGCTAGCACAGCATGTCCAATTGCAGCAAACGTTCCCTTAATGTGCTCTGAATAGCTTTCTCTCATCCCAGTGTCGGAGCCAAATAAAAATGGCGGTCTCACGATAAGGATCACTCCAACCAACGCGAACAATGTGAAGAAAGCATCCCAAAGGCTATACTTTTCCTTGAGAAATATCCAAGCAAATATTGATGTAAACACTGGACAGCTAAATGCAATAACTGTGGCATCTGCGAGGGACGTCGTCTGGAAAGCATAGTACATAAGGATCATGGCACTGGAACCAAAGACCCCTCTGAGAAGAAGGAAAAGTCGTTGACCTTTGGGACCTATGAACCCAGTTCTGCAAATTTAAATGAAAAAAGAATGCATTTTAAATGAACTTGGCATTGCTTTCAAATCAAAATGTTTAATCAGACATTATTCTAAAAGTACATTATATTAAAAATAAAGGAGTAATAGTAAATGCTACCTAGTGTTGAATAATATGAATCCTTTAAAAATATTTTTCTAGGTATAGGTAATGATGGTTCAAAATGTTCATAGCAGGAGCAAAAAGAGAACACAGAACCTCATAAACAGCATGATAAAAAGTCGGTAAATATAGATAATTGTTTTCCCCATGTATATTCTTACAAAACATAAAGACAAAAAAGGACTAGATGTGAAAAGATGTTATATATCCTAGTTGTAGAATTACGTAATTTCCCCCAAACTTTCTATGATGAAAATACATCGTTTTATAATAAACATAATTACAAGATTTTGTGACACTGCATGAGGCAGCTTAATCCTGGCTAATGTACACTCAATCACATCAACTCTTCTCCTATCAAAGCTGAACAATGCTAGAATTTAGTCACTGAATATAAGGTAACTTTTCATTGTTCTTACGAGTTAAAATACAGTAAGAAAAACAAAAGCAGTGGTTTTGTTTTGATACATAAAACTAGTGCTTTTTTTTTTTTTTTTTTCAATTAAACACTCAGAACCTACTCTGGTAGTTCCTAGCTAGGTACAACTCACTGACTCAGGCTACAGCAGACTTCATCCAGGTAAACACGAACATCTTTGTGTATCTAGAGTCAGAACAAATCTGTGGCCCATATGTATGTGGAAAAGCTATGAATGTTCCATGATAGTGAACACAACATCAAAACAGATTAGAGCCAAAGATTTTCAAAATACTTTCTAGCTTTGGATATTTTTATTGAAAAAGGAGAATATGGTTGCTAACCCCAGTGTTGTTACCTCCTTTAGAAAGTGGTGCTAGCTCACCATTATTTCTGGAAGCACTCTGGCTTACACATTTACATGGGAATTGCTGGCAATATGAATCTTTGCAGATTGTCACTTTCTAACCAATTTCTCAGGATACAGAATGGCACTATTCTAAATGAATCTGCACCATGGCATGGAGACAAGGAGGCTCTGGAGGCAGGCAATGGAAACTTGATTTGAGGTTTAAGCATCTTCAGCTTCCAAACAGAAAGAGCCAGGTGGCCAGTCGGGGCCCAGTTAGTCTCCTCCCAGGGTTCAAAGAACATGAAGGTATGTGTAAGTTACAAGCGGGGTGTGGGTGTGTGTGTGTGTGTGGTTGTATTCGTAATGCCAGCCCTACTGGGAATGACAGATTCTACACAGAAGAAAAGGGATCAAGTATGGAAGGAGAGCAGGGAGAGGACAATAAAAATGGTACCTATATGTTGAAGTCTGCAGGAAGCACCCTAACCTAACTCTTATCTAACCCTTGCAACCTGCTCTGGGGCACAGCCTTGAAAGCGCCACTCCCTCCAGTTTACAGAGTAAGAAACTGAACACCAAAGTAGTCAAAGACCTTGCTCAAGGTCCTATCTGCCGTCCTCTGTAAGACCGCCATCTTACTGGCATGATCTGGCAGGGCAGTCTGTCCCACTGAAAGAAAACCTGATACTATATAACTCCTATCATTTACTTCTTAATCTTCAAAATACCAGTTATGCCAAAGTAAAGGAAGGAGGGTGGTACACCCAGAATTTTGTTTTCAAATAGAGAGGGTGAACACCACATGCCATCATTCTCCTTTGATGGGCATGTGGTACGTACTTATGGTGGAATCTTCTGTGAGTGAGTAGACCCTGAGAACATGTCATTAATCAGGGTGAAGGGGAACAGACTGGTCAATCTACGATAAACCAGGTACTACAGAGAAAATGTCAAGGCAGTTCAAAAGATTTACACACACTTATTAATCTCCTCTACTTCACTCTAAAACATACTTACTTTCTGTATATTAAGCAAGGAATAATAACTAGCATTTGGAACACACATCGAAATGCACTGATCTCTACAGCATGGACGTCTTGCACTTTTTTAACAAATAAAGAGGCCACTGAGAAAAGGAAGGCAGACAACACTGTGTAAAACAAGCCAAGTCCAGGACAGGGTGCTTTCTTCTTGGCTTCTGAAAAAGATTAAATTCTGGTTAGTCCTTGCTTCCAAGTATACGTTTCATCACTTTCACTTAGAAATAAATTGAGGAAGATGCACTGTAGTACCCAACAACCAGATGTTAAGGTAAGACCTTCACATCCCTGGTCTTGTACCACTTTCCCTACCCATTATGAAGAGTCCATAGGCGTGGTTAACAATTTAAAACTACATTTTTTTTTTTAAGTGACATTTCTCCCAATAAAAGATGGATTCCTTCTGGCTCACTAAGAATCATCCCTCACTTTACAAGTCAAGAAAGTCTTGCTAAGACGGTGAGAGGATCTTTAAGAACACTTGTCAAATGCAAGTGAAAAGCACTTCTCAGTGACAGAGTCTTCCATTCTCTCACTGGGGAGCTTCAGGAAGGACGCTTACAACTGTTTCCTCTGGTCACTTGGTGATAATCTGACTTCTCCTACAGGCCTATGAGCTTTTCTGGGGCTGGGACCTCAGCTATCCTGTTCATGCCTGGAACACACGCAACCTGAATAAGTATCTAGTGAAGGAAAGAAGAGGAGAACTCCAGAGAAAGACACAAGGGTCTAACATTACTGGCAAGAAGATTAAACTGGAAAGGCTCTCCTGTTGCATAAATGTGAGCTGCTAACTTTTTAACTCCTTCCTGCCTTAATCTAAACCAGGACACTTGTGCTTTGTGAAAGTCTTCAAATATGTAGCTTATTACTGACATCTTGTGTAGCATTAACGACAAGTCACACACTCAGCGTATGGACACACCCCACTCTCTCCTCATGAACACCAAAAAGACAGTAATAATAAGGAAAACAAGTGATTCTCGTCAATTAAGAGTCTACTGGGGACACGAAACCTGCGAACACTGCAATTTACTTTGAACTTGGTCGGCCACTCCAATCTTAGAATGTTCAAAGTGTTACTCAGCTACGGAACTCTATTGCATAATTATGTTCTCTTTTTTAAATGCCCTTCTCTGATAAATGATACACCGGGTAATATATTTCAACATCCTCGCAGCATATACCTTTGTCCACAGGTGCCTGTAAATCGTGATCAAGGTATGAAGACAGCTAGCTTCTCTAGCAACACCATACAGCCTGGCCTTTAGATACCCTTTACAGAAACCTCCCTGTTCTAGGCACACAGCTGGAGAGACTGCTTTGAAACTGTCCCTCTGTTACAGATGCTGGAAGCTCTCCCCCATGCTACCTTTCCCCCTGTGCTCCAACGCTGTGGGAATGAACTACAAAACAGCCACTCAGGCACTGAGGAGGAAACTTCAGGAGACTTCCAGGCAAAAGCACCACAAAATACATGCCTTGGCTGTGGTCAGCCTAAGAGCTAGGCTTCTGAAATTACAAAATTTAGATCCAAATAAAACAAGTTTTCTCAAATGAAACCTCCACCCTCAGAACAGAATGAAAAGTCCTAGGACAGAAAACACCCTCCTGGTTTATAATCCAAGGATCTTCTCCAACTTAAATTCAATGGCTTTTTCTTTAAGAAGTGTAACAGTATATATAATTTAGCTTTCAACTTTAAAACACTTTTAAGAAAAAACACACTTCTTTTGAGGCAGGGTCTCTCTATGTAGCCCTGGCTATCCTGGAACTCACTATGTAATCAGACTGGCCACCAACTCTGCTTCCAAAGGTGTGTGCCACCGTGCCCAGCTTAAAAACAAGCAAATATTTAAGACTCTGTGTTTTCTGATTAGGGACAGGCAAGTCACAGAAAAGTTGAACTGAACTTGACTGTTACTGAAGGCAAGGATGTTCTGACCTCAGTTTCTTACTAAATGATCATTCCAGTTCCCTCTGACAATGGCAGGGATTTGCTCACAAGATACACTTCCACACTCACACCCACAGAAAGTGTGTCTCATCACTCCAAACAAGTTAAGACCACTATTCAGATTAAGTGGTCACCATACAACATATACCAGAAGAAAGTAAAAACCCATTTGCCTGGCTTCTCCACACTTGGCTTCAAGCCAGTGATTTGGACCTGGCTGAGAACCACGGGAGTAACATAAAAATTCCATTTCCAGGCCCCACCCCAGAACTTCTGGAACTTTGTAAAAGCTGGATGGAGGTCTGGTGATGCACTAGTGTTCACTCCAGCAGGGGAGTGTGAGGCACAAGGGTAAGCTAACATCTCTCCCTTTAGTGTAAGATCCACACTGCTCCAAAAATAGCAAACAGGTAGCCGGACGCTGTAAACTGTCCGGTAAGGTTCTCCAGTTCCAACCTAAACTTGAAGATGAGTTTGGTTAAGAAACCACTTAGATCAAGAATCTCAAAGCCAGGCATGGTGTTGAATGCCCTTAATCCCAGCACTCAAGGAGGCTTAGGGAGGACTGAGTGTGAGCCAACCTGGAGACCCTGTCTCCAAAAAAAAAAAAAAAAAGAGTCTAAAATAAGCCAGTCAAAAGTTCTTGAGCATTCACACTTCACACAGGTTTGACATTTTGCCATGTGCTCCCTGAGTATACAGACCCTCCTCATTAATGCATAAATGGGAAACTAAAGAGTTTGCAAGGACCAGTTCCACACTAAGCCAAAATGACATTCAGCCTTAAGGGTGATTAGGTGAGAAGCTGACCTCTTCATGAGCTGCCCATCTGGTCAGCCCAGTACAGAGTAACCCTGTCCTGGAGCCAAAGCCCATGCAAACATAATCAGAAACCCTTTGCTTTAAGGACAGAAATGTAGCAACAATCATCTCCCTAGGACTTTTCTCTCTAAACTCAGAAAAGCCACTAAAAAGAAAGGAAAACTGGTGGGACAGGAAGCACAGAAGCCCCAGGGCATATTCCAGGAGTTGGGATAGCGAAAGGTGTTAACTTGGGTCTAAAAGATCTTCTTGAGTTTCTTCAGGAAAGCTAAGGAATGGAAAGGGCCCTAGGCGGAGTCTCTGGCAAAGGCAGAGCTCTACCTAGTACTGCCTGGACCTGCCCTACCCAGACCTTGGCAGATGGAAGTAGGGGTGAGACCCAACCGCGAAGCCCTCATCTTCCACGACCTCACTTTACCCCTGTGTAAGAGGAGTCCGAACAAAAGGCAAGGGCTCTTCACTCGGGCTTCTAACAAGGCGTACCTTGTTTTAAGCCAGTAGCTAAAAAGTCCTCCTATCCCAAAAAGCTTGAGGACCAGTGTGGTCCACTCCACGCTCCTCTCTGAGATGCTTAAGATTCCGGGACAAACACTTTCTGAATCCGAGTCTTTCCAACTTGGTTCTGGAGGATCAGTTTCCCCTCGTGGTGAGGGTTCCTCAGGGTCGGCTTCCCCAGCCGCTGCCGGCCCCTTTCGGTGACCTTTCACCTCTGACTGCCACTGGACCGCGAGGGCCTGCCCTCGCCACCAATTTGGGGTTGCGACACTCGGAAACTTTCTGGGTCCGGGATCCCACGGGTGCGCAGAGAAACCGCCCCGCCCGGCCCGCCAGCCCCGCACTCACCCGGCTCCCCACGCGAGCAGCACGCCCAGGCGCCACACGGCCAGCACCTGCCGCGGCCGGGGGCGTCCTCCGTGTGCTCGTCGTCGGGGGACGCGGCCTCCGGCTCGCACAGCTCCGGCTCGCGCAGCTCCACCGCGTCGGCTCCGAGTTCCGCCGCGCTCTCCGGGGGCCCCATCCCGCAGCCCGCGCTCTCTCCCCGCAGCCGCGCGCCGTCTGGCGCCCGCAGCCGCCGCCGGGCCGCTCAGCTCTTCCGGCCCCCCGCGCGCCGGTGCGTGTGCGCGTGCGCCCGCTCCCGGCTCCGCGCGCCTGTCCTCCGCTGCCCTCCCGCCCCCGGGGAGCCGGAGCCTGCACTCGCTCGTGCACTCGGGCTGCGGTGGCCACAGCTGGCCCGGCGGCGGCGGCGGTGGCGGCGGTCCCTCCGGTGCAGTCCGGCTAGACTGCACACTGGTCCTCCTCTGTCTCTGAGCTTCTCAGCTCCGGCGCCTCGGGTCTTCTTTGGGGCCTTCTGCTGCTTTAGAAAGACTAGTGTATGTGTGTGATCTGGGCGTGGTGTGGCACACGCCCTAAATCCCAGGGTTTGGAGACAGAGGCTTGTGGATCTCTGTGAGTTCAAGGCCAGCCAAGGCTACATAGTGAGACGCTGTTTCTAAATAAATGGGTTAAATGAAATTTAAAAAGACTGGGTGTCTGTTTATTGGTGTGGGGTCCGGGGACGTGGAAGTATTATGTCAGTTTTTAAGCACACTGCTAACTGACCAAGGGAAATAGAATTTAAGTGTAATCATGGGGAAGCATAGATTGAAAAGGGTGGGCTTTTAAAAACTGCAGGGCACCCGGGTGTGGTGGCACATGCCTTTAATTCCAGCACTGGGAGGTAGAGGCAGGAGGATCTCTCTGAGTTCGAGGCCAGCCTGGACTATATTGTGAGTTCCAGGAAAGCCAGGGCAACACGGAGAAACCCTAAATAGATAACCCTAGAATCATCTACAAACTAGATCAAAGATCAGAGCTCCCCAAACACTTGGCACCTTTGGTTTCTGACAAGGATGAAACTGCCAAGAGTCCCAGGACATTTCCAAGGCACGCCTTTAATCTCAGCACTGGGGAGGCAGAGCCAGGCAGATCTCTGTGAGTTCGAGGCCAGCCTGGTCTACAGAGTGAGAGATCCAGGACAGGCACCAAAACTACACAGAGAAACCCTGTCTCCAAAACCAAAAAAAAAAAAAAAAAAAAAGGCTCTTAGATAAGAAAAAGACTAGTACCCATTGTGGTAAACACTGGCCTTTAATCCCAGCACTCGGGAGGCAGAGGCAGGCGGGTCTCTGCCAGCCTAGTCTAGATAATGAGTTTCAGTACAGCCAGGGCTATGTAGAAAGACCCTGTCTTTAAAAAGAAAGAAGAAAAAAAGAAGAGAGAGTGTAGCTACAGTTTTTCTGGTCCTGCCTGGCCCACAGTCAGGGCAAATCTCTCTCACCTGCTAGTCCCACAGCCGCTCAGACCCAACCAAGTAAACACAGAGACTTATATTGCTTAAACTGTTTGGCCTAATGGCTCAGGCTTCTAGCTATCTAGTTCTTACATCTTTTTGTTTTGTTTTGTTTTGTTTTTTCGAGACAGGGTTTCTCTGTGTAGCTTTGCGCCTTTCCTGGGACTCACTTGGTAGCCCAGGCTGGCCTTGAACTCACAGAGATCCGCCTGGCTCTGCCTCCCAAGTGCTGGGATTAAAGGCGTGTGCCACCACCGCCTGGCTAGTTCTTACATCTTAAATTAATCCATTTCTATAAATCTATACTTTGCCACGTGGCCTGTGGCTTACCGGCATCTTCACATGCTGCTTGTCATGGCGGCAGCTGGCAGTGTCTCTCCCACTCAGCCTTCCACTTCCTAGAATTCTCCTCTCTCCTTGTCCCGCCTATACTTCCTGCCTGGCCACTGGCCAATCAGTGTGTTATTTATACAGAACGATATCCACAGCAAGAGAGAGACAGAGCGAGACAGAGACAGAGAGAAAAAGGGGTTACTTTTCTTTTCTTTGGAGTCTTTTTACCCTAAATGGCCTAGCCAATTTTTACCTCATGTTTTTATCCTCCCCGCTCTCTCTGAAAAGGTAAAGTAACCCTGACTGCCATTATGGGATTGAGGCAATAACCAAACTGGCTTCTCTCCGATGAATTTGGGGTGTTGAGTTGGCAGCGTGGGGGTTCCTCTCCAGAGGGCCCACCTCTCAGATGCTGGAAGGAAAGGAAGTCCTTGACTGGTGTCTAGAAAGGATTTTAAAATGTTCAACCAGAGTTTATTAGAATCTCTTGATGAGTAATAGGTTTGCTGCCCCCACCCCTGTAATGACACAGTGGCGTGAGGGAGGGCCTTGGTGGGTTTTGGACCAAGGTGCCACATGGCGGGTGAGACAGGCCATGTAGTCACGGCAGATGGTGGAAAGTCACTCACACGGTAGATGCCATGTCCATGTGGCAAGTTTATTTTGGGGTTTGGAATGGAGGTAAGGAGAAGAGAGAGAGAGGAGGAGGGGAGTGGGAATGGAGGTAAGGAGAAAAGAGAGAGAGAGAGAGAGAGAGAGAGAGAGAGAGAGAGAGAGAGAGAGAGGTGCATGCTATCTCTGGGGAGGGGGGAGCGAAGGGGGAGGAGTTTTTCCTAAAGCAAAAGTAGAATGGCATTAGGAGGACGCTGGGCGGGTCCCCAGGGATAGGTCAGAATACTAACTTTTCTCCGTCTTGATTATTATAAAAAGGTGAATTATGGATAGCAGGTTGGTTGGGAGGATAAGGGTGCTGAATTCTCAAGACTGCTTCCTGCTGACTTTGGGATGAAGTGGGGAGGGGGAAGTTGGGAGTCACTTATGGCGGGAGGTGTGAGTGAAGTTAGCTGTCATTGTGGAGATCTCTCAGGGTCATTGTGGAGATCTCCCAGGCGTCTGTTCCTTGAGGGAGCTGAGAGGACAGGCTGCAGCAGTGATGTTCCAGGAGCTTGGGGGAATGGCACACCAAATCAGGGGTACAGGAGCCATCACATCTGCTGTTTCTCTGGAGGAGGAAATGCCTCCATTCATCCTGTAAAATGTGTCAACAAATTAGGAGATAACAGAGTTTTCCTGAGTGGGCATGTGGGTGAAGTTAACCTGTCAGTATTCTCCTGGTTGGCATCCTCAGTTGGTGGTTGGCATCCTCGGAGCTGGTGCAGGGGCTGGCATATCTGGAGGACCCCCTGTGGATTGGCCTTGGCAGGAGTCTGACAGGAGGAGTGAAACTGCAAAATATGCTCAAAAATGGGTGGGGTCAAAATGGGCTCTGGAGACTAAGTTTTCATCAGACCAGATTTCTTGATACAGTAGCAGAACTTTTCCCAGGAGCCTGCAGGTATCTGTCAGACAGCTGGAACAGATTTACATCCTGGTGTCATAGCAAAAGGCTATGGCTTTGGGTTAAAAGGTATGAACATTTCCTGGCTTCAGCCCAATGAAACATATCTTTAAATCTATAACCAGAGGAAATTTACTGAATGGAAGTGGTTGAGTGAGTGAAGAAGGAGAGAAGCTTCCCTAAACATCATCAGAGTGAACAGAGGTGAGACAGCTCTCCTATCTTCACATACATAAACCTTAAGGCCGTTTCATTTTATCTAATTCACAGATGACACTGAGAGCAGTAGTAGCCCTAAGAGAGTGAGGCTGTGAATTTTACACAGAGAACTGAGAAGGCAGCTGAAGCAAAGCCCGGTTGTCAGATGGCATCAGAAATCTGAGAAGGATAAATTTCACCTGACTTAGCGATTGAAAGTGACAGAGACTGACTTGCTGGCTTCCTAGACAGCCACCCCAGGGTCCTCCATGGTCACTGAGGGCAACAACATTAGTCTTCATCTGCCAGGCCTAAGCCTGCCAGGCCTCAGAAGATCCAACAGTTGTGGGGTAAGAACTTGTGGGAAGGACCAGCCTACTGTGTCGAGGCAAAAGTGAGGCAATGGGTTCCCAGAGTCCTGCTGTCCATGGTCTGAAGAAGGCCCTGGCAGCAGTCAAGGTTCTTCTGTGCCCATCTCAGTGGCTGGTGCTGCCATTCTGGAGCAAGTTCTGAGTGGAGGTTCTTCTGTGCCCAGCCATCATCTTTGGAGGAAATAAAGGTGCTGCCAGGAGCCAGAATGTCTCTCTATCACGAAAACTTTTTAATTAAACATTTTAAATGCCATATTCTGCAGATCTCTAAAGTATTTGAGGGCTGTCCAGGTACAGGTTAGACAGAGATGTCTTTGGCCTGATGAGAAATTTCAGTTTATATTTAGAAGACAACCAAGGAAAATTTAAAATCCTAAGCTTGTGACCCAAAGAGTATCAGAATTCTATTAATGTTAAAATCTGAACCTTTGGAATCTTAATATAGCAATATCATAGAAGGGGAAAGTAATCTGAAGCATTTAAATCATTTACTTATGTCAAGGGACCTAGTAGCTCTAGGAAAGGTAAGGCTTGATTTTTTTTAATCTATAAAATGAGCTGTCAAGTTGGTCTTATCACCAGCATGTGGCGCTGCTGATACCCTAGAGCTCTAGAGCCCGGGAAGGAGAGGCTAGGTTTCTGGGCCCAGCCCATATTAACTGAGAGTAGCTGTGGAGGGATGCCAGGCCTTGACTGGAGGCTCAAGTCCTCAGCTCTGTAAGCTCGAGGCAGAGCTTACCTGACCTCCCCCATACATAGGACCCAAGCGCCAGGTGCTCTGCTTGAACCATGGACAGGAAATGACATTTTGCTGCCCTTAGTAAAGATGGCAATAAGGATATAGGACCTGTCCTTCTTTGACCTTAGCCAAGATGTCTGCCTGACCATGTAATTGCCCTTACCAAATATGGCGATGGAGCCATATGACCTGTCTGTCTTTGACCTTAGTCTATCTGCCTGACCATGTGATGGGAGGTCAGAAGTGGGCAGCTCCACCAGAGACCCGAGTGGTGGTATTGAATGGAAGGCAAAGCAGCCAGTAAAAGAGTAAGGAGACTTGTTACAGGTGGGAGGGAGCAGATCTGCCTAGGGTGGAGACAAGTAAGTGGGTACCTTTTGGCGGGCCCTGCCAAGGTATGCCATCAAACAGACATGCCACACGCAGCAGAGTTAGTGGAAGAGGTTTGAGGGAAGAAAGGAAAAGAATGAAAGGCCACATCAGAGTGGGGACAGGCCCTGATCATTCACAGAAGTCGTACATGTCCCAAAAAAAATCATGGTACCCATGGATGAGACAGGGAAAAGGAATCCCTACAGGCTGTAGCTGTGGGTGTCCCCAGGGGCTAGAGGGAGGACAGAATGAGGATCAAGCCATTGAAGAGGGCCATTGCCACACTCAACGGGGGTCAGCTTAGCCTGGCTAAGTCAGAAGTCTCGACACCTAGTACTAAGACTTTTGAGGAGGTGAGAACAAAAACGAGCTCCAAGAGGGAATCACATCCATAGGAAAAGGTCAGGGATCATGTCACAAAAGCCAGAAGGGCCTAAAGGAGCTGTGGGCAATTCTGGAGGGGGTGTAACAACCCAATTAAAACTTACAAGATTGCTACTAGTGAATGGGGTGGTGGGTGATAGGGTGAGCTGGAGCCTGTTGTGGGTAGACTAGGTCCAGGATCCTGGCATGGGAGGGGCTGTCAGGAGGGCCTATCTGAGTTGCGACACCAATGTAATGATATGGCATGCAGGAGGGCCGTGGTGGGTTTTGGACCAAGGTGCCTCACGGCGGGTGAAACATGCCATGCATGTAGATGAGATGTCCATGTGGCAAGTTTATTTTGGGGTTAGGTGAGAGGGGAATGGGAATGGAGGGAAGGAGAAAAGAGAGAGAGAGAGGCAGGCCGGGCAGTGGTGGCGCACGCCTTTAATCCCAGCACTTGGGAGGCAGAGGCAGGTGGATCTCTGTGAGTTCGAGGCCAGCCTGGGCTACAGAGTAAGTTCCAGGAAAGGCACAAAGCTACACAGAGAAACCCTGTCTCAAAAAAAAAAAAAAAAGAGAGAGAGAGAGAGAGAAAGAGAGAGTGAGAGAGAGAAAGAAGGAAAGAGGTGTGCGCTACCTCTTGTTGAGAAGGGGGAGAGAAAGAACGAAGTGGGAGGAGTTTTTTCTTAAAGGAAACTTAGGATGGCATCAGGAGGACACTGGGCGGGTCCCCAAGGGTTGAGTAAGAATACTAACAACCCCCACCCCATAATAGGTTTCTCCGCCAATGCAGTAAGACAGATCAAGCCAAACTGGAAAAGTATAACAGGTTTATTTGAGCAAATCAACTCCTGGGTAGATTCTCAAATCCCAGAGAGCGAGGCCAGAGAAGCCATGCCCACAAACAAAAGCAGGGAGACATTATAGGTGGTAGGTGAGGAGTGATGACGTGTCTGCCACAGGCTGGGTTTATGCCCAAGTGTGGTCAAAAGCTGGGCACTTTAGGTGAGGACTTGGGCAGCTGGCCACTTCAGAGGAGGAAGCTATAACAGCTGCCAGGAATGTGGAACTGGACTTTTTGGTGCCTTCCCATGTTTGGAGATTCTCCGAGTGGGTGGGCTTGGAGAGATAGGAATGGGGCTTCTCAGACCATGCAGGAGCAAGCTGGAGGTTCCAACTGAACATCCCAACCTTTTTGGGTATATGGGTGCTGGTTCAAATCTGGCTACTTCCTGTTGGCATGGGACGGCATGGGGAGGGGGAGTCTGGAGTCGGTGAGCTCATGCTCAGCAGGAGATAGGGTGAAGAAGCATTCCATCAACCACCATCCTGGAGACCTTTTGAATCCATTCCTGGAAGCAGCAGAGAAGGCAAGGTGCTAGGAGAAAAAATAGACAGATTATTACCACCAGCCCTATGAACAGGACTAGACATGGGAAGAGTGAAGATTACCAGAAAGAATGGAACAGAGGTGTGCCCTGGTTGTATTGGCAAAGTTCTTCAGATAATTTGTGGAGACAATTAGATAATTAGTTTCCACCAGGCCAGATTCCTTCATACAGCAGCAACACTCTTTCCCCAAGAACATGCAGGTGCCTGCAAAATAGCTGGAACAGATTTGCACCTTAGTGTCATAGCAAAGGCCATGGCTTTGGGTTAAAAGGCATGAACACTTTTTCCTATGTCTAGAGAGCCTGATACATGTTTTAACCCAATGAAATGCACCTTTAAGTCTATACTTAGAGGACAACCAAAGGAAATTTAAAACTTTGACTTGTGACTGAATAGTAGATAGTGCTCTATTCAGTTATCAGAACTCCATTTATCAATGCTAAAACTCTGAATTGCCAAAATCCTTGTGTAACAATAGCATAGAAAGGGGACAGAAGTCAAAACATCTTTACACACCTTCAATAATTTACCTTTACAACTTGCATTTATACATCTCAAATCATATTCTGGGTTCCTTTAGTGGAAAGTTACATCTGAAACCTGTTTATCCTTTACTATGAAGCCTGTGAATAAGGCAAACCTGTCTGTATTTTTTAACTAGAAACTTAACTAATGAACAAACTAATGAACTACCAAGGTGGTTTTAGCTTTGGGGAGGCAGGGTGGTGGTGGTGGTGGTGGTGATGGTGGTGTGGTGGCGTGGTGGTGGTGGGGACAGCAGGGGTGGTGGTGGTGGTAGGGACAGTGGGGGTAGTGGTGGTGGTGCTGTTAAACTGTTGAAGCTATCAGTGGTATAGTCATCAAACACCATCAGATCTGAGAAGGATAAATTTCACCTGAGTAAGAAGAAATGCAGACCAAACAACTTCTGAATCTATTAAAAATGACAGGGACTTACTAACTACCTAGACAGCTATCCCATGTTCCTCCATGGTCACTGGGGTCAGAGGTCCCAGGGCAGCATCAGTCTTCAACTGCCAGGCCCAGAAGATCTGACAGACATTCCTGTGAAGTAGGAACCTGGGGGGACTGGATTACCTCATCTAGGCAAAGTGGGGCAATCTACTCCCCAGCATCCTGTTTGTCCACAGTCTGGACAGGGTCTGGGCAGCAGTTGGGGTAAAAGGCAGTTTTTTCCACCCCATGGCTGGGTTTGCCACATTTAAAGCAAGCTCCAGGTGGAGGTTCTTCTGCACTCGATTATCTTCTTTGGAGGAGACAGGGATGCTGCCAGGAGCTGGCATGTTTCTTTATCAAAGAAAAAGCTTTTTTTTATTAAACATTTTAAATGCCATATTCTAAGATCTCTGAAGCATTTGAGGACCATTATCTGTTACGTCTATCTAAACTAGATGAATGTTACTTGTTTCTAGTTACTTGTTTTAGGCTTGACTTTGAAAATATATATGAGAAACTAAATCTGAACATATCAGAGAACTTGATCCTTTATGAGGTGACTGACTATTAATTTGTCTTATAAGATTAGGAATTTATAGCTTTATCCCTGTTGAGTTTAACCTTAAAAAGATAACAATTTCTGAACTGATGCTCTTTTAACATCAAGATAAGACTCTTAACTCATAAGCACAGTGCACAGAGAGACTGGGAACTTTCTTGACCTTTTTATAGTACACCATTATAGAATATAACAGTTCTCTGTATGACTTTGTTTACCAAACTAGCTACAGCTTAACAATGCTAGTAAAAGCAAGGAGGTTAGACATACATTCCTAAACTGGTCTCTGTTAGCCTGAATAGACCTTAGGTAAGGAGAGACCCTTTACCAGACTGCTTAGGTCACTGTCTCGCTGCATCATAAGATAGAAATACCTCAGTCTCAGGTGTTTAGCTGTGGTCCTAAGTTTTAGTTTTTTATTCATTTATTTATTAAGATCATATATTACCAAAGATATGATATAAAATGTCTTATAAATATAAAAATGTCCCATAGCCTTATAAATTTAAGCATTTAAAAAACTATGTCTTAAAAATGTCCAGTTTATTTAAACTTTCTGTAAAAGTTTAAAATTTTCTTTTAAAGAGGTTTAAGATTTCTCAATTATGTGTTCTGGTAATATCCAACTAGATTACCTTATTATTTCAAGAATGAAGACACAGAGCACTACCATGAGTTGTAGAAAGCAAAACAAATTTCAACAGTGTAAACAATTCAGTGCCTCTAAAAGTCAATACCAAGTGAATTACTCTTACATTACAAAATCTGGCTGCCAGCAAGATACATCTGTGTACATGAATGCATGGAGGTGCAGCTTTAACATCTCATTAAACAAACACTGTTTTACATCCTATCTTTCATAAACCTTGTTTTCAGAACAGGACAGGAATTATCATACAAAAATCCATCCTAATCCAAAATATCTTGAAGACCTTGCCTCCTTACTAGGCCCACTCCATGTGGTCACCTTTAATCAACATGGTGGTGAAGTCACATGACATCCTTCTTTTCCAACCCTAATCAAAGTGGCAACTGCCCATGTGGCTGCACTTACTTATATTAAGATGGTGTGTTGTTTTTTTCCAGAATAGCTCCAATTCAGAGTTACAGGTTTTAAGTTAACTGTTTGTTACAGATTTTTAACCATACCCAATTCTCTTAGCTGTTTTTTAATAAAGTAGAACAGCATAAAACAATCTTAATATTATTTGTACCCAAATGACATATGAATCTCTGTCATTATATCAGATTCAGTGGCCAAGAATCCCAGAGGCAAATTCTGAGCCCAGGCAGCTAATTGCAATAGTAACAGCTGAGCTATCACCAAGACAAAGGGAGCATAGTAAACTCATACATCCAAGACCCATCAGAAACAAATATGCAGTGGGCACATACATTTATACATTTAATTAAGCCTGACACAATTTTGTGTGGCTCCATGTCCACAAGAAGACATACAGGCATAGACCCATCCAACATACAAAATAGACAAAACTTTTCTAACAACAAGAAAAAAAAACTTTCTTCAGGAACCAGATTTGTTGAAATTGAAACTTTGTTACAAATTATATAGATTTTAAACCATGTCAGATGAGCAACTTGCAAATCCTGAGATAAGAGTTTATAGTATAATCTTAAGATACAGAGCATCGTGCAAAGAGGTCATGGGAGGAAGTAAAGCCTTAGAGGTAAGGGACTTTGGAAGTGTAGCACAGCAAGTTTAGGTATAAGATATTTGGGGATCATTTATTTGCAGCAATAACAGTTAACAATTTACAATTTGTGAGAATTTTGAAATCAAGTTTGCTAATTTGGGTCATTGATTTGTACTGAAGCCAAGCTGTTAAAATAAAATTTGAGTCCATGGAGAAAGAGAGTGTAGGCAGAAGCTTCTGTCCCATAAGCAGCTCCCAAGTAACACACAAAGACTAAATATTAATTATAAAGCCTCAGCCAATAGCTCAGGCTTGTTACTAGCTAACTCTTTTTTTTTTTTTCCTGGAGCTGAGGACCGAACCCAGGGCCTTGTGCTTGCTAGGCAAGCACTCTACCATTGAGCTAAATCCCCAACCCCTAGCTAACTCTTAAATTTAAATGAATCCATATTTCTATCTACACTTTGCCACATGACTTGGTAACTTTTCTCAGTATAGCATGTCCATCTTGCTTCTCTCTGCATCTTCTCCCTACTCCTCTGACTCTACCCTTCTTCTTCCCAGCCCCTAACCTTATCCTGTCCAGCTATTGTCCAGTCAGCATCTTTATTAAACCAATCACAGCAACATATATTCACACAGTGTAGACAAATATTCAACAAGAGAGAGAGGGTATCAAAGTGGAACACTGTGAGAGTGGTCAGGTTGGCTTCAAGGAAGGAGAAGAGGAGGGAAGTGTCCATGTGGGTCAGCAGGTCAAAGATCCAGAGCCACATGGAATATGGTGGCCTAGAGCTTAAGCTGTGGATCTCCCAGGCAGCTGGGAGAGAGGAAAGAGCAGAAAAGATGTCCTTGTGGGTGCTGCAGGTTGCAGGAGTCAGACAAGCTCACATGAGCCCACATGGATGGTAACACAGGGCAGAGGGAAGCAGCAGCTGAAGAATCAGACTCTAAAATTTGGAATCAAATTTATAGACAAATGACCTGTATGTACCTTATTAAGGGTTAGATCAGTAGATACTGCAACAGAGAACAGGTGTGTTCTGGGCACACAGAAGCTGGCTTCTCCAGTTCTGACTCCTGTGTTAAAACAAATGTATGGATGGGACATTTACACAATTTAGGGTGGGAGAACAGACAGAAACAAACAAAAAGATCTGTTGTGGATAGAGCAGGTGGGTAGGATCCAAGCATGGTAGGGTGAGAAAATGGATAGAAACAAACAGGGATATTGGATCTGTTTCAGATGGAGTGGGCAGGTAGGATCCCAGACCAAATGCCAGGAGAGCCTAGTGAGTCTTTGGCACCAATGGAAAGGGGAAAAAAGTGAAGTGGGTACCTTTTGGTGGGCCCTGACAAGGTATGCCACTAAAAGAACACACCACACACCACAGAGTTAGTACAAGAGGTTGATGGGGGATGGGGAGAGTGAAAGAATAAAAGGCCATCTCTGAGTAGAGACATGATAGAGGCAGGTAGACAGACAAACAGAGAGAACAGGGAAGAGCCAAGAGGAAGAAGAGAGGTGGGGTGTGCCAGTGACTCAGGTGGTTCAGTCAGAGAAGAGGGATCAGGGTCAGACTCTCAATGAAAAGGCATCTGGAACCATCACAGCCCTGGCCAACAAAACCTGGGCTGCTGAGCACTCTACAGAGGGAGGGGCAGGAACGCAGAGCTCAAAACCCCTGGACATAGGGAGTTCAAATCATTTGTTTTGGGCATATGGTGTGAGACAGCCACAAATGGTAGATAAATTTCATAGCAGACACCCCAGGGCTGACTGAGGATCAGATTTAGATTCAGCATCACCCATTTCCAAGCCTGTGACAGAGCCCAAAGACTAGGGCAAGGTATCCTAAACAGTGGCCTGGGGTTGAGCAATGGGGGTAGGGTAGCCTCTTGGGAAGGACATCTCCAAACCCAGGGGCACCCCAGAACAGAGACTGTCTCTGCTCTGTAAGGGATCGGGTGTGCCCTGGTGCAGCCACAGCTTGGCAGGTGATCCCAGGGTCCTAGACCCAGAAGAGGTACCCAGTATCTCTTTAGGCAACGGCTGGGAAATGGGTGACTTAACTAGAGTTGACCGTCAATCATGTCTAGTCGAGAGAAAGATATAGGGAGAGGAGTGGCCTCCCATGTGGCCGGAGTACCTGGTCCACTGGGCAGGAGAGCTCAACTCCTCCTGGGTTTTGGCACCAAGATAATAGGTTTTCTGTCCCCTGATAATACGTTTCTCCACCAACACAGTAAGCCAGATCAAGCCAAACTGAAAAAGTGTAATAACTGGTTTATTTGCACAAAGCAACTCCCAGGTGGGTTCTCCAGCCCCAGAGATCAAGGCTGGAGAAGCCATGCCCACAAATGAAAGCAGGGAGACTTCATAGGTGGTAGGTGAGGAGTGATGATGTGTCTGCCACAAGCTGGGTTTATGCCCAAGTGTGGTCAAAAGCTGAGCAATTTAGGTGGGGACCTGGGCAGAGGGAACCTCAGGGGAGGAGCTGCAGTAACTGACAAGAATTTGGAACTGGACTTTTTGGTGCCTCTCATTTGTTCAGAGGCTCTCTGAGAGGGTGGGGTTTGGACAGATGCTGAGAGCTGCTGGTAGCAATGGCTTTTCCAGAGGCTGTGGGACTATACAACAGATGGCAATTAATAATTCAGATGTCAACCCACCAGAGGAGTAACCCTCTGATGGAGGAACCCCATCAAGCAAGTCTTACAGGACCACAGACTCTGGGCTGGTTGCTTGTCTGTAATTGTTCTCGTGTGCCACTACTTATCTTCCCTAAAACATCAAGCAAGTCTTACAGGACCACAGACTCTGGGCTGGTTGCTTGTCTGTAATTGTTCTCGTGTGCCACTACTTATCTTCCCTAAAAACAGCTATTGGTGTTTTCCCACTGCTTGTGTGTTTATCTCGTGAATATATTCCATCTATTGGGCATACATATAGCTATGGATGGTCAGGAAGATGATTTCTGCTTAAGCTGTATAATTCTGATGAATAGAAATAATACCAGGATATTTTTCATACTCAGACTGACATAGGAAAATTCTCAGCTACAAAGACAGCCTTTTATACATTTTGCTAAGATCTCATAGCAAATTCAGAACAGACTAGTTGTCCCTGCAGAGAATACACAAAGACAAATTCCCAAGTGTTTGTTGAATCAAGGTCAGACTTGAAGCAACTTTGGTAGACATAACCCTTTGCAGTAATGAACTTTCTGATGAACATACTCCTACCACTCAAGGTTCAGCCAACTAGTTGTTTATTGCTTAGGTCCTGGGTTTCAAGTCACATTCTGTCTGGGAACCCTGACCACTCAGGCTACATGCGTGGCCAAGTGTTACTCATTGGCCAGTTCGTGTGACATCTCTAGTCTGAGAGAAACTGTGTGACTTATGTATTTTGAGAATGGGTCGGACCCTGTAAATGTAACATATAATTGTCCAGAGTTGGGCTGAAAAGAAGTGTGTGTGTGTGTATGTGTGCTGAAAGAGATGTAGCTGAGTGGGTATGGAAGATATAGTTGTATAGAAGGGAAATGCATGTGAAAGAAGAGATGTGGCTATATGGTAAAATAGCTATGTAAATGAGATGTATAGCTGTGGCTGTGTAGAGATTTGTAACTGTGTAGAGACAAGAATAATGAAGCTATATAGAAAAAACATGTAACTGGGCAGTCAGTGGTGGTGCACGCCTTTAATCCCAGCACTTGGGAGGCAGAGGCAGACAGATCTCTGTGAGTTCAAGGCCAGCCTGGGCTACAGAGTGAGTTCCAGGAAAGGCTCCAAAGCTACACAGAGAAACCTGTCTTGAAAAACCAGAAAAAAAAAAAAAAAGAAAAGAAAAGACATGACTGTGCAAAAGAGGTATGTAGCTGTGTGGAGAAGGTATGGAGAATGTGACAGTGTAGAATGTAACTATGTAGAGATTTTCAGAGAGAAGATTTTTTTTTTTTTTTTTTTTTTTTTTTTTTTTTTTTTTTTTTTTTTTTTTTTTTTTTGGTTTTTCGAGACAGGGTTTCTCTGTGTAGCTTTGCGCCTTTCCTGGAACTCACTTGGTAGCCCAGGCTGGCCTCGAACTCACAGAGATCCGCCTGGCTCTGCCTCCCGAGTGCTGGGATTAAAGGCGTGCGCCACCACCGCCCGGCGAGAAGATTTTTTTTTAAGATGAAGTAAAAGAGAAAATTACCATCAGAAAGCATGTGTGTTTCCTTATTTTTCCCCTCAGATAGAAAAGCCTAGCCCTCAGATAAGAAATTTTCCTAAGCCCTCACCATATTCTTGGATTTTTTTTTTTTTTTTTTGCATACCCTGGTGCTGCCTGGAGGTTGGAGCTCCAGTTAGCAATAGAGAGAGACAGGAATGGGACTTTCTGGAGGTTGCAACCAAACAGTGGGTTCTAAAGAGCCTCCATCTGTTGTGCGCCTCACTTTTCTTAGGTCTCTAAGGTTGGTCTCCAAGTGATGACTCCTCAATCCGCTTTCGTATCCCTTGATAGCTGTTCATCACATGAAGTCGGCATGATGGCCTTCCCATGTGGCTTTGAAATAGGATGAGAAGAGATATTTAGCCGTCATGTAATGTTTAGGTGGAAACACTAAGTGAGCCTGTCTTTGTTGACTGTGGGCAGGTACCGCAGTGAGCCAAGGTCTGAAGTCTTACATCTATCTGGACATCTTTTTTGTTTGTTTTTTGTTTTTTGAGACAGAATCTCTTTTTCTTTTTCAGACTTATTTATTTATTATACCCTACAGAAGAGGGTGCCAGATCACATTACAGATGGTTGTGAACCACCATGTGGGTGCTGGGAATTGAACTCAGGACCTCTGGAAGAGCAGTCGGTGCTCTTAACCTCTGAGCCATCTCTCCAGCCCGAGATAGAATCTCACTCTGCACTGCACTAGCTGTCCTGGAACTCACTATGTAGTTCAGGCTGGCCTTGAACTCAGGAAGATCTGCCTGCCTCTGCCTCCCAAGTGATGGGATTAAAGGTGTGTGCCATCATGCCTGGCTGGACAACATCTTTTTATCAAGATAAAAATACCAGTGAGGCCGGGCGGTGGTGGTGCACACCCAGCACTTGGGAGGCAGAGCCAGGCGGATCTCTGTGAGTTCGAGGCCAGCCTGGTCTCCAAAGCGAGTTCTAGGAAAGGCGCAAAGCTACACAAAGAAACCCTGTCTCGAAAAACAAAAAAAAAAAAACAAAAAAAAAAAAATACCAGTGAGATATAGTTGTCTAAATAACATCTCTTGTGGACTTATGCCAAATGTTTGGGCAGTGCAAGCCCTTGGACTTTTACCAGTTCTTTTAGTCTCTGGTTATACTTTCCTGCTGAGTATTTGAGACCATGCATGTGGCCAAAAATTTCTTTTCTTTTTGTATTATCAAAGCCAGGTAAGGATCTGGTCCTCAGGGATCACTGAGCTTCAGAGGAACCTAAGGCTCTGCTAGCCTTTCTTCTGCCAGTTGTCCATCTACGTGAGGATAAATCAAAGGCCTTGCTTCACCTGACGGTGCCTTTACTTGGAACCACTGAGGAAATCTGTTGTGGAATATTTCTTTACACTGTGTGAAGATGTATCACTGTGATTGGTTTAATAAAGAGCTAAATGGTCAATAGCCAGGCAGGAGGGACAGGCAGGACTTCTGGACAGAGAGAGCTCTGGGAAGAAGTCAGACATTGAGGAAGCAGGATGGGCAGTACAGAGTGAAGAACATAGATTTCAAAACATGGGTTAATTTAAGTTGTAAGAGCTAGTGGGACAAACCTAAGCGAAGTCCAAGCTTTCATAATTAATAATAAGTCTCTGTGTCATTTTTGTTGTTGTTGTTGTTGTTGTTGTTGTTTTGTGAGCTGTCGGCCCCAAGAAAAATCCGTCTACAGAAATCTTTCCTCTGTGTTGACCCTCCTCTTTTTAGACAGGACACTGGTTAGAATTCACTGAGTGAAGCCTTTTCCATGGCCTCCCAGAACAAGAGAACAGGTGATTCTCCAGTCACAACAGGACACCTTGAGAGTTGTCCACAGTCCCCTGGGACTTCATTGATCTTAGAGGGCAAGGGGGAAGATAATCTCCCTTTTAGTACCTCTGATCATGTTAGAATAGTCTCCAACTATGGTTGTTAAACACCCAGAAGATCAAGTTCCAACTGTCTGGTACTTTATACTATTGCCTAAATACCTCTTCTTTTTTTTTTCCTGAGACAGGGTTTCTCTGTGTAGCTTTGTGCCTTTCCTGGAACTCAGTAGGTAGCCCAGGCTGGCCTCAAACTCACAGAGATCCATGTGCCTCTGCCTCCCAAGTGCTGGGATTAAAGGCGTGCGCTGCTGCTGCTGCTGCTGCTGCTGCTGCTGCTGCTGCCGCCGCCGCCACCCAGCACCTAGGTACTTCTAAACAAGCTTTGATTAGATGTAGATTTTAGATAGTCCTTATAGATCTTGTAGTCCTCACTGACCTTTGACCTTAGAAACTTTTTTGTTGTTGTTTTGTTTTATTTTTCAAGACAGGGTTTCTCTGTGTATGGCTGTCTTGGAACTCACTCTGTAGCCCAGGCTGGCCTCAAACTGACAGAGATCCGCCTGCCTCTGTCTCTGAGTGCTGGGATTAATGGCGTGTGCCATCATGTCCAGTGACCTTAGAAATTTTAAATACCATATATTGCTGTGGGATGTATGGCAAATGTGTTGCTAATTAGTCAAATAAAACACTGATTGGCCATTGGCTAGGCAGGAAGTGTAGGCGGGACAAGGAGGAGAATAAAGCTGGGAAGTGGAAGGCTGAGTCAGAGAGACACTGCCAGCCGCCACGATGAGAAACAGCATGTGAAGATGCCGGTAAGCCACGAGCCATGTGGCAAGGTATAGATTAATGGAAATGGATTAATTTAAGCTATAAGAACAGTTAGCAAGAAGCCTGCCACGGCCATACAGTTTGAAAGCAACATAAGTCTCTGTGTTTACTTGGTTGGGTCTGAGGCTGTGGGACTGGCAGGTGAGAGAGATTTATCCTGACTGTGGGCCAGGCAGGAAAACTCCAGCTACAATATATATCTTCTCTAAGTCTCATCCTTTATGTATCTTGAGTAACTTACTCAGAACTTCATAACCTGGATTGATTTCCAGTCTTCTTTCCCATCCAGGAAACATCCAGCCATCTTAATCTTCATATGCAGTAAATCCATCTTTACTAAAACAATTTCCACGTATTCGTCCTTCTAATGTTTTATTTGTATTTACTGGTTTCCTTTCTTATACCATAAGACATAATAGTATTAACAAAGGAATTTACTATCTATTGTGAGAATCTTCTCCCTGGAAGGGGAGAGGCACTAAACAATGTCTATTCTCTCCTCATCAGGTCCCAATGACAAACCAAAGTTCAGTTTCATCGATCTTCACCCTGGTGAAACAATGAGCTTATTAGACTTCCTCTGCATGTGTGAGAGTTACTAAGAGGTGTGTGAGCACCCAAAAACAGCCACACTGAAAAGTTTTTACCCAGTATGTACAATGGTTTTCCCATAGCTGCATCAGTGGTGGTAGTATTGTGTTTCCTAAGATACTGTGCACCCTAATAAACTTATCTGGGGCCAGAGACAGAACAGCCACTAGATACAAAGGCTAGAAAATGGTGGCACTCACACCTTTAATCCTAGCATTCCAGAGGAATAAGCAGTGGTCCTTTGTATAAACAAAGATTTTACTGGGTTAGGGGCTTAAAACATTTACATAGAGGTCTTACAAGGTGGGGGTGATAAAAAAGATTTTAATTCCTTATCCTAAACATAAGTTTTATAGTATTTGATGGAAAAGAGTCATATTTGATACTTCTTACTTGATGAATATATACTTTTGCCTCATCTGACAAAGGGAAAATATATAAGACAGAGCAGAACTTAAATACATGTTCTTCAAAATGCATTACCCTCTCTCTCTCTCTTCCCCTCTTTCTCTCTTACTCGTCTCTCCTCTGCTCCTGTTCACTCCATCCTTAATTTGGCCAGATGTAAGATTCAAATAACCTGACACAACCCAGTAGAGTCAAAGGTTTAACCTCGTTTGTCTTAGGATTTGCTAACGCCCTTCTTGGGCTTATCTGCCTTTTTCCATCTCTTTGCTCAATTTCAGTGCTTGCCTAGACTCTGGGCAAGGATGAACATGTCTAAACTGTTCTCGGCCCAGGAACTGACCAGATTACCAAATGAGGAAGTAAAGTTAAACTTTAGACAGACATCGGCACAGACCAGTTCACAGCAGAAACAATGCTGGACTTGAAGTCAAGAATTCTAGCTCTGGTCTGCCGGCAGGGCCTCAGTCAGCTTGCATCCTGGAAACCTTGATTTCCTCCTTCACTGAAGAGAGATGAAATGGGCCTCTGCCTCCTGTGCAGAGCTGTTAGTAAATGAGATGCAAGAACTTGGGCTCAGAGCAGAACATGCAAACTTCTGTGGAAGATCAAGGAGTATTTTACCTGAGCTGAATCGGGAATTTATCCTCCAAACTGAAATTGTCTTTATATTTTAGAATTAGACTTAAAATTTGCAGGGTAAGAGGGGTTAACTGGAGCTGTCCTGAGCAAACTAAGGCAAGTGACTGCCTCATTTCTAACTTGACGAATCTATAGCTTTGCCTTGTCTGAAAAATAATTTAAGACTGTTTACAAAAATATACAGAGCTGAGATGGTGGCTGTGAAACTGGGAACCACCCCCATCACTACCCCCCACCCCCATGACCACCACCTACGAAAGAGGAAGAAACAGAATCTTATCAGGAGGTTGCTATCCCAGAGCACTGTATCATCATCCTCTAGAGAAGAGGTGGGCACTCTGGTTTTTATCTAAATAATAAAAACAAGACCTCGAAGGGCATAGTGGAGCACCCTTTTAATCTCTGCCTGTTGGAGGCCAGCGTGGTCTACAAATTAAGTTCCAAGACAACCAGGCCTGTTACACAGAGAAACCCTGTCTCAAAACAAAAAACAAAACAAAACAAAACAAAAAACAAGGTCTCATTCTGTTGCCTAGGCTAATGCTAAACTCATTTACTCAAACAAGCCTCATAACCAACCTGCCTTGCAAGACTGACTATAATCTAAAGAAATGTTTGTGCCCCTCCATTTGGATACCACACTATTGAAACAATAAACCCCAAGAAACCAGGATTTGCCCTGGATGGGGGAGCAAAAGCAGGAGCTTTTCTCTTGGAGAAAGTTTTAGAAACCGTCAGCCTTGAAAGAGTGATTTGAAGCTGTGGGTGATGGGTGGGGACCACACCTTAGCTGGACTGCTTTTTTTTTTGTTTTTAAATGCATACCCTTAGCTTCAGGTTAGGAGCCTGAAGATAGACTTACAAGCAGCTTGATTTCTTTGTGACTCTTTCCTTAGTGGCTACATCGAATAACACTCTTTTCTCTGTTTTGTTTGTTTGTTTTTCACTATTAATTTAATACTTTTAACGGCTTGAGTAGAAGTGTCCAAACCTGGCTGGTTGGAGAACAAGCTGTGACTCTAAGTCTGCTAACAATCGTAGTTTCTTAGTTCCCCAGACTGATCTGAAACTCACCCACTCAAGCAATCATCCCCCCTCAGCTTCCTGAGTAGCTGGGACTACCGGCATGCCCCAAACCAGCTATACTGGCATCTTGATAGTGATTTCAAAGACTGTCTCCCCTACACCCTCCCCATGAAAGTATAGATTCTTATCCATTTAAGTATAAATATATACTGCATGACTTAGGAAACAGCAATTTGTTCCAAAGAGTGAAGCTTAATGTTTCTGTTTTGAAAGAGTTAGTGGAGTGGAACATTAAGATCATGTTTTGAAATAACCTTGTTATTAAAGAAGGGACAAGCGAAAGAGAGGTCACTTAGGACGGACGCACACTACTACACTTGAAAGGCAAAATATATTGTTCAGATAGGTAACTGACTCTGGAAATGTAGTAAGAAAGAATATAAGTGTAGCTTGTGGTGATATTGTGTGTCCCAATATATTGTGTACCTTAATAAACTTATCTGGGGTCAGAGAACAGAACAGCTGCTGGGTAGACATACAGGACAGAAAAAATGATGGCATACACACCTTTAATCCTAGCGTTCTGGAGGCAGAGATCCATCTGGATCTCTGTGAGTTCAAAGCCACACTGGAAACAGCCAGGCATGGTGACACACGCCTTTAATCCCAGGAAGAGATGGCAGGAATCAGAAAGGTATATAAGGCATGAAAACCAGGAACTAGAGTCTATTAAGCTTTTAGACTTTTAGCAGCAGTTCTGCTGAGATCCATTCGGATGAGGACTCAGAGGCTTCAGTTTGAGGAAACAGGATCAGCTGAGGAACTGGCAAGGTGAGGTGGCTGTGGCTTGTTCTGTTTCTCTGATCTTCCAGTGTTCACCCTAGTACCTAGCTCCGGGTTTGTTTTTAAGACCTTTTAAGATTTGTGCTACAATAGCTCATCAAAAAAGTTACACTGAGAATTACCACTGGATTTCAGAAATTCCAAGCAGGGACCTGAACAGACATTTGTACACATAGTTCACAGAAGTATCATTCACAAAGATAGAAGGTGAATACTATTCGAATGTCAACTGATGAACAAATAGATAACTATAATATGATATACACCATATAATGGAATATTCTTCAGCATTAAAAAGGAAACTTTGACCCAAGTTACAACATGGATGAATCTTACTAATTTTATGCAAATGAAATAAATCAAACATAAGGGACAAACATTGTATAGTTTCACTTGTTAGAGTGGCCTAACAAAATCAAATTCATAGAGATGGGAAGTATAATAGCGGTTTCCAGGGCTTGGGGTGGGGAAGTGATGGGGAATTGATGTTCAGTGGGATGATTTTAATTTGGGTAAATGAGAGTGCAGCAGGCTTTTTTTTATTTTTTTTATTTTCCACCAACCAGCTCCCAAATCATGACATGGAGACTTAATATTAGTTATCAATGTTTGGCCTTATCTTATGCTTGTCTCACTCTTTTAAATTATTTGTTTCTTCTCATCTACATTTCGCCTCAGAGATTTTTACCTTTCTTTCTTTCTGTATATTCTATTCTATGTCTGCCTGCTGGCACCTGCGTGGCTTCTGGCCTTGGATGTGTCCCTTTCTTTCTCCCTTGTTCTCCTCTCCTTCCTTTCCTCTCTCTCAAGCCTAGAGTCCTCCTCCTATTTATTCTCCCTGCCTGCCAGCCCCGCCTATCCCTCTCCTGCCTAGCTATTGGCCAGTCAGCTTTTTATTAGACCAATCAGGTGCCTTAGGCAGGCAAGGTGCCACAAACGCAACATATTTTTACATAATTAAACACACATCCTTACATCACTAAACAAATGCAGCGGAAACAAATGTAACACACCTTTACCCAGTTAAAGTAATATTCCACAGCATAAACAAATGTGTAGGGGTAATCATCTTATTAAATAAGATACTATAGAGCCGATTCAGAGATGAAAGCCAAGAGGTCAGAGCAATAGCTAAGAGCTGAGATTAAAAACCTTACCCTTCACTGCCGCTGCTGTCCTACCTCTCCGCAAGAGACCTACTTCCTGTGTGTTTGTGCTTTTTATTGACTTTCTATTCTGCCTTCTCATTGGTTGTAAACCCAACCACATGACCTCCTCGTCACTGCCTGTCTGTACAGACCTCCAGGTCTTCTATGGTTGGTATTGAGATTAAAGGCGTGTGTCTCCTTGAACACAGAGATCCGCCTAGCTCTGCCTGCCAAGAGCTGGGATTAAAGGCGTGTGCCACCACTGCCTGGCCTGCTATGGCTTGCTATTAGCTCTGACCCCCAGGCAACTTTATTTATTAACATACAAATAAAATATCACCATACAAATGTAACACATCTTTACATAGTTAAAGTAATTTCCCACAACATGAGAAAGTTCTGTGGGTAGACAGCAGTGATATTTATATAGTGATGTAAATACTAATACCTCCGAGCTTTGTATTCAAAATAGTAAAAATTGTAACCATTATGGGAATGTCTATTTTTTTTTAGTTATGAAATTACTTAGTGAGTTACTTTCAAGACAGGGCCTCATGTAGGTCAGATTGGCCTGGAGGTTTCTGTTTAGCCAAGAACTTCTGGTCCCTCTCCCTCTACCTACCTGGTGCTGGGATTACAGGCATGCACCACCACTCTTGGTTTATGTGGTGCTGGAAATAGAACCAAGGGCTTTTTCCATGTTAGTCAAGCACTCTACCACCTAAACTACATCTCTAGCCACACCTCCACCCCCAACTAATCTTAAAAGGGAAAAATTCCCAGAGAAAACCCTTCTGAGAGTATACAGTAGTCAACTAATCAATTAGCAGTGTGAGCCAGGCAGAGTGCCACACACCTGCAATCCCCATACAAGAGAGTGTGAGGCAGGAGTGTGGGGAGCTGGAGAGCATCCCAAGCTACACTGTGAGACTCTATCTTAAAATAAAATAAACACCAACAAAAGGCTCCATAGGAATATAGATCCACAGCTGCAGTTAACTTGGGTCTTCATCCCCACCAAGACATGTGAGCTATGTTCTTTAGCACCAACCTTGGCTCATAACTACAGAGAAGATGAGTAAAACATTCTGAGTTTATGGGACACTGAGACAGATTGTCTTTTGGGGTAAGAGATTTATTAGGAGAGTAATTAACACTATAAACAGGCAAACAGACAGATGTGATGGGGACTCTGAGGAAAGTTCAGGCCCACGTGGCTGAGTGGAGTGGTGGTGTCCCTTCTTATAGGTCTCAGAGGAAGGAGCGAGGGTCTAGGCCGTGTGAATGGTGAGTCCTTAATAGAGTTCTGGCAGTCGGGCTATCTCTGGTTGCTGGGTAACAAACGGGAGGAGGAGATTGTGTTAACCTGGGACCTGTTTGAAAAATCAGCTCTGAGGGTGGGGAGAGATCCAGCTGCACATGAGCTGGACCTGGGCAGCAGCCTGAGCTGGCTTGGGATCTAACGATGAACATCAGAGAAGGAAATGCTAAGGGGAGAGGAAACCTGGTGTGCTGCCTTCCCAGCCTTTCAGTGTTTTCTAGCTAAACATTACCAGTCATACAAACGTGAACTTGGGGCTCTACCGTTTAATCTCTGGAGACAGAGTGTGCAGCCCTTATCAGATTTTGGAAGTTTCTTTGAAGTCCTGTCTTCCATCTGAAATATTTATGTCAGTTTTCCTTTCTAGTCCCCGGTATATTTATCCTTATCCTATTTTTTAAACTGTAACAGACCTGACTAATGTCTAAGTGCTTTCACCGGACGACAGATTAAGTGGGAAACAGAAGAGACGGGGCTCCTGACCTCTCAGGGACGGGGAGAGGTGATGGAGGAGTAGTGCTGTCATTACCTAACATGCAAACGCAGGGCGTCCAGACCTAGGCTCTGTTTGCTCCCAGTTTGACAGACTGGCCTGGGAGTCAGGGCCCCGGGTATGTGTGGTTGGGGAGCTCCAGGTGGCTCCCCTAGCCCTTCTGGCCTCCATGTCTTCAACAGTGAGTCAGAGGGCTGCACCCCCTCACAGTCTCCTGGGCAGAGGGCACCCACAGGCCTCATTGCTCCCTGCTTCCATGTTGGCACCCTCCAGTTCTTGCTCATTTTACTTCCCTCCCATCCGTTCCCACACAGGTGGTTCCTACATACACAAATTATTCCTGACACCCTGGGACCTTTGCTGAGAACTTGCTTTCATTTGTAGATGCTTTGAGACTGGGCATGCCCGGCTTTCAGCTTTCGACTTGACCCTGGATGATCCATGCCAACCTCGGGTTTGTTATGGTTTGAAATCTGGGTTCCACTCCGTTCTCGTTTTAATAATTAACGTTTATGAAATACTCCAAATATGTCACGCACAATTAGGTACATCGGTTCACTTAACCCCCGCGGAACTTTGCCAGGTAGTTCAACAGTTCAGTAATTGTTAAAAACAGGGCTCGAGCGTCCTGTTTGTCTATACCACTTACCAGCTTGTGGCTTCAGACCAGTGATAACCCCCGACTGAACCTCCGTTTTCTCGAGTATAAAATGGAAGAAGATGAGAGGATTCATGGCAAACAGCAGATCTAAGTGCTCTTTTTTCTTTAACGTGTGCGTTTTATCCCCATCTCATAGACGAGAAAAATGAAGCTTCGAGATGTCAAACAGCTTCCTTAAAGTCACACTGAGAGGGAGGAGCAGAGACAGGATTAGAATTCAAGACCTTAGACACCTCAGCGGGTGGTCTGGAAAACTCTGTCCTGCTACTCAGCCAGTACTTTAATTAACAGGATTGCTGGCTTCTGAGAGCACCTCATTATAGCAGGGTTTTTTTTTTTTTTTCCACCTGATCTTCTGGCTTCAACTCTGAGACCACTTAACTGGCAACATCCTTTGCCAGCTTTTGCTACGATAGTGATACTAATGTGGTTGGCACTAAAGCTGTGGTATTTTTCAAAAATCTCTATCTTCTTGGAGTAGAATGCTATAAAATGAAGAAAAGCAATTTTATAACAATATTAACAGGACCCATAATAATATATAAATAACAGTTACCAATGGTTTCTTGAACGTATTTGTTTATTTATTTGCTATATTGCCAGCCAAGTATGAACCACTAAGAGACACTCTCTCCCCAGAAAATATGAAATCTTTAGCCTTATAAATCAACCAATTCTCCCATGCCTTATGAAATCCACTATTTGACAGTGTGGTTTCAGCTACTGCCTTAATGCTATACTCATGTCAAAATTTTTCCTTAATGCTTCTACATATTTGTAGTATTATATACTGTAATTGTTTTCATAAAACACATGGAAATGTCAATCATACTGAAAAAGGTCCAGCTCAATGAAAGATCACACACTGAGCATGCTCATGTAAACATGACCCAGATCAAGACATAGAGCATAGTTCTCAAAAAGTCCATCCCTTGTGCCCTCCCATCACTACACCCTCCAAAGACAAGAGCTTTCCAGACTTCTAAACACTACCTTCGTCCTGCTTGTTTAAACTTCAAGTGTTTTCTTTTCTTTTTTTTTTTTTTTTTAGATTTTTTTATTTATTTATTATGTATACAGCATATATGACAGCAAGCCAGAAGAGGGCACCAGATCTCATTACAGATGGTTGTGAGCCACCATGTGGTTGCTGGGAATTGAACTCAGGACCTCTGGAAGAGCAGTCAGTGCTCTTAACCGCTGAGCCATCTCTCCAGCCCTCAAGTGTTTTCTATCATTCCCCTCTGCTATGCTTTGAGTGTGTCCTCAGAAGTTCATACTGGAAATGTGATCTTCAGTGTTGCCGTGTTGAGAGACAGGACCTTTAAGAAATGGTCAGGTCTGGAGAGCACGGCCCTCTTGAGTGGGTTAATGCCATTATCCTAGAGTAAGTTAGTCACTAGGAGAATGGGATCCTAAGAAAGATGAGTTTGCCGCCCTCTACCCTCTGATGCATGTGCCCTCTTGCCCTTTTGTTTTCTGGCCTAGGGTGAGGCAGCAAGAAATCCCTCCCTTTGACCTGGACTTCCCGGCCTCCAGAACTGTAAAACAAAACTGTAAAACTGTTCTTCAGAAAGGTATCCAGTCTTGAGTTTTCTGTTATGGCAGTACAAAATGGATTGGGAGAGCATGCTTTTATGTGACTTCTTCCTCTAATACTTGTGAGATTCATATGTGTAACTGTGGTTCCGGTTGATTCACTCCATTTCCTGTGTGAGACTTCATTCTAAGCATAGTCCAGGCATCATCATCAACATTGACTAGTACGAAGGACACTGCCATGTTTAGAACTATATAGCTCTTGTCCACTTGCTACGATTCTGTTGCAAAACCTTGGAAAGACTGGGCCTGAGTTTCAAAAACTGTTACCACATTCTCTCCTTAGGCTGAACCCTAAAACTCACATATTCATTCACAAACATATGCCAAGTACCATGTCAGATGTGAAGACTAGCGGCCCTTGAGCATTTTCCCAGCCCAGTTAGAAGGGCAGAAAGATAAATAAATAATGACAATATGCTGTAATGTTTGAGATAGCTATGGGTTTGTTAAAATTACTGAAATAGTATAATCTTTTAAACACTCCATTTTGACAAAAAGTGTCAGCCTGCACAAGGGACCAAGCATCTGGAATTCCCAGAGGTACCTTTATGTATTAGTGGAATTTAGTCAGATTAAAGAAAGTCGCTCTTTTCAAAGAGTCTCGGTGCTCAGTCAGTTGAGAAGATCCCGTTAGGCATCAAAGAAATGCCAATGCTGTTTCCCAGAGGCTCCCCTTGAATGCCCTCAGCTCTTTTAATTTCCTATTGTCTCTCTCAGCCAGCTCACCATCCTCTAGGCTTTAACCATCTCATGTATGAGCCCAGAATGCCTACATCTTTAATTCTATCCAGTCCTCTCCTTGAATCCATTTATAAGTACCCCGATTTTAAGCATCTGTCAAATATTTCCTCTAGCACAGCCAATCAACAGGTTTATGATGGTGCAAGGCCAGGCCGTCCCTTTCCTTACCAATCACTCAGGCTGGGAGCCATTTTAAATGCTTCTTCTTCCTCCTCTATACCCAGATCTTTCTGATTTGATGCTAATTTTTCATACAGCTCTGTCTTCTAAACCATGACTTAGAATGTGGATCTGATCATCCTGTTTCTTAGCTTCAATGTTGTGCTGGCTAGTTTTATGTCAACTTGACACAAGCTATGGTCATCTGAGAGGAGGGGACCTCATTGAGAACATGCCTCCATCAGCTCAGTCTGTAGCAAGCCTGTAGGGCATTTTCTCAATTGACAGATGTGGGAGGGCCCAGTCCATTGTGGGTGGTGCCGCCCCTGAGCTGGTGGTACTGGGTTCTATAAGAAAGCAGGCTGAGCTAGGCATGGGTAGCAAGCCAGTAAGTAGCTCCCCTCCATGGCCTGTACATCAGCTCCTGCCTCCAGTTTCCTGCCCTGCTTAAGTTTCTGTCCTGACTTCCTTCATATTGGACTACAGTGTGGAAATATAAGCTGAAAAAACCCTTTCCTCCCCAAGTTGCTTTTGATCATGGTGTTTCATCACAGCACTAGCAACCCTAACAAGTGCCATCCATGCTCCCCATGACCCATGAGAGTCTTTCCCAAAGGCATTCCCTGACTGCCGCCATGAACTAAGATGTGCCCAGTTTGGCAGGGTGTGCCGTAAGCCAGCATACTGCATGTGCATTCATTTTCCTTGTGTAGTGTGAACAGAAACTTAGAAAGAACTGGTAACAAGATTTTGTCCAAAATCCAGACCCTTGCCAACCTCTTTGGTCTCATCACCAGTATCTTGTTATCCAATAATCGTCATCCCCCTGCATACCAAGCTGTTGCAGCCTTTGTTGTTGCACAGAGGCCAAGCTCTTCACCCAACCTGAAGTGGACTTCTTTTTTCTACCAGGCAAATTTTTACACCGCTTTTGAATTTTTAAATTCAAGCTTTAGCCTTCTTGACTAGATTTCTCTGGGTTTGGGGGGTGGAATTGGCCAGTCCAGCCACGGTGACTCATAATCCAACTTTATTATGTACTTTCCCTCCATTATGTGTCTCCTCTGTAACTAACACATAATCTATTGTATTATGTGTTCCCACCATAGCTCATAATCTCCTCCTCCATTATGTGCTTTCACTATAACTTATAATCTACTTCTATTATGTTGCCATCACGCTGAAGAACATCTTCTGATTTATGTGTTTACTTCCTTTACTAGTTTGTAAGTGACTGGAGGCTTTCTCTCTGTTTTCCCACTATCTGGCACAAAGGAGGTATAAGAAGAGGCTAGGTGAAGCCAGTCCAACATAATAATTACAGCGGGGATGGCGAGGTTATGCTGCCGTGACAAACGGCAGCACAAAAGTTGGTGTTTCAGTCAGACTAGTGTCCCGGTCTGACTTACGGATGCTGTTACCAATTTACATGTCTGTGATCACTCTGGAGGACTATGTGTGCCCGAGTCCACACACTCTTTTTTTTTTTTTTATGTGTAGTCTAGTACATATAACATAAACAAAAGCATTCTTAACAAAATATAGTTATTATTTAGTGGAATTAATTGTATTCACAGTTATGGAAAGCAATCAACACTGTCTAGAGCCAGAAAAACCCTTCTAGCCCCAGCTGGAAACACCCTCCTTACTGTGCGGTCACAGCCCACCCCCATATCCCCCAGCACCTGGAAGCTAGCATTCTGCTTTGCCTCTTCCCAGCATTTCTTACGAATGGAATCACACATTAATGTCCTTTTGTGTCTAACTTCTTCACTAGCATAATGTTGTCAGCTATCATTTATGTTGCTGCATATATTTGTACTTCGTTCTTGTTTATGGCTAAATAATATCTCATTTTATATGCATCAAATTTTGTTTACCAATTAATTGGCTGATAGATAATAGTCTATCTGAACTTGGCTATTGTAGCTGAGCTGCTATGGATATTTGTGTACAGACTTGTTGGATGCTTATTTTCTCTTCCAGGTATATACCCAAGAGTAGAATTGCTGCGCACGCCTTTAATCCCAGCACTTAGGAGGCAGAGGCAGGCGCATCTCTGTGAGCCTGAAGCCAGCCTGGTCTACAGAGTGAGTTTCAGGACAGCCAGGGCTAAAAAAAAAAAAAAAAAAAAAAAAACAAGAGAGAGAGAGAGAGAGAGTAGAATTTCTGGCTTACATGACAATTACATTTTTTTTTTGAGACAGTGTGCCCTGTCTGATCTGGCACTCAGTTATCCACCTCTCTTTGCCTCCCAAGTGTTGAGATTAAAGGTGTGCCGCAACCACACCCAGTTCCACATTTAATTCATTGAGCAACGATTAAATGTTTCCCAAAGGTCTACGGCATTTTGGATTCCCTCCAGCAGGATCTGAGTATCCATCTCTCTATGCCTTTGTCACCTCTTGTTATTTTCCATTAAGAAATTGTTGCCACTGTTATTGGAATTGATGTATGCTCTTCATACATTTGCTCCGCTCCTCTTGTTTTAGTAGCTAAAGCAAGTCATGTGACTACAGGAAACATCAAGACAGGTAGGAGACACAGTCCTGTCACGTGTGAGGAGGAGGAGGAGTGCTGGATGTGTGTGAACAGCCCTAATGACAATCACACAGATGATATCGAGAGAGGTGAGTGATATCAGTGTCAATTATCTGCAAGTCATAGCCCCAACCAGGTTACTAACTCTTACTATAAAGTTTCCAGAAGTGAGTAAGTAGAAATCACTGAGAAGAGCGCAGGTGTGAACTGAAAAACATGAAAACGGAGGAAAGAAAAGCAGAAACAAATTTAAACTGTCAGTCAGATGTGGGGTATTCCTTTCTAGCCCCAGCAGTCAGAAATCTGAGGCAGGGGGATCAAGAGTTCTGGGCTAGCCTAGGCTATGTAGCAAGACCCTGTCTCAAAAACACAAAACAGGACCAGAGAGATGGTTCAGTGAATGGAAATATTTACCACAAGAGCCTAATGACCCCCAGGGCCCACATGAAAAACTGGGTGCGTTAGCACACAGGCTGTAATCCCCTCACTCTGCTCCTGTGTGAGGCAGAAATAGGAGAAACATCCAGAAGCTCAGAGGCCAGCTGGCCTGGAGTACAATACAGCAGAGAAAAGAAACAAGAGAGACCTTGAGCAAAGTAGAAGAAAACCAAGTCTGCAAGTTGTCCTCTCACCTTCACACATCACACTATGGCACACACACGCATATCTCACACGCACACACACATCTCACACGCACATGCACACAATCTCGCACACACACACATCTCACACGCACATGCACACAGTCTTTTTCTAATTAAAAATAAACACAGAACAGCCAAGTGACAACAGCTTTACAAGTAACGTCAGCAGTTACACTTTGTTAGATAAACTAACTAAACAAGCATTTTATGATGAAGTTACAAAATCAACTTTAAAAACAAGGGAATAAAAATCTTCCTGGAGGGATTTTTATCAAAAAGAGACATTTCATGTAAACAAACTTCCTGTTACCCAGCAACCCTCCTCTGGAGTTCCTCCTGATGGAGTAATTGCATTTGGCAGCTGGTACAACCTTGAAATGATCTGTTTGTTTTCCTTGCTCCCCAAGTGTAGAGGTCACAGCAGATAATAAATAATGTCGAGACTGCTCATTATTTTCTGGCATATGATAAAATGGTTGAATTGCCTGGAAATACTCCTTTTAGCCCTCTTCACATCGACTCTGTGCACATAGTTGGGTCATACTAGATGCACATTTCAAAGCCTAAAGATATTTACAGTTTGGAATAAAAATAACCTCCATGGGGATGTGAGGGCAGATAAGCATTCTGTACTTTATCCACTGTGTAGCTGTGTAATCAATAAACAAACATTCATTATTAATATGAATTTGGAGCTCAGCTCTGCTAATGCTAGCTACATATTTATAGACACTTGTTAACTTAGAGCAACAATGTATTTAGCCTTTAATGGTTGGATTAATATGTGTGGGCGTATATATGATATAATTTTGTACGTATATATCTTTAAACAGCATCTGGCACTGGTAAACACCACATACGTGATGACTTTGATGGGTTCCAGATCGTGCTCTCTATCAAAAGATAACTTTCTCTTCTCCTCTGACTAGAGGTACCCCTGCCACATGCCTCTGTAATGTGCAGGGCTAAACAGCATCGAAAGAGAATTATAAGTTTTCTTTTCATGGCTGGTGTCCCCTCACCAGTCTGGGGGCAGGTAGAGGCTTGGTAGGTCTTCCAACAAATCCTGGTGTTAGAAGACTCATTTGCATGTGCCCTGAGACTGTACAAGTGGCCACCCTAATTTACTGGGGAATGTGGAGAGGGAAGTAATTTTCTGAGGTTTCCCAGGACTTTATGGAGACTTTTTTTTTTTTTTTTTTTTTTTTCAGGAGAAAACTGCTGAGTCATAGCATGCCTGTTAAAGAGCAGATAATCTTAACTGGCCTGGCGACTTGTAATCTCACTGCTTGGGCATGTAGCTGCTACCAGGTGCCCCATTAAGGAAGCTGACAATCACAACTATTCATTGTTCAATCTTTCAGCTCTGACTGCCGAGCAAGGAGATTCACTTGAGCTAGTGTCAGAAAGAAAAGAGGTAAGGCTGAGTTCAGGACCTGCAGAATGTACCTCAGAATCCTGGGGCGGGAACACAGCTGGGTGTCTAGGAAGTGTCGTCATGAGTAAGGTGACCTTGGGCTCCTCTCAGATCTGTGTGGTCTGGACACTAGCTCTCCCTAACTCTTCAGGCTGCCTCTCTTTACTGCTCTATTCAATGAGGGAAAGCCTCTTAGCTCTCTCTCCTATCTGTCTGTCTGTCTATCATCTATCTATCTATCTGTCTATCATCTATCTATCTATCTATCTATCTATCTATCTATCTATCTATCTATCTATCTACCTATAATGGTGTGTGTGGAGACACACACCGAGAAAGAGAGAGAGAGAGAGAGAGAGAGAGAGAGAGAGAGAGAGAGAGAGAGAGAGAAAGGAGAGAGAGAGAGAGAGCGCTTAGTTCCAGCTGTTCTCTGAGAATTATTAATTTGGAAGCCATCAGACTTAACTTCCAGTAGTGAATCTGATTGTTCCAAATAGGGCCAGATGTCTCTACTGGTCTAATTCATAATCTCTAATTATTTATTACAAGCATGGTTGTTGAATCATCAGTTCACTCTGAAGAGGGGCGCTGTGGAATAGGGCTTGTTATGGTTTGGATGTGAAGGGTCTTGCAAAGGGCTCCTGTGGTGAGGACCTGGTCCCCAGCTGGTGGTTCCAATCACTGGGAGCTAATTATACCCTGAGGGCTCTGGCCCAATCATTAATTAATCCACAGATAGATTCATAGTTCTATGACCTCGTAAGGAGGAAATGCATTGTTGGGGATATGCCTTTGGAAAAATATCTTACCTTTGTCCCTTCTTGTCTCTTTGCCCTGGCTTTTTCCTGCCAGCCATGAGGTGATAACACCTCCCTACCTCACCTATCTGCCATGATAGTCTGCCTCACAGCTCCCCCCACCTCTCATGAAGCTACCTAATCAAAAGCCAAAAGAAATATTTGCTCCTTTAAACTGGTTTCTCTCGGGCGTTTGTCATGGCAGTGACACACTAGCATGGGCATATATGAACAGCATAAACTCACGGTGCTCCCTAATACCGTGAGAGCTCAGTTGGCTCAGCTGATGACAGGAAAATGAAATCAATCCCGTCATATCTGGATGCAGTCACAAGTGGAAAGTACTGTCTAAGGTAAGTACTACTTCAAGAACGTTCTTACAGGCAGCACAAAAGACTTTCACATTCTCAGACACCCCAGGCTTTGCTCACCTGCTACCTATGTGTGCACAGTTTTTTATAGCAAAGTTTATCATCTTCAGCATGTGGGAAGACTGTAAAGACCCAACGAGATGCTCTGGACAGAGTGCTTGCCCAGGGGTGGCACGTTCATGCATGAGCTGAGTCCTCCGAAATCAGTGAACTTACTATTCCAGGATCTGTACAGCTTTCTCCTCTTTTGCCTTTGAAGCCTTGTCCTTCCTTATCTTCTTTGGACATACATATCATTGACTGTCCCGTGGGTATAACTGTGACAGTGCTGGCTGTAACCAAGTAATGTCAATATCATTATTCTTTGGAGAACATTCTTTGGGTTGTTTTTGTGCTAACAGAATATAGAGTTCATCTTAGGTAGCCAGGAGCCACTGGTTTCGGCAGATTTTGAGAGCTGTTCCCTTAAGGACATTAAAAGTATACACACTAGAAGTCTTTTGGTAGAATTTTATTTTAAATGAGCTGCACAATTTCCTAAAAATAAGACCACATGCATTCTTCTCTTTAGAATTTTCTTCCTTTCCTTTTACTTGGATTAATCTCTAATTGTTATTCATTTTTCAGATCTTAGCTTGACACATAAACTCAGGTAGGAAGACTACGAAAACAGTTTTCTACAAACTGAGTTTCTGTTGGGAGCATGCTTCTTTCTGGTTTGGGTGGGAGCCATTGACTCTTGGTCAATCTGGGGTTCCCTGATTCCCTGGGGTTGTACAAAAGTTTGGCTATCTAGCATTGGGGGTAGGAGACTGAGTGGAGGCGTCCGTTTTCCTGTAAGTTCTGTGGTTTCATTCTTCTTTAGAGCTGAATAGTATTCTATTTCATGTATGTGCCAGGTTTCCATTATCCATTCAACACAGATGTTGATGGATATCTAGGTTGTTTCCATATTCCTCTATAGTGAATAGAGCAGCTTTAAACAAGAGTGTACAGTTATTTCTGTGTTAGGGTATGAAGTTCTCTGGACATATCTTAGCGTGGAATAGCTAGGTCATATGGCATTTCTATTTTTAATTTTTCTGAGAAACCTCCAAATTGATTTCCATAATGGCTATTTTAATTTGCATCCCAGCCAGCAGTGAATAATGGTTCCTTTTTCTCCACATCCTCTCCAATATGTGTTGTCAGATTTCTTGATGATAGCCATTCTCACTGAGGGTGAGGCGGTATCTCAAATTAATTTGAATTTGCATTTCCCTGATGGCTAGGGATGTTGAATACTTTTAAAAGTAGTTTTCGGCTATACCTGTTTCTTTTTCTTTTTAGAAAACTGCCTTTTCCATTTACTTGCTCATTTGTTGATTGAAAGTTTTACTTCCTTATTTAATTTCTGCAATTCTTTGTAAATTCTGAATTTTTAACCACTTGTTTAAAATATAACTGACAAAAGCTTCTTTTCCCCCATTCTGTGGACCATCTGTGAGCTCTTCCAAAAGTTCCCTTTGCTGTGCTGAAATTCTTACAGGGATTACTATGAAACATACACTCCAAAAATCTAGAAAAACAGGAGAATTTCTAACTGCATATCATCTCACAAAATTAGAGGCAGAAGACAGAAATAATTTCAATATACAATTACAAGCAATGAACTAGAAGCTGTAATCAAAAGTTACCCCTCCGAGAAAGCCTAGGACCCGATGGATCCCCTGCTGAGTTCTAGCAAACTTTCAAAGAAGACCTCACACCAATTCTTCTTAAATTATTCCACAAAAGTTAAGAAACACTGCCAAACTCATCCTATGAAATCACTCTTATTCTGGTACCAGAATTAATCTATAGATTTGATGTTATACCTATCAAAACTCTGGTGTTATATTTTACAGATTTAGGGGGGGAAAGCAATGCAAGAACTCATATGGAACAAAAGACCACAAGTAGCTGAGCAATACACCGCTGGAAGTATTAAAATACCCACCCTCAAACTATACAGCAGAACCACAGTGGTAGAGACAGCCCGGTACCGGCATGAGAACAAAGCGGTAAACCAGTGAGGTCGACTGGAGGGCCAAGAAGTTAACTGACAGCAGAGGTTTATTTTTCAAAAAATTCATTTATTTTTATTTTATGTGGATGAGTGTTTTGTCTTCATGTATATATGTATGTGCACCTGTGTGGGCCTGGTGCCTTCAAAAGAGGGCATTGGATCCCCTAGAACTGGAGTAACGGCAGATTGTGAGATACCACATGGGTGCTGAGGACTCAAACCAGGTTCTCTGCAAGAGCAGCAGGTGCTCCGAGTAACAAGCCGTCCCTCCAACCCCAACTCCATCTCATTTTTACAAAGGAGACAAAAAGACACTGGGAAAAAGACCACAAAAGGAAAACTGGATCTCTACCTGGAGAAAAATGAAAGTAGATAAATATATTTCACAAATCAATTAGAAATTAATCAAAGATCTTAATTTCAGACATGAAGTGCTGACGCTTCTGGATGAAAACATAGGGAACCCTCTTTAAGACTCTTCTGGTTAAGGGCCGATGAGGGAGAGGCATTTTCTTCAGTGGTGTGGCCGCTGATCGGAAACAACTCTAATCAACTCATAAGTCACAGAAACAAACGTGGGAAGACATGGAAATAGAAGGGAGCTACTTGAGAACAGGGAGAGAGAGGGTGATGGAGTATGATCAAAATATGTAATATCCATGAATGAAAATGTCATAATGAAGCCCTTATTATTGTATGCTAATAAAAAACACACCCTCCCCTGAAAAGGAAAAATTAATCTTTTCCTACGGAACCTGGAGAAAAGAGAGCCAGGATGATACAGGCAGCCACAGGAGCCAGACCGAAGAAGGCTAGACAGTGTCTGTGAGGTTGCAATCTGTCACTTAGGCATTTCCCTTCTTCACTGTTTGTCAAAAGCCAGTTACAAACTCAGTCTTTTTTTTTTTTTTCAGGTTCTATTTTTTTTAATTTATTTTTTTTAAACAAACTCAGTTCTTACTCAAAAGTAGGACTGCACCTTTGGAAAACCTGTCTGTGGGGGTGTTTTACCACCCACTATTCACATGTGAGTCAGCTTTCCATTTCTGTGACCAAATACCAACCCCCCCCCCAAAAAAAAAATCAACTTGGAAGAAAGCTTTATTTTGTCTCCTAGCTTCAGAGACTTTTGTCCTTGGTTGGCTGGTGCCTTTGTTTTGGGGACTGTGGTGAAGCAGAACTTTACGACAGAAGGGAATGGTCGATAGGGTACAGCGGCTGCACCTGAGAAGGATGAGGGAAGGGGAGGGGAGGGGAGGGGAGAGGAGGGGAGGGGAGGGGAGAGGAGGGGAGGGGAGGGGAGGGGAGGGGAGGGGAGAGGTAATGAGTGGGAGAGAGAGAGAGAGAGAGAGAGAGAGAGAGAGAGAGAGAGACAGAGAGAGACAGAGACAGAGAGAGAGACAGAGACAGAGAGAGACAGAGACAGAGACAGAGACAGAGAGTGAGTGGGTAGCCATTCCAGCTTTGATCTGGAAGTTCCAAGCCCAAAAGGCAGGGCCAAGAGAGGACCCTGAAGACCCGAGATCCAGATGCACCAGCTCTCTTGGTTCCTGGACCCTGGACGCTGGAGGTAGACTGAGCAGGGTTCTCCAGAGAACACCGCCAGACTGCGCTACACCTTTCGCAGACCCTGTAAACTATCCCTTCACTTGTAAGTTACCCCACAAAATAAACCTCCCTTTTAACTATGTGGAGTGACCTTAATAATTTCACCAATAGAGAGAGCTTGAGTGTTCATGGGCTAGGTTCCTAAGATATTCAAGCCACTTCCCAGTGACCCACTGTCCCAGCTAGGCCCTACCTCCTAAAGTTTCCACCACTTCTCCATAGCACCATCGCCTGGGACCAAGCCTTAGGAAGACCTTCCAGATCCAAACCATAGCAGTAAGACCACACACGAAGCCTTTCACATTTAATTGTGACACTGAAACATGTAAGTCTCCCGTTAGTGGAATTACCCGTCTAATATCCATCTGCTGTTCTTCAAAAGCTCACACTCTATTAGGCCAAGAACCTGCTTTCCTTGCTATCTCCTTCCTCACACCTAGTTAACTGCTCGGAATAAAAAGAGTGCACGATAAATACTTCTTGGAGGTTGAAAGAGCCCATTGAAGAAGTCCAAAGGGATTTAAACTCCATGCCGCCTAAGAAATAATGAGAGTAAATTGAAGTTCAGCCTGAGACGGCTCACTGGCGAATGGACTCTTCAAGCATCTGATGTACTGAGATGTACAATGGAAGGCCACTGGCAAGTGGTGGTAGATCTTATCTGGCTGTAAAGACCGACTCTGTAACAGCTTGGAGCACTTTTACGGTGACACGGAGTGCCTGAATGGGGACATAAGTGTCTTAAGTGCTTGTTGAAAGATCACTTGTTGGGAATATTGCCAGAAACGACTAATACATTGGATCAGGTTGTGAGATCTGATGACTTTTATGGAGCCCTGAGATGAGGTGACTCTGTGATTTGAGAAGTGTGCTATTTGCTCAGTTTTAATGCGGCAAAACAAAGTGTGACTGCCCTTTGGCACTAAGCAAGCAAGTTTTGTCACCCATCACTGGGGTTGGAGTTGGAGGATGAGGGTCTGGGAAAGACGGGCAGATGTGGCTCTAGTGTCCTTCATAAAGGAAGTGGATGCGGAGAGAAGCAGCTGCAGCAGATGGAGAGTGGGGCAGGGTTGAGGGTTCTGCTGCCCAACTGCTCCTGCCATCCACTCTCTCTGCAGTTTGCTTTTATGGGGGTGATAAAGCGCGTTTGCTCCCAGGAATTCAAACTGAATTTCTGTTCTTGCAATCAAACCTGTCCCGACTTCCCCATTCCTGTAGGTGATTCTCTAACTATTAAGCTGTGGAACCTCCCAGACTTTTCCTCACCTCTGCAACCCCAACAACTCCATCCTACGGACCTGCCTTTCACCTGGGTATGCACAAGGTACTTGCTCAGAAACCTCTGATCAGACAAATACACACACCCATCGAATTAGACTTTGGTTCTGGCTATGAAATTACAGGCGGGAAGTTTCGTAGGATGCTATCAAACTATTTCACTAATATTTTTCTATCATAGATTCCATCCTTCTCCTAATGTGTTTCTCCCACTGCCCCACAAATCCTCCTCTTCTTCCCAAGTTTGTGTCAAATCCACCTTCTTTCTAAAGTTTTCTCGAGTGCTCATTCTAAGGCAAAATATCTCTTCTTTTAGACTTTTGTAGTATTTTGCTTTCTTTAGTCACTTGCCAATTTAAACACACACACACACACACACACACACACACACACACACACACATACAAACTCTTACATTGTTGTCTTCTTCTCTATATCTTGTTTTTATTTTATTTATTTTTTAAGACAGAGTCTAACTATGTGGCTCTGACTGTCTGAAACTCACTGTATAGATCAGCTGATCTCAAACTCACAGAGATTCATCTACCTCTGCCTTCTGAATGCCGGGGTTAAAGGCATGTACCACTACGCTCAGCTTATATCTTGTTTTATAATTACAGTGAGCTCTCTGAATATGAGGAGGGTGGCTTGTACAGCTAACATCCCTCAGTTCCATACACACACATACATACATTCAGGAACTCATCTGTTCAGCCCATAGCCACTGCGTATCCTGCTATTGTGCCAGAAATCATCCTCAGCTCTGGAAGTAAAATGGAGGAGTCTACTCTTTGTAAACTTATATTCTAGTGGAACCAAAACAGAAAATAAGCTGTCACAAATAGCAATATCATATATAATACTTATTCAGCTGTAGTGATAACCATGTGTAAAGATATAAATCTAACCCATAACTAAAGCATGAAGTACCCTGTAGCATGCCTAGTAATGACCAGTGCTTGTGGGAAAATTCAGAGTGCAGACTGAAAATGCTGGGATGTTACAAGTGCCCCCAAATACATATTGACCGACCTTTTCTCCTCAGATATGATTTCTATTATTTTACCAACTTTTCAAATTTACTTGAAACTTAACTACCTTTTTATAATACCCATAGAATCTGTTCATCTTCAAAGATTTCCTTTATTTGTTTAAAAATTATTTTCAAGCTATGATTAATTGTCTCTTTAATATCTTGTTAAATGTATCCCAAAAGATGGTTCTAAAACCTCAGGGACAAGAGTTACAACCCAATGCCCCTTGGGCCAGGATATAGGGAAATAAAGGAGTGGGGAGACTTATTTCTTTTACCAGGCAGGATTCCAGCCCACGCTGCAAATTTTTTCAACCGAAACCAGAAATTTGATTTTCAAATCCACCAGCTAATCATGTTTGAAAATACTGCACACAGGTCTAGTGAGATGCGTCTGGACTGAGTCTGGCTTCCAGGTTGCGAATCTGAAATTCTTGCTGTAGGGACCACCCACCCTCACTGCCACCCAATACTAGTCATTCCAGCCTCTGCTGAACACTTGCCTTAAAAGGCTGTATTTCAGCAATACAATCCATTACCTTTAAAGTGGCCTTAACTGCCGGTGACTCATGTTTGGACAGACTGGTTAAATAGCTTGACCAACTTGTTTTCAGTGAAAACAGCTTGTAGTCCTTGGTCCAAGTTTTCTTTTCACGGACCAAAGACTGGACAGCCAGAAGGCAGCCTGTGGGAGCGGAGGTGAGAATGTCCCCTGAGGCACCATCCCTCCTTCTTGGCATCTTTACAGTGTCATTCAGGCTCACCACGGCAGAGCTACAGGCAGGCAGCTTACTGCCCAGCAGAAATGGGTCCATCCACGGATGAATGGGTCCGGTCAGAGACACAGGACATCCTGTAACATGTTCAGCTCGTTCAAGCTGATTCTTCTGAACAGTCACAGTGATTCTGTGAAAATGACACAGAGCAAGGCGGTGGTGGGCAAGCCTGGAGAGAGGACAGAAGGAGGACTGGGTATTTAATGGGTCAAAAGTCCAGTTAAGGAAGATGAAAAAGTCCTAGAAATAGATGGTCATGATGGTTACACAGTGGTGTGAAAGTACTTAATACCAAAGAACTGTTCACTTTTTAAGGCTAAAATGTTGAATTTTATGTTTTGTTTATTTTATCACAATAAAAACAAATGGCTTTATGAATAAGAATTGTCTTCCTCCCTGTGATTGCAATTTCAGGATTCATGTTTACTTTATCTGAGACTTGTCCTGTTAAAATGTCAACACTTACAAATAAAGTGTGTGTGTGTGTGTGTGTGTGTGTGTGTGTGTGTGTGTGTGTGTGATGTAACCCAGGTTGGTCTGAAACTAGAACTAGCAATGGAGCAGAAAGTGGCCTTGAACTTCTGATCCCCCTACCTCTACCTCCCAAACGCTGGGATTACAGTTATGAACCGTCAGAGGTGGTTTCTGTGGTGCTGGGGATCTAGCCCAGGACTTCATGCATGCTAAGCAAAAGCCCTACCCACGGAGCCACCCTACCACCACCTCTCTTACTGGTGTCCACTAGCACACCTTTAGGCTCCTTTAGGTGACAATGGCTCTCTGCTATGGACAGCTCCAGTGACATCATTCCGTGTTCATTCTCTTACGCTTGGCATGCCACTTTAATATGCCATCTGCTTCCCATCAGACTCCTGACCAAGGCTAATGCCGTACTGACACACAGTGTCCCACAGTATGCTTTATGGGTATTCTTCAGAGGTTCTCATTCTACTGAAGTGTCAGCATACAGCCTCGTCCCCATTCTGGTACCACGGGTTCTCCCAATGACGCTCCGCCAATACAGGCATCACCTTAGAATGGAAAAAGTTGGGATCCACAAGACATACAGATTTTGATCAAAAGACATCTGTTGACAGTTAAGCCCCACGCAGTTCAGTTTGTGATGTCTGATTTTTCTAGTTAAATCTTTCTAAGCAGACACCTAGCCTCTCTTGTGTTCTCCCTTTATCTGTTGATATTTGTTCCAGCATAAGGTTCCTATATCTCACTTTTTCATCTGTCTGGGTGAAGTTTCCACAGTCTCTCCTGACTGTTTCACAACTTCCCTTTCCTGCTGGCCCCCAGGCCGCCTCTTCCTGTGGCTCATTCTTCTCTTCCTGTTTGCCTGCCTTGCATCTGCAACAAGTCACTTCTACCAACCTACTTTGCCTTTAAATAATGAGAGACACGGGGGTGGGGAGAGGTGGTTGGAGTGAGTCTAGGCCTATCAGGCCTTCAGTGAAGGAGTCTAACCTCTGCTAGCCACATCCCAGAGCGGGGGAGTGAATACTCTCTCCTAACCTCCAACACCATGGCTGAGCCACTGGGAAGCTGAAGCTGTAGGCTTCGGTACCAGAGTTTTAGTGGCGTAGACTTCCATAGTCTACCCACCACAGCGTTAGCATGGCGTAGACTTTAGGATACCAGGATCCGCGCTGCCTGGAGTGAGTGGCAGCATCGGGAGCTGTACCGTCGGATCAAATGCTTTGTCCCCTTCTGAGGTGTGGCACGCAGACTGAGGACTGACGACAGTCATCACCACCTCCTTCTTCTCTGCTGCCCACTTTGTAAACTGGGCAAGTTGAAGACCCTCTTCCCCTGGAGCCTTTTCAGCCAGGAGGAGCCAAGTGACAGTTTTTTGCCAATCAAACAGAAGACGACTTTAGTGGGAAATCTTTTTGTTTTTCTGATTAAACAGAAAAAAAAAAAAAAAAGCAAATAGATACCCAGGGCCCCAGTTTCTTCCTCTGCTTCTGTTCTTGATGAACATGATGCTTGGAACTGGAGGTAGAGTATTACCTCACCTCCTTGAAGGAAAGGCCTAGAAAGTTCTGAGACACTGGCCCTGATGTCTCTGAGGCATGAGCCAGTGCCAGCAACCACTTACCTCTAGACCGATTGCTATGCCCGTTATGTGAAAGAGGAAACAAAAACATCAGCCACCATTAGTCACCTTTTCTGTTGCGGGAGGCTGAAAACAGTTCCCACTCAGACACCAGACTCTCCTAGTATTAGAGATACAGTATTTATTTCAAAAGGTTGTAAAGATAAATGTAGGCAATGACACTAACATTTGTTTAGCATTTAGGATGTCCCCGCTCCTGTTTCGAGCACTTTCCATATGTGATTTATTTAAACTCTTTCAAGAATGTGTGTGGAAGACATGATTGCCATCTTCATTTGAAAGACACTCACTTGAAGTCACACAACGTATAAATGACAGAGTCGGTCTGTGTACAAGTAGCCTGACTCCAGTCTGTCTACTTATAAAGCACTGAGCACAGAAGTACTGAGTAAGCACCCTGAAGCTGCTGGCAGTACTGACTACATGATCAAGGAGCACTTCCCTTTGAGGTGGCTTGGGTGATACTTCTCCCCAGAACCTGTGGTTTTAAAATGTACTGTGTACCTGAAGAAAAATCTCTTAGAAAATTGAGATAAGAAATCCTAGGACAAGAATCTTAAAACTAACAAGGCAGGCGTTTGGGGTCAACTCCAACGGCATCCCAGAATCCACTCCGTGATCCCTTTCCTTGGACCTGTCCTCATCCTCAGGTGCTCATTTCCTGCTGGCTCTCTTCTTACCCTCCCACAGCTGCAATCTGCACCCACCCCAGCCCTTCTGACTCTACCTTCCACGATCAGGATCACATCTTTTCTTCTTTTTGGCTAAAAATATATTAAATGTTTAACTACCAATTTTGGCCAGTAGATGTCAGTGTCTACCACAAAATGAGCCGTTGCTCACCCCAGCCTTCAAATCTAAACTCAGAAGAATGAAGTTATGTAAAGCGAATCTGTTTTTCTGGTCTCTTGATGCGTATTCTTTTTCTGGTTTTGTTGTTTCCTGGCCGCAGGGAAACCTGACGTCATGGTCGGACTTGCTGACTTGTCTCTTGCTCAGTTCTACAGGAGGACTTGGCACCTAAGTGCTCAGCTTTCGCTTAGAACTTGCTAGCTCCGTGACTGCAGAGAGAGCCCCATTCACTAGCCTGTGGACCAAGGTTCTACACACAAATATGAGACATGGAAAAGATGAGGAGAGCCAAAGCTGTTTCTTTTGATCTACTGACCCAAGAGAGTGAACCGTCACCGCTGTGCTTTGGCGGAGTACGAAAGCTTTAAGTAGTGGGGGAAAAGTCTGTCCTGAATGGAGAGTGTTGACATGCAGAAGCTGTGGAGGGCTACCACGAAGTAAGACATCCTCTGTGATTGGCTGGGACACACTTTTGACCGCCTTTATCAGTACTGAACTGAAAGCAGGGAGCTGAGAGGATTAGGAAAGTGTCAGTCACTACCAAGGGCTGAAGAGCCTGGCGCTGATAGAGAAGCTATTGGAAAGAGCTTGTAAGAGAGCACTTCTGAGATTAGCAATAGTAACCGGGCAGGGCCTTAGGACGGGCTGACTTGGCAAGCTATTTACTGTACAGGAGGTTAGTTCCCCGAGCAGCTGTTGGGTTAAAGTTCTGTTTTCAGAGATGATTGTATGTTTCCATTTCCTCATGGTGAGCAGTAAACCCAGCCTACTTCATCAAATATGATAGTGCCTCACATGATTATCACGTTTACGATGTATAAAGTGCATTTGTGTTTATCTCATGATTGGTAATACAAGACTGTATAAAGCCAAGGAGTAGGCTCAGAAATGTACATTAATTAATTCAACAAATGAGATTGTGCAAGAACTTTATTGGTAGTGGTGGTGTTTTAGGATTGCAAATTCAGGGACACGGGTTCAGAAAGCACTATATATAGCTTTATGGAAAGGAGTAGGGGATGTGGGAAGTGATATAGTGTGGACTTACCTTTGTAGCAATTGCCTTGAATATTAGAGGGAGGGTGGAGCTATGTGATGGGTAGGGCAAAGGGTAAGAAGATAGGTACAGGACTCACGCATTCAATTCCAGCGCTTAAAAATAGGTTGGTGCAACAGAATTGCTACACTGTTCAGGATAGCCTGGATTGTACAGTAAGCCCCAGTCAGAGATAACAAGATCCTGTCTCCAGTAAAAAACATAACGAAAAGAAAAGATGGCATATTTCTGCAATTTTAGTGCTTAGAAGGCTGAATCACAAGGGGATCACAAGTTCAAGGCCAATCTGGGATACAGAGTTAATTCCAGACTAGCCTGGGCTGCATAGTAAGTCTCTGACTCAATCGAACAATCATCATCAATAAACCAATAAAATAGTTCACACAACATAGTGAAAATATCATAATGGAGTCCAACAACTTGTTTTTAAAATTTGGGTCTGTGTGTAGGCATACGCCTGTGTGTGCACTGTGCAGTGTGCATGTCCTTACACACGGGGAGGCTAAAGGTCGATGTCCACACTCCACCTTGGCTTTTGTGACTGGGTTTCAGTGACCCTAGAGCTTGCTCTTTCAGCTAGACTGTCTGCTGGGCAAGCCCCTTCCTGTATCTGTCTCCCAGCCCTGGGGTTCCAGACATGCACTCCCACACCGGCTTTTGAGTGGGCACTGGGCACTAAACTCAGGTCCCTGTGTTTGCACAGCAAACAATTTACCCATTGAGCTATCTCCTCAGCAACCTCATAGCATCCATGTGTGCCTCTGCCTCCTTACATCCAGCTGGAGTCTCGGGTACGTGTCAAACTGCTCGTTCAAGATGCCGATCGGTGCGTAACCAGGAGTGTCCATTGCTAAAGAGTGCTTGAGACCTCTGTCGGTCCTGTTGCGTTTAGACTGTTTGGAAAGCTCTCGAAGCACTGATTTCACTGCTGTTTTCTTCTTTTCCCAAAGTCTGTTTGAAGCAGGATGGAAAGACCGGGAGATTTAAGGGACATGACAGGATTGGAGCAGGCTGAGAAGCAAGGATCCCAACACAAAATACCATTTGCTATAAAGGCTGTCAGCAGAGTTAACATCCCTTGCATATATAGATACTATTTTATGCTAAAGTTGCAATATCCTAGGCTCAAGTCCTGAATGTGGACAACCAGGGGCAGAGCTTCATTCCTTTTAGTCAGTCATTGCCTGAGAATCTCAAATAAAACATAATTTTATCCATAGTAAAGATATCCTACCTTCCTCTAGTCCAGTGGGGTCACCTTTGAGTTATTCTTCTGTATTACTGTCTGGTTTCACTGTGGAACCACCCAGTGATAAGGTAGTGATGTCGAATTCTAACAAAATTTTAAACATGACTACTGTAAAAATGATGAGGGCTACTTGCTTCTCTTGGGTATGCCTTAGTGTCCTGTGGGTACCTCCCTTTCTCTTAATCTTCATGCTTAAATCCATATTAAAAAGATCTTCCACAAAATGCCCAACTCTGCTTTACTGCACTGGCTAGTCCTTAATTCTTATCAATGTTGGTTTGACTTGAGTTGAGATTCCTAAAACTCTAAGGGACTAGAGTTTAGATTCCTAAAATTCTAAACTCCCCTAGGCTGCTGAGGGTAACAGTAGGGAGCTGTGTCTCTTTTACCAGTATCCTTGTGGTAGTTTGAATGTAATTGGCCCCCATAATCCCAAAGGGAGTGGCACTATTAAGAGGTGTGGCCTTGTTAGAGGAAGTGTGTCACTTTGAGGTCTCTCTTGCTCAAGCTTTGCTCAGTGTGACACTCAGTCTACTTCCTGTTGCCTGCATATCAGCATGTAGCAGCTACTTCTCCAGCACTGTCCGCCTGCACACTGCCGTGTCCCGCCATGAAGATAATGGACTGAACTGCTGAACTGTAAGCCAGCCACCTCAATTAAATGTTTTCTTTGTAAGAGTTGTCAGCAATAGAAACCCGAACTAAGGCAAGCCCCAATTGTTGACACTGTGACCTTCTAAAGTCACAATGCTGCTAAGACTGGGACCATGGCTGCCCAGTTCTTCAGACATCCCATCCAGTTAGTACTATCTGGCAATGTAAAAGCCACAGCTGTCTTCTTAAAGAAAATAAGAGATAATTTATTCTAGAGCCATTTTGGAATGATCATGTGGAATCGGTTTTAAGAAGTTTTTATGGTTTTGCAGGACAAAGAAAGTCATACGTCAAGGCAAGTTTAAAATACATTTGTGGGTACATCAGAGAGGCAGGAACAGCAAGATGGGGGAGGCTTCTCCATAGGCCCGAGATGCTCTCTGATGACATTCTTAGCTTTGGGATTGGGGGAAGCTGTTATGCCCAGATCTCAGGGACCCCCAAAAGACCACCACAGAGACTGAATCCCATATATAAAAGCAAAGAGCCTTTATTTCAAGCTCAGAGCTTGGGTCTGTCTGTCTGTCTGATGCAAAGGTGAGAGCAGAGAGCCCTGAGCCCGGGCAGGTAGGTTAGGGTGAGGGGATTTCCAGGGTTCAAGACCCTGATTGGCTGACATTTGTCTAGGTGTCTTGGTGTCTAGGTGTGTGCTGGGAATGTTTGGAATGTCAGGTATTTCCCCTTAGATGCAGACCCTCCCTGAGTGGGGTCAGCTTATGGCTTTTCCTGGATCCAGGTGTTGCCTCTCAGTAAGCCTGTCACAGAAGCTGTGTCTGGGCCTCTAAGCCTGTCATGGCAGCTGTGTGGTCAAGCTGTTTTGGGCCCCCCACAGAAGCCAGTGGGTCTCCAAAAGTTTTTATCTGTTAATATTAGTGACCTTGTAGAGGCGAGCAAGGAATGGCTGGTCCAGAGGGTTAGAATAGCCCAACATAAGGCACTTAGCTTCTGGCCCGGCAGCATTCCAATATCTCCACAGTACCGAAATTCTAGTCAGTCAGTCAATCAGTCTCTGAGACATAACTTCTATTGAGGAGTTTCCATTCGCAGTCCTAGGTGAACTTTCAGAACACCTTTGTTTGAAGAGACGTTATCTGATCAGCCTGTCTTATGCAGAGAGGGACTTGAACTCCTAACTTCTCAGTTCCAAGACCACCCACTGCTCATCACATTTTTATCAATCCCAGGCTCCCTTGTCACTGTCTCCAAGCTTCCTTTGCTAAACCAGCCATCAGGTGGACTAGAATGTTGAAACCAGAGTTTTCTTCACAGTCTTCCCGTTACCAACGAGCTGATGGAGGTCAATCACAAAAACTGTCTGTTAAGAGATAATTAGTGAAATGCACTAGAAATGTGAAAATACACCTCGGGGTGTCATAGCTTAGTGCCCCTTTCAGAACCATCACCAGCCACTGGGAGTAAGAGACATGGAACAAAGATGCCATGATGTGTGTTTGTGTGAATGTGTGACATCTCACCTGGGGTAGACTTCATTACCCAGCAGCCTCTGACCCCCAAGAGCTCATAGAACCTTTTACAACAATAAAAATCATGTTAAGTGAGCCAGTGACAAACCCATTGAAGATTCCTCCTCTTCAAGGGGACTGTTGCAGCAGAACCTAGGTTTAGTTTCCACAGCCAATTAATTCTGTCTTTCTTAAGCAGAATGTCTGATTGCCTCAAGCTACAGAGAGCCTTTTTTCTTTCTTTCTTTCTTCTTCTTCCTAGAACAAAAAGCTCTCTGCATAGCTTATGTTAATACCAGCCTGCAGGTGGTAAATGACTGTTCTTCCCAATAAAGGCTGTTGGCTACTTGGAGATGCTGAGATGCATTACGGCTCTTGATTGCAGAAAAAAGAAAACACTAAAGCAAGAAATCAATTAGTCTTGAGCTGTTTCTGAACTAACGGGCACCCCATGGTCCCTTTGTGAACCTTGGGTTCTTGGGCCAGCCCCCCACTCTTTCACCTTCAGCCAAACTCCCCATCCCACCTCACCCTCCGTTTCTCCTCTCTGCTGTGATCCTGGAATTAACGCACTCCCCTTGGAAGGCGGATCCTTTCAGACAGAGTCAAACTAAAGCTCTTCCTAAGTCTTTCCAAGCAGGCCTTTGTTAGGCTTCAAACCTGGGACAAATGGCCGAGGTGCCTATTTAACACATCAAAGCCAACCTGGCCGCCAGGGTCTCCTGCATCCCCAGCCCCTACCTGTTACAGGCCCACCTGGCTGGCATACCCTGCCCCATACCCTGAACGCACCAGTCCGGGGGCTGGGCTGCTCTTCACTATATAACCCAGACGATTTGGGAACCTACTGTCTTTGTAGTTTAGGCCTCCTGGCTGCAATACCTGGTTCCCCTGTCTCCCCCCACCCCCACCTCCCCGCATGGCCCAGCTCAGTCTGGTCATGTCCACTCTGGACTCTCCCAGAGGTCCCTGCCTTTGACTGCTGTACTCTCACACATATCTATAACACACTTTCTCCTCCCCACGCCTGGGAGCCGGAGAACCAGACCTGTTTCCTTTCCTTTCCTTTTTATTTCTTTTTTTCATTCAGCCTTCTTCATGGCTGTAGCAGACCTCTTGAAGATCTGCTTTAATTTTATGCGGTCAGGTCCAAAGGAAACTCTATGTTCCCAAATTCTGGCTGTCAGACAAAAGTCAGCATTCCTCAGGAACTTGTGAAGCCATTTCCCTTGTTGTTAAGTTTGAAGCCCGGACAAATGGCTGAGGTGCCTATTTAATGGATCAAAGAGGACCTGGCTGCCAGCTTCTCCCAGCATCCCTCAGTCCCTACCTGTTATAGGGTATGGCTGATATATCCTGCCCTCTACCCTGAACAGTCCAGCGGCTGGACTGCCCTTCCCCCAGAGGCTCTTCTTTATATAATTCAGCCATTCTGGTTACCTGTCCTTTTTGTACCTTTGGCTTTCTGGCTGCTGTACCTGGCTCCTCTTTCCCTCCTCTCCTTCTCCCCACGTGACCCAGCTCAGTCTGGTCGTGTTCACTCTGGATTCTCCCAGAGGTCCCTGCCTCTAACTATGGTATTTTAGTTTCTTTACTGCGCCCATTTTCATTCGGTAAGTGTGAGTGGTGGCCAGAACTTCAGTATGCTAGGTAGTTTTCATTGTCGGCAAGAAAGCTTAAGCTTGGCTGGTTTAAGTAATTCTAGCTGGTCTAGGATATAGGGGCTGTTTCTGATTATTTGATAACTGACCTAAAGGTTTCTGAATAGTGGCAACAGGCAGCCTCTGGATTGGATAGTCTGCATAAGACAGGCACATTACCTGAGAGTTTTCCTGTCTTTGGAAATTGGTTAGCACCAAAGGGGCAGTCATTCTAGGGTTAGTGAGCCAGGTTATCTAAGCATCAGAGCACCAAAAATAAAATTCCATCAAGGGTAGCAGAGTATGGCCCTGGTTATCATGAGCTGCCCCTGAGGGAGGATAGATAGTAAATAGAGGGGATATGAGGATAGAAAGAGCCCCTTACTCGTGTACGTGTGTGTGTGTGTGTGTGTGTGTGTGTGTGTGTGATATGTGCATTGGTGTTTTGCCTACAAGTGTGTCTGTGTGAGGGTGCCAGATCCCCTGGAACTGGAGTTACAGACAGTTGTGAGCTGCCATGTGGGCACTGGGAATCGAACCCCAGTCCTCTGGAAGAGCAATCAGTGCTCTTAACTGCTGAGCCGTCTCTCCAGCCCAGAGCCCCTTACTCTTTTTTTTTTTTTTTTTGGTTTTTTTTTTTTTTTTTTTGGTTTTTCGAGACAGGGTTTCTCTGTGTAGCTTTGCGCCTTTCCTGGGACTCACTTGGTAGTCCAGGCTGGCCTCGAACTCACAGAGATCCACCTGCAGAGCCCCTTACTCTTAACATCTAACCCTGGCTCTGATTTTGTCACTCTTTAGCTGATATCTTGGAATTTAGGCATTACTGTTCAGATCACCTGCAAAAGAAGTGAGAAACATCTCACAAATAAGATGTCAAAATGGCGAATGAACCATGTATATCTTAAATCCAATCTCCGTATGACCCATGTATAAGCAAGAGTCCCTTTGAGGGATAGTTTTATCCCTTCTATCCCTCCCTCTCCACCTGCCGACAGTGTCCCTAATGCATTTCCTAGTGTGCATCACACACACAGAACTACCGAGGCACTAGTGTACATCACACACACAAAACTACTGAGGCACTAGTGTGCATCACACACACACACAGAACTGCTGAGGCACTAGTGTGCATCACACACACAGAACCGCTGAGGCACTAGTGTGTATCACACACACACAGAACCTCTGAGACACTAGTGTGCATCACACACACAGAATTGCTGAGGCACTAGTATGCACCACACACACACAGAACTGCTGAGGCACTAGTGTGCATCACACACACAGAACCACTGAAGCACTAGTGTGCATCACACACACACAGAACTGCTGAGGCACTAGTGTGTATCACACACACACAGAACCGCTGAGGCACTAGTGTGCATCACACACACACACAGAACTGCTGAGGCACTAGTGTGCATCACACACACAGAACTACTGAGGCACTAGTATGCATCACACACACACACAGAACTGCTGAGGCACTAGTGTGTATCACACACACACACACACACACAGAACTACTGAGGCACTAGTGTGCATCACACACACAGAACTGTTGAGGCACTAGTGTGCATCACACACACAGAACTACTGAGGCACTAGTGTGCATCACACACACAGAACTACTGAGGCACTAGTGTGCATTACACACACAGAACTGTTGAGGCACTAGTGTGCATCACACACACAGAACCTCTGAGGCACTAGTGTGCATCACACACAGAACCTCTGAGGCACTAGTGTGTATCACACACACACAGAACCTCTGAGGCACTAGTGTGCATCACACACACACACACACAGAACTGCTGAGGCACTAGGGTGCATTGTTCTAATGCTTGCACTGACTCTGGGACTGTGCCTGTCTGCTCTGTTGGTGAACTTCCTGACCTGCTGACTTTGCCTTGTTCCTACTTGTCCGGAAGTTCTTTTTTGTAGGGAAGTGCAGATACTGGCTGCCTTCAGTGGAAGACAACCCCCCCCCCTCCCTCCCGCCCCCGTAGCAGCAGTCAGTTTGTTGGATTCCAGACTGCCCATTACACACACACACACACACACACACACACACACACACACACACACACGCACGGATCCCTAAGTAGGAGAAATTACCAGTGATGTGACCAAGCATTTGATCTCTGTGTGGTGTTCCACGCCAGGGACAATGTTGAGACCTCAACTCATTAGTGCAAATGTACAGAAAAAAACTTAAAACTATTTCTATTTCAAAAATTCTATGTAACTCTCACTATCCTAATAAAATGAAAGAAAAAGGAAAATAGATGAATATTTAAATAAATTTCAAGTCTATTGGTCTCAACAGGACATCTGTACAAGAATCTTGCAATAATTCTTCAGAGACTGAACATTTTCTGAGAGTCATAATTTTTTGTTTTGTTTTGTTTTTGGCAGCCAAATATCCCAATAGACAAGCCTGGGCAAATGTTGGGGCATTTTAAATATCTAATATCTCTCTATCTCTCTCCTTGCTTACTTTTACGCTGTTCATTTTTTTTTATTATTATTACATGATGTTCCATTCTGTACACCAAGTTGACCTTAACTCAAGGCCCTTTTTTTATCCCAGCCTCCCAAGTGCCAGGATTGCAGGCATGTGCCACTTTTCCCAGCTTGTTTCTTAACCCAGTTCTTACTTTTCCCACAAATAACGTCTCAGCAATGCCTCCTGAGTGCTGTTTCCCAGCGCCTGGTTTACTGATGAATGATGCTGCATTATTGAATGACCACATGTGCTGTTAGCACAGAGGTTACTGCGGTGGAGAAGCCACAGGCTTGGTTCTCAAGATGCTCCTGGGCTTGGGAAGAATGACTCTTAGTATTTTCTAGTTATAAATTTTTATTATCCCCGTGGGTGGTCTATGGATTGCAGATTAAGCAAGCGTCTTAGTCTCATGGGAATGGTGGACAAACACATTATACCAAAGGGTATTTGCTCCAACAACTCAAGTGTTGACCGCGGAGGTTCTGGAGAGCTGGCTGTACATCAGGAGTGTCTTTTAAAAGCTCCCCAGGAGATCCCAGTCCTGAGGACAGGTCCCCTACAAAAGCCCAGCAAGGATGCCCTCAGCCCTAACACTCCCTCAAAGCAAAGTGGCCCTATCCTGTGCTGAGAACAGGTGAGCAGCAACCGGAGCTACAGAAATCATGCAGAGTCAAATTCAAAAGGAGACGCAGGGGCGGTCTTGCATGAAAAGAAAACCGTGTGGGCAGATTAGGGAAGTGGCTCCAGTCTCCCTATTTCAAGATGGACAGGGAACTAGGAAGCTCTAGTTTGGGCCTGCAGTAGACAACGCAGTTAGGATATGTGTGGAGTTCACAGTGGCTAAGTCGGCTGCATGGGAGTAAACTGCAAAAATGTCTGGCACAATTCTGTCAATAAAGGGAAATGTGTATCAATAGGAAGTTTTCATTTCCTTTGGACATGGTGAATGTAAGGCTGCCAAGCCCAGAGCTGGGTGGCGGTGGTGGTGGGCAGAATTAAAAACAGGACTAATAATTCCATCAAAATATTCACTGAGCATTTATTCTACTTTATGTTCATTATTTACTTTCCATAACTGGCTTTAAGAAGCAGCACTTGGGCCGGGTGGTGCTGGCACACTCCTTTAAGCCCAGCATTCGGGAGGCAGAGGCAGGCAGATCTCTGAGTTCGAGGCCAGCCTAGTCTACAGAGTGCATTCCAGGACAGCTAGGGCTACACAGAGAAAAACCCTGTCTTGAAAAAAAACAAAACAAAACAATTGAACAAAAAAGTAGCAATGATTGCTTTTTTTTTTTTCTTTTATAGATGGGAAAGTTAAGTTTTAAAAGCCTGAAAGATAAAATGAATGCCCTCAAGAAACTTTACTTCGGCTACTGCAGGAGAATGTTCATTTTGAAGACGATCTCAAAGAAAGGGAAGGGGGCTCAGGCTTTTATAGAGTCAGAGAAAGAAGGGGGTGAGCCAGACAGGAGTCTGAGGAAGGACAGACAGGTCTTGTGAAGAAATCAGGGAGGGAGCGTGGCCCTTTACTGCTTTCAAGAATACAAAAGGTGGTAGAATTTCTTAACTTTTTTTTTTTTCTTTCTCAGAGCTCAAGTAAAAATCACCGTTGTCACAAGGTTGAGCAACCTGTCCGAAGTTAATCAGCCAGGTCGTGGCCCAGCTGAATTCAGACCCAGAGTGACTGGAGCAATCCATTCTAGAGTTGTTGTCTGAACAATCAGAGACATTCCTTAGTCAGAAAAACCAGCAAAGGAAGATGCAAAGAGCAAGCTCCAACCCAGACTACCCTGGGACTCCTGATGGAACCACAGGACTGAATTCCAATTAAATGGCTCCAGGACCAGTATCTGGAAAAATCTAGCAACCCAGGACCTTTGTCCTGGACTGAGCGAGTATTTTTCCCGGGCCCTTATAGGCAAGGGAACAGCTGGGAGCTGGAGCATCTGGCTGTGCTTTTCTTGGAAGACCCCAAATGCCCCCGTGGTTTGGACAAGCAGGCAAATATGCAGGGACCCTGGGAGATGTCTGCTCCCTGTCTGAGCCTCTGGGTGATCTGAGCCACTAAGTCGCTAGACTACTTCAGGTTAATTAGCTATCGTTCTCATGGACTCATTAAGCAAGTTCAAGGACCTTCACTGCTTTGTTGACTGAAGGGTAAAATGAAAATGAGTTTCTACACTTAAGCGGCTTAATGATTAAAAGGCAAGGAGGTAGCTCTATGTTTCCTAGTGTGGGAGGCCTCAGATAAACTTTGCTAGGGTTTCTAATACCAAGCTTTTTGGGGGAGTTAACTCATTTTGTAGCCAAGACTGGCCTCCTAACTTAGCCTTTTGAATGCTGGGATTGTAAAATGTGTGCCACCATACCCTGGATGAATAGTCTTTCATTTAATAAATATTTGAGTATCCACAATGCACTAGCACTGATGTGGACTGTTTGGTGGCCAAAGCAGACACACGTCCTTCCTCTTCTGAAGCGTACAGCCTAGTGGAGTAGGGAGATAAGAAACAACAGATAAATGAACCATGTGGAATGACAGAACATAAAGTGTGCGTTAGAGGAAAACAGCAAAGTATGGAGCTGGGGAGTGATGTTAGCCAGCTTTCCAATACTGTAAACAGCACCCACCATAGCCCACTTAGGAGGAGGAAGAGTTGGCTTTGGTTTATGGCCTCATAGTTTTCAGTCCATGGTCACTTAGCCCTATCCCTTTGGGCCAGTGGTGGCACAGTACACCGTGGTGGGAGATCATGGCTGAGAAGGCCTTTTCACCTCATGGCAGCTGAGAAACAAAGAGAAAGAGGAAGCATAAGGTTTCTAATATATCTCTTTCCAGGTCATGCCTCAGTAACTGAACTTTTTTCCATTCCTGAAGATTTCGCCTGCCATCTCCTGGCAGCAGCCCAGGCTGGTGACCACACCTTTAACATGTGGACCTTCGGAGGACACTTAAGGACTGAAGTATAATAGAACTATAGACTAGGTGGTGCCTTTTATTCATGTATTTATTTAAATTAAAATTGTATAAATTAAATAACTTTATTTATTTAAATTAAATTATTTAAATTGTTTTGTGAGATGGGGTCATGCTGTAAAGCCCAGACTGGCCTAGAACTTGTTATCCTCTTGGCTCAGTCTCAGAGTGCCTGAAAAACAGGCATACACCACCATGCCCAAGAAATGTTCAATTATTTTAATTGACCTATAAAGACATACAAATTGAGGGTATTAATAGGATACCACAAACTGTTTCCATATGTAGATAAATTATATCATGTTTAAATCAGGTTAAGCTTATTTATGTCCTCAAGAATTTATCATTTATTTATGGTGGAAACATTGAAAATCTTTCCCCCTAGTTTTTAAAAATACATAGTACATTTAGTCACACAACTGTGCAATGTCACACCAGGACCTCTTATTCCAAACTCTGACTTTGAAACCACTGGCCAGTCTTTGAGGAGGTGTGTTGTAGATGGGGAAGTCAATATGGCAGTTGCTATGTGAACCAAGATTTGAATGGGAAAGAGCAACCTTGAATATATCTATGGCAAAGTGTTGCAGAGAATAGGGGAACCAATGTGAAGGCTCTGGGGCTCTAAATGTGCCTGGTATGTTCAAGAATCTCAGAACGGTCTGGAACAGGTGAGGATGGGGAGAGCATGCTAGCAGGGGTTGGAGACGTGATAGTGGTATGCAGGGAATGCTGTTGTGAGGCCTTTGCTTCGAATAAAACAGAGGCTATACAGCATTTATCAACATATTACCAGGGTAGTAATTCTCAGCCCACTCCTAGGGGAAGAGGCTTGGTGCTTTGGAGTCACAGGGGACCCAAGACATGAACAGGAATACAAATGGCAAGGTCCAGCTGTCATTTCGGGACACAGTCAGAAAGCTGGGCCAGACACAAAGATACCAGCTTGATGGTGAAATGGAGGGAGCAAGCAGAAGGGGCCAGATAACATGAAAGACGTGGTTCATCAACCTCTGCCTCTGATAGGCCTTGCTGAAGGCTCGCCCGTGAGACTGTCACACTCTCTGTGGCCCACAGGCCTTAGACTTGCCTTGTCATAACACCAGCCTGTTCTGCCTGCCTGTCTGTCTGACAGTCTGTCTGTCTGTCTGCCTTCCCTCAGCTCCTTGAAGTTAGGGTCCCATCTTATTTACTTTTCCATGGTGTCAAACTCAATGCCCTGAAAGATTAATGAACAATTAGTAACATTTTACATTTATTGAATACTCATCACATGCTGGGCACTGTTTATGTATTTTAAATGCATGAACTCATTTCCTTCTCTGAGGAACTCTATAAAATATAGATCATCAGTGGCCCACAGTGAGTAAATTGAGGTTTGGAATGGTTAATAACTTGTCCAAGGTTGCCTGGTATGTTATGATATTACAATTTTAAGCTAGGCAGTTGGGATTCAGAGGCTGTGTAATTAACCATTACAAGATGGATAAATAAATGAACGGATCCAAGTGTGATGGCACATGCCTGATTTGTAGTAGTCAGAAGGCTGAAGCAGGAGGATCATGATTATGAGGCCAGCCTAGGATACCTAGGAGGTTTCAGGCCAGCCTGGGATATATAGCAAGACCCTGTATCCAACAAGAACAATACCAACAAAAATACCAATCACAGGGAGAGCCATGCCAGATCTGTAATCCAGAATTTGAATTAGTGTCCCCAGAAGGAATCAAGGATAAAGTAAACTCTAACTTTATGTTTAGTTCTTAGTAATTTAATAGCATTGATGGACAAAAGCCCAAGGAGTGGAAAATAACCTGCCTGTGGTTGAAAAGAGGATCCATAGTGCATAGCACTTAAACACTTTTTCTCCTTGGCTCACTGGGAAGGTCACTCCCAGGCCCTGGAACTGCCAAACTTGATGGCCAGCCTTGATGAGGTAGAGGTGAGGGTGGGAGGTGGTACCAGGAAGGAGTATTGAGGAAAACGGATTATCTTTATAACTTTTGCATTTTGAAGTACAGGTATAACCCATTTTAAGTGTCAGAATCCAGTGAGTTTTGAGAAAGCAGGTGAGATGCTGAGGTGTGTCTTGGAAAAATGAACAGGAGGCAAAAGGTCAGATACCATTGCATGTGCTAAAGAGCATTGAGTTCCCGGGCAGCAGAGTCACATTGGACAAGGCTGGGGAAGAGTCAGCAGAAACTACAGCAATGAGAAAGGAGCTTTGTGGAATATTCCTTTACACCGTGTGAATATATGTCACTGTGATTGGTTTATCAAAGAAGCTGACTGGCCAATAGCTGGACAGGACAAGGTTAGGTGGGAGAACCAGACAGAGGATGCTGGGAGGAAGAAGGACAGAGTCTGGAGTCTCAAGCAGATGCAGGGAGAAGCAAGATGGGCATGCCATACTGAGGAAAGGTTCCAAGCCATATGGCAAAGCCTAGATAAGAAATAAAGGTTGCCGGGCGGTGGTGGTGCATGCCTTTAATCCCAGCACTCGGGAGGCAGAGCCAGGCGGATCTCTGTGAGTTTGAGGCCAGCCTGGACTACCAAGTGAGTTCCAGGAAAGGCGCAAAGCTACACAGAGAAACCCTGTCTCAAAAAACCAAAAAAAAAAAAAAAAAAAAAGAAATAAAGGTTAATTTAAATGTAAGAGTTAACTAGTAACAAGCCTGAGCTATTGGCTGAATTTTACAATTAATATCAAGCCTCTGTGTGGTTACTTGAGAGCAGCTTGCAGGACAGAAACTTCCGCCTACAGAGCTTTCATGTTCTCTTTGGTTCAGAACTGATGTTTTTATGATTAAAACCTGAACCCAGGCCCAGTGTGGTGGTTCATGCTGGGACCAGCACTTGGGACCAGTACTCTTGCTGAGGCAAGAGGTTGGAGAGTGTAGCTGGCTTGGGTACATAATAAGACTGTGTCTCAAAACACTGCAAAGCAAAGCTCCCTTAACTCCCAGTGGCAAGACTTGTTTGTGTCCGTGTCTGTGCCTTTGGAAGTCATGGAATCCTTCCATCCCATTTTCTTTCTATTCACTGTTACCTTCCCTACAAGGCAGGTGGTTTCACTTCTGTTTCCTGAATCTGAGCTGCTGCATGAACTTCTGTGTGTCCATCTGAGTTCCGACAACACAGACTCATTCATTCTTGAGGATGGAAATGTGAACTCCCACCACCTCCAGGATCATGATGTACAAATATACAGACTGTGAATGAGAACAGCATCCAAAAGCTTTAGGAAGGGCCAGCTTCTACAAACGAGCACATCAGCTCTGGAGAGGAGGAGAAATACCAAACACTGAAGAGCTAAGAACCCATCTCTCTCTGTGGTTCAATTTCTCTCTCTCTCTCTCTCTCTCTCTCTCTCTCTCTCTCTCTCACACACACACACACACACACACACACACACGTAATGAGTGCATTTGTACTTTTCTAATTTCCCGTTGTCTAATTTCCCGTTGATATTAGGCTTTTATTGCTGTGAATAGACATCATGAACTGCTGTGGAATAATCCTTCTGTACACTGTGTAAATTACACTGTGATTAGTTTAATAAAGCAGCTGGAAAGGCCAATAGCTGGACAGCATAAGGTTAGGCAGGAAAACCAGACTAAGGACACTGGGAAGAAGAAGGGCGGAGTCAGAGGAGTTGCTAGTGAAATACAGAGAGGAAACAGGAGGTGTAAGATGAAAGAGAGGTGACACCACGTGACAGAATGTAGATTAATATAAATGGGTTAATTTAAGTTGTAAGAGTTAGTTAGTAGCAAGCCTGAGCTATCAACCAAGCATTTATAATTAACATTGAATCTGTGTGTCAGTCATTTGGGAACTGGCGGGTGGGAAAGAAAAGTCCGCCTACAATGACCATTGGCAACTCTTATAAGGAAAACATTTAATTGGAGTGGCTCGCTTACAGCTTGAGGTTCAGCCCATTTTCATGGCAGGACATGGTGGTGTGCAGGCAGACATGGTGCTGGCTACATCCTGATTAGAAGGCAACAGGAAGTGGACTGTGACACCGAGCAAAACTTAAGCAAAAGAGACCTTAAAGCCCACCCCCACAGTGACACACTTTCAACAAGGCCACACCTACTTCCACAAGGCCACACCCCCCAATAGTGCCACTCCCTATGAGCCTATGGGGGCCAATTATGTTCAAATTACCACACCCATCTTCACTCATAAGCCATCTCCTTCCTCTGAGCCTTTTTCCAGCCATGCTACTTAAAACTTCCCCCTCTATCCATATAAATGTTTTATATGGACCCTTCTCAGTCTAGCAGAGTACTATTGTGTGAATGTGTCCACAAGTCTGTGTTTAAGAACTTTAATTCTCTGGGGGCTGGGGATTTAACTCAGTGGTAGAGCGCTTGCCTAGCAAGTGCAAGGCCCTGGGTTCGGTCCTTAGCTCCGGAAAAAATAGAAATAAAAAATAATAAAAAAAAAAGAACTTTAATTCTCATATTTACATGCAGAGGTATTTAGAGGTGGAGCCTTTGAGAAGTAACTGAGATTAGAAGAGGTCCTGAGGGCAGCCTTTGATGGTACCTGTGGCATTATAAGAAAAGGAAAGGAGAGCTGAGCTAGCAAATTTGCTTTGGCTTCCTAAGCAATGCCCTTTACCAGGTTATGATGAGGCAAGAAGGCCCTCATCAGGTTCAGAGTAGAAGCTGGCACCATGCTCTGGCATGTCTCAGCCTTCAGAACTGTGAGACAAGTAAGTGCCTGGGTGGTTCCTGTTTTGTTTTGAGACAAGGTTTTATTGTCTAGCACCCTGGCTGTCCTAGAACCTATTATGTAGACCAGGCTGGCCTCGAACTCAGAGAGATCTATCTGTTTCTGCCTCCTGGGTGCTGGGACTAAAGATGTACTCCACCACACCCAGTACTTCTGCTCTTATAAATGACCAGTCTTAGCTATTTTTTTTTAACAGTGACAGAAAACTGACCAAGACACAGGAATGTTTATTTTATTAATTTACATAACGATTTGTCTGCTGATTTCCTAACATACAAGCTTCCTGAAGGCAGAGGTCTTTGTCTACTGTAGCATGTAGTCTAGAGTAACAAAACACTTTGGAAAATTTATTTTTAATTAATATGTATAGGCTTTGCTAGGGATACAGAAGCTCTGAAATTTAAGTTTAACTAGATAAAACATTATTCAGTTATGAGAAAAAGACCCACAACTCAAATAACAAATGAGAGATGAATGGAAGACTAAATAAAGAAGCAAAAAAACAAGAACCCTAATAGGCTATGTCAAGCTAGTTAACCACCTATCAAACTGATAGTCTTAATCAAACTCTTGTTTCAAAAAATACTTACTTCATTTTTACGTATGTGTGTGTGTGTGTGTGTGTGTGTGTGTGTGTGTGTGTGTGTTCCCCACGTGTGCAGGTATCTGTGGAGGCCAGAAGGGGGAGTCAGATCCCCTTGAGCTAGAGTTCCAAGTGATTGTGATGGGCCTGACACGGGTGCAACCCACACTAAGATCCTCTGGAAGAGCAGCAAGCAGTCTTAGTAACTAAGCTCTTTCCAGGCCCCTTAATCATACTCTTGGATAGTTCTTTAAATGGCGTAGATAATTCAGCTGCCTCCCTTTTCACACCAATTCGTAACTACACACACATAGACTTCAGAAGGATAAAGAATTCACGAGTTTCTCCCTCTCCCCGCCCTGTTTTTGAAAAACTTTATGGTTTGCTGAGATCACCCTTTCCAACAGATAACTAAAATTTTGAATATCATTATCTTCATATTGGAAACTAGTGGGCACGCTTCACTTCATTGATGTGTGGAAAGTTTTAAAATTCTGTTTTCTGCTTCTCTTTTGTTAACTGCACTCTGAGTTTCTAGTGGCTAATACAAATTAGTTTCTTCCCACCTAACTTAAAATTCTCCATCAATCAACAGATTAGGGGATGCTTTACTTACACTTTTTTGTTGTTTTGTTTTGAGATAAGGTCTTATTATGTAGCTCTAGGTGGCTTTCAAACTCCCTGTGTGAACAAGGAATTTCAAACTCCCCTCAAAAAGGGATCCACTTGTCTCTGTCTTCCAGGTGCTGGAATTACAGGTTCTTGGAGGTTGATTTTTTAGTTATAAGAAAGACTCACCTAAATTTACTTTTTCTGATATAAAATGAAGTTGAAAAAAATTCATTCATCTGTCTTAAGGCTCTTCATGTTGAAGGTTTTTAAAAAGCAAGAGTCGGGAGCATTTCTCACTTCTGGATTTATGCTGGATAGAAACTTCCTTCCTCTTTTCTGTCTGTGTCAAATCAGACGGCTCACACAACTTAACTAACTTGTACAGTCAGTGGTTTTTCAAACATAATTCAGGATCGACAATGATCTGTATGTATTTTGGAGAGTGGAGCGGAAACCCATGCTTCTCGTCAGAGAATTTATGCTTGTATTCACCTGTAGATTCTATTATTCTAGAATGCTCAACCCCACAGTGCAAGGACTGCTGCTGATTCAAAGCCATTTTCTCCCAAGGCTTCTCATCTCTCCTCCCCCACTTATCCCACTTCCTTCCGTCTGTGATTTTGTAGATCTGTGTTCTCACAACACTCCCAGAGTAGACAAGGACCAGCCTGGTCCTGGTACTTACTCCCATCCAAGGGAGGTTGAGGAAAGGGGAGGGATGATGAGCCTGATTCTGTGCCTCCTACATCCGCTGTTCTGTGTGAAAAGGTTCATAGACTTTACATGGCAGATCTACCTAGAGGGCCGACCTCAATATAGATCTCTGGGATCATCCCCAGAGACTCTTGTTCAGTAAATCTCATAAGTAACAGAAATCTACATCCATAACACACACCATCAGGTAAATGAGGATGCTGATGTGCTACTGATCTGTGGAAATTTTGAGAGATGCTTATGTGACGAGGGCCCACCTCTTCTTTCTTAGAACAAGCTCTGTTTTAAAAGCCTAAAATCTTCATTCATCCAACAAACGTTTGCTTAAGCCAAACACTCATGAGTAACATGGATCAGAGCCATGGGAAAAAAAAAAAAAAAAAAAAAAAAAAAAAAAACAGAACAAAACTGGTCACAGGGCTGGAGAGATGGATGGCTCAGAGGTTAAGAGCATTGGCTGCTCTTCCTGAGGTCCTGAGTTCAATTCCCAGCAACCACATGGTGACTCACAACTGCAGCATGAATCTTAACAGGTCTTATTAATAAAATCAAACCTAAAGCCAGGTATTGGGGTGAACGCTGGAAGATCAGAGAAGCAGAACAAACCACAGCCACCTCACCTTGCCAATACCTCAGCTGATCCTGTTTCCTCAGACTGGAAGCCTCTCAGCTGAACTGTGCTGCTCAAAAGCCTAAAAGCTTAACCAGCTCTAGTTCCTTGTCTTCATGCCTTAAATACCTTTCTGCTTTCTGCCATTGCTTCCAGGGATTAAAGGTGTGAGTCACCATTCCTGGCTGTTTCCAGTGTGGCCTTGAACTCACAGAGATCCGGATGGATCTCTGCCTCCCAAATGCTAGGATTAAAGGTGTGAGTGTCACCATTTTCTGGCCTCTATGTCTATCTAGTGGCTGTTCTGTTCTCTGACCCCAGATAAATTTATTGGGGTGTACAATATATCAACCACATACAACCATCTATAATGAGATCTGGTGCCTTCTTCTGGTGGGCAGGCATACATGAAGGCAGAACACTGTATGCATCATAAATAAATAAATCTTAAAAAAAGAACTGGCCACAACTACACTGAAATTACACATTGTTATCTGAACTGGACGTTCTCTATCTCTCAATGGCAATCGGCACAGGTCGGGAGATCCTGCAGGTGAGGCTTCTGGCAAGCTAAGCTTGAGATGGAGATGCACTCTGGAGATATACACATGTCAAAAGGAGGAGAAAGAAGTTGGTTCCCATGGAGAGATGTCCCAGCAGACCCAGCCAATTACAGGTGCTGGTCAGAAAAAAAACAATGATTGGGACTTTGTATTTAGCTCCCATCTACCATTGGGTGTAAACTGTCCCTGGAGGGGCAGGTCCTCAAGCGAAGCCTCCCTCTGCAGCTGAGGCCCACTGTGACACCAGCTGAAGGGACCCTGCTGTTAGCATTCCCAGCAGCCAGGAGAGTCCTTCCTGGAAAGGGATCCATCTTCCTTGAAGGCAGCAGATCTCTTGTGTGCATGCCAACTCTGAGATCTAGAAATGAAGACGGTGTGGGTTCTAGACATTAAAAATGCATGCAATCTTATTTTCTGCTTGAGAGAACACGATAAATACCTGGATACGGCGGTTACACTGATTTGGCAGGAGGCCTCTGGTCTGCAATGATGTGTTGCCCCAGGCTCTCCTGAACTGGTTCACACTGGGGTATTTTTGCAGATATCAGCATTCTCACCCTCACAGCCCAGAAGAAAAGAATTCTGAGAATGAATGAGTGACTCACAGGGAACTCTCCAGAGTTGGAAAAACAAGACAAACAACCACAAAAACATGCTGAAGAGAAGCAGGATTTCTAGCTGATTATTGGGGTTATAGACACCTTCAATTCTATCTAAGATCTGAGCAGGACAGTTTACCTAAAACTGTCTCAGGATTACCTCGTCTCTCATTTTCTACTCATTCATTAATTCATCCATCCATTCATTCATCTAACAAATGCTAATTGACGGAGGACATGTGCTCTTACTCCTTACACAAAAGAATTTCTGAGAAACTTCTGTTGTATAATTTGAGTGAAGATAAAAAAAAAACTGTCAATATTTTCATTTTTAAAAGTCTTCCCAATCCTCATTTGCTTTTCTTTGAGATAGGCATTCCAGCTTCTCTTTTGTCTACATCAATAATTTATTTTTTTAAAAAAAATTACGGTTTCCATAGCAACTTCAAAGATTAGCAGCTGAGCTAGGCCAGCACAGCAAGGTGTTCAGAAACTGTTTATCACCGAATCACCAGGTCTTCTAAGGGGAAAACAAATCTTCTTAAAACATTCAAAGAGCCAAACACTGTAAGAGAACACACACACACACACACACACACACACACACACACACACACACACACACCCCTCTGCTGCCACACCCTTGGGTTTCCCGAATGCTGGCCACCTTCTCACAGTGTAGGAAGGGGATAGAGTCCCTTGAAAGATGCAGATACAACAGTACACTCTAGGATGCTGTGTTAGAGGAAAGAGCCCTTCTAATACAGAGATTAACATCTTTTGCAGTGAAATTTCAAGGGGTGGCATCTGGGTGTGGCAGCTCACACCTAATCCCAGCGCCCCAGAGGCATGGTGGCTGGAAGGAGAATTGGAAATGGGACAAGGCTCTAAAACTTCAGTCCTGCCCCCAATGGCATACTTTCTTGAGCAAGACCACACCACCTAAGCCTCCCTAAACAGCACTGCCAACTGGGTACACAGTACTCAAATATCTGAGCCTATTTGCACCGTTCTCATTTAAACCATCACATTAAGCAAAGTCATCTTGGTGTCCAAAGGGTGAGGACTGAAGTCAGTCTAATGTCCTGAACCTTGAATAGGCAACCCTGTGAAGTACATTGCTCAAGTTCAAGCCATTATATATATATATATATATATAAATAAAATTATATATTATAATATAATTATATATATTATAATATATATAATTATAATATATTATAATATATAATTATATATAATTATATAATATAATATATAATATATCCAATACATATTGGATCAAACATATATATATATATATATATATATATATATATATATATATATATATGTTTTTTGAGACAGAATTTCTCTGTGTAGCCTTGACTGTCCTGGAACTCTTCAAATTTATATTTTATTTTTAAATTGTGTGTGTGTGTGTGGTGTTATGTACACATGAATGCAATGTCTGTGGAAGCCAGATGGGAGTAGTGGATCTCTAGTCCCCAGAATCAAACTTTAAAAGCTACTCCATAAATCCAATAATGATTTCTGCCAGTCCAACAACACATATTAGAGATTATTTATGCAAAAGAGGGAAAATAAAATGCTAACTTTCTTAAAAATTAGCTGGAGCCTGTAATTTGTCTTATCTGTCTGTATATTATTGATCACATGATACAAGGCTACATTATGAAGCTGGATTTTCTTCCCATCAGTGTCCCTAGATGCCTTTACTCTGCCGCTGCCTCTCCTCGTGTCACAAATCACAAATCACAGCAGCCCTCACCATTTATTTTTATTACTATAAGTGTCAGTGTGTGTGCATGCATGTGTGTGCTCACTGGCACACAGATCCCATGACATGCATGTGGAGCTCAGAGGACAGCTTGAAGGAGTTGGTGCTCTCTGTGGTGATATTGTGTTCCCCAAAATATTGTGCACCCTAATAAACTTATCTGGGGTCAGAGAACAGAAGAGCCACTAGACATAGAGGCCAGAAAATAGTGGCACACATGCCTTTAATCCTAGCATTCCAGAGACAGAGATCCATTTGGATCTCTGAGTTCAAAGCCACACTGGAAACAGCTAGGCATGATGACTCACGCCTTTAATCCCAGGAAGTGATGGCAGAAAGCAGAAAGGTATATAAGGCACGAAAACCAGGAACTAGGCAGGTTAGGCTTTTGAGCAACACTTCAGCTGAGATTCATTCCAGATGAGGACTCAGAGGCTTCCAGTTTGAGGAAACACGATCAGCTGAGGAATTGGCAAGGTGAGGAAGCTGTGGCCTGTTCTGTCTCTCTGATCTTCCAGTATTTACCCCAATACCTGGCCTTGGGTTTGGTTTTATTAATAAGACTCTTTAAGATTCATGCTACAGCTCCCCTTCCACCACGTTGGTTCCAGGGACTGAACTCAGGTCATCATGCCCTGCCACAGGTGTCCTTACCCACTGCATCATCGTGCTGGCCCCAGCCACCGTCATTTTTTACTGGAGTTACTTAAACAGCCTCCAGCTGGTCTCCTTGGCTCCTTCTCCCAAACTCCTGGGATTGGAGAGTTTCTTCTTCTCACATCTTTGACTACATCAGTCTGTGCTTATCCATCCTGGTCATTTCTTTTAAGACAGTACTGTTGTATTTGGTATTTTACTCTTTTTTTTGGGGGGGGGGCTGCCACCCAGCACCTACATAAATCACACACAGAAGTTTATTCTTAATTATAATGTCTGGCCTTAGCGTGGCTTAGTTTCTTAGGCAGCTTTTCTTTACTTAAATTATTCCATCTATCTTTTGCCTCTGGGCTTTTCCCGTTCTCTTACTTCTGTAAATTTTACTTTTACTCCATGGTTTGCTGGTTGTGTAGCTGGGTGGCTGGTCCCTGGAGTCCTCTTCCTTCCCTGGCTCCTAGGTCTCTTCCCAGATTTCTCCTTCTATATATTCTCTCTGCCTGCCAGCCCTGCCTATCCTTTCTCCTGCCTCACTATTGGCCAGTTCTTTATTAGACCATCAGGCGTTTTAGACAGTAACACAGCTTCACAGAGTTAAACAAACACAACATAAACAAAAGTAACACATTTAAAATCATATTCTGCTACACAGTACTAGATTCTCTAGTTTGCCTCCCGAGACTCCCCCTGTGCTCTTTAGCTGAACAAAGGGATTTCTTGAAATCTTATACTCAGTCTCGGTAGGTAGCCTGGCATACCCTGATTAAGTCTGCAAGAATGAGAGAGAACGGAGATGTAACTTTTGGCATATGAAGTACATTAGAATTGTGTGTATCACAGCCCTGTCATATTTTCAGGGACCTGGTCTGATTTGTCAAGGACTCCGTGATCTCTTTCAAGTGATAGATTCACATCCCTTTCTCTTTATTCTTAGAACTTTTCTTAGATTATGCCTTTAAAAATCGGCTATTAAGTCAGGTGGTGGTAGCACACACCTTTAATTCCAGCATTCGGGAGGCAGAGGCAGGTGGATCTCTATGAGTTTGAGGCTAGCCTGGTCTATAGAGCAAGTTCCAGGACAGCTAGAACTGTTACACATAGAAACCCTGTCTCAAAAAACAAAAACAAACAAGCAAACAAACAAACAAGCTATTAAAATTTTAATTCACACATATAAAATGAATCAGTTTTGCCTGGACAGTTCAATAAGCTTTAACAAATGTATATCATGATGTTACCATCACTAGAACAAAAATATTTCTTCATCTAAAAAATTCATGCCTCTTTTGTCATCACCCCCACCCAAGTGATCAAGTTTCTGGTTGTTACAGATTAGATTTGCCTTTGTAGAACTTCCCACAAGGGAGATCATGAAGTATGTGCTTGTCTTTACCTGGCATTTCTGTTGCAGAGGAATGTTTGTGAGGCTGTTTTTCATTATGCTTCATTGTCTTACTGACTTTTGAAAGGAAATGAATGAGTCAAGTTGGTAGTTTAGGGGAACGGCCATCTCAACAGTGCTGAGTCTTCCAGGGCTTGAACACGGTGAGTCTCTGCTTTAGATGACAGGTTTAAATGCTCCAGGGGGACACTTTAGGGGATGCACTCGTGTTTGGGGAGCATTTCAGCAGCCGAGCCTCTTTCCCTCTCCCGTTCTCCCTCGGCACAACTTTGTCTAGATCCACACTGTTTCATTTCACTGACACACCTTCATGGATAGGAGATAGAACACCATTTCCAGCTCAAGGTCACCCTCTTCTGGCAGTGTAGTGAAGTGCAATCCCTGGGAGATGGCTTTCCCCTTTTCTTTTACGTGTGTGTGTGTGTGTGTGTGTGTGTGTGTGTGTGTGTGTGTGTGTGTGATTCTTGCCATGACATCTGTGTGGAGATCAGAGACAAACTGTTGGAGTGGGTTCTCTCTTCCCACCACATGGAATCCTGGGTAGAACTCAGGTTGTCCGGCTTGGTATCAAGCACTTCTGAGCCACCTTGAGCCACCTTGCTGGCCACCTTGCTGGCTCTTCTCATTTATTTTTATTTATTTATTTTATTTACCTATTACAGTTTCAAATCTCCTACCCATGTTGTTACAGATATTATCTTCTGGGTGCTTTGCTTTTTTGTTTTGTTTTGTTTTCTTAAGACTATTTCAGCTTCTTCTATAGTCTCCAGATACAGAGTGGCTTTCGTGATAACCCTCCTACATATGTGGCTGTATTGAGATGTACTAATTATTAATTACTGTTTGTTTTTGTGGTTTTTTTGAGACAGGGTCTTTGTTATGTAACCCTGGTTGACCTTGAACTCTAATAGAGCAGACTGGCCTCCCAAGAGCTAGGATTGTAGACTACCCAGGATTCCGTGTGGTGGGAAGAGAGAACCCATTCCAACAGTTTGTCTTTTTTTTTTTTAATAATTAATTTTTATTTTATGTGCATTGGTGTTTTGTCTGCATGTATGTCTGTGTGAGGGTTCTCTGGAACTGGAGTTACAGACAGTTGTGAGCTGCCATGTGGGTGCTGGGAATTGAACCCAGGTCCTCTGGAAGAGCAGTCAGTGCTCTTAACCGCTGAGCCATCTCTCCAGCCCCAACAGTTTGTCTTTTGACCTCTTCTTCCAGGGGACTTGCTGGACTCCAACCCCACCATTTGTCCCTACGTTAAGTGGTAAGTTTTACTGTTTTGAGCCACTGGAACTTTCCTGTTATGTTTTGGGAGACACATGTAAATATATAAATATCCTGCTTCTCATTCTGAAGAACTTAGAGCACAGAGAACGGGGAGCATGGATTCATTTATTCTGAGGGTTCCGCCCTTCAGGCCTTTGAAAAGTTAAGGATGACAGTATTTAGCTGAACTGGAAAACATGTGCTAGGGGCCAGGATCTGTTTCCAGAAATCTCACTCAAGGAAACCAAGTAGTGGGAATAGAAGGCTCATGACAAAGGTGTTTTTGGGAGTTTTACACCTTATTATAAAGATTTGGACACAATACATTTTCTAGCAGCAGAGAAATATTTAGCAACTATAAGATAATGATTTTCAAGTAAAGTATAAAGAAAGGAAGAAAATTGCTCTTAACTACTTTTTGTTTGTTTGTTTGTTTTTACTTCTGGGAAATCAAACCAAGACATTATATATGCTAGGTGTGGTGGTTTGAATGAAAATGACTCTCATAGGCTTATATATTTGCAGGCTTAGTCTTCAATTAGTGGAACTATTTGGGAAGAATTAGGAGGTGTGGCCTTGTTGGAGGAAGTGTGCCATTGGGGGTGGGCTTTGAGGTTTCAAAACCCTCTACCTGGTGCTTGTAGATCAGATACAAGGTCTTGGCTACTTGTCCAGTACCATGCCTGCCTGCCTGCTACTATGCTCTCCTCCATAATAGCGATGGACTCACTCTCTGTAACTGTAAGCTCCCAACCTGTTTCTACTCTAAGTTACCTCCTTCATGGTATGCACAGCAGTAGAAAAGTAGCTAAGACACCAGGCACATTCCCTGGGCCACATCTTTAACTTTCTTGCTGGTTTGTTGTTGCTGTTACTTCACACAAGTGTGTCTAAAAAGAAATCAATAAAAGCATAGGAAGAAGATAGAATGATGGAAAACACACCAAAATGCTACAATTGCTAATCTCTTGGTAACTTTTACTTTTTCAGAAACAAAAATTGTTTATATCTTGATTTTTCAATAATACGTGTTCTATTTTGGAATCATTTAAAGTGTTTAATATTTTTATTTTATTTTATGCATACCATACGCGTGCCCTGGTACCCAGAGAGGACAGAAAAGGGTGCTGAACCTTCTGGAACTGGAGTTGCAGACAGTTGTTCGCTGCCATGTGGGTGCTGGGAATCAAACCCCAGTCCTCTGTAAGAGCATCAGAGGTACTCTCCAGCCCCTTTAGGAATTATTTTTATAATAGGAAGGAATATAAGTATCTTGACAAAAAGCTGAGAGATGGAGATGAAATTTTAAGATGGTTTTTTTTTTTGTAGTGATTACAGACAATGCATACACATGCCACAAAGCGACTAATTCTAAATCTTAATTGTCATGGCACACAGGTGACAGAAGGAGCTCCCATGTTACGTGATCAAACAGATTTTTCAACATCAGAGCTTATGCAGTTGAGAGAGCAAAGAGGCGGAGCTAGAGAGAACTGGCAGATGACAAGAATCCAGAGACTGCAGACTGGTGACCAGGAGCCAGGATGAGAGCCAGGAAGGGATGAGGAGCTGGGAGACCAACCGCCATGGGGGTCTGTTGACAGCGGCCTGACAGGAGCTAGCAGGTTGTGTGGGGCTGCTGAGACACTCTCGAGGATCCTGAAATACACAGGGAAGATCCGAACAGGTCTTGCCTTCATGAAACAGTCTAAGGCAGGGTTCAAACTCCTCTTTATTTTATTTTTTAAGAGATTTGTTCTGATATCATTTCATTTTGAAAGGCATATTGCTGTAGGGAATAACTAAAATAAATAAATAAGTCCTTAAAATGAAAGGTTGGGGGAGGAAGATGAGAAGAAGGGGGAGGAGGGGAGAGGAGGAGGGATGGGATAGGATGAGGGAGAAGGAGAGGGTGAGGGAAAGGAAAAGATACCTTTCTTCTCTTTCCTCTCTCCTTTTTTTTTTTTTTTTAATCACACAGAGGATGAGGCAGCAAGAAGAAATCTAAACAGCGTGTGCCACCCTATTGGGCTGTGGGAGAAGCACAGACGAGTCCGTTACTCATCATTTGCTTACTATTTACATTTTACAGATCGTGCTGGCTTTTTATGCTCTCATCTGTCCATCCCTCCTAGTAGGGTTTGGTCACTTCAGCTGCAGAGCGAAATTTCCTGGTATTTGGAGACACTCGCCACCAGGGGGCAGCCCTATGCTGTGGTCACCCAGATAAACAATTCTGGGGTGTTCTGGTCGCCTTCCCACAGCCCTAAGGGCGCCTCCTGGTCTCCTCTCTAACTACAACTTCTACGCCTGCCTCCCGATCCTGCTGCATCCGCAAGTGTAAACCGCCTTTCTGATGTACAGGAACCCACAGTCGTCTGAGCAGCTGCCTTCCTAAGTAACTGCAATTTACTTTTAAAATTCTTTCTTTAAAATGCCGAATTTAGCTCCAGCTATTCACAGCCCCTGCCCCTGAACCCTTGACCTGGTGACTTCTCTCTGTTTCTCTTTTGTCCTCGTCCAGTGATGCTCTTTGCCCACTCTTCTCCACACCTCCCACCCTCCTGCTGCTCTGTCACTATGGTTACGGTGGGGACCAGTTTCTGTGCTGCCCTGTTCCATAGCTTCTGGAGTAATTTCCCAGTGAATTCCAACTCAGTTATCTTCGCTCTAGTCCTTTTCCATCAACAAATAAATAAGAGGAGAGAGAGAGAGAGAGAGAGAGAGAGAGAGAGAGAGAGAGAGAGAGAGAGAGAGAGAGAGAGAGAGATTCTCCATGTACCAGACTTTGGTTGTTTCCTCTCCTTTTTGTATGAGAGAAAGAAAGCCTTTGCCTTCTCCTCTGCTGTAAACCCAAATCTACATACGCTTACTAAACAGCTCTTGGTTTTGTGCCCGTGAAAACATTAAATATCTGTGTGCTTTAAATACTTTCAATTTGGGAAGTTAAAAGGGTCTCTTTCTTAGAGACTAGTGAACTGAAGTAGGAACCCATGCTGTCACATGGGGGCGACATCAATGCAAAATGTCAACCAAGTCAGCCCAAGCCACAGCTGAGCCCTCTTAGGGAACAGCCTACAGCCTGTAATGAGGTTAAAAGCCAAGGTTTCCAGAGACAGAGAGAGGAAACATTTCCATTGATTTCTGAGTAGCGAAGATGATTCTGGAAGACCTTGGTACAGTAGCATGGATAAGAAGAGCAGGGATAGCTGTGTGTTGATGAGTGTTTGGGATCCGTCTGCTGGATTTCTGGTTGCTTAGGATCCTGTGAGTTGGGTAATTTTCCAGGCTTCTCTTAAGGTACAAGATAACCTACTCAAGCTTTGCAAATGCTCATTCAAAGGAAGCAGCAGAATTATGTTAGTCTTTTCCGTAATCCTGTTGAAACTATGATTCATGGAGTCTATTCTCAAAGAAGACACATCTGATGAACATGGTCCAGCGATGTGCTTTCAAACGGTGTAAGGGCTGTAACTCACAGATACACTTCTCAAAATTGACCCCCTGTCCCCACCCACTCTCCTTCCTTACAAGGCTCTTTTCTGGACCCCTGGCTTTCAGAACACCACTGACCCCTCCCCCAGCCTATCCTCTGGCTGGCTTTGTGCGCTCTCCATCAGTAGTTCTCATTTCTGCTTCACAGAGGTCCCCGGACGGCTCCCAGGAGAGCTGTGGGAAAGCACAGGAGTGAGTAGCGAAAGCCAGACATTTAACTCAGAGGGCTCCTGGACGAGTCGGGAACACACTTGAAAGCAACACTTTGGCCTAATCAGCAACAGGAGCAAAGGTAGTCATGATTTCTCTGAAACACCTAACGACAGGACAGGCATCTCAAGTATTGGTGACCCTTGTGTCACTCACTCCCTAAACTTGAGACTGAGCCTTGCTGCAAATTCACCCACGTTCAGTCTCCACACACTTGGCCATCTAAGAAAGAGGCAGTTTATGTTGGTCTCTGAAGGCAGCTCTCTCACTGTGTGACCCATCAATAGGTCAAGAAGTTGCCCTCTTGATAATAGGATGGGAAGCTGAAGGCCTCTGGGGAAGAGGAAAGCAACGTGTTTACGTCATCCCTCTTTTTTGAACAGCAGTATCCTGATAGTGCCTCTGTTTTGGCACACAGGAAAAGCTGTGTGATCGTTTCAGGGTGACTGAATTGTTCATATCTTAGTTGAACCCTCATGAGCTGTTATGTCTGGACCCTGAAATGTTTCCCCACAGGCTCATGCTTTGAAAGCTCATTCACCAGAAGGTCATGTTTACGAGATGGGGCCTAGCTGGTGTGCTGTGGGATGTTCTGTATGACAAATGTGTTGCTCTGATTGGTTAGTAAATAAAACACTGATTGGCCAGTAGTCAGGCAGGAGGAAGTATAGGCGGGACAAGGAGGAGAATAAAGCTGGGAAGTGGAAGGCTGAGTCAGAGAGACACTGCCAGCCACTGCCATGACAAACAGCATGTGAAGATGCCTGAAAGCCATGAGCCACGTGGCAAGGTATAGATTTATAGAAATGGATTAATTTAAGATATAAGAACAGTTAGCAAGAAGCCTGCCATGGCCATACAGTTTGTAAGCAATATAAGTCTCTGTGTTTACTTGGTCGGGTCTGAGTGGCTGTGGGACTGGCAGGTGAGAGAGATTTGTCCTGACTGTGGGCCAGGCAGGAAAACTCTAGCTACACTGGTGAGTCACCAGAGGTGGGTCTTTGAAGGTGCTGCCCAGCACCGGATGCCTGTCCTTACTTTGCCTTTTGATCTGCTGTGATGTGAACAGCCTCTGTCTACCACAGACTCACATTGCATGAACTGAGATGCTCTACACTGTCTTCCCTACTCTTCCTCTGTCTCCTCAACCATCCTTCTCATTTAGCAGAGGCAGGGCTTTGGCAAACATTCAGCAAAGCTAATCATTCTAGGTAGCCTGGGACTCTGTTTTTGGAATCGCCAGCAGAGGTCCCTGGACTACTCTCTGAGAAGACATTGCCTTTCCAAAACTTCTTGCTCACATTAGGCAAATCTTTTTAATTTTTGTTTCCTGGAGTGTGGATGTCCACAGCTACCACATATAGTCACTGAAGCTACATGCAAGAGGCTGGCCAATTCGGCTGGTGGCTCTCTGGTGGGCACAGTAGACCTGTTCTTCTTAAGCCATGTCTCCCTCCCAAAAAGCTATGGTTTATGCTGTTCAAGTCTCCTTTGTCAGAATCCTTTAACAGGTACCAGGGCCCTCTTGTGAAGATGTATGGCATGGAGCCATACTGCAGCTTCCAGGTAGAGTTTATCTCTCATGCCTGGATGAATGATTCTGGCATTCATCATAATGGCTAATGGTTTGATTCTGGGAAGGACCCAAAAGTACAGTCAGAAAATGTCTGAGATCATCAGCTGTGCTCTGGTTCTTATTCGATTTACTGTCAGGCAATGGTATCTTTTCATCTTGTACCCACGTCCTGTGGTAGTTCTAACTCAAGGGCCTTTTAAGGACAAAGCCACTCGCTACAGTGTGGTAATAATTGTCATTGCTGTGACTCACTCGCCATAGCATTCATGACAAAGTAGCCGAGATTGTAGAAATCGCCAGTATCAGCATTAGTCACCTCCTTTGAACGTTCTTATTTTTAAATTTATGTGTATGTGTGTGAGTTTATGTGCACTATGTGTGTGTAGATGTCTGTGGGGGACAGAATAGGGCATAGTTCAACTGGTGGAACTGGAGGTACAGGTGGGAACTGAACCCAGGCCCTCTTCAAGAACAGCAGGCACCCTTAACTGCTGAGCCATCTCTCTATCCCCAGGTTGACTCTTTAAGCTGAGAATAAAGGGGAGAAGATTCAGAAGATGCCAAGGGAGTGAAATCTGAAATCTTAGAAATAGAAAAGACTGAATTTAGATAGTTCAAAGTGCTGGCTTATTTGGGATCAGAAATACATGCCAAGTTTCATTTTATAGTGACTGAAAGTAGTGACTGAAAGGTAGTGACCTGGGGGTGTAGTTCTGGGTAGATGTGCTTGTCTTTGCCATGGGAGCCTTTTCAGTAGATGGATCTGTTATAAGTGGTCTGTATAAACATAACAGTGAACATCTGCCTCAGTCACCAATGACTGCCTAGATACCTGGCCTCATTCTGGTGTATGAGGCAGCAAAACCACCATCAAGCCAACAGCGGTCTCCACAAGACAGCCAGACTGGATGGCAAGGAGACTTAGCACCTTTTTCTGTGTTAGGAAAATTTCTCTTTTAAAAAGCTGTTCAAGTGTTACATGAAAGTCACATTAGGGCCAGCAAGGTGGCTCAGTGGGTAAAGGTATTTGCTGTCAAGTCTGCTGACCTGAGTTCAATCCTAAGGACCTACATGATGGAAAGAAAGAATGGACCCCTGACAGGTGTACACACACACACACACACACACACACACACACACACACACACACACCCCACATGCACATATGCGTACATGCATACACATACATACACAACAGATAAATGTAACAAAAATAAATTCATTTTAAAAAGAAAGTCACTTTAAAAATTAAACAAAACAATAGGGTGGTGGTGGTCCGTGCTTTTAATCCCAGCACTTAGGAGGCAGAGGGAGACAGATTTTTGTGAGTTTAAGGCAACTGGTCTACAGAGCGAGTTCCAGGGCAGCCAGGGCTACATAGAGAAACCCTGTCTCAGAAGCCTGTCCCCCCACCCCCCGCAAAAAAAAATTAAACAAAGCAATTCCAGTAATAGCACAAGTTCCCTTCCCCACCCCTCTCTAGTCTCCTTCTCCAGAAACAGATACTTTCAGCTGTTTTATGTGTTTCTAATGATACCTACTTATGTCTTCTAAATGGAGCAGGGTGCATGGGCTGACATTCTTTGCATTATCTGCTCTGGATATGCATCTGTCGACTTATTATTAGAGTAGATGAAGATTTAGCTTTCTCGGTACTATCTCCTAGTACCCGCCCTGTTTTCCTCCCTTTCCACAGGCCCCGTGTGAGATGGCATAATAGCATGAACAGCAGGTCCTCTGAGTACAGGCTGCTTAAATACACATTCTAGCTTTGTGACCTCAGGAAATGCATGCAAACTATCCAGCTTAACAGGATGTTGACGAGAGGGCACCTAGGTGAGCGAAGTAACTGAATGGGTTAAACCACAGGAGCAGTAACATTAGCTCAGAGCAAATGTTTCTGTAATGTCGGCTTCTTGTTAAGTTTTGTTAGTGTTAAATTAAAAAGTTGTATTTAGGGGCTGGAGCGATGGCTCAGTTGGTAAAGTGCTTGCCACCAAAGCCTGAGGACCTGAGTTTGATCCTCAGCACCCCTGTAACAGAAGAAAACCAGCGTGGCAGCCCTACCCATGGGTCCCATGCTAGAGAGGAAGAGGCAGGAGAATCCCCTGGGCTCATTGGTCAGTCAGTGAGAGACCATGTCTCAAACAATGACATAGAGAATTGAGGAAGACACCTGACATTGCTCTATAGCCTACACGTGTGCACACACACACACACACACACACACACACATACACATGCAGTTGTGCACTCATACATACATGTGAACTTGTGTGCACACATATACGCGTAAACAAGAACACACACATAGATTCTGTATTTAGATCACTGCAAATACATAACTATTAGTTCCTGCTAATTATTGCTCAGTTTTCCTGCTTGCATGAGTTGTTCCCATTAAGTTAATAACTGCATCATTTTGCTTAGTGTTCTGTGAATCCTCCTCAAGCTCAACAACAGCAACAAAACATCAATCATCTCTCACCTCCATTTTAACCCTGGGCTCAAAGCCAGGACGCCTCCAGTCACTTTTACCTCCTGGGCATTCTGTTGTCTTTGCTATCTTCATGGAAATCTCAGAACAAGGGCCAGCAAGCTGACTCAGTGAGTAAAGGGACTTGCCGCCAAACCCGACAACCTGAGTTCAACCCTGGGGACCTCCATGGTGGAAGGAGAGAACCAGTTCCTACAAGTTGTCCTCAAATGTCCTCACATGGGCCATGGTATGTGCATGCACACAAATAAATAGATAATAAATGAATAAATAAATAAAACAGCTTCTAAAAGGGAAATCTTGAAAATGCCACATCATCTTCACAACACCCCTACTGTTTCTCATCTGCCTTGAATTCTATTTTCAAATCCTGATGCTGTGCCCCCGCTTTCTTGGTTTATTCCTACATTTTGGTGGAGGACATTTGCAGTATCTTCTAGGGAAAAACTCATGGGAAGTAAAAATTATGGCACTATGCGAGCCCAATACTTCCATTTTCTGGCAATAAGGTCAGGAAAACAGGCTTGGGAGAACCCTCCATTTGGTTTTCTGGCTTCTTGGCATTTCACTCATTTAGAGAACTGTGCTTCATCCTGGTCTCTGCCATGCTTATATGCCTGGGTCTGGAATCTTCATTTCTTTCTCTGGACAGTAGGGGCAATAATAATATTATTGTGATGATTAAATGATTAAATGTGAGGAAAGTAGAATCAATCTCTCTCTCTCTCTCTCTCTCTCTCTCTCTCTCTCTCTCTCTCTCTCTCTCTCTCTCTCTCTCTCTCCCTCAATTGAAGGCATGCGCCACCACCGGCTGGCTCCAGAATTTACCTCAATCAACATTTTCAGGCTACTGACCACAGGTGCTTGGACCATCTAAAGACAGGAGAAAGATACATGATCCAGAATTTACTGCATTAAGTGGAAAACTGCCTTTTGGGAAACATGGGAGAGAGGGAGTTGTTCAAGTTTTGTGGTGAACGTGAAGGTGAACATGAGCATTTTGTGAACGAGCTCTTTTAATATAGTATGCCTCCTTGTTCACTCTCTATTCCAAATACTAGTCTTTTTTTTCTCTAAACCTTGGTGATTCTATGCTAAAAATATGTCCCATTTGGTGAGTGAAATGTCACACCTGTCCAACAACAACTTACCAAATGCTGCCTGCAGATCCTTAACCAGGCAAAGCCAAGTGAGCAGGAAACTGGAATGTTCTGTGGCCTCATCCCGGGCATCTCAGCAAGTTGTGCAGACTCAGCTAAGTCATCAGTTGTCTTAGAATCACCTCGGAATGCAGGACACCCAGAATCCATCTCTAAAGAAGGTAGGATAGGGTCAAGCTTTTCGAAACTCTAAGTTTGGTTTGTTTTGTTTTTGTTGTTTGTTTTGTTTTAATTTTATCCTCCCCTCTCCCCCACCAACCCTCTACAACAGACTGTTTTGGGGTTTTTGTTGGTTTGTTTTTGTTTTGTTTGGAACTGGACAGGACTTTAGGATCATTTTATTTAAAAAAATTGAAACCCAAAGAAACTTAAACATTATATTCTGGGTGACACCTCATTGTACCCAGAGCTTTGGGGAGGCTTTCCCAACAACAGGCTTGGTACTGTTGGGGTACTACTATTCCTGGCATGTGGCTGTTTAACCCAGAGGTTCCAAAACCCAGGCTGTCAACTTCAGTATCTTCCAAGGGAGCATTTAAAAAAAAATGAAGATTCCTCTGTCTCATTCTTTGAAGTTTCAGGTCCAGTGTGGTGTATGAGGTTGGACCCTAGACTCTAGGGATGTGTGTGTATATATATATAGCTTTTGGAGGCTGCTTAAGGAACTTTGTAAAATTACATTTGTGTATGTGTGGGAGGAAGTACATATGTATGTAGAGGTGAGAGGACAATTTGTGGAGTCAGTTCTCTCCTTCTAGCATGTGGGACCTAGGGATGGAACACAGGTCATTAGACTTGGCAGCAAGTGTCTTTACCTATTGAGCCATCTCTTTGGCCCATGTTCTGTTAGCTCTTATGTGATTCTGTGGATGCCCAGATCACTCTTCTTTTCTAAGTTTGGCTTAAGATAATTAAAAAAAAAAAGACTAGCTAGCCTCAGGAAAGCTAGGTCAGGAAGGAATAAGTCTAGGCTATGAGTAAGCCCTAAAGATTTTAATTCCAAAATAAGGAGAGAAGGCAGCCATATTGTCCTTGACAGGAAGAGAGTCATCTGTTGTGGATATCACTCTATATGCTGTGAATGTGTTGCTGATTGGTTAATAAATAAAGTGCTGATTGGCCAGTAGCCAGGCAGAAAGTATAGGCAGGACAAAGAGAGAGGAGAATTCTGGGAACAGGAAGGCTGAGTCAGGAGATGCTGCCAGCTGTCGCCATGAGAAGCAAGATGTACAGATACCGGTAAGCCACGAGCCATGTGGCAAGGTATAGATTTATAGAAATGGGTTAATTTAAATGTAAGATCTAGCTAGCAAGAAGCCTGAGCCATTAGGCCAAACAGTTTTTAATTAATATCAGCTTCTGAGTGATTATTTTATAAGTGGGCTGCAGAACTGCAGGGGCTTGGCGGACCCAGAGAAAAACTTTCCAGCTACAGTCATCTGAAACAGGAACTCAGCCAGCAGAAGAACAGGACATGGTACAGGAACACTGGCTCCTCTCCCAGGGCTGGATGGCCAGTTAAACACAGGCTTTGAAACCTCCAAGCAAAGAGATTTTAGACACATGGGTGGATGTGGCCTGGCCTGAGCATCTACCTCTAGAAGTTGAGATTAGACCGACCAGTGACATCATCTGGTTTTGCTTGTCCCAGCATTCCCTTTCTATTTATAACAATAGCTTGATTTTACTTCTGGTAATCATTTAACTCACTTTTAGTCTATCCAGTTTCCATCCACGGGTTCCAGGGAAAAGCATTACGGCCCATACTGGCCAATGGGATCATGTAGCAAGCTTTCTTGTTGGATTGTCTTTGGACTGCCAGCCTGCAAATAATGACCTAGAGACTTATAATTAATTAATGAAAGCTTGGCCTTAACTTAGGCTTTTCCCCAACTAGCTCTTACAACTTAATTAAACCATATATATTTTTTAAATCTACTTTCTGCCATGTGGCCTGGTTACCTCTTCTTAATATAGCACATCCAACATGCTTCAAGTGTGCTGATGAAATTGCATGCCTGGATTCCTTCTCTCAGTTTTTCTTTCTCTGCCCAGACATCTTGCCAATTCTCTCCTGCCTAGCTATTGGCCATTTAGCTCTTTATTAAACCAATCGGAAGGCACCTTAGGCAAAGACACATCTTTACAGTGTAAACAAATATTCTGCAACAAGATAATTCTACTCTTTAGCCACAATGACTGTCAGATCTAGCATGAACCAATGAGCATCAGCTCTGAGATTTTGTTAGAACTACAGAGAAAAAGTGGTTTCCAGGCTTTTTGCTGGGCATGGATAGCCTGACAGGACCAATGACTGGAGCTGCTTGTGAATGTCTCCCCACCACAAACAAAAGAAGACTTAGGAAGATACTAACACAGAAATTAAAAAAAAAACCCAAGGGGCAAGGAATGGCAGAGTTATGGAAATATCATTTGGTTATATGGTTCAGGCATTTCTGAAGCTAGATACATGTTGTGGTTTGAAGGAGAATGACCCCATAGGCTTATAGGCTTGAATGTTTGGTCCCCTGCTGGTAGAACTGTTTGGGAAGGATTATGAGGTATGGCATTGATAAAAGAGGTGTGCCACTGGCAGTGGGCTTTAAGGTTTCAAAAGCCCAGGGCATTCCCAGTTAGCTCTCTCTCTTTCTGACTCATGGTTACTGTCCCAAAATGTAAGGTCACAGCTACTTCTCTAGTACCACAACTGCCTACCTATTGCCATGCCCCCAATCACATGGTCACAAATGAACACACTTTTGAAACTGTAATCCCCAATAAACTGTTTCTTCTATAAGTTGCCTTGGTCATGGTGTCTTTTAACAGCCATAATAACCCTGAGACAGTGCATGCTACGTTTCAACTAGCTCAGTTAAGTTTCTGTAATGCAGCCAACAGAATTCTTGGTGCTTTGATACCACAGAGATCTGAATCTGGGGTAGAGACATAGTCATTGCATTTGGAAAAATCCAGATAATTTTGATACATCCACTGAATGGGTGGTTGTCATTTGACCAGGAAATGGGAGTCTGCTTTTCCTCACTGGACTTTCCTCATGAGACCAACATGAACTCATTTAGGAAACTCAGCCATAGTCATACAGCTAGAATGCAGGAAACCTCTGCTGAGTTCAATTCTGTCCTCTTTCACATACAAATCACAACATCTCTTCTTAAAAAGTGAAGGCACACATACATCCCTTCCGAATCTAACTCTGCTCATGGGGACTGTGGTAGATTGCTTCATTTTGTCACTCAGACGTGTTTGACTTTTATTGGCACAAAAGGGAGACAGAAGTTTGAAGAGCTATTTTTCACAGAGTGTTCCCTTCACTGATGCACCATTGGCCACATTTAAACAAAAGCAAGTTCTATTAAAATAGAAGTAATTTCCCAGAGGCCAAAGTCCTTCTGTGAAAAACACAGTCCTGCTGTGCTGGGGAATATAATATTTGTTTAACTATGAAAAGATGTGTTGCATTTGTTTATGCTGCATTTGTTTAATTATGTAAAGGTGTGTTGCTTTTGTTTATGCTGCATTTGTTTAACTATGTAAAGATATGTTGCTATTTCACCTTGTCTGCCTAAGGCAACTGATGGTCTAATAAAAAGCTGAATGGCCAGTAGCTAGGCAGAGGAGGGATAGATGGGGCTGATGGGCAAAGAGAAAAAATGGAGCCAGCCAGCCAGCTGGCCAGGGTCCAGTCACCCAGACACGGAGGAAGCAAGAAAGCAGGATGGACAGTACGTAGATGAGGTGAAGGAGCCTCGGGACAGCAAATAGATTAATAGAAATGGGTTAATTTAAGTTTTTTTTTTTAAATAAAAAAGCTAACTAGAAACAAGCCTAAGCTAAGGCCGATCATTCATAATTAATACTAAGTCTCTGTGTCATGATTTGGGGGCTGGCGGTCCAAGAAAGCCTGCCTCACTGCTGTCTTTTGTGTTGGAACACAAGAATGACACCTGTGCTTCACCTGGATGTCCGAGCTCTCTCTCCACTTACTAAATTTGATGGACTGTAATGGCAGAACCTACTGGGGTTTGTTTCATCTCCTCTTCCAGAAGCCCACATACATCTTCAGCCATCACAGAGAAGGATGAGACCACATATAGAAGTCTTCCACTTACCCTCTTGATTATAGCTCCCACACAGCAGGGTATAGCTGGTCAGCTACCCAGTACCACACTTGAGAACAAACTGGAATGGTCTAGTGCATGTCCCAGTCAGAACCGCTAGCTGTAAGGAATATGGAGGATGCCACGTCAGCACAAGAGAAGGCTCAGGGGGTGAAAGTGTTTCCTGTGCAAGTCTAGTGCCTTGAATTTGATCCCTGGGACCCCTAATGGAAGAGAATCTCTCAAAGTTGTTCCTCTGGCCTCCACACATGTGCTGTGGCACTCTCACACATGTACTCACACACACACATCTCACATACACACACTCAAAAAAATAAAAAGAGGCAGGGAGACAGTTCAGTGGCTGAAGGTGCCTGCTGCCAAGACTGATGACCTAAGTTTGATCTTTAGATCCACATGGTAAAAGGAGACTGACCCCTCAGACTGTCTTCTGACCCCCATAAATGCAACACACATACATACACACACAGACACACAGACACACACAGACACACACACACACACACACACACACACACACGCATGCACGCACACACACACACTTGTGCGTGATAAGTAAAATGTAAAAAAATTTAAAAGAGACACATTTTTTAAAAGTGTGGCCATCTAATAGGATCATTTGGAAGCTTAGATTTAGTCTACCAACCTTCCCTATAATTAGCATTATTTATTTTATAAAACATTAATTAACTTGTCTATGATCATAAAACTAGTTTAAAAAAAAACATTCTGAGATACAAACCCAGGTTTCCCTAACTGTAAACCATGTCACCACTGTGTCTATTGACCCAGAAAGAGGAATATTGGGGGTAGCAGCAGGGTTAGGCTATCGACCAAAGAACTCCTGGAGGACATGGTTGCTATTGCTGTTAGGCTCTTAAAGGACTTGTTTCTGCCATATTTGTCCATGATTTGCATGTTGGTTCTTATAAATAAGCTTTATAAATGTCAGCAAAGCCTTTAAGGACAGAGAAAACTTCGGCACGGTTTGTTTTCTTTATGTCGTCTACCACAGTGTGCTGCACAGAGTAGGTGTTTAAAAAAGAAATCCTCAATAAAATTGAACCTGCTGCATCCATAAGTATGAAACTTACCAGTGTGCTACTGGGGATGGGTTCCTGAATATGTGCTTGTGTCTCTGGCAGTTTACAGAGTCCTGGACTTTTAATTTAAATTTTGTCCTCGGGCAGTTCCTAGAATGTTACCAGTGATAGATACCATCCAAGTGAATCTTTCTTTGTTTCTTAACCAGCTAGCCGACCATAAGCAAGTTATCTAGCCTTTCTAAACACTTTCCCATCTGTGAAACAATGCTGTAATCTTAGAATTACAGAGAAAGGGATGATGATGCAGAAGAAGCACTTAATATAGTGGCTGGTTCGTAGTCAGTACCCACTAAGCATCACCTGTTATATTTAAAATATTAAAGGATGCATTCTATGCTATGGGTACTTTATTTATAACTGCTGAGAGTACATATGGATATACAGGGTAAACGAAATGAAGGATAAAAGGTCCTGAGGCACAGATTTGCTGAGATTGACGTTTAGGTCCTCAGCTTGGGAGGATACTCTGACTAGCTGGCTGTGGGTCTGTGCTTCTCTCTGGAATGACCATCTCAAAGGATATAGATGTTAAGAAAGCACTGATGTCAACTTTCCTGCCCCTTTGCTCTTGACTTGTGGGTGATCCACAGGCAGGATTTTCTGCGGGCCTGAGAACTAACTGGAAAGCAGGAGGTGCTCCTTAGATGTGCAGACAGGAGTGCCCAAGCAGCTGGGCTGCAGCTGTTTGATTTCCGCCCATTTTATGGGCCCTCCACCAGGTAGCAGTGTTTCAGGAGCTTACGCTCCAGGTAGAGTGAGATGGAAGAGTTGCAGGAGCCTAGGATGCAACCATGGAAGGAAAGATGGAATATCAGCAACTAACCACATCCAAGGCAGACTGGGACAAGCAGAAAAGAGAATTCTGGGAAGTGGAAGGCTGAGGCAGAGAGATGCTGTCAGCCGCCACGATGAGAAGCAGATGTTCAGATACCGGTAAGCCACGAGCCACGTGGCAACTTATAGATTAATAGAAATGGGTTAATTTAAGATATAAGAACATTTAGCAAGAAGCCTGCCATGGCCATACAGTTTATAAGTAATATAAGCGTCTGAGTGATTATTTTATACGTGGGTTGTGGGATTGCGGGGCTTGGTAGGACCTGGAGAGAAGATCTCCAGCAACAGGCTGGCAAACCAGAAGAGGAGAAATCACATGTAATGGTAATGGGTTAGATATGGACAGAGATTCCAAAATGTAGGAAAGTTGGGGAAAGAGTGTTACAGGTGGCTGAGTAGCCTGGGCATAGAATCATGTAGTGTTTTGGTGATTGGGGACCGGAAAATAGTTACAGAAACTAGAAGTGTGTAAATCACAAAGAATACTGGGGTAGGAGGAGAAGGGTCATTTTAGAACTTCAAAACACGGCATCTCTAAAAGACCAAATGTCATAGGCACCAATCACATGAAAATGCCTTCACCACACCCATTAGGACTGACATTCTATGGTAATAGCTGAGCTGAGTGAGTTGAGCTGTAATTAGCTAGTGCGGTGTTCCTACAGGTGTACTCTTAGGACCAACGCCAGACAAGACAGGTTTAGAATCAGTGTGAGGTGAGGTAACAAAATCTGAGGCATTGTCCTAACAACAAAGCATGTGATCATTTCCCCAGCAATGTGGATAGATTTTAATTGCAAAAATTATTGGTTTACAATATAAGTAGAAATCTACAGGTTCAAAATACATCAGAAGTCTTTTAATTGCCATGGCCCAAAACATTTTGATGCACTGAAATTTTGTTTTAAAAGTTGAAAAATCCTATTCTGGTTGAAATAATAATTTTTAAATTAATTTCACAAGAGGAGTCCATGAACTTGAAGACAGTGATAGAAATGATGTAGTTTGAACTACACAGAGAGGTTGAACTATCTAGTACTTCCATCACATCTCTAGCACAGCAAATTTCGCTTACACATTTTTCGTTGGGGATAATTGATAAGAATATAGAAATCTTTCAAATTGATTCAAATAAAAAGTGTGTGTGTGTGTGTGTGTGTGTGTGTGTGTGTGTGTGTGTGTTTGGGGGAAACTGGATGAATACAGAAGTATCTCAGATAACTGGGGTCAGAAAGCACAACCAGATCTCTTGAGGTGTGGCGCAGGAAACAAAGCATGGACTAGCTGCCTTCCTCCTCCCCCTCTCCCCCTCTCCCCCTCTCCCCCTCTCCCCTGTGAGGTGGGCATGTTGAGCTGCCAAGTTGCCTCTTCAGGAATATAGGCCTTATCTGTCTAGCTTCAAGGAGTCCAGTGAGAAGATGGGCTCTGCTGGTTGATGTCATTGCAGATGGCTTCGGCTAAGCCACAGCCTTCCCTGAGCCCATGCTTCCTTCCAGGAACGGCGATCTTCCATATCTAAGGGGATTGTGTATCTATAAAGCGAGTTCCCTTGCTCCAGCTTGGGATCACTGAGAAGAGACATCTCAGTCCCAGGACTCAAGACAGAGCCATCAGGGGCTTTTGCTGGCATCCTGCCCCTCTGCCGAATCCTGCTTCCATTCCCTCCTTCCCAGATGTCGACTTCATGAATGTTCCCCACAAATGCTCCCACAACAGTCCTACACAGTTTGGTTGTCAGGGAGCCTACCCTGGCACGCCCCATCTCCTCATCTGCCTGTCTCTGTCCCTCCCTGCCTGCCTCTCTTTCCTTTATGCTCCATCTGCCCTCCCTTCCTCTCCCCTTTCCTCACCCTTGCTTTTCCTCTTTCCCCTTTCTCTGCTCTTTCCCACACACTCTGCAGCTTTTCACCTCTGCTTCTCTTCTTAGTCTTCTGACCAGCATCCTGGTGCAGAGGCCACCACAACTGCTCAGAAATGGTGGCTTCAGGCCCTTGGTCACTGTCATGGTGGCATAGGCTCCTGGTACCCAACCCAGACTCACATTCCCAATCCACACACTCATTCCACAGCTACTATTTTCTAGAGGACTATCCTTAGTTGACTGAAACCTCTTCTAAAGTTCCTCGAGAAGTGATACTCTGCACCCTTGGGCTAGTAGTACAACTCATGCTTTTGAGTCCCCATGGGATGAGTCTCCACTGGGATGAGGCTGAGGCTGGGCATCTGTCTTCGCCCAAAATCCTCCCTGCTCTCTCTATGCTGCTCCTCTCACCCCCTCAGCAGATCTTTCTGCTTCTAGAAACCCTGATTTAAGATTATCACCTTGCCTATCTGGTGTCTGTGCTAAAAGTCCTAGCCACTGGTGTCCTCACTCCAGATGTCCAAGAGACATAACGGGCTAGGCCACACACCTGAACAGGAAGTGCATCCAGGTCCTGTCATCTGTGGCTAGAGAGGGTTGTAGAGGTTGTATAGGATATTGTAGGTGGGGAGCATAGAAAAAGCTGGTTAATGTCTACGAAAGCAAGCTACACCTCAGTAGGGTCTTAAATTTATTCTCTTTGTCTCCTAAATCTTTTCTTGCCCTGTCAACAGTCCCACATTCAGGTCAGAGAGTGAATTTTTGAAAGATAACGCCTCGCAACAGAAAGTAGATAGGCCTGGACGACAGTCTGAATTCAGCCAGCTCACCTCCCAGCTCTGTGGTTCAGGCTTTAAGGTAAATTCCTAATGGTCAGCAGACTGAGGAGGCAGAGTCTCTGCGTCCTGGTACAATGCTGGATCAAGGTAAGAACACTGAAACGGTATTGATAAAAGGAGCTATCCTTTTAAAAGGAAGAGTGTGGTCCAAAAGTGTGTAATGTGCTGGAAGTGGAGCGTGTTCACACAGGCCATTCTGCTCCAAGTGTTTTATGTACCTTCTGATGACTGCTGTTGTACAACAAATCACCCCAAACATATCCGTTTAAAACAACCACTTTATTATGCTCATAGAGTCTGGGGCACGAATTTGGACAGGGATATTGTGGATGGCTTGCTGCTCTCTAATGGGTGCCCTTCTGATGAGAAGGTCTGATGTCACGTAGTTCCTTGACCGCAGGATCTGGAGTTGTAGACTTCGCAGGACTGGTGGTTGATGATGGCTGTTATGGCTGTGACACCAGCTGGGCCCGTTGACCAAACCACCAGGAGGTAATTGCTCCATGGGGTTTGGTTTTCAACACAGAACAATGGCCTCTGGTTAGTAAGACTTCTTATGCAGCTGTTTGGGGCTCTGCAGGCAAGTGTCCCAATTTACAAGGCAAGAAAGAGTTCATGGTTTTTATGACCTAGCATGGATGCCAAACTGTATCATTTTCACCATAGTCAATGAATTACAAGCAAGTTGTCAACCATTCAGACAATAACAGGTGAGTTAGATGCCTACCTCTTAATGAATTCGGGGCAGGGTCTCACAGAGCATGGTGGGTGGGTGGGGTGGTCGGGGCTGTATTTGGGAAATACCATCCGCTGCTCATGTGTTTTCTCATTTAACTCTTTCCTCCTTGGAAGTGGATATTGTTGCCCATCTTTACAATGAAGAGGTGGGCTCAGGTGAGTCAAGTACCTTGCCTGTTGCAAAGCTTATGCACGGCAGAGCTGGAGTCCTACCCAGACTGTACGAAGCAGGCATTCTCCAGCAGCATATAATGCTGCTTATCAGAACAGAGGAAGAGGTGTTCCAAGGCCAGTCAGTTCTCCTAGGTGCAGGATCAGAAGTAGTTAAACCTTCTTCTCCCCTGTAACCCTGAAGCCAGACCTAATATCTTTTCTATATGAATAATAAAATCTGGCCCTTATGCACAACGACCCAGGGTGTTGATTCTTTGGAGACTGTGTCATTATTATGGGGACTCCTGATGCCTCAGTCTACCAGACTTATACTGGGCCTGGGAAGCTGCTGTCTGCCCACCTCCACCCAGTGGGGAACATAAGCAAACTCAAAAGCCCTCCATAAAGACAGCACACACAACAGTCTGTGCCAGCGATGTCTTCCCCACACCACCTCCTCTTGAAATTGCATCTTCCCTTAAGTCAAACAAAGAACATAACATCCCCAAAGTCACGCTTACTATTCCTATGATACTCCAAATCCAGACTGTTCAGATGACCCTTCACATATTCACTGCTTAATCTTATAGATCCTTCTGTACTTTTAGCCCACTTCAATTCTTTTTCTAAGACTACAGAGGGCAGGCATCACACCCTACTCCTGTATTAGTTTCCCACAACCACACTACATTCTCAACAAGTACTCAGTAAGTACTAGGTGGGTCAGAGGGGCTTGTGGAGTTTATTATAAGAGAAGGAGCCACACATGTTTTCAAAAGTGCTTTTTGTCTGGTGCTGAGAATTGAACCCAGGGCTTTACACATGCCACACAAGTACTTCATGAAACTATATACCCAGCTTTTGAAAAACTTCCTTTGAGAGCCTACTATGTACATAACAGGCAGTGTACATGGTACTAATGACTCAAGTGATCCAGAAGCAGGAATCTAGAAAATCAAACATGAGCCTTGTAGGCACTGTGTGGCAGGTCAGTTACGGCAAATCCAGTGTCTAGAAGCAAAAAGTTCTTCATCATAGAGAGAGGCCTCCAGAGCCAGCACATGGGAGGCAAGTGCTGTACATAAAGTTACAATCTACCAGCTGTCAGGTGACTCTAGAGTTAGATATTTAGAAAGTCCTAGATCAGGGGCTACTCAATTCTAATTCTGAAATTTCTTCTATCAAATGGCTGAGTGGTATTTTCAGCCAAGGCTATCAGATGGGACAGGATGGCCTTCCTCCTCATTACTGATTAGTCTTAACATAATAGGTAAACTCTCTCCCTCTCATTTAAAAGTGTTACTCTTTCATCTCAAAGTGTCCCTAAAAGTCGTGACTTTCGAGTGTTCAAAATCCTCTAATAGAACCCAGATAAACATGTTTATAAATTATGGGAAATCATTTTCATTTTTTTAAACTTTACTCAATATTCATATCATAAATCCTTGATCCAAATATAATCCTATTATATAAAACTATTTCCTCAACATACAATCAACAAGAATCAAACAGCTCTTGTAAATAATTACCTTTGGGATATGAAAGAAAATGTAAACATTTTATTTGGCAGTTGTTTCTGAACACGTGAATAAATAAATGGAAAAGTACATATGAATATTTCTTTTTCGGAGTAACAGATACCATTAAACACTTATTTATACATCTTCACTGCAAAGAACAGTTACATAATGAAACTTGGTCTTATAAAAGGTAACTTCCCACACCACTGGATTGGACAGGTAAGGATGGTGATACTGGTAGTCTTGGCTTTAGCAGTCTCAATGTTGAAAGGCATTCACCTGCAAGTGTGATAAGAAGAGTCATCATGCATTGAGTTCATCCAGGTCACATACTGTAGAAAGTTTCCGATGGTAGCCATGGAGTTTGGTGTCTCATGCGCTTAAGTCAACTATGACATGTTTGTAGATCTGTGTGTTTCCTTTAAAACTGGAAGCAAAAAGGAAATTACGCTTGTTAATGGACACATGTGTGAACGACCTGGGTGCTTGAACATTTAATTCCTGAAATTTCACAAATCTGGCTTTCTCCGCGTCCCAGTTATACACTTGAGTGAAGGAGTAATCGCTTCCGAGAATTGCATATTGGTAATTATTTATTTGAAGGGGCTGGAACACCATGGATCCTCGTGATGGCATCCTCTGAATGTCCTGGAAGGAGGAGCCACCCCACTTCATGACTTTGGAGTCGCCAATGAATCTGGTCAAGCAAATGTACACATCACCTTTTACAGAGAAGTGCTTCACCGCGTACACATCCTCCATGTTGGGAATGTCAGTTTGATTAGTGAATAATTGTGTTGCTTTGCTCCACTGGTAAATGACAGGGCGCTGGGAACTACTGGACAGGATTAAATGAGGTGTTCTGAGGGTCAATGGTGTTCTGGCTATTTCTAGGTATTCCACATCAGTATCCCTGTACCAGGCATGTAAGGATTGGTGCGAGTAGAATCCATTTCCATTCCATTTGTAAATGGTAGTAAACCCAGCTTTGGAACTGTCAGCAACGACAAAGTACCAGTTGTTTTCAATCTTGAATGTTTCGATGTCATTGGGTTTTCGGATTTTGAGAACTTCAATATCCTGGATTTTTATGAATTTGTTTGCAAAACCATCTCGCTTATAGATATGAGAGCCACCAAAGAGCTGGGCCACAATTACATAGAGCTGAGTATCAATGACTATGGGCTTGCACACCACAGTGGACGTGCCTGAGGAGAGACAAGTGAGATATTAGTTGTATGGCCATCCTCTTTGGAACATGTAAACACACAGGCTAGGGTTAGACAACTTCCACAGAAATCAGCCTAAAAGGAGAGATTCCCTTGGTTTATTAGAGAGGACCAATCTCCAAAGTCAAGCAGCAATGTCCTTGGGTTCTAGGTCTTTACACCCATGGGGCCTTGTTATAAACAATGAAGCTGCCGTGTCACATTCAACCGCTGTAGACATCTAGGGCATAGAGATATGACCTGAACTCTTTCTTCTCACTCCTTGAAGCAAGTTTTGTTTTCCTTGACATACCTGGTTTAATTTCCCTAATTGTGATTAAAAACTGCCATTTCTGAACATTTACTATATGCTTTGTCAAATCATTAAATTATTCCAACAACCTTGAGATAAATGCTATCTTCCATTTTCTTATCTTTGTTTTTGTGCATCTGGTTTTTGTTTTGTTTTGTTTTTTTTTGTTTTTTTTGAGACAGAGTTTTGCTATGCTGTGTCCAGGCTGGCCTCAGACTCAAACTCACGTATCTCCTACTTCTGCCTCCCAAATGCTAAGACTAAAGGTGCTCACCACCAGGCCTGCTCATCTTTCTTTTTGTAGATGAGCAAACTCTTCTAGACTCAGAGGGGCAAAGTTCTGATACCAAAAGACAGAGCTGGCATTCAAACATGGGCCTCTCTGAGTCTCTGGGCTATTTATTTACTTAGACAAGGTCTCACTAGGTAGCCCCAGCTGGCCTGCAAGTATTTACTGTGTAGACCAGGTTGACCTAGAACTTTAGACACTGGCTGTAGGAGAAAATAAAAAGGCAGAGGAACCTTAATTGAGACTTCTTTCATAACCAAACTGTTTATGTAACCTACAGAGGCCGACTTAATTTCTCTGGGATCGGTTTTCTCTTCTGCACAGTAAAGGTTAGAGTGCGTGAGGGATGGCCATCAGATTTCATCTTAGGTACCCATACAGACTGACTGAGTGATTGTGACCGCTTGACGAGCTTGTGTTGAGAAAGATTCTGTGGTGACATATGTAATTCTGCAAGAAATATTATCACAGGTGGGCAGCGATGTCTGCCCATGATGGAGAGACTAGCAATCATATGATGTGTTATTTATCATCTGTATGGTTTGAATATGTGAAAATCTTCAAATCCATGTTGAAATGTAACCCTTAGTGCAATAGCCTGAAGAGCCGAGGCCTCTAGAAGGTGATTAAGTCAGCAATGGAGCCGTCATAAAAGGGCTTGAGAGAGTCGTTTTACGGTTTTGTCTTTCTTTCTGCTCTGCGCATCCACAGAGAAGGGGCTGTCTTTGAAGCAGAAAGCAAGTTCTTACAAGACATTAAATCTTTTGGACTCCCCAGCTCCCAAATCTGTAAGAAATAAATTTCTCTTGTTTATAAATTACCCAGCCTAGGGTATTTCATTACAGGAGCAGGAACAAACTAAACGATCATCTAAAACATAACCTCTGAAAATCTACAAGCAGATGATTTATTCCTTTCACGTTCTAGTCTACAGTATCATTGGGAGCAGGCTGAGGACAGAGACATGTATATGTACTTCTAACACTTGGGCGGAAGCAGGAGGATTGTGGGTTCAAGGCCAGCCTTGATGACACAGCAAGATCCTGGAACAAACAGTGGCTGATGGGATGTGCACGAATCAGAAGATCTCAGGTTAGACAGCACAGAGCCCAGCTGCTCCACATTGGAAAACCCAGGAAGAAAGAGAAGCATGGCCTTTCTTGGAGAAAAAGGGGGTTCTAGAAGAATCTCAGTTTGGATAGATTGTTTCATCCAGGGGAACTTCAGTATAAAGCAAGGACTATTTGGACATTTGATGATGGATAGACTTGATGGCTCCTGGCAAAATCTAAGTAATAATTATAACCCTTTGTACCTTGTCTGGTGGTAAGCCTTCAGCCCTCATTTTTTGGAGACATAGTCTCACTATATATCCCAAGCTGGCCTTGAATTCATAATCCCTTTGCTTCGGCTTCCCGAGTACTAGGATTACAAAGGTGTGATACCCTGCCCAGCTAATGATGGCAAGAGTATGCTACCCTGCCTAGCTAATGGTCACCTTTCATGAGGAGGTTGGGATATTCTTAGGAGCAGGGTTCAAGATGTCAGAAAATAACACCTTTCAGAACTGTTTTGATTGGTATTTTATAATTTTAAAAACTGTTGAAATGGGAACAAAACTTTAGGGATCTCTCAAGTAGCATTTTTAATGGGAAAAAATGGATTCTATGAACAAACTAAGAAAAACATTGACAATAGGTTTCCATACTGCAGGATTTCTCATAATCTGTAATATATTTGTTATGAACCTCCAAGAGGCAGATATGGCTTAAAGATTTATTGGACTACAGAATCCTTTTTGTTTCAAGGGATACATTAACATTTTATTTAAAAGGTGCAGCAGAGTTTGAGTTGATCTAAAATGGCTTTCTTATTTAATTCACTTACTTTGACAAGCAGATTTAATTATAACCATATTTTTGTGCTGTGCATATTCATTTATGTGTTTGTGCCAATCACATTTGTATCCATACAAACTCTTTCTTAGAGCTAGAAACAGTTCTCCTCCACCCATGTGTGTGTGTGTGTGTGTGTGTGTGTGTGTGTGTGTGTGTGTGTCTGTGTGTCTGTGTGTGTGTGGTATTTGTACATATATATATTAGAGGTGCACTCACCCATGTGTGCATGTGTGGAAGGTCACAGGTCAATGTTTGGTGTCTTCCTCAACTGCTTCTCCATGGTTTTGAGACAGGGTCTCTCACTGAACCTGGAGCTCGCTGATTTGGCCAGACTGGCTAACTAGTGAGCCCCCAGGCTCTACCTGTCTGAGCTCTCCAGTGCTGAAGTTACAGACAAATGCCTGCCATCATGTTAGGCTTTTTACAAGGGTTCTAGGGATCCAAACTCATTTCTCCATGCCTGTGCAGTGCGTGCAGCACCCGGAGAGGCCTCTCCCTAGCCATACCCCCTTAGGTTTGTGGGGTTTTGTTTGTTTGTATATTTTGGGACAGGGTTTTACAATGTAGCTGGGCTCAGTCTCCTGATCCCTTACCTTAGCTTCCAAGTGCTGGGATACCAGATGAGCACCACCAGACCCAATTTATTTTATTGTCTTATTTTAAAGTTAGGAACAATGAGAATACAGGGAAGATGATGGGCTTGTCTAGTTAAATAATGGCAGAACCTAGATTAGAATTAATCATTGTGATTCAGTGTTTTTACTCTGAAGAAAAAGAACCTCCTTTTTAGAGTATATTTAGTATACTTAGTACTATGCTAAGTTTCTTAAATACACGATCACATTTACTTACTAACAAACCTGTGATTTAGATACTTTTCTTATTTACAAGTAAAGGAATTAAGGATTAACTACAGTTTAGCACACAATCTCAAGTCGCTTAGTAAAAAGTTGGAGTTAACACCACTAAGACTAGTCAAAGCATTTCTTCATAAACTCCTCCATTTCTGTTGCCTTTGGTCGAAGCAGTTTAATGTTCTACTCAATATTGTTAGGCTCTTCATACCTGTAATGTTGTCATAATTCCGGAAGGTCTTCTCTACATGGTCCCATTCCAGGAAAATGCATTTTCCAGTAAAAGGCTGAGCAATGACTACATATTCATCATTCATATAAGAAAAAGTGTCTATGGACAGTGACTGATAAGGTAGATCTTGGGATTTTGCAAATTCTGCAAAAATAGGAAAGGAAGATGAATAAATGTGAGCTAATACTAATGCCTCACACTCCTTGGCCAGATCCCAAATACTCACAAGAAATATATTTATTTCAGAGAAATAGTAAAATGGCAATTCTGCTGTTTTAAAGCATATAAAGCTTTAAAGGTTCATAATGTTTCACACATTAAATTTCTTAGATGGTTCTTAACATATTAAAAAAATCAATTTTTATACTTGCAAAAATGTAGCCCTTTAAACAATTTTCTGCTGTAAAATGGGTTTCCATACATTACCTGTAATGATACAATCAAAATCCTTGGGGGAGAGGCTATTGATTTTGCGTTTCTTATATTCCGGGGGGCCTTCACAGTAGATGTCTTCCACAGTCGCATTGGTGTGGCCAAGCCATTCCACCAGCCACTTCAATTTACAGTCACAATTAAATGAGTTCCCTCTCAGGTCCCTGAAACAGAAACCTCTGCTGCATTTGCAGTACATGGGTCCTGTCATGACCCAAGCATGACTCCAACTTCAGCATTACCCTGTACCTGCTCTATCGTCTGTGTTGAACTTGACTGTCCATTCCATTTGGGCTCAGAGAGTGATCACAGAGCACCCTTAAAGGCTACCCAAGAACCTCATAACCTATTCTCGTTTGGATTCAATGGTGTCTTAGACTAGAAGAGTGGACTCAATGGAAATAACATCTAAGTCATATGTATAAGTTGCGTTTCTCTATAGGGACCCTAAAGAAATGTAAAGAGAAACAGGTATAATTAATTTTAATGTTTTATTTATTCCAACACATCCAAAATTTCATCATCTGGGTGTGTAATCAATATAAACACTATAAACACAGCGAATTGATTAAGCAATACTCTATTTTCTCTCTCTCTCTCTTTTTTTTTTGGTATTATCTTTAAAGTCTTCTGTATAGTTTATATTTATATCCCAATTTGGATGCTAAATTCTCATCCGAAATACATGATCTGTATTTAGAGTTTATAAAGTTTATTGTTCAAAAATAGATTCGTATATCAAAGTTGTTCCAAATGTGATTATTTTCTAATATAGTAAGATGAAAAAAGTTCATTTAAGCCGGGCGGTGGTGGCGCACGCCTTTAATCCCAGCACTCGGGAGGCAGAGCCAGGTGGATCTCTGTGAGTTCGAGGCCAGCCTGGGATACAGAGCGAGATCCAGGAAAGGCGCAAAGCTACACAGAGAAACCCTGTCTCGAAAAACCAAAAAAAAAAAAAAAAAAAAAAAAAAAAAGTTCATTTAAATCTTAAAAAAAATTTAAGGATTCTGAGTGTAGCCATGCATGGTTAGCCTATTGAAAGGTCAGGGCTCAATCCCTAGGACAAAAAAAAAAAAAAATAGATAGATAAATAAATGTAAAACTTAAAATTTGGTGCCTCATTTGTGCTAGCAGCCATTCTAGGGACCCTGGAGCTATGAGCGTCCAGCAGCTATGTTATCGGGTCTAGAGGAGAGAGTGTAAGGATTTCTGTATAATATTTAATTAAATCCAGTGAGCCATTGGCTTTTCTTCTTCATAGACATAGTTAATCCCGACCCTATTAAAGTGATCTACAAATTGCACTTTAATGAGAAATGACTTTGCCATAGTAGAGTTAATGCAGACATAATACCTACAATAGCCCATGCCTGTAATAAACTATATGGCAGAGTTTAAATTTCCATGCATGGCCCTGACTCACCAAGCTTTCTGTTTATTTATTTTGCCTCTGTGAAGGTCTTCCATTTCTTTTCTGGTCACACAGAATTCAGAAGATAGGTGCTGCCCATTCTTCATGCAGCACATAAATAATTTTTAAATACATGAGCATTTAAATATTTCTTAAAGAATATGTTCATTAAGAAAATCAACAAGAAATCCACTAAAAGACAAGTTATCATGAATCCTTGTACTTCTGAGATAATCCTTGATTTGGGTCAAGCTCATCCTGGGATTCCCTGGGGGACTGAGCCACATTTTAAGTGTTACATTAACACAACATGAGACAGAGGTCCCAGCATGAACTACACCCCAAGTAAGTCATGGAGTGTCATCTAACTTTCAAAACATTCCCCGAAGTGACCAGCCCAAGAGTGCCAGCCCTTCTGGGTATTGTAAAACAGAGCAGACAAGAGATTTGCTGGGTTCTTAAGGAAGGTTCTTGATTCTGGCACCTGCTTGGATATAAATCAGTTTCCAGGAACTGGGAAAGAAGGCATGACAGAAGAGTTGGGGACAACTGCAAAGGATAAAGAGGATTCATTAGCTTCTTGATTTGAGGTTAAATTCTGGGCTTAGAAGAAAACTCTTAACTTGGATTTTTTTTGTTTTGTTGTTATTAGAGAAAGCTGTTTTGGAGATATCAATATAAATATATATTCTCTCTCTCTCTGTTATTATATTTACTTTCTTTATTGGTTCCATCAAAATCTTAAAAAGTTATTTAAGCTTCATGATATATTTATATTTATTTAATTTTCTTTCTATATATTCAATAACAAAGTAAGTGATAGTAAAAAAAAAGTTCTCATACATGTTTTCATTTTGGTTCCTATATTCTACTTTATGAGATTTAAATGCCCTGCTAATGTTCTGGAAGAGATTTAAGGACTAAATTGCTTAGGGGAGGATTGGGCATATAGAACTTGCTTTGCTTACAGCAAAAATATACAAATTCCTCCTCATGAAGATCTTTCACTCTGAAGCTTAAAAGTCAAAGTTTGAAAGCTCTTTTGTTTGAAAAGGGGTCAAAAATAATTAAGTTCATTCCCTTCCTGGGGCTTAAGCCAAATTCCTGGGGATTAAGCCTAGAGTTGTTGTTCAGGCTAATGAGAGAAAAGGCAAACTCCCCTCCCTTCCCCCACTTCCTGCTCCGTTCTGTTGCCTGACCAACCCATGGGTGTAACCTTTCATCTGAGTCTGTCATTTTCCCAGACTCCCCTGTGTTTGTCTTTGTAGCCCTACTTCCTGGACCTCATGAGAAAAAAGAGATCTTGAATTTTTGTGGACGTCTCTCCTTTCCAGGTTCCCCCAGTGACCCTTATGACCGCCCCTTACAGACAGTCACACATTTTGACAAAGTAATGCCCGGGTACTGTGCGTTTAGAATTTCCCATGCTAAATCATAAAGAATTCTAACGTTCAATCAATGTGGATTTAAGAGTGAAGTTAATTAAAAATATTCTAATTTTAAAGCCAATTAAAAATACTAATCATCAATATCAGGTCTCACTAATCATTTTAAATTAGTTAATCAGTGATTTCTTAGGTCCTCTTACACATTTGTTAAAGAATCCAGGCCTTTGAAAATATCTTTTGGGAGTGTCTGGAGATTGTTGTTTGCGAGACTCCTGGAAAGAAAAAAAGTGATACAAAAATGTAGTGAAAAACTAAATAAATGCCATTTATGATAAAATTTACTTATAAGTTCTTTTTAAAAATCATTTTCAGTCTATTAAATTATATGTAGTACTTTTGTTTTCCCAAGATACTACTCAAATTTCTGTTGTTGAATTTCCAATTCCTGATCTCTTGGCTTCAACATCCACTTAGCATTGACCTAACACTTGATACGTCTTGATACTGACTTGAGGCAAGAGCAATACAAACCATCAGCAGAATGGTGCCTGCGCATTCCTCTCTGAATTCCTAACCCGAGGCTCATACTCTCACAGGTCCAGCTTAGAGGCGGCTTCCCAAGTGATGACCGAGCACACTAATAGTAATTTTCACCCCCAAATGCCCTCCCTCTTTTGGCTGGGACTTTGACTTCCTCTCCCCACCTCTCCTTGCTTCAGAGAGCAGCTAAACTTCCAACTCCTTTGTCTTCGTGTCCTTTCTTCTTTCCAAAGGCCGTTCCCTTGTTTCTGGCTTTTGCTTTTTCATTTCAGTCTTTCTTCTTGGCAAAAAGCTTCCTCATTAATGTCCTTTCACGCATCCTCTTTAATTATTCCAGTCTTCTGATTCTTACTTTGTTATCACAGAGTTATTTTCTTTCTCTTCCTAGTTCCTGCTTTACACATGACTAGAATGAGTCTGATAATGGTTAACAAACAGGAGTTCTGGTGGTAACAAGGTAAGAGAAATGTATACACATGACAGGAAAATGGACACGATCAAGCGCTTGGAAAGGAACCAGGTACTGCCACTTTTTGGGGGGTTTGCCAGCACATTTTATATATTTTTCACAATAGTATTTAAAGCTAGAACAGAAAAGCCTCTTGTTGGTCTCAAAGGTCTTTGAAAATTCTTTCAATTTCTTTTGTAAGACGAATTGCTAAATGGTCTTATTAATAAAAAAAACAAAAAAAAAAAACAAAAAACCCGGAGCCAGATATTGGGGTTAAAACCGAGAGATCAGAAAAGCAGAAAGAAGGCAGCCATGTTTTCACCACTTGGAGATCCTCAGCCAAAAAGAGACCTACTTCCTGTATACACACACCTATTTGCCTTTCTGTTCTGCCATCTCATTTCCTCTCTCCACCCAGCTACATTACTTCCTCTTCCTGCCCAGCTCTGTCACTTCCTGTTTGTACAGATCTCCAGACCTTTATTGTTAATGCTGGGATTAAAGGTACATACCATCACATCTGGCTCTGTTCCCCAGTGTGGCCTTGAACTCACAGAGATTCAGGCAGATCCCTGCCTCCCAGTGATAGGATTAAAGGCGTGTGCTACCATTGCCTGACTCCTATGTTTAATATAGTGGCTGGCTTTTTCCTCTGATCCTCAGATAAACTTTATTGGGATGCACAGATAAAATGTCACCACAGTCCTTTTAAAACATTCTTCAATGTTCTCTTTGTCTTTTACCTCCTCTACTTAAATATGAAATTGTCCACATTTAAGCATTCATGCATTTTAGAACTTACTTTACAGTTAATTTTGCTGTTTTGTTGGTTTTTGAAATTACTACTAGATGCCAAAACTTTTTTCAATGAACCATGGAATGTAAGAATGGGAAAAGAGTAGGAAGTTCGAGTCTCCTTAACGATGGGTTTGGTAATGAAGGGCATGGCTTTGCAGTCAGTCTGAGCTGGGTAGAAATGAGCACTCCACCACTTCATAGCTGGATGACTTAGATTCTTCATCTTTAGAATCATGCTACACTGGTGTGGAATATCTGCTCCAGGCCCATGTGTTAGAGCCTTTGTCCTCAGCTTCTGTTCTGTTATTGGGAAATGGTAGAAATTTTAGGAAGTGGGGCCTAGTGGGAGATCACTTGGGATGTATCCTTGAAAGGTGACTGTGACTCTGGTCCCTTCCTATGCTGGTTAAGTTTTGTCAACTTGACAAAAGCTAGAGTCGTCAGAGAGGGGGAAGCCTCAATTGAGAAAATACCTCCATCAGACTGGCCTGTAGGCAGGCCTGTGGGACATTTTCTTGATGGATGATTTATGCCAAAGTGTCCAGCCTATGGTAAACAGTGCCATCCCTGGGCAGGTGGTCCTTCGGTATGTAAGAAAGCAGGCTGAGAAAGCCATGGAGGAATAAGCCAATAAACAGCATGGCTGCTTCTCCTTCAAGTTCCTGCCTTGGTTTCCTTCAATGGACTGTGACTGGGATATATAAGCCAAATAGACTCTCTCCTCCCCAAGTTGCTTTTGGTGGTGCTGTTTATCACAGCAATAGAAAAGTAACTAACACACTTTCTATTTCTCCCTGTTTTGTGGCTATTCTGACTTTAATTCCTCCATACATTCCCATCATGATATGCTGCCATAGGCACAAACCAATCGTGAACTTGAAACCCCTAAAAATGGAAGCAATGTGAGCCTCTCCTTTTCTAAGGTGATTGTGACAGGTGCTTGTTACAGTGGCAAACAAAACAAAACAAAAAACAACTAACTAAAATACAACCTTTCTAATTTCCATTTTAAAATGAAAAATAACTACCTCCTCTCAAAGAGTGTTAGAAAAAGAAAGTGAAAATAAAGAGAGAAAATGAGATAGCCTAGGATGATATTTGGTATTGGGACTGCTCTAAAGAAAAAAAAAAAAAAACCAGAGCTGGGATGGGGAGGCAAAAGATAAAGTCTCCTGTATACACATTGTCCAGGAAGTAATATTCAGAAATGGACTACATGAATAACTGTCATGGCTGCCCATGTCTTGTGAGATAAGGAATGATGTGAAGGGTTAGTCACAGAATAGGTTGGCACCTCGTGTCTAGGTTTGATGAGCAGTAAGACTGAGAAAGCTGCCTGGACTAAGAAACAGACTAAGAAGGACTAAGAAACAGACTAAGAGGAGATATGGCGGGGACATGAAGAAGGCATTCCTGTGCCCTCAGCTCTGGACTGGCTTTCAGCCCGCTTCTCTGGGTCTCTGGGAAGCCCTGGTACCATTAGGTTGCATTTAGATGAACAGAACACAGGCAGAGGAGGGTGAAAAGAGAATACCCAGGAAAGCAAAGCTGACGGAGCCTTTGGGAACCTGAATGGGCTCTGAGAAAGAGTGTTCTTCTAGTGTAGGTTGACAGGCAGGTGTAGAAAAATGCATTGCAGGCACAGGAGGGGAACAGCAAAACTGTAAATGTGAGGTGGGTCAGAATTAGAGCTGTGGGCCAGATAAGGGTGTTTAACAACTCTTGAACGAAGAGAAGTTGGAAATACTAGCATTCTGTTGCATAAGCAAGGGACGTTCTTTCATCTGCCATTGTCTGCAGCTGTGAAGAATCGGGGACAAGCAACATCTCTGTTAATAAGGGAACATGAAAATAAGCAATGGTTCACAATTAACACAGGACATTTTGTTGATTTACAAAAAGGGGGCTGACTTCGATGCATTATAAAATGCCTAGGTGAAAGTAAACACAGAGAACAGTACATAGAGCACGGTCTCCAGGCAGAGAGGATATAGGTCTGTAGATGTACAAAGGTCTATGGAGAGAGATACACACTGTTGATGGAGGCTGTCCCCTCGAGGCACTGCTGTGAGTCCTGTGCCTTGTTAAAGCCAGCAGTGAAGAGGGCCTGGGGCCTCCAGAATCCATCGTAGGCACCTGAGGGCCACAAAGGTGCCTAGGGCACCAGGATGGAAAGGGGGGAAAGGTTCTTTGCAGCTTGCTCAACATTTGATTTTTTACCCGAAGAGTGAAGAGAATGAGATCTGGGGCCAATCAGGCAGCTGGGACAGACACAAAGCCCAAGACAGCACTGTTTGCTTCAAGATCAGCGTTCCATCAGGGTTGTTGGGATTGTGGCACCCTTCAGGTTTCACCTCAGCATCAACTTTTCCAAGCCGCATTACATTTTCTCAGCCCCACCACGTCCCCTCCTGCCCGCTAGCTTCACAGAGAAACAGTTGCATATTAATTCTCTTCCGAGGTAGAAGTTCTGGTTGAAAGGCCTGATGTAGCTCTGACCCCCTGCATCACTTAGGTCAGGACCAGTCTGAGCCTCATCATGGTCAGGAGCATGCCCCTGCCAACTTATCCTCTCTGGGTGTCTGTTATCACAGCTGTGAGAAACTGAGAAAAGGATGTAGGTTTCATTCACTGTGACAATTAACAAACACAGCTACTAATGGCTTTATCCCTACTCCTTTGCAATGGACTCTAGGAAAACTTCTGTGCCTGCAAGGGAATCTTTAAGGCTTATGTGTGTCAAGATCCCAAAATGGATCTTTTCTTCTTGTTATAAAAACTAATGATGCTTAATAGCTACGCACTTTCAAAGATGTATTATTAACCTGTGTGTGTTCCTGTTTGAGTGCATGACTGTGTGTATGAGTCTCTGTGTGTGTGCCTGTACATGTGTGTGTGTCTGTACATGTGTGTGTGTGCCTATGTGTGTGTCTGTGTGTCTGTGTGTGTATAGGTATGTGTGTGCCGATGTGTGTGCATCTGTGTGCCTGCATGTTTATATGTGTGTGTGCGCCTGTGCATATGCCTATGTGTGTGCATCTGTGTCTCTGTGTATGCCCTCTGAGGTCAGGAGAGTGTGTCAGATCCCCTTGGACCTAGAGTTATTGGTGGTTGTAAGCTGATTACCCAACATGAGTGCTGGGAACTGAATTCCAGTTCTCTGAAAGAGCAACAAATGCTCCTTAACTGCTGAGCTATCTCAATTTAGGAGGGTGGAACCATCTTTTCTCTCTTTCATAGTAAGAAAACTCTATGGCTTAGTGGTCCTAAAGATCTGTCTTTTGCTTTTATTGACACACATACCAATATATATATACCCATATACTAATTATTTCACCACGTTAAGACATTTTTGAAAGTCCAAAAATTATTTTTAAAACAATGAAGGAGAAAAATAATCATCATAGCTAAGGCTTATTCTCATCACTAATACAGCCACCTAGAACAAATGATTCCGGGAGCCACATCACTGGTCCTGTGCTCCAAGATCTCTATTGCTGTTCTTTAGAGTGATGGCTTGTGGGAATGGAACTTCTAACTGGAGTCTAGACCTCCTTTCTCTTCAAAGGTCTCTTCATTGGGATACTCTAGTCAGTGCAAGGGTTAAATCAGAGCCAAGTGGTAATACTAACCATGAGAACTTTTGTTAGGAATAAGAGGAGAAAACCTAGGAGTGTAAAAGAGAAAATGGTCTGGGGACCCAGGTGGCCTCCTGAGGTGTCAGCTGGCTTTCAGCTGCGATGATCTGAAGAAAACTAGGGCCTTGCTTTGACCCAAGCCAGCCTCCATCAGATTCACTATCAGGTTCCACAAATCAGCTCCAGAGTGCAGTGGAAACTGGTGTGAGCTGGGAATGGGAGGCAGGCTTGAGTTCTGGCAGTTTTCTATGAAGTCAGTTCTTAGGTCAGGATGATCTCCAAATTCTAATCCTGCTCTTAAATCACATCTTCATACTTTTCCTTGTGAAAGGCTTATGGCTTCATCTTTAACAGTAATCAGATGATTCTGGAAGCAGTACTTTAAGCCACATGGTTAAGAGTCATTGCCTCTGACAAGGGTTTTTTTTTTTTTTTTTTTTTTTTTTTTTTTTTTAGGAAGTAGAGAGACATGGACTACCAGGTGGGGCTAATAGGGGGGTGAAGATGGGGCAGCGGTTGGAGAAAGCATTTCCTCACCGTTAACTACCCCAAGGATGGTTGTGCTTTGAGAGCTTGAAGAATGTTAGTGCCCTCAGTATATACTGCCAAATGAATAAAGAATGTGGGAGGGCAGGGAGGAAGAGGGTGAATTGGGGAGGGAGGGAAGAGAGGGAGTGAGGGAAGGAAAAGAGGAGGGAGGGAGGGAGAGAGGCAGGGAGTCTGGAGTGGGTAGAGAAAAGTCTCTTATCCAGACATAGCAAAAAGCAGGTAACACTTCTCTAGGATTCAGTCAAGTGGTCTTCAGCCCGAAGACATCATTTAAATTAAATCATTTCCAAGAGATACCATACTAAACACCAAAACCAGGTTAATTCTTCACCCTTTTAATACCATTAGCACAGGACTTCGGGGATTAAACTCCTTCATGAGCTTGAAGGTACAAACCATAGCCGCATATTTAACTTTAAGACCTGAATAGCTGGTATAGATCTGAATTTTTCTAATGAGCAAGCATTATCTTTGTAATTTGGAATAAAAGAATAGTTTATGGGCCACGATAACAATTTGCTAAACATTGGTGTTGATTTCTGATAATACTCAGTGAGCCTTTCCCCCTTCAGTAACCCACTACCGGACAGCAGCTGTGCACCAGTGGAGCCAGGGCTCTGCATGGATATGCCAAAGTACCAGGGACCAAGTGTCAGCACTCTATATGCCGCGGAATAGCTGCTGCCTACTGAGGATTGCCTGGGGGTAGGAAGGATGTCTACAATAGCTCCCAAGCAAGGTCACCCCATGTGGTGGCTTGAAAGAAAATGGCCCTCAAAGAGAGTGGCACTTTTAGGAGGTGTGGCCTTGTTGGAGTAGGTGTGGCCTTTTTGGAGGAAGTGTGTCACTGTGGAGACAGACTTTGAAGTCTCATTTATGTTCAAGCCACGCCCACAGACCACTTCCTGTTTCCTGAAAGTCAGGATGTAGGACCTTCCTACTACTTCTCCAGCACCATGTCTGTCCGCATTCCACCATGTCGCACCATGATGATAATGGACTAAACCTCTGAGAACGTAAGCCACCCCGTTTAAATGTTTTTTTTCTTTATAAGAGTTGCCATGGTCATTGTGTCTCTTCATAGCAATAGAAACCCTAACCTCTTTAAGACACCCCTGATTTCCAAATCAGTTAGGAGGTCTTCATTTTAGCCTTATTGTTGATGCATGTGTGAGGATGTAGTATGATATGATGGGCAAAGGAGAATTTCCACTACCGGACTGCCCAAGTTCAAAGCCTGGGGCAATCCATTAGCTTTCCTGTTCCTAGACTGCTCATATGCATAATGCTGGTGTTGGTAATTTGTAAACGGATGGTGAGGGTTGGGGCTGCAGCTTGGAAAGTAGAGTGCTTGCAGAGGATGTAGCTCAATTACTAGAATGCTTGGCTGAATGTGCAAAGTCCTGGGTTCAAGCCCCAGTACTGCATTAACCAGGCACGGTAACATGCCTGTAATCCCAGCACTTAAGAGGTAGAAGAAGGAAGATCAGAAGTTCCAGATCATCCTTAGCTACAATTTGAGCCCAGCTGGGGCACATGTGCCCTTGTCTTGAAAAGAAAAACAGAAGAAAAAAAAAAAAGAATTGACTTGGAACCTGACTGATTACAGAGGACCATTGCTAATCTTGGCCAGAGCTGCTCCAGTGGAAAGGACAGTGAGTGACACCGCAGTGGGTCCTAGGTGTCAATTAGCACTTCTCAGGTATGCCTAATCTAGAGGAAAGGAGTCACCATTGTCCAGTGACGCCGGCTATTAAATCCCAGTTAACTCAGCTCACAGGGAAAATCCTAACTGTTAAAAACGAGTTTATCTTCACTATTAGTGAAGACAGCAAGGCACTTGAGAATTCTCAAGCTTGTTTGATGAGTGGATAGCTGCGAAGTGATTAGAAGGGAGCTTGGTGTGCGGGAGGGCACGGAGACGCTAACCCACCAGTCCTGCACCAGGACTGCAAATGCTGCCGTGTTCTGGTGCTCTCGCTGCAGTGCATAGCAAACTGGAATGTCAGCATGTGAAGCTGCAGACTCCCAGAGACACAAGCCCAAAGTGAGGATGGTTGCAGGGGGCTGGGAGCACTCCAGATGGCTGTGGGTGTTGCTTTCTTAGCAGCACAGCCCCGTGGCACTGAAACAAATGTGCTGTCTGAGCCACTCTAGTCTGCCATAGCGGCAATTTTCCAGTGGGTGCCATTGCCATGATCAAAGGTTTTCTCAGGCGAACCACCAGGATGCCAGGGTGGATGCAAAGATGGGAGGCGTGGCTGTCTGCCTTCCAGAATGCCTGACCCTAGCCATTAGCCTTGTGACTAGGTGTTCAGCGGAGGCGATGGCCCAGGTGCTCTGAGGGATGAGTTCGAGGTAGACCCTGAGCTGAAGCTACACTTTCAAGAGCCTCTGTTGGCTGTAGAACTGTTACTATGGGGAAACTGGGGGACAGTGAGGGCATGTGTGAGAGCAGGTCCATAGGTTGTAGAGGTGGTGGTCCCAGCCACGAAAATTCACAGTGCTGTCTGCTTTTTACTTAACCCTGTGTCTTGGCACACAGAAACATACACTACTGGTCCCTTGCCACGTGATACCATATGCTACCTTAGAATTCTGACAATAAAAAGGCCATCACTAGAACTGAGCCAATCCCAGTGGTCTACTCTAGAATCTCCCAAAACTGTAAGCCGAGCCCTCCAGTATTTAATTAGAGTTATAAAAGTATGCCTGCATGATATTAGGGCACTCAGAATAAAGCAATTCAAAGAGTGTCTCAATACTTAGCAGCTTTTATAGGGCAGGCCACTATGTCTGGCTTTTTTTTTTTTTTTTTTTAATGTGCTTTCTGGGGCTTGGACTCAGAATCTCATGCATACAAAGCAAGCATCTTACTGAGTTATCTGTTATGACTTTCAAGTTGTCTGCAAATGCCCTTTAGTAAGTAAACCTAGCAAAGCAAATATATTTTTTAAAAGTGATAAAAATTCATTGTTTCTAAAGGAACAGACCTAGTCTTTGCAGCAGATCTAATAACAGGGCAGAATGGAATGAGTTTGGTTTAAAAGTGTGCATCCAGGTGCTGGGCGTTGGTGGTGCACGCCTTTAATCCCAGCACTCGGGAGGCAGAGCCAGGCGGATCTCTGTGAGTTCGAGGCCAGCCTGGGCTACCAAGTGAGTTCCAGGAAAAGGCGCAAAGCTACACAGAGAAACCCTGTCTCGAAAAACCAAAAAAAAAAAAAAAAAAAAAAAAGTGTGCATCCAACTCCAACTCTCTGCATTTGGAGAATGGGAGGAAAGGTGAGGTTCTTCAGGATCTTTTTCCTTCTTTTCAAATATTTATTACATTTATTTATTTGTGTGTATGTATACAGAAGCCTGTATGTGTGCATGCACACATCATTGTCTATGTGTGGAGGCTGGAGGATAATTTACAAATAGTTGGTTCTTCTCTTCCACCATGTGGATCTTAAGATCCAATCCAGGTCATCAGACTTAGCAGCAAGTACCTTTACCCACCGAGACATCTTGCTGGCTCCAGGATCCCTTTCTTGTCTCAAATCTACATCTCAAATCATGTACCAGCATCTGGTCAGCTCAGTGACAGCTCTCTGGTTCTGCTTTAACTGACACAGGACGGCCTTCACTGGATGCCTTGCTGAAGACCTGGGCAACTTCTGGCTTTGTTGCTGATGAGAAGGGGAGCAGCGTCCACTCAGGGCATAATTTATGCTTTCATTTTCATGCCTCCAGGAGGGCCATGTCACTGCCCACTCTTTCCACAAGGTCACTTGGAGACTACAGTGAGGTAAAAGTGTGAAACTGCTTTATAAATTCTTCCTGTGGTGTACACAGGCTAGAGGGCTTGCTGATAATTTCTGGCTGCTTCAATGCTTGCCTTTCAATTAGAAAGAACTGGTCAAAGGTGGAAGAAATGCTCTTTGAAGCCTAAAACCTTAAAAAAAAGAAACTAACGGCACAAAGAAACGCCAGGCTTCCTTACAAGCAGTAAACAGTGGAAAGTGAACTGGTCGTGTTGAGCAGGCAGAGACATCTGGGTTGCAAAGGCTGCCTATTCCAGCCTCAAAGGGAAGAGGGAAGCAGGAAATACACCTTCAAGAAAAGCATAATATAGAAACGAGAGTAAAACCTGAACACAATGACATGGAGTGAGAAAATATTTGTTTATCCAGTTCCTCTTCCTGTTCCAGGAGAGGCTCCTTCAAGCTGGGATGAATCTTACCCATCTTCACACGTCTTACTCCTTGTAAAGCTTAAACTGCACTCTAGCAATGACTTAGCATGGCCCACTTGTTGTTGCCACTTTGTAGATCAAAATAATAACAGTATCATGGATTAGGTAACGATGCAATAGATCCATCTGTTTGATCAACGCCTGCCCCCAGTGACATACCTCCTCCAACAAAGCCACACCTCCTAAGCCTTTCCAAACAGTTCCACCAACTAAAGACCAGGTATTCAAATGTATAAGCCTAATGGGGGCTATTCTCATTCAAACCACCACTACATAAGGTAGGGAATATCCATTTCACCTTTTGTGTGTTTATTTATTTTTTTTATTTTGTCTGAATAAACATTCTGCAGAACTAGGTTCTATGATAAAAAATTATATAATATTAATTCTGTTCCACAGCCATCTTCATGTCATATTATATCACTGACGGGAAGGGAATTGCAAATAGTGTTTGTATTATAATGACCCTAGACAAGTCTTGAAAGAACAGGATTGGATTTCATAAAATACATTTGGCTCTCAGCTTCCTCTTGTTGCAATCCAAACAGCAAGAGACAATGGGACCTGGTAGGCATAGCAGGATGACCACATGGACACATTAGAAAGTAGGTTCCCAGGACAAGTATTACTCTGCTTTATCAGGGTTTAGAACAGAGCTGGGCTGAGGAACTGTGAGATTAACTCAGGATTGACAGAATGAATATAACACATAGATTTCTTACATCATCAGCACAGATGAGGCTCATTTTAGGTATGTAAGAAATCACTATTGAATGATTGAATGGCCCGTCCAATTCAGCTATTGAGTGGGCGTTTTTATTATTATGTAAGGAATCAGTTCAATAATCATGTCTTCTGCTCAAGATTCTGTTTCTGATGTGGGCCTGGTGCTGCAGGCCTGTAATCCCAGCTACTCAGGTATTTGAGGCAAGAAAATGATAAATTCAAGGCATGTCTAGACTATAGAACAAGTTCAAGGCCAACCTGGGCAACTTAGTAAGATGCTGTCTCAAATAAATAATAAAGCTGGGCAGTGGTGGTGCACACCTTTGATCCCAGCACTTGGGAGGTAGAGGCAGGTGGATCTCTGTGAGTTCAAGGCCAGCCTGGTCTACAGAGCTAGTTCCAGAACAGCCAAGGTTACACAAAGAAAGCCTGTCTAGAAAGAACAAAAACGAAAAAAAAGATAAGTGAATAACAAATGGGGGTTCAAGGATGCAACTCAGTGGTAGGACCATTGTTTCAAATGTATAAGGCCCCAGGTTCAATTTCTTCATCTCTAACGTGGGTAAATGTTATATCTCTAATGTGTATTTTCCTTAAAAATCCCTCCCTGCCCTCTTAAGAGGTGGAAGAGGCTAGAAGAAGAAATTGAAGTGGTTTATGTGGTTGAGGGGTTTCCCTTCCACACTATGCTATTCCAGACTGGGTCACTGCCAGCTGAAGAGCTTGCTCTTTACATTACAGATTAATAAGGAACAGCCCTTCCCTCTACCCGCTAGGTGCTGGTTACATCCATGTTGTGACAAGGAAGAACAGCTCATATTTCTTATGTTTCCTGGGAGACAAAAATTGTCTCTTGTTTAGAATGACTGCTGTATCTTTAATCATTTTTGGAATAATTAAGGATTTTGGGTTATAAAATAGGCAGTTCAAGCACTATATAGACACTGCCTATGGCTACATCTGGTTTAAACACATATTAAGTCAGGACCTAGACCGTGAGAAAAGAGCACCAAATACCAAATTAAAGGCTCAAGTCAACTGATAATTCTCCAAAGATGTAGATAATGAAAGTTATTTCAGTCGTCTTATTTCCCTACATTATTGCTTTTCTAATTATGCTCCATCTGGGCTAAGAATAGTAATCATCATCAATTTCCTGAGTACATGGTGACATATGACAGAGAGGACGGCAAATGTGCATGGAGAGAAAGAATTTGAGTTCTTAAATTTTCATGGGCACTCATAAAATGAGTACCTTAATCTTAGGTACCGAACTGAATTCATGAGCTCAAAAACAAAGGCTAGGATATGTAGCTCAGTGGTAGAGTGCTCACCTAGAATGTACAAGGCCTCTCATGTTTGATCCCAGGACTGCAGAAACTTGAATAAACCCAAATCAGCCAAACAAACAAAGCTTGAAAAATAATAGCAACATCTATACTTACAGGTGAATCAAAGACTTGAGTCCCCGGAAAGTATGTCTTGAAATGGACTTGATATTGTTGTTTTCTATGAATCTGCAAGAGGTGACAACGTTTTTTGGTCAGACAGCCATAGTAACTGAGGAGTACCTGTCCTGAATTAGTGTGGGGGCAGGGGAAGTTGTCTTACTTACAAATATTCTAGATGTGGAAGACCAATAAAAGCATCATCACTGATCACATCAAAGGAGTTCGATGTGAATAACCTGCCCAGAGAGAGTATACAATGAGAACAATTAAACTGTCAACCTGCTGGTCTTTGCTGCTCTCATCTCTCAGAGAAACAGGTGAAGGTTGACACAGATAAATGTCTGTTTTCTATGGTCTTGTTTCTACAGAAAACCTTGGCAGCTTTTCTCACTCCTAGCTGTCTCCTCCTGAAATGCTCACGGAAGGGGTGCCTGCAGGCCCTCTCTTCAGGTCATCGGTATCATACATCCTAGGAAGCATTTGGAGAAACAAGCAGATCAAGTAGGCAGCAGGTACTACAGCCAAATCACCTTTTTTTTTTTTTTTTTTTTTTTGTGGTACTATGATGAAGACACTAGTGATCGTTTTCATGTGAAAACATGCTCTGGAAACTTCTGGAATATTTTGACAGGGCAAAATAATGGGACATTAGGAGTTTAATACTGGGAATTGTAGGGGAATATGTAGCCTCATTATGCTGCGATAGCTTAGGGCAGGTATAATGTGTGGACAGTGGTCATGAACACCGGCTAACCTTCTTTGAAAACAGGACAGGCTGAAGATGGGAAATGATGACACTTAGGAGGTATTGGAGGCCATTTTATTACTAAATAATTAAAAGAAACACTTTTACTTGAACAAATTTATTGGCATTTTCAAAATTCACAGGGATCTGCCTTGAAAAATCAGAGGTCAAAGGGCGTCAACAAATCCGTCACCACACCCTGTTGAACTCTTTGGAGAAGTTGCCAGTTTTCTAATTGAAAACCTAAAAACAGGTATTTTCAGGCTAAGTAATTGGATTGTGTGCCAGACGATTTAATAACCGTGTAATAATTCTGTTAGTAAACCTTGTGATATTTTTACTTTGAGAGTGTAGGTTAAATGTAATTGCCAGTAATTTGTCAATCGACCTCCCTCTGAGCCCGTTAACCAAGGAGATTAAACCAGGAGATTTTACTTTCTGAAGTATTTTGAAATGAGTAATCAGGGGAGGGTTAGACATGGACTGAGTCGGAACTGATAAGTTTTGAAGCTGAGGGATGGGAACACAGGTGTGAATTTTATGGTCAGCTCTATTTTTAGAGACGAGATTTTTCCATTAAAAAAAAAAAAAGAGGTGGAGGATGAACCAGCCAAGTGAAACGAAATGACCTCTTCTATTTTTTTCCCAAACTATCAATCCTGAAATGGTGTTGAGTTCACTACTAATCCCTCCTGCCTCTAGCATCATGGCTTTTTACTCAAGTAATTCACTAGACTCTGAAAAGCCAAGAGCAACTAATCAGACACATATTACAGCCTGTACTTATTAAAATGAAGTACAAGGTTCATGACTTCCATCACGACTCTGGTAATTGTCTCCTCTCGTTTTATGGTTTTGGAAAGCAACACGAAGCTCACTCAGCCTTCCTCCTAGGTAAGCTGACGCCCAAAGGCTTGAGCAGGCTCGGGGGCTTTGTTTCTGTCCTTAAGGGCAGCAACAGGGATGAAGAGGGAAAATGCAGCAGAACAGATACAGGTAAGTGCCTCTCGGCCTCAACTGTTTGCAAACTGCCCTGAGGTTCACCAGGGACTTCATCATCCCACACTCCAAACTGCCAGAAGAAATAGCTTTTTTTTTTTTTTTTTTTTTTGGTTTTTTGAGACAGGGTTTCTCTGTGTAGCTTTGCGCCTTTCCTGGAACTCGCTTTGGAGACCAGGCTGGCCTCGAACTCACAGAGATCCGCCTTCCTCTGCCTCCGAGTGCTGGGATTAAAGGCATGCGCCACCACCGCCTGGCTAAGAAATATCACTGCCACCCTTTATGTTAAATATCACTTTTATCACTGCCACCCTTTATGTTAAATAAGAAGCAAGGTAGACTGAGAAACAGTTATCAGTGGGCATCCCTAGGCATGTCACAGAAATGAAAGATAGGATTTCTTCTAGAATTTCTGTTGGCTTGTTCAGTACTTACCTTAGTACTTGTGATAGTAACTGTTTTACTATGAATACTGAGCAAATATTTGTTGAACAAAGAGGCTTTCTCTGTTCAGCACACTGCTAGGTTACAATATTGGTTGTAATTTTAGAGCAAGGTCTTGCCTTTATTTGTTTTTGTGCCCCCAACTCTGTCCCATTTCCTGGTTTTGAAAAAAAAATGTTTGGGGAACTAAATTTCAAAGATTAAAACCACTGGCTAAAACTATAACTACAAGCAAAATATCCTAAGGAAAGAAGTCAGAACACGATAAAGCACATGCTACGTGGTTAACATAGGAAGAACAAATCTATGCAGGTAGACATGAGTGCAGTGCTTGTTCTTGGAGGGACCTTCTAACTGAAAGTGAGCACAAAGGCTGCCTCTAGGGTGAAAACAAAACTCGGCTTCTTAACTTGGGTGCTGGATACAAGGGTGCTTGTTTGTAAACAAACACAAAGCCACTGAGAAGTAGTATACATGTGACGGTGACTTTTTCTCTATGTATAATTATACTTCAATTTAAATTATAAAAGCTAAAAAAATTCCTCTGACTGAGATAATAATAAATATCATAGCTTTTTAATTCTAAATTCAACAGTAGTTTCTATGAACATGAGATTATAAAATTATACATATATTCAAAATATACTTGAGTGGCTTATTCATTTTATTATTCAATATAAACTTGAAAAGACTCATGAATAGATCACATTCTATGAGGAAAATAAAACTTAAATCCTTAATTTTTATAGAGTCTTAGAAATATATTTTATTCTACCAGGCAGTGGTGGCATACACCTTTGATCCCAGCACTTGAGAAACAGAGGCAGGCGGATCTCGGTGAATTCAAGGCCAGCCTGGTCTACAGAGTGAGATCCAGGACAGCCAGGGCTACACAGAGAAACCCTGTCTTGAAAAACCAAAAAAAAAGTAAAGGAAGAAATAATTTTATTTCAATATTATGATTTGTGATTAAATCAGATAAATCAAGTATTCTACTGTTTCTATTAAGGGAAATAATACACACCCTAGCCCATGTTCATACACAACAGTTCTGAGGCTAAGCAGAATGGTTGTGTTTTGTTTTACATAACCTCTGGCCCGTTCCATGGATTATTAGGGCAAGAAAGACATAGTTTTTCCCCCAGAGTAGCCAGTTCCTAGATTGGGTAGCATTCCACGATCCAAATGGCCTGGCTCAGAAAGGTATTGGCTAAGACAATAATCCTCTTCTTCAGTTTGTGGACTTGAAAGCTGGGACAGTCAGTCTGCAGAGGAACTAAAGCTCTTGGATCAGTGACAATTGACATGTGTGCAGGGACCACATATGAACTGACCATGTATGGAGTCCTCACAAAGGGAGAAGTGATAAAGGCCGTGTGGGGAGATGCCTGGATCCGTGTCGCATCCAAACAGTGCTTTCCAACCTTGGATGCACTTGGAATCACCCAAGGAGCTTAAAAATACCGACAACTCATTCCCACTCTCAAGGATTCTGGTTAAATTCTACACTTGGAGTGTGGCCCAAGCTATTTTAAAGCTGCCTGAGTGGTGCCTGCAGCCAGTGTGCATAGAGAGAAGCTTCTGGGTCAGTTGTGATACCCCATGCATTTGTGGCGACCAAGAATCCTCTGATCTTTGTAACATTGTTGTGGGGCATTGAAGGGCTATGGGTTTCCCTGTCCCCCAAAATACACATAATGAGAGTATGCAATAATATGGATCAGATGGGACAACCGTCATCACAAGAGCCACAACCTGGAGGTGTTTGTGGGGACCAATGTACAGTCTGAATGGCCTGAGCAGAGATCAGAGGTCTGGACCAACAGATAAGCCAGGAGATATCCCAGTTCATAGAGGTCACGTGTGGTTTGCCTCTGTCACAGTCCCGTAAGACCTCTGAAGCCTCTGCCACTTCCTCTCTTTCTGGGGAAGGAAGAAACTAGGCATTTTCCCACTAGTCTTGGTGGGGGTAGATCAGGGGTGTGCCTTGACCTCTCTAACTCCCTCCAAGGGATAAGCATTTTTGAATATGTCATGAAGCAGCTGTGGGAATGGTGGGAACGATTTTTATTTTTTTATTTTTTGAAGCTGTGGAAGTGTGTTTCCTTCCCAGGAGGAAGACTTAGAAAGATTGCATGGATCCACTATCAGTTCCAGGCAGCCACCGGCTCATTTAAAATGGTAGTTATTGTCTTCATACCACTCTACACTTGTCAGCCTCCTGCCGGGAGCATCTCATATGGGCTTCAGAACAACCATGTGAAGGTGGTAGATCCAGTATTGCTCTGTGTTTGACAGGAGGAAAGGGAGGTCCAGAGAGCTACCCAAGTCTTTGTTAAAAATCTTGAGGCCTAAGACCCCTTAGTCCAGAACCTTTTCCTCATACTGGGTGGCTTCTCAGCATGGGGTCTAGATGATATAACAAGAAAGCAACAGTATTCTGGTGAATAGCTGCCACACAGCTCAACTCACATAGCCTTACAAGATATGATTAAATGATAATCTCTTTTTGGAAGGAATTAAATGATCAATATAAGTAATCTCAAAAATCACATCAAGAGGTTATCATATCAATCTATGCTTTTTTTTAAAAGTAGAGCATTTTAAAAATTTGAATGCAATTTGCACATGATATACATGTCTCATAAAAGTACAGGAAAATAGAGAAAAACTTAGAGAAAAAAACTTAAAAAAATAGAGAAAAAAAGTAGAGAGCACTGCCAGACTACCCAGGTACTGGTATGCATACACATAACACCTATCACGTATGCGATATCTGCACATGTAGGTTTATCAAGTTGACAAAAGCTGTGTATTGTCCTGTGGTTTTTTTTTTTTTTTTCTGTTTTGGAATTTGGGGATGGGTTGGGAGGTCTCACCTTACAGTTGACACTGGCCAAGAATATACTTTGTAGTCCAAACTGGCTTTGAACTTGTGATCCTTGTATCCTAGCCTTCCAAGTGCTAGGATTACAGGTGTGCATCGCACCCCAACTTGATTTGTGTACTCGCCATTTTTTTTATCATGAACATTTTTTCATGATGATGTTTTAATAATATAGTTTAATGGATAGCTGAGTTGTGTATTGTGGCATGCTATAATGTAGATGTCTAATGAGAGTTCCAGTTTTTAACTATCTACCACAATCCCCTATGTATGCAAACACCTTCCCTGTCTCTGTTTCCCTAGGATGGACTTAGAGTAGATTTCTGTTGGATTAAGGATGTTCTTAAGTCCATAGCTTTTATGCAAGCTTTGTGAATCACATGTCCAACTCTGGAGTACAAAAAGGCCCATTTCATCATTCCTTCACTAACATTTAATTTATCACTTTTTCCCTGTGAAATCATGACTTCTTAATTCACTTGGGACTTAGACCCATGTATAATTAAAGTAGGTCACTTCCTTGGTTCTTTCCTAAGCATTATTCTGCTTTTTGTTAATAATTAAAGGACTCTAACTTGTAAGTGTTATTCTTTCCAAATGGCTACCATTTTACCAGTTTTTTTCCTTCCAATATTTATTGTACCCACTACTTCTTAATATAAAAACTGTTTTTATTTTTCATTATTATTTATTTTGTTCTAATTTCCTTCTGGTATTTATTGAGTTTAACACTCAATTATATTTTTATTCTTTCTGTATAAACATGAAAACATATAGAAGTATGGCTTCACCACTGTGTAAAGTATCAAGCAAATTTTGATTTGTAATAGCCTTTAAATTACATGTTTTATTTAACCATTATTTAGAATAATATTTTCTATCTTCCTTCCCCTGTCCTTCCTTCCTCCCTTCCTCCCTTCCTCCCTCCCTTCCTCCCTTCTTCCCTCCCTTCCTCCCTTCTTCCCTCCCTTCCTCCCTTTCCCCCTTTCTTTCTTTCTTTCTTTCTTTCTTTCTTTCTTTCTTTCTTTCTTTCTTTCTTTCTTTCTTTCTTTCTTTCTTCCTATACAAGGTCTCACTATATAACCCTGACTGGCCTGGAACTCACAAAGATCCATCTGCCCCTGCATCCTGAAAATATTATGATTAAAGGTATGTACCACCATGCCCAATTTAGAATAATATTTTTGAAACTGCCCGTTTCAAAAAGAAACCTTCATAAATTTATTGACGATACACACTGTGGTCAGAGGATATGACTTGATTATTAAGTACTGACCCCACACTGTAGTCTTGTCTTCCGCTTGCCTGTATGTGGCTGCCTATAGGGATAAGGCACAGCTCTTCATTAACAAAACACTTTAGTGCCATGGCCATAAGGTTGTTGGGGGCAGGGGTTTTGGTTGGATGAAAGCTAAGATCAGCTTTTCAAAAGAAGAAGAGTAGGCAACATGGTTACCGGGAATTTAGGTTCAATAGAACCTGTGGTCAGCAGCCGGGAAGTGAGTCGGGTGGCAGAGGGTCTAAGAAGAAAGGTCTGGTTATAGGCATTCAAGGCGAAGGCTGCCCTAGGTGCAGCTGACAAGCCAGAGACAAAGTCCATTCAGAGAGAGGACAGGACAGGCACACAGAGTCCAGCAATGGTTTCTTGCCCTGGTTTCTTCTTCCAAAGGCCAAGAAAGGAACACCACAGAAAGACCAGAAAGCTTACATCTTGATTCCCATTTGCCCATAAATCCTCTGTGTATCCTAATGCATGCCAATTCTCTCTGTCTTATTAAAGGAAGGGGCTGGATGAGATAGCTTCAGAGGCCACTTCTCATTCTAAAGAATTACGAGTCTAGGTTTGTGGCATTGTAGGCTTATAAGCTGGGATGGAGGTCTGTCTGCAGATGGCAAAATACAGGGGAGACCAATGCCTGCTGAGAAAATCTTATTGTCCCAAGTCAGGCTGCTCACTTGGCCCTGTCCCAGGACCCCTGGCCCTAATGATATTCACTCAGCCCCTCTGTACCACCTAAACGTCTTGACTGCCATGAGAATTGCCAGTGGCCCATGAAAGGCCCGCCTCCATTCTTTCATCTAGAGCAGGTTCTCCTGGCAACAGAGGAGGGATGGTTGAGAAAATTCTTTTTCCTCACAACCCTTCTCCTATAAAGGATGAAGAAGAAAAGGGCCAGCAGTGGCAGCTGGTTGTCACCTGGAGACTGCACCGATGGGATACGGAATACAGAATCAGGCTTCAAAGCGTGTATCTGCCACTTACTACTGTATGTTAACACATTAAGTAGGTGAACGTGTTCACTCGCTGTTAAAATGGGGATTATAATAACAAAAGGATTCCCCGGATGAGCCTACAGAATCCCGTGAGAGAATGTAGATGAGCATGTCTCCGGTGCTTCTGCCAGGGAGTATCCACACAAAGAAAACAGAGATGGGAGGAACTCAGTTTCAGGGAAGTCATCCCTGCCAGATAAGACTAATGGGTATGGTCCAGGCTGTCACGCGTCTGTGGGCAGTGTGTGAAAACACATAGTACATATCCAGGTTCCTGTGCGTACATATCCAGGTTCCTGTGCGTCTAGGCATATGTGTGCTATGTACACATCAAGGAGACCAAACTGCATACATTACAGCTGTTGGAGGATGTGGCAGCACCACTGGAGGGACTTGTCAAAGTGTTTGGAGCCTTGCTTAGCCAATCCAGACTCTCTGGTTGCTGGTAATGTTCATGAACCAAAAGACTAGGACTGGCTCAAGAATAATTAACAATAGGCTGGTGATTCACATCAGCTAAGCGCCCATGTTCTGAGTGCATGTGCCATGTGAATAATTCACATTTGAATATTTTAAAATATGCTCTTAAGACAGAGAGGCTCTGGCGTGGGAAGCAATGCTGAAGAGCACATTATCTGACAGTTATTTTTGACTCTCCTCCTTGAAAAAGATTTTCAATGTAATTCAGCTGATCCCTCAGTCTGCCACCTTTCCAATAAGGATTGGTTGCAAAGAACCTTAATTTGGCTTCATATAACCAAGAGTGTGTGTGTGTGTGTGTGTGTGTGTGTGTGTGTGTGTGCTCTAGAGTCATGAAATCTAATTCCACTGGCAAATGTTAGGCAATGTGACCAAGGTGTCTTATTTTTTTTCCCACTGGAGGGCCAGGATTAGAATATAGATTACAAATCTGTAAGAGTTCTCTGGGCACAGGCCCACCCCTTTATGATATAGTTCATTAACTCTCCTCTCAGGATAACCCATATGCTTTCTTTCTAGAAACTGGCACAGCTAGCCAACGGCTCCCGCTCTGTGTGCTTGGATGACATCATCATCTATCTCCCAGGAACACCAAGAAGTGACTTAAATTTTATCTAAAGCCGGATCTGTGCCAGGCCTTGTCTTCAGCAGCTTGACCTCTCTTTTATCCTCAAATGCATGCTGCAATGTTGGTTTTATAGTCTCCACTTAAAACGTAAAGAAAACTGAGGTGAAGGGGGTAAAATAATTTGAAGCTCGTAAGTGATCTAGGTCCAATTCTGGACTCCTGAATGATGGTCCCACTGTGACTGGTTAATGTCCATGAGCACAGCAAGCTTCCTCACCTTGGTCCCACCAGCTCTGCCCAGCAGCCACAAACCAGAACAGCTGACCAATATTTCCCAGGCTGCATTCCCTTGCGTTCTGACCCAAGACCCTCCAGGTACTGAGAGGTCTCATGCAGAAGAAATGGTAGCTAAGTTTAGAAGAGTGGGTTGAAGAAATTAATCAGGGTTTTTAGCTCTGCAAGTCCTTTCTTCCCTTAAATAGAGAGACTCTTCAAGTCTCTATTAAACATGCAGGTTCCCAATCTAATTGGTAGCAGGACCTGTCAATCACTGAAATCTATACAAACTGAGTATCTCATGGAACTGTGTCCAGGCCAGAGCTGGTTCAGCCACAAAATAAATGATAATGAGAAAACTCACTTCAGTTTAAAAAAAATAAAATAAAAAGACAGTGAGAGCACATCCAAGCTCTGGTGCCTTTCACTTGACGACTGAGCTGCAAATCATTATCCACTTCCTGGGAGAGGATCATCTATTTGGAGGTCCCTAAGGAAAAGACAGACATACACCAAGCTGCTTGACCAGGTGGATAGCCTGGTGGTGAGGCACGACTCTAACAAAGCTATTTTGAGTCATCCCTTTCTGGAGTGGACGCCTTCATTTCTCCTTTAGCGTAGTAGATGTGAGCTGTCCATGCTTTGCCACCAGGTCTCTTTAGAACAAAGTGATGTATAAGTAAGTCAGCTGATAGCTGAGTTTTCTGTGTGGACATTCCGAAAGATGTCCCATAGAACTCGTGTTCTAGGGGAGACTGAGAAGACTGGAGCCGCTTTAACCACAGAGCCTTTTCTATGCCAAGGTGCGCCGCGAGCAGCCAATCAGGGATGGAGCATGCGTTGTCCTCATTTGCGCCCCCGACTCTATTCCTGCAGAATGACTGTTCCCCTGGACACAGGTTTAGAGAACACTGCTCTGTGATGGAACTCTGAAGGAAAGAAGGCCCTTTTCTTTCACTAGTTTATTTCTTTTTCTGTCAACCTATCTGTCTCTGCTTTCAATCAGGGAGGCCCGCGCTTACACATACAAATGAGGGCCGAAACCTAGGGAGACTAGGAAGTCCTTGCCAGCCATGCCGCCCCTTTCAGAGAGCGTTTGGAACTCCTTTTCAGTCATTGTCCCCAGGAATCGGGGCACATTTCCCCCGAATAACCTTGTTAATGGCAAAGGTTGACCCTTTGAGAGGGACTTGATTTGGGGAACAAAACTCCGCAAAGTCAAACTCGCCCGAGAATAATCTCGTGTCAGAAGGAAGTAAACAGAAGTGGTTAACAGTAAGGGCGAAGGTTCCAACTCCACCTCTGCTGCTTCTTAGGATTCAACAGTGAGGGGGCTACCTGCACTCAGCACTTCCTCTGGACTCAGTACTTCCTCTGGACTCAGTACTTCCTCTGGAGAGAATTCTCTGCACTTTGGAAGGCCATGATGATAGATACAAATTGAAATATAGAGAGTGAGCAGCACCAGGCAACGTAAAAGTAACCAATGCCTCTAGCCAAAACTTGACTGGTTTTATTCTGTGGCTTGTAAACCTTCAGTGAGGTGTCTTAAAGAAGAATACAGATACTTAGCTGTGGAAGCATGGGATGAATCCATGGCTTTTCATGAGGAATTCTTTGACTTATTTGTACTTACACATTTTAGCTTCTGTGTTTTAGAGGTTCATTTGATTTTTTCCCCAAAAAGTGTGTGTGTATGTGTGTGTACATGTGTGTATGTGTGTGTGAGTGCATGTGTGTGTACATAAGTGTATGTATGTGTGTGTGCATGAGTGTGTGTATGTATGTGTCCATGAGTGAATGTATGTGTGTGTCCATGAGTATATGTGTGTGTCCATGAGTGTGTGCGCACACATGCACATGCCTGTACAGGCCAGAGGTTGATAGTAGATGTCTTCCTCTATTGCTTCCCTCCTTTGCTTTTTGAGACAGGGTTTCACACTGAGTATGGGACTCACTAATTCAAAAAGATTAGCTGGCCAGCAAACTCCAAGGATCCCTACCCCCGCATCTCTTCCTTCCCAACACAGATATGAGCCACCATGCCCGGAACTTTTACCAGGTGCTGGGCCTTGAACTCAGGGCTTCATGCTTGAGTGGCAAGCAATTCATAGACCGAGCCATCTCCACAGCCCCAGTTCATTGCTTTTCAATTGCGCTTTACATAGGCAAACACCCACCATCTTGCTATGTAAGTGGATCCAGAATTCCTTTTTGATCTTAGACCTATGAGAGTGATACTAAAATACTAGTTCTTTTCAGCCGCCATATATACAGAAGGCCCAGTCAGGCCCCATTTCACTATTTAGGGGATTGGGAACTATGTTATTTGTTTTGGTTTGTTTTTGGTAGAGATACTGGGGACTGAACCCAGGGTGTCATGAAATCAATACATTAGTATTTTTAACAATAACTATAAAGCCAATTCTATATCATGGGTTCTTTTAATTACCAATCTAATTTGCTGATTTGTGAGAACTGACATAATTTTTATCTGTTTCTTTAGCAAAGTGATTTTCTATGTTATTGTAAAGTGTTTGTAGATTAGAATATAATAGATTTTAAAAAATACATTTTTAAATTTTTATTTTTATTAGATGTATTTATTTTTATGTGTGTGTGAGAGAGAGAGTATGTAGGTCCACAATGTGTGCGCATTGTCCACAGAGGACAGAAGAAGGTGTTAGATCCCTTGGAACTGGAGTTATAGGTGGTTGTGAACAACCATATGGGTGCTGGTAACTAAGCCTGGGTCTTCTGCATGAGCAAGTTCCCTTAACCACTGAGCCATCTCTTCAGCCCCACAGAATTGAATAGACTTTTAAGATTAAATGAAGCCTTAAGTATTAGTGTGAAGGTCCTCAAATGCCAACTCATGCTTCCTTTTGTCTTTATCCTGTTTAAAGTCTGCTTCCAGGTCTCTGCTTTCCCCTAGAGGTGAGGGGGATCATGGCCACGTGCTTGTGCACCACATTGCCATTAGCAATAATCAGCGAGAGACAAGGATGTTACTTTTAAGTAAGTCATATCTTCTCCGGGTTGCCTGTCACTACTACTTTCTATTGTCTCATACCCAACTGATTTCTTTATTTATCTCACTGCTCCAACTAGCATTTGGGTTTTAAAGCCACAACTTACTCTTCCTTTGGTGTTTTATGCTTATAAAAGCTGAGGCCCAGCAACATTTTGTGCCCCACCCGATGTTACACAGTCTATTTATGGCCAAACTGAATTTTAGACTCCTATGTCCTAAATCTTAGTTTAGACCTGTTTGCATCCTAACATAGGGCCACTCATCTGAAGATTGACTCAGGTTCATGATTTTAAGCAAAATCAGACATGTTTTACAAACTGCGGTTCTGTTTATTATGCATGAGGAAAAAGTGAGAGGGTTAGACTTTTTTTTTTTATAGGCAAATAATGTATATTTCCTATGAAAAAAAAACTGAAGGCAAGATTTCTTAGCAGGTCCTTAGAGAGACCTGTGCATAGAACCTTAAAGCTGGGGGTCTAGACAAGCTCAGATGATACAGTCAGATAGAAGTGTGATGCTAAGATAGGTTCAAAAAGAGAAAAGAAATCAGCCACTGTCATAAAGTCAGTTTTCACTGACTTAAAGGAACAGTGTCATTCATATGTTTTAATCCTTACTGCTAGCCAATGCAGTAGGTTCCATTGCCTATTACCCATTTCATACCCATAGGTGTCAAAGCTTGGTTCAGTTTACCAAACTGAACAACTAGTAAGCATCAGAGAGGGGACTGGTACTCAAGAGTGTCTGACCACAAAGCTACCAATGCTTGTCCCATTGCCAGCTCACCAGGAAAGCATAGGTGACTTCACAGCGCCACGATTCGGCTGCCCGTGTTATCGTCACCACCAGCTGGCGTCACCGTCACCACCAATGCTGAACATCATTCTGATCACAGATGATCAGGGTGACTTTGCATGCCCATCACTTTTGTGTCCCTCACAAAATCCAACATGGTACCTGCTGTCCAGTAGGATCCCCGAACTCATTTAGTACAGTGGAAATCTGCCGCTCTAGTCTCATTACTGCTTACAAGTACACAATACGTACTTATTGTTTTCCCTCCCTTGGTCCCCAATGAACACTGATTTCTAACCAAGCAAGCACAGATAAACAAGGAAATCATGTATTCATGATTTTCTGGTCTTAATAATGCTTCTCTGTTGGTTCCGTTCGGGTGTTCCACTGGACAAGGTGAATGGACTGTTTTTCCTTCACAGAAGAGAGACACGTTGGCACCTGCAGTCAGACTAAGAACCCAGGAGGCCAAAGGTGAAGCAAAGTGGGAAACAGAAGGTAAAGGTAAAGTGGGCCTCAGACAGGCTGGATGCTTTGCCTCGGAAGTGCTGGCAATCTCTTGGGAAGAACTTCGAGTATCTCTCTGCATTTGTAGTGTGTGAGGGGGTTGTTAGGCCACTTTTCAGTGATCTACCATTTTCCAGTACTCTACCCCACTAATTTACGCGAACTTGGGGTATATCAAACTTTAGAAAGGCTGAAAACATGACCAACGTGCAAAACCAAAACGCTTTACTAGAAGTCTGTGGCTATGGGGATTGGCATGGACGAATACCTAGGAAGCACAGTTTGGCCTTTTATAGTCCCAAGGCTCTTCCCTAAGCATGGCTCACTGCTGACCCTGTATGCCAGTCAAGGACCAGATATAAGCACAAAGAATTATCAAACTTCAGTCAGTACTAGAGGCATCCAGAACATGAGAAACCAGGTTAAAACCCAGACACCTCATCCTCACAGGGTTGTCCCTGGTGTCTGTGGGGAGGGAGAGGCTAGGATCAGTGTTGTGATTGACAGTCCAGGACAGCAGGAAAGAGCCAAGTGCTATTAACACCCGCTCTGGCACTCTGATTTTTCTCCTTTCCTGGGAACCATTAAAAGCTTCCAAGCACTTGGGTGGCACAAAGAGAGCTATTGTTTCAAAGAAGGTAACACTAATGGAGAGGGCTCTAACCGAAAGCTGGGGGCGGGGCAGTGCTGCAGAAGCCTGGAAGTCTCTTGGGCAGGAAAGGGCCTGGGTGAAGAGGAAGGGGCAGGTGCTCAGTTTGCTCGGAAGGGGACTTCCCAGGTGAAAGTGGGCATCAAGGGATGAGGGGCAGGCCACCCTCGGGCTTCTGGTCTGAATAACTGGAAGAGTAAAACGTGCTTTCAGCGAAAACACTCCTCCTACAAAAGTGGTTTGCACAGACAGGAAAATCAGCTAACTGGGCTGGGGTGTGTGTGTGTGTGTGGTTTAGTTCTCAGAATGCTTTGAAAGCATTCGTGAAGCCCTAGGTTTGATGCCCAGCAGAACAAGAGTGTGGTGACCAGGTGTGGTGGCAGGTGCCTTTAATCCCAGCACTTGAGAAGTGGAGGCAGGGTGATTAGAAATTCGAGGTCATCCTTGCTAGATTAAAGTGCCTGGAGTACATAAGACACTCTCTCAAAAAAAAAAAAAAAAAAGTCAAAAAGCTAAAGAAATCAGAACTTACATACCTATAGATTTTAGGGGGAAAGGGAAATTTGGGGGTGGGGGTGGGAGCTTCATGGACAAAGCTGCCTCCATGGTATCTGCTGGACACAAACCAAGACATACCTACCTACAACCAGCTAAGAAAGTGTCGACACACTCTTGAAGCTGACTGGTCTAGCTGGAGTATTCGCTGGGCATTGCCACATTTGCCCTTATTAGTAGAGAACCCAGTGCCGTCAAAGGGCAACAACCCCCATGGATATTTGCCTCTGGACAAATCAAACCCTGAAGGTCCTAATCAAGCACCTTGGTGAGAACAGGCTTCTTTCTGGTTCATGATATTTGCTTTTCTATTTGGAGTTTTTGATTTCTTATGGACTATATATGTATGTGTCAACTGTGCATCAATTTTGTTAAATTTTTAAAAAATTTTAAAAAATAGAAATGCTATTTTCTCTATATGAAGGTAAATTGTGTGTTTCACCCAAGACCAAATCTCATTGGGGAAAAAAAAAAATTGGATTTTTTTTTCTGGCCTTATTGAATTTATATAGTTTTTTGTTGTTGTTGTTTTGTATTTCTGGAATTCCTTGCCAGAAAATAGGAGTGTCTCAGGACTTGAAGGGCCTTAATTCATTAAAATGGCATGAACAAATGGCAATGTGGCCACATTTTATTCTGTTCAGGCTGAGTCTCCCATCATGAGCCAGCATCACTGGGGATTTCAGTCTGTAGCTGGGAAGGAACAGGGCTGTAATGTGTGAAAACACATTTCTCCAAATTGCATTCACTAAAAGTACCACTCCAGCACTGAGAGCAACCGGGAATGCATAATCATGCTCATTGGTTATGTTTCAAAATTGGCCCTGTGAAAAACATGAAGAAAATGACATTTGCTTGGGAACTTTCTTTTCCCCAGAAAGGATATTTAAAAAGAATGTTTTGTACAACTGATCCGATAAATTTTTATTGGATCATTTTAATTTTTCTCTCTTCTCTAGCAGAGTGTGGGTTTTATTTTCTTGTTCTCTAGCACAGCCTACTGCACAGTCAGCCACAGCTTACCAGCGTATCTCCCCAAATACTACATGTAATTTGGGGGTACTCCATTTGTTTCTCTAAGCACCTGAGGCTGACATTTTAAAAAGAACTTCTCGTCTTATGGGAGGTATGAAGAAGCATTTGGGACCATGAGCACAATATTAGACTATTATAGTGAGTGCTAGGAATGGAACACCCCATCATAGACCCCCCCCCTTTTTTTTTACAGGGTCTCACTGTGTATCCAGGATGGTTTCAAACTCTAAATTCCATTTCAGCCCTCTCAAGTACTACTAGAATTGAAGGGGTGCACCACCACACCTACCTGGCACCATATATTTCTTATTCTATTCAAACAACAAAGAAACCAATTGCTTCCAACAAACATCAAGCAGAATTGATTCTAAATTTTTCTTCATAGACATATGATGAATCTATAAATCCATAGTCTAGAATTCATTGCCAACCCCATGTGACGCTGGTGGCCTTTTGGTCTTCCTGTTCCAATGGCAGGTTGGTAGCAGATAGGGTTCTCAGGGCACAGGGCAGCCTGTCCACAGGACACCTCTGTCTGCAATCATGGCATGCCAGAGCCATTTATTTCCTTACTCAGTGAAAGTGATACCTTTTGGCCCTTTCTTGGAGAGACAATGAGCAGGCTGCGTGGGAAACAGTCCTTAGAAACAGGGTCCTGGAGCCTATGGACAAACTTTGACCCTTGATGGTTTTGCATAAGGTCAGTGTGGCCAACTCTATCCTGCTGAGGTCAGCTAAAATGAGGTAACTGAGGACATACAGGACAGAACAACCAGCTCCTTTGTTATTTCTGGAACCTGAACTGCTTTTATAAATAAAAGCTGGAATGTTCCATAGGAACTTGGAGCATTGGACAGAGGGGCACGGCACACACTCAGTGTGGGCTGTATAAAGCCAGCCCCTTGGCTTTCCTCTGTGACTCTAAATAGATGAAATCACATTACCCTGCAGCAGCCAGTAACTATTCCCGTGACACTGACCAGCATCTGCGCTCAGTGTGCCTGGGTCCACCCGATGAAAACAAAGTAGAACACAGTCCAGGCTATCGGTGTCCAGCTAATGTCCACCCAGTGTCAGCCTGACACAGACTGGGGTGACCGAGAATGCTTGAGATTTAAGGACTGATCTATTGGACTATCCCAGGAAGAGGCAGGTTCCTTAGCACATTAAATTAAAATAAATAAATAAATGAATAAACAAAAAAGTAATTAAAAAAATAAATTTTTAAAAATTTAAAAGGCATTTTAAATAAGTCATTTATTTACATGACCAATAAACAGCATAAATAGAGCTGATGACTTTCTCAGGATGAGCACAGACTTATAGACATTGCCCTACTCTCTATTTAAAAAAAAAAAAACTGTCTTAAAAAATTTTTTTTTGACATGTTAACACTTCCTTTAATCAAACAGATAAACCCTGAGGTGTTCTGTACTTAACTGGCAATCACTCAAAGGCATTAGCGAGGGGAAGGACATTAACAAGCCCTGTTATATAATGTCAAAACACCCAATCAAGTTTACAAATGTAATAAAACAGTCAAACCAGTTTGGGGAATTCCTGTAGACCACACAATATATTAAGTAACTTTTAGCATTTTTATCTTGATGTAAAAATTTAAAGCTATAGCACTTATAAAACATGTAAGACTGCCACATCCAATGTGTCCCATCTTGAGCTTGATCTAAAGCTGCCTGTGGTGGTTCACACCTTTGATCCTGGCAGGGGAAGGCAAAGGGAGGCACAGCACAAGTTGAAGGCCTGATGGACTGTATGGTGAGGTCAAAGTCGGCATGAATTACGTGAGACCCTTTCTTAAAAAAAAAAAAAAAAAAGTTTTATATACTTAAATATCTCTCTGATGACGGCACTTCAAAATATGTCTGATAACTCCATGTTGTAGCTAATAAAACTGAGGGGAGGGGGCATTCAGTCTGCACAAGGCTGCATGAGAAAGTTCAGTGAGTGGTAGGGCAAGATTAGTGGCATGAGATTGGAACACAGGATTCTCCAATTTCAAATTCACACTGTTTGCCTATGCATTAAATCATCTCAACAAAATGGCTAAGCAAGGAAACACATATAAATCTAGAAAGCAAATAAATAAAAACTCAGATCTTAATTACACAGTTAAGATAACTTAAATACAGTATATTGACAGCTGATTTGTATCTGCCTTGAAAGTGTCTACCTGCCAACCCAAGATTGATTCTGCATCATGGAAGATCCCTTGACCCTCATATGATACCCCATTAAGAACCAGATTCCCATTGCCAAACATTTCACATCAGAACAAATTATACATATTTCATTATGCCTGTGAAGAGATCTGATTTCCTAGTCCAGTGCTATTTTTGAATATTTTCAGGCATGGGCTGAATATGTGGTTCCCTTGTGGCCAACTCAAAACACAGAGCATGGAGTATTTGGTGTATTAATATCATCATTCCCTCACTGTGAGGAGACCAGTTATAAATTAGATGAGATTAGCAAGCAGGCTCCTGAGAATTGGTATTTTAAGGAATTACCTAGAAAGAACCAAGGGTGTTTTTTTTTTCCCTTCCCTTTCTCCCCACATGGTAAATCATACAGAGGAGCAGCCTGCCCCAGATCCCCAAGAGACAACATCTTGAGCGCATATGTTATGCTGGGCTCTGCATTGACAGATCCAAGAACTCCAGCGCAAAATCACCAAAGTTCCCAAGTTAAAAATGAAAGTAAGATCATCAAAATTGGTATTCTTATTGCGACATCCCCAACAACTTCATAAACAGCCATGAAAGTGGACAGCACCGCAGGCTAGTGAATTTACCCACGCAAGGATCAACCTGCATTGTGGGTGTGAAGTTACAAACAATCCCATCTACCTCCCACCTTACCGATATTCTCACTCTTTTCAGAAACATCATCACATTCAACAGAAATGATATTAAGCTTATTTTACGAGAAGGCTTATCTAAATATATGCCATATTAAAAATAGTCATGATATAAATATTTCTCACAAGAGCTGCAGCGATGGTGTGAATAAAAAACTCCCTTCTGAGATTTCAGTAAAACCAGATCTCACAAAGGATCTGAAAGAAAACAAAACACACACACACGAAAACAAACAGACACACACACAAAGAGACACACACACAGAGAACAGACCTCATGTTAATCTGATTTACCATAACAGTTGCTATTTCCACACTATCTTATAAAGTATGATTCTGTCCCTTCCCCGATGAAGCAAGAGAGAGACGAGCTGTTCCAGGTACCACAGAATAATGTCCAGGGTCGGGGCTAGCTAAGCATGGTCAGTAGCAGCTTACTGAAATCACAAATTTCAAATACAGCAAAATGTTAGTGCTGACAAATGGCCAAGCATGCAGGAGGAATCTCCCTCCCTCTCTCTCTCTTGCTCCATGCCCCTCTCAGAATACATACAAACCCCCAAATCCACCAGCTGGAATTTTTTAAATTGTAAATTAGATATCAAAATGCTTACGGGCCTTACAGTGAGATAACATCAGGAGGAACGGTGCGTGGAATGGATCTGGCATTCTCACAGAGAGCGTTATCTTTGGTACAAGTACACACGGCAGGGCATTTTGGCTTCGCTGGTTTCTTCCCCTCAGTCAGCAAAACCACGGAAAAGAGGCATAGGAAACAGGCAATTCTTTTCAGGGGGATGCAGGCATTTCCCATCCTTCTGCTTCTTTCTGATTCCATGTAGTCGAGAAAATATCCCCACACATGAACAGGGCTTCTGGAATTCAGCTGCTGATTGTCTTGCTCTGAACAGGTCACACAGGAGTCCACCCTCCGCTGCCTCTGTATCTGCTTTTTCAAAACAGGGACCTCAGGCTGCTTCGTGAGCTGTTCCTCGCTCAGGCAGTGCACTGCTCGGGGGAAGAGACCTGTGAGGTGCTGTGAGATGGGAGCGAGCCAACTGCTGGAGGAAGAGAGCCGACTCACATCACAGAAAACAGTGAGCACAGACCAGTCTTCGAAGGCAAGCGAAGTGATGTAACAGAAAATAAACAGCTTTCTGCTTTCACCGGGAGGCCCTTTAATTGTTACCAAAAATAGGACGGCATTATGTCTTATTAGTGGGTGGGTGGGCGGGCGGTGGAGCAGTCATCTCAGCATAGGATGTGGGCAATCTCGGGAACCTCTGGGAATTTGCTTTTCATGTAGCAAACAACCTAGTAAGAAAAACTAGCCTGGGGGCCAGTCTTGGCTGGGAACATGAAGTTAAATGAAACTCTGTCTGCAGCTAAAGCTGTGCTATGCCTTGCAGAGTCCACCTGGTTGATGCCACTGTTTGAAAGATAAACCTGAACACATGGAGAATGCATGTGAGTGAACACTTTTCTGACACTTATCACTATTGTGAATTATTGTATTTTCATAATCCCCCACCACCATGCACAGCCCACTTCTCCTTCCACGGTGAGGGAGGTGACAGAATTGTAAACCGTCTCTGTGTATAATCCACTCTCCTCCCTTCTTGCTCTCGCCCTTAGGCAGAGTACATTCCAAAAGGCTGGACTGAACTACCTGCCAGCAGGAGGCAGCCAACTCCAGCTTCCAGGGGCTTTGAAAAAGGGCCTGACTCACCCAGCAGGCTGTGATAAAGTGGGCTAAATGCTGGAGTAAGCAGGACACCAGGCTTTGAGATCTCAGGTCATTTGGAAACCAGCTGATTTTACAGACAGGAGAGCTATCACATCTAGAATGGGGATGATAGGATAGATAGTCTTGTCACCACTGTGAGAATCAAATAAAAACCACAGGCTTTTATTGCCATGTATCATAGGAAAGAGGACAGTCCCTCGGAAAAGGAAATTTGTTTAATGGCAAGATCAAGATGACCTGGCCTTGATGTGGGGTTGTCCAGTCCAAGGGGGTGAATAGATCCTTAGGATAGTAGAAAAGAAGGTCTTTACCACGCTGGTGGCAGCCATCCCTCAAGGTGGCACAGCCACCTAGTATGTCAGGCATGGCCCTTCGTCCTCTTCTTGCTTCTTAAATCGAACATATGAAAAGGATTGTTTGTGTGCCTGTACCATTGTGAAACAAACCCATCCTTACCAAAGGTCCATGCATTGCCGTTCTCGTCCATCTTGTAGCTGAGCCTAGGCTAGCTCCAAGCACTCCTTTTGTTTGTAGTCTGTGCTGGTTTTGAACTTCCTCTCATCTGTCTCTGCCTCCAAAGTTGTGGGCTTACAGGTAAGTGCCACAACCCTGGGCTCAATTGCTCCTTTAACTCTATTGGCTTTGTGAGAAGAGGGTGATGGCTCAGTCTCTTATTGCATTGTTGGCATGATGGTGAAGATGATGGTGATGATGATTCCAGAGGATCGGAAGCTCCACGGAAGTAGAAAACTTCCATTACAAAACCATTCACCATGCACGTGGCGGACGTCCAGCGTGCCTGTAGGAGCAACATCAGAATGCATGGTGTAATCACAGTAACCATATACTCACCTTCAAATATAGCACTTCAAAGAGTGTTAGAATAAAAGGGATTGCATTGGTCAAAGAAGTCAGGGCACAGTTTCCTGAAGAAACAACAAATGAGCTGAGCTCCAAAGACAGGAGGGAGGAGGGGACGGCATGCACAGAGCCTGGGGCGCTCTGAACAGCCAGAGGATGCTTAGGCAGTTTTAAGCAGTAATTTTTTTTTTTCTGGTGCATGTTTCAAAAAGACCATCTCAGAGAAGTCTGACTTTAAAATAGACTGTGTGGAAAAGAATACAAAAGACTGTTCTTAGAAACCCAAACCTGTGGGCAAGCCTCAATTAAACAGTAAATGTGTCACTTAAAAGTTGGCCACAAGTTGAATTTTTTTTGTTAATTGAATTCTTCTGCAAGTGCATGATGGGATCTCTGTCTGTAATGTGATTACACTGTGAAAATCTTATGCAGGCTCATTTTATTCAAATAGCTGCTCTCTTAATTCTCTACTTTCTAATAAATTTTGTAATTACAAAACAATGCTCTCAAAAAATTTCAGAGACCTTGGATCTTGGATGGAACTCCTCGAATATTGGTGGGAACACTGAGGTACTGAGCCACCATACAGATACCTACCGACAGAGCCACTACCCTGCATGGGGCGAAAGAGTGGCAAATATTTGATTCAAACAATCAATGTAGTCAAACAGGATATTTGCTCTCTAGGATGCGCTCTCAGACACAACCGATTATCAAGACTGACAAGCCCTTGGCTTGGGGCTTCTAGACAGCCACACGGTCTTTCTTTTTTGGTGTGGTAAAGCCAGAAGGATGATGAATGAGAGAGAAACTATATCCCTACCATTGGCTTGCAGCTGCTCAGCTCAGTTTGTCAGTTCAAGCAGAGAAAAAAAAAAATCACTGGGCTGGGGGGGGAGAATTGGGGGGGGACTAAGGACAATTTACAATGGGCGTTTTGAAAAGACAGTAACTTTTTCTTTTTGTATGGCATTTAAAGCCCAGACTTGAATTCCTTATTGAATTAAAACGCCCACCAAGATCAGGCACAGTTTAAACCATGCCATGCAGGATGCTTCCCAGCCTTTCTGGGAATAAGCTCCAGAAATGAATCTGAGGAAGGGCTTAGGAAATCTTGAGAGACTTGAGGCCAGACAAGAGAGCATACTGCTGGCGATGCCCCCCATCCTACCTTTTGGGGGAAGACCCCCCCGGAGAGTGCAGAGCGGATGTAAGAAGCGGAAACGCAGTGCTGGATAAGATTGGCAACTTACCTGTGGACTGGGGTGGCCTTTGGGAGAGGGGCCTAGAGAAGACGAAGGCAGAGCTGGTGGGAGGCCCAGGGCAGCTGGAAGGCCCAGTTGTAACAGGCTCAGAGCCCAGTCGGAGCTGCAGAGGAGCAACTGAGAAGAAACTAAGTCTGGTTCTGCAACTTGACAGTAGTGTGACCGTGGATCTACTTCACTTCTTAAGTCACAGTTTTCTCCTTGGTGACGGGACAAGCATAGCATAGCACAGAGAGTTAACTGAGAGAACTGAATAAGGTCACGTATCTAAATGCTAGGTGTTGATCTGATACATAAGAAAGATTCATCATCATCATCATCATCACCAAAACATGATGTAACTTCTAATCATGTGACTCCCAGTACTTGGGAAGCAAAGTTTCCACATAAATATGAGGTCAGTTGATGGTTATAGCCCCTCTAGGAAGCTGACACTTCTCTTAGATGGTGGGTTCTGGCAGGTTCTGAAGGAATGAAAATGAACCAAATGAACCAAAAAAGAACCCACCAGTCTGATGAGAGCAACCTAATAGTTGACCTAGACATGGTCCAGAGCTTGAGAAAGAGAAGGTTACAGAGAGAGAGGGTGAGGGTTCTTCTTAACCCATGTTCTTGAGCACGTGTGAGCCGAAGAAGGTAAGAGGACTCTGTTCTGAGATCCCTGTACCAAGGGGTCTCCTCTAGTTAGAAACACTGTGGTGGTGTATGCGAATGCTTAGAACAACCGCACTGAGTACCAGGCTGTTGCCGAGATATAAGGCAAATAACATCTTTATCCGGGGCTGAGGAGAAGGTGTCACCAGTCACTGGATTCTTTTCTACAGAAGTGGCTAGCTCAGCCTTGGTGACCCAAGCCCCACAGCCATTGGAGGAACTGGCAAATCATCCCAGCTGAGACGCAGAGCCAAAGAGAAGGTCACCACAAAAGGTTCAAGAGCACGGGTACAGCATTCCCCGGCCATCCTCAGAATGACTGAAGTGGGTCCCAGGAGTGTGCTGGCAATCTAGAAGAGCGGATGAAAACAGAGGAGAGAGGAACAGCCTGTGCTGTGGGTATGAGCCCAATTTTCCCCTCAGGCTGGCGTGGCCTAGGAAACCCCACATTAACTGTGGTAAACAAATCATTAGGAACCTTAAAGAATCAGGCCTGGCCCTACCTCCTTCTGCAAACACTGGACAAGCAAACCAGTGTCCTTTTAAGCAGCTTTCTTACTAGATCAGGGGTTTTGAAGCTGAGAGTCAGATGCAGTAGTTAGCTACGAAATCAACCTGGTAGGTACAACCAAATCATGAAAGTACATCGTTCTGAAAACAAATTGTAGTGAATTGCTCTCATAGGGGCAACAATTGCCTTGTGATGCCTTTGATGCCACTCAGTATGCCTGTGTGTGTGAGTCCCTCCTGCTGACATGAGTTTTGTTTCTTATAAGTGACTTACAACTGGAGAAAAGAAAGAGTAGGGGGAAGGGAGGAGGGGAAAAGAAAGAGGGAAGGAGGCAAACCCCCAAAACACTGTATCAGAATATGCTAAGGATCTCTGACCACCCCAGGAGTCTGAAGCAGCCAGGACACGATCCAATAAGCTTCATTTGCTGATGGAAAGCAGAAATTGGACCTGATGAAATATTGTTTCTAATATTGACTAGCTCTGCAACCTGGAACACACTGTTTAGCTTCTCTGTGCCTCATTTTCCACACTGACAAGGACAAAATAATACTGTGTTTGCATTATTAATATTAAGATGAAGTGCGATGGGTGTGGGATGTGTGTGTGATGAAGGCATGGTTCTGTCAGAATGACATAGGAAGTGGGGGTGGGAAGGGTGGCCAGTGGAGGGCCAGATCTCTATGAGGATTTAGGAATACTCCATTTAGGACTCTTTGGTAGCAAGTGACAGACTCAGTTGCCACCTCTGCCAACCTAAGCAAACAGGAACCTGTTTCCATGGTGATAGAGAGCCTCTAGAATTCAAGAAAGGGTTGGCCAAGCAGGTTTTGAGATAGAGAAACTTGTGAGAGCTTAGGGACCTTGGTGGTAATCTCAAGTGAGTTCTTATCCTTATGTATCCCCTCAGAGGAGAGGGTCTGAAGGCTGAGCTAGGGTCAGGTGCCCATCATCCATTTGCCAGGAAAGAAGCAAGGATCTTGACTGGCATTCCCATGGAGGTGTGTAATGGGATAGGGATGGTTTCTGAAGGAAATCTCAGTGCTGCTTCTAGAGGCAGAGGAATGGGCACCAGGCAGGCAAAGCCACAGGGTATGTACCATGGCGCCAGGATCTGCTAGCCAACATTTGCCTTTTCTCTGACCTGTCACACCACACCCAACTCCACTGCTTTATAGGAAAGGGATCAGAAGACAGTTTGGACAAACGGCTATGGATTATTTCTCAAAGACAGCTAAACTTTGGTCTTCTAACAATAGAATCAGTGGAGTTTTACTCCTTCTGATCCAAGAGAATAAAGCTTTGGCTCAGAGGGGAGTTGAGAAGTAATAGAAATGAAATCAGATGCTTATATAATGCCCATTACATGCCAGCTGACATTCTAATGCACATTCCGTGTACTAACTCACAGCGATTGCATGCGCTGGGTATTATTATTATTCCCACCCCCATTGTTTCTAGAAAGGATTATTATTTACTCTATAGTCACAGAAAAGGAAGTACAGGAGGGAAGAGGCTTGGTCAGGGCCCTACAGCTAGGAACATGGGTGCTGGGATGACCTTGACATCTTGCTGCCTCTCTGATGAGTCCTGGGGAATGGGATATACTGTGTGCTGCTTTGGAGGACAACAGTACCAGCACCTTCAGGCATTGCTATGAAACTACAATTCCCAGCATGCAGCTGAGCTAGCTGTCATCTTAACTCCCTCTTTACCAAAAGTTTCTCAACTGACTTGTGTAAAATCATTTTTTCTCAATGACAAAAATCCAACCTCTCTACAGGATGACTGTGCCATGACATGAATGTAGACTAAGAGACAGAAGACAGTGGAATGGGCAAGCTTCTAGATTAAAATAGTGTCTGCTTTTCCAGTGTCTAAAAGAGGAGATTGGAGATTTAGAAACATGAAGATTTGTAAGCTTGGAAAAATGTGCACTGTGAAAATTCAACGTGGGTCTCAAACTTGGCTGATCTTTGGAGTTACACGAGGAATTTTTAAAGCCCACGATGCACATGCCACATAGAGGTTATAATTTAGTTGTTGTTATTGTTTGGAGATAGGGTTTCTCTGTGTGGCCCTGGCTGTCCTGGAACTCACTATGAAGAGCAGGCTGGCCTTGAACTCACAGAGTTCTTCTTACTTCTTACTTCTGCGCCACCATGCCCAGCTATAATTTAGTTGTTTTTTTAAGAAGTTCCCCCAAGAAAATCTAAGGGATCACGCAGGAGCATGAAGCAGGAGGCACAACTTGATACCTAAGGAGGTGTTAGGGTTGGTCAAGAGGCAGACAGAGCAAGGAAAAAGCGCCTCTTCTGAAGAAACAGGCGAGGCAGAATAAGGCTGTTCCTGGGTGTCTGGTACTTGGCTAAAGTGGTCAGCAGATGCTGCTTGGAGTGGGAGAGTTTGATAGAACAATGCTTGGCAGGGGTGGAGTCTGGACTGATTGGTTGGTGTGGAAAAGGCACACCCACCTTGGTAAGTCAGCTTCTACCTCTGGGGATTGGCTAGAGAAAGGCAGTCCCTCCAGGTCAGTCTGGTCCCAGATGCCAACACATCAGAGTCCAGAAAAGAATACATACTTAATTACAATTTTCTACCTACTCTTCAATACAAAGCTGATCAGGCCCTATAGAATTAGAGACAGGACGGAGACCACCCCGGTGGGAGTGATGATGCTCTCCAAGAAAAAGACAAGAAGAAAGTGAAGTGAGGACTGTTTGTTCACCTAGATTCCAAGGCCACCCCAATCCAGTGAGAAGAAAGGCACCAAATTTGACTGCTTAAAAATTCTTCTTTGGAGGCAGGACATGTAACTTACTTCTCTATTCCTTTAAGGGGATGGTCAATAGCCAGGGAAAGTAGGTAAAACGGTTTTGTAGAAAAGATAAGTCAGCTGAGAAGTGTGAGCATGAACTTTTATTTACTCTAAGAACATTAAGTCACATTTTGCTTAATTTTGTCACTGATCTTTATTTCTGACCTTATCCGTTTTCATGTTCCTCTTCAAGGCTGAGTAGAAAGTGAATGGCAGCTCTTGCTTAGGTCTTCAAGGGAACGGCCGCTCCCAGCTCCTACTAGCAGCAGAAGTTGAACCACCCTTGCTTTGCCTCTGATTTGGTTCCTTCCCAGAGAAGGAAAAACAGTGTTGCTGATTGGTCATGGTGATGACAAATAGTGTGATGATGATGATGATGATGATGATGGTGATGATGATGATGGTGGTGGTAGTGGTGGTGGTGGTGATGAACTATATCATTGCCTTACATTGTTCCCAACTGTTTTATATTCTTTAGAATCATAGCCTGCTTAGTCATTATGACACGGTTTGGTTATTGACCTCCAGCTTTTAAGTCAGGAAACCGAGGTGCACCAAGGTTAGGCACCATGCTCAAGATGTCTAGCTGACTTTAAAATAAAGCATACTGACCTTGGAGTCTATGAACATATAATCTCTCTATCTCCACAGAACCATCTCCTTGTATCACAGTGGTTTCCTGGAATAAAGATGATCTCGCCTCACTCACATAGGGACAAGTGAAAGCTGTGTGAGTGTAGGACCTCCCTGGGCTGGTGAGTGTTGGATCTGTATACTAGTCTAGTTGCATAGCCAGGACTAGGTCTTAGAAATCCTGGCACATGGGGGGATTGTCTCTGAGATACAGAAGAAAGGCAATGGACCAAGGTCTGACTCTGCCATGTGTGAGCTGTGTGACACTCTGCTCTGGTTTTCCGAGGAAATTCTTAGGCTGAGTAATCTCTAATGATGTTCTCCATATAAATTGCCCCTGCTAGCAACTGAGGGCAGTGCTGAACAGGTTTTTGCACATTGAAAAATAATGAGCAGAGAGTTGCTTTATGTTCTAGAGCTCTGAAAATATTAGGTCTATTTTTTTTTTTTTTTTTTTTTTTTGCTATGGGCCTGAAGCTAGTGAATATTTGAACATTATTTGTGGATATTCCTGGATGCTCAGGGAACTTTCAAGACAGACCAAATGATTAATTAGCAAGGAGAATGTTATAGAAGGCTATGGGAGCAGAGGATAGGGAGGCATGTGAGGACTTGTTTGTTTTGGTTCTAGAATTCCCATCTTGTGTTTTGGGTATCAATTCAGAGCACTACTGCCTTTCTAGGAAGTCTTTGGACACATGTGAGGACAGTTCTACCATCCACCTAGCTAGGAAATTCCATTTGCCTGTGTTGGATTGAGAATGCTGAGACTAAGATTTTGGGTCCTTCCTTCACACACAATGAAGAATTATCCTGTCCCAAAAGTACTTAGGTCTCTTTACTGCTCGTACAGAATCTAAAACAATCCAGTAAGAACTGTGGAGGGACCATGTGACACTGGCCGAGACTTGTCCTTCCTCAGGCCTATGTTCCTATCTTTACAGTGTTATTATCTTTGACTTCCTAAGTTCTCTCTCTAGAAAAAAAAAATAGTGTGTTAAAAAAACAAGGTCTAGAAGAAATGTTTTCACTTTGTGTATGTGTATTGCCTTTAACAAAAAATGCGTTAAATTGGAACCAAAAACAAACAGAACAGGCCATATGGAAATGCCGCAGTGAAACTCTTAACACATACAAGTTGTGTGCAGTAATAATTATGATAACCCATACAAGGTGATCCACGTCTGTAATCTGGCCTGTGGGAAGCAGAAGCTGGAGGAATATGGGTTTGAGGCCAGCCTGAGCTACATATCAATTTCTAGTTCGTCCAGCTTAGGCTACACGAAAGACTGTCCAGAAAACAACAACAACAGGGAAACAACAAGAAGTAAACAGGACTAAGTGATCTCAGGTAATAATTATGATTTTTAACTTTTACTATTTTCTCAGGAATATGTATGCATATTTGAATTTTATCAGATCTGAGCACTCTGCCCATGCGCTACCCTGGGACGGAAGTCTATTCTACAAAGGAAGGTTGTTTGGGAAGGAAGAAAGGATAATTCTAAACCACGGGCAGAGTGAAAATGGATTAGCTAAAGTGTATTTGCTGTGGTGCTATGGAAGAGCCATGGCCCTCAGAGGTGCTGCCCCAGAGTGAGCCTGGGTCCCTGAAGTATGAAACAGAAAACGTCCTTTTGCCTGACACCGCCTGGGTCACTCCCAAGACAGTTCTCAGCAGCCGAGAGAAAGTATTAACTGTCCTTTGACTTTTTCCTTTTGTAAAAATTTCATGTTTGTGCTTCGGTTTAAGATTGTGAAATTAAGTGGAAAATCATACAACTGGACTGTGACAGCTTCAGCAACTTGGACTGTGTGCTGTCGGGTTTTAGGCTTTTGTCTTTTGTCTCACGCCTTTGGAAGGCTTCTGTTTCATTCCGTTTCGCTTTATACTCTCATTCTGGAAGAACTAAGTGTGTTCTATTGCTGCTATGACTTGCAGCCTCTATTTTACCCGAGTTTCTGTAGGAATTGTGACCCAAGAAGTGAAGAATTTGACCCCAGAAAATAGCAAGCAGATGAGAAAACTGACTCCGACCATAGAATTAGTGGCCTGTGGGTCCAGGGCAAGGGTGAGTTGTGACAGTTTCTGGGCCATAGCTGGGCCTCACATGTGGCAGTGCCCCACTCACTGCTCTGAGTAGTGGAGACAGGAGGATGGAGAAAGCCAGACCTCGGGGCCTCCTGCAGGGCTGGTGCTTCCCATGTGTTGTCTTGATCGCTACTTCACCTGCCTTGGACACAAGGCACTTATGTGCTCATTGTCCAGATGAGGAACCAGAATCCTGGCGAACTGCAGTGATACACCCAAGAACATAGATTTTCTATTCTGACTTCGGTCAGTTTCTAAATGGTTCATTGTGTGATTCCTGATTTATGGGGTCTATGAAATCTTGGACAGTTCTTATCTGTGTGAGCCCTTCCTGGCTCCAGAGGCTCTCAGGAGACACCTACTGGCTCTCGAGGCTCTGGGGGGACACCTGAGAGATGCATCTAGTGTGAAGGTTATAACTCAGGCCTTGGCTTTTCCATTTAACTAACGACTGGGCATATGGTCAAGTTTTTGTTTTTGTTTTTTGTCTTTTTTTGGTTTTGGTTTGGTTTTTCGAGACAGGATTTCTCTGTGTAACCACTCTAGTTGTACTGGAACTCACTCTGTAGACCAGGCTGGCCTCCAGTTTACAGAGATCGGCCTGCCTCTGCCTCTCAAGTGCTGGGATTAAAGGTGTGCACCCCCACCACTGGCCTCTGGTCAATTTTCATGCTTTCATCTCCTCAGTTTCCTCACTGATGGCATGGATAGAATATGTGCTTTCCACAAAAAAAAAAAAAAAAAAAAAAAAAAGTTAGTGGCTGGGCGGTGGTGGCACACACCTTTAATCTCAGCACTCGGGAGGCAGAGCCAGGTGGATCTCTGTGAGTTCGAGGCCAGCCTGGACTACCAAGTGAGTTCCAGGAAAGGCGCAAAGCTACACAGAGAAACCCTGTCTCGGAAAAAAGAAAAAAAAAAAAAAAAAAAGGAATATGTGCTTTCCAAGGATTGCTGTGACAAAGAAATGATCTACAGAAGACAGTGCTATGATTATGCTAACGTGCTCCTGTTAGCCAGTGTCTCCTCACCTAGTATAAGAGTCTCCTCCTGAAGCTGTCAGAAGGACCATGGAAGGAGAGGGTTGGAGAAAAAAAAGTCTTGGGAGCTGCACAGATCTGAATGTCTGTGATCCAGATCAAGACCAGCTCCCCTCTTGCTTCTCAGTGTTTTGGCTAAGATCCAGTGAAGACAGCACTTACTGAGCCTCAGGCCTGGGTTCCAGGGACTCTCCTGGCAGTACAGGGGTAAAGGTCAGACCTCTTTTCCAGAGTTGAGTTGGATATAAGAAGGGCTATCTTAATGAAAGAGCCAGAACTCTAAGGACGAGTTAGTATTAACAGGAAAATAGATCTTTTTGTTATTCTTCTAGATAAGTATTAGTGATAGCTCAGGACTCAGGTGAGTGGTTGGTTTATACACTGCCTAAGATTCACTGCAGTTGTACTGCTTAGATTAAACCTATACAACACTGCATCCGTTTAATATTTTTAACTATGAACAAATTGTATTCCTCCATCACTTCTTTCAACAATTGTATGTCCTCCATGTGAAACACAGTGTGTCACTAGATATTCAAACATAAAGAGGCCTACAGAGTTCCTGCCTTCAAGCCCTACATGGTCCTGATGTAGAGTCAAGCAATCAAACAAGAAGACACAAAGTGTAGGGAAGGGTCAGGCCATCAAGCGGGCAGCAACAGTGCCACAGAATCCTGACTAACTTGGGAGCGGTTAGTCTATCCAAGGGGCTCCACCAGGGGCTGTGGCTTCCCTGTGCCCATTAGCTGTAGGCATCTGTCAGCTGATGTGGCAGTGGACAGGTCCCCTCTCAGACATTTTGCTCCAGAGAGAGCAGGAACAATCGCCCGTGCTTCACTTTCCAATCCTCACAAAGATGGTGTGAAGGGGTTCTAGACACACAAGAACAAGAAGAATGACAAAATGAGAACCTCAGAATGCACTACACTCCATCATTCATTTCTCAAAACAGCTCTACGGGGTCTGCATTGAGGATGTGCCCATCTTCACAGTAAGGAAAGAACTGGGGTCATTCATAAACCTGGCAATGGCAGAAATAAGACTTGAACCCAAGGATGCAATTGGTCATCTCTTTTCGTTTAAAATGACATATATATTTATTTATTTGTATGTGCCTATGTGCACACACACATCAGAGTGTCTGTGGGAGGAGTCAGTTCTTTCTTCCTACCTTCTGGGTCCCAGGGACTGAGCTAAGGTCATCAGGCTTGGTGGCAAGCATTGTTACCAGCTGAGCCATCTTGCCAGCCCTGGTAATTTCTCATTAAGGCTATTTTCTCCTTCTTCTTTTTTTTTTTTCTTTTTAAATCCGCTCCCCGAAGAACAAGAGTGAGAGACACTCTTCCTAGAAAGGGCCTCTGGATAAAATAAACACAGAGATCCTTGTAGGTGTTATCAATGGCAAGAGGTACATGAGGAAATAAGCGGCATGCCTCAGTCTCTCTCCCCTGCTCAGACCCTGTCCCGGCTTCTGTCCAGCCGCAGGCCAGTGCCCACACCTTTGTGTCTTCTGTCCTGCATCTCCAGGACTTTGGGTCAGCCTGCTCATTTCTATCCCCTCTCTGTTTCTTTCAATCAGAATTCTTAATACTCCCGCTGTGCCTGGGACTCAGTCTTGGTGCTGTTGCCTGGGAGAACAGTTCTCCCAGACCCTTTCCTTGTAAGGAGTGCAACAGAGGCTAACAGAAGGGAGCAGAGCACAGAGGTCAGTCGCATGCCCGTCAGAACCTCCACAAGATGGCCAGCGTCTTGTTACTTGGCTACCTTTGGGCATCTTATCAATCCTCCCTGGTCACATCGGTGAAATGCATCTCAGGATGAGGGTGAGCATTCAAGAGAGTTGTATGCTTGGAATCCCATCACCAAAGGAAGTGCTCTGTCCCCTGAAGTCCACACACTGAAGACCTCTGATGACACTTTATTTGAAGACAGCAGTTTAAAAAAGGTAATTAAGTCAAAATGAGGTCACAAGAGTAGGTTCTGGTTGGGAAGCAGTTGCTGGGGCTATGTCCTTGAAAGATACACCTTCATTGACTAGTGAGATAGCTTAGTGGTTAAGAGCACCCCAGCTCTTGCAGAGGACCTAGGTTGAATTCCCAGTATCAAACAGGGCGACTTACAGCTACCTGTAACTGCAGTTCCAGGGGATCTGGCGCCCTCTTCTGGCCACAATGGACACAAGCATGCATATTCTTATACATGAAATAAAAACAAACCTTTTTTTTAATGAAAGAAATAAAAAGAAAAAAAGAGGAAAGCAAGAAAGGAAGGAAGGGGGCTGGAGAGATGGCTTAGAGGTTAAGAGCACTGGTTGCTCTTTCCAGAGGTCTTGAGTTCAATTCCCAGCAACCATATGGTGGCTCACAACCATCTATGATGAGATCTGGTGCACTCTTCTGGCCTGCAAGGACACATGCAGACAGAACATTGTATACATAATAAATAAATAAATCTTAAAAAAAAAAAGGAAGGAAGATCTTTTCTCTTGCCCCTCTGGTTGCTCCTTCTTCTTCCCCGGAAGCTATGAATCAGCCAGACGGCCCTGCTCTACCATGCCCTTCATTGTGAACAGTTTCTTCCCACAGGCCCAGCAACAACACATCCAGCCACCATGGACTGAAAACCCTGAAACAGGGAACCAAAGTAAATCTCTCCTCCTTTGGGTTGCTTACATCGCACACTCAAAGGTCCAGGACCGGAGGTCACACCTCAGCTTGCTGACTTAATCTCTCCTTTAGGTTGTTCACATCGCACACTCAAAGGTCCAGGACTGGAGGTCACACCTCAGCTTGCTGGCTGCGTTCAGCACAGATATAAGTGAATTTGAAAGGTTAAATGATGGTCCGAGGCTTTGGTTCTGTTGCCCACGTATACATTAACCAGGCTCAGAGAGCTGTGGTGATGTTTTTCCCCAGTTCCTGCATCATGCAGGTGCCGTTATCTCTCCTATCAGCCACCTTTACTGTCTTGCACTAACAAACCAAATAAATCCAAATAAAGGGTCAGACCTCTGACTTTTTAAAAAGCATACAAGTGACTCTGATATTTCTATCAGTATAAACACTCTTTAAGGGAAGATAAGGTCTCTTAGGTTGGGATTTACTTTTCTTGTGAATTCTAGATATTTTTTTTCCATTTCTACATTAACAGTTTTAAAGCGTCAGTGATAAGAACCATGAACTCTGCTAGTAGAGATCTTGGATCCTTTCATAAGCAGACCAACCCTGTGGTGGTATTGTGTTCCCCAAAATATTGTGCATGCTAATAAACTTATCTGGGGTCAGAGAAGAGAACAGCTACATATTAAACATAGAGGTCAGGCAGTGGTAGCACATGCCTTTAATCCTAGCATTCCAGAGGCAGAAATTTGTCTGGATCTCTGTGAGTTCAAGGCCACATTGGAAACAGCCAGGCATGATGACACACGCCTTTAATCCCAAGAAGTGAGCCTTTAATCCCAGGGAGTGATGGCAGATAGCAGAAAGTTATATAAGGTTTGAAGACCAGGAACTAGAAGCATTTGGCTGGTTAAGCTTCAGGCTTTCAAGCAGCACAGTTCAGCTGAGATTCATTCTGGATGAGGACACAGAGGTTTCCAGTCTGAGGAAACAAGATCAGCTGAGAAACTGGCCAGGTGAGGTTAGCTGTGGCTTATTCTGCTTCTCTGATCTTCCAGCATTCACCCCAATAACCGGTCTCAGGTTTGATTTTATTAGTAAGTACCTTTAAGATTCCTGCTATACAACCCTGAAGCAAACGTGAAGCTGTGTGTTATCCTCCACCCCTTCCTTTCCATTTTATTATATCCTGAGATGCTTAACGTGGGCCTGTTATTTAATCTCTTCCTCTCACATGGAGGAGATCCCATAGCACAGTACAGTGGCTCATCCTAGGCTATTTGCATTTAAGCAGAGGACTGCTGTTTTAACCTCAGTAGCTTCTGTACTTGATTTCCTGGACTTGCTTCTAAGTTCCTAAATTACTAATACCAGACAGTTTCCAGTTGTATATTAAGATTTGGGAAGATTTTTGTGTGAATGATCAACTACTTAGCACACATTTAATCCCAAGGAAGGAAACCTTAACGGTTGCAGACGCAAGTATAGTAGAAGGACCCAGAAGCCTGGCTGTGTGGACAGGCTCTTGCTTTGCCCTTTACTAGCTGTAGAATCCTGTACAGATCCCTTGATTTTATGGAGTCTCCTTGTCTGTGATTTATCTATGCCCTGCAGGACAGTTGTGAGGGTTAAGAAACATCACGTATGTGATTTTAGCATTTGGGAGGATGGGAGCATGGAGGATCATGAGTTCAAGGCCAGCCTGGACCAGATAGCAAGACCATATCTCAAAAACAAAAATATCAAGTCGCATATGATTAGGGTTGCTGTGAAAAACTTCGGGCATTGCCAGCTCGCAGTGAAGGAGATGTCTGAGGTCCTCCAGGAAGCACCCCCTGAAGCTACTGTAATTGTATTGATTAAGTGCCTCCATCGATCACAGTTATTGATTTTATTCATCTACGAACACTTGCTCTCTAGTTACCTTAAATTCCTCTTGCCACCCATCTGCTCCTCCAGCTTCTAATTAAAAATTGGAAGTTGCACGAAAATTCGACAGGAATGGTTTCTATGAAATGTTTTCCCCAGAGGAGCAGATTGCGCTGCTCATGGAGTCAGCTCCCAAACTAATTTAACTCTCAGCCCTAGCCTTCGCACAGAAATGTGGAAAGCAAAAATGGAGCCGCGCGGAGCCGCGCCAGTTGGACCACCTCGTGCTTCTGACTCATTTCAGAACTATTATCCTGTCATTAGAAACATCCCCTCTGCACCCTTCTCAGATTTTTTGCAAGGAGATGCCATCAGAAATTCAAGATTAGAGGGAAGGTGTGCACTAAAATTGTGATCAGGCTAAAAGACAAGTTAACACTGCGCATTCAGAGGCGCCGTGGTCACGTGACCGAAGGGAAGCAATAGCAGCGGGAAACCCCATATATCTCAAGTGAGGTAGATTTGTACTAAAAAAATAGCCCTTGCTGATCAAACATTTAATATGTACATTATCATTTAATATGTGTATAATTGTTGTATTATTCAAGGTAGGTTAATTGCTGTAAAAAACAAAAATCCAAAATTTCAGTGACTTTCTAGTATAGTAGCTGATTTTTGTTTTGTTTTGTTTTGTTTTGTTTTGTTTTTGCCACATGGTTTCTCTGGAAAGCTCTGGCTGTCCTGGAACTCGCTTTGTAGATCAGGCTGACCTCAAACTCACAGAAATAAGCCTGCCTCTGCCTCCCGAGTCCTGAGGTTAAAGGCATAATCCACCACTGCCTAGCTGTAGCTGATTTCTGATAACATAGTATGAGCAACAGGAAGGAGAGAAACTCAGGTTGCTTCTTGAGAAACTTCAGCCTCTCTAGGACCCTGGAATCACTCCCTGGACCATTTGCATATTGTTGGACAAATTTGCAAAGAAAGGCAGGCAGATGACAAGGACCCCACAGAAGGTTTCTTGAGGTACAGGCCTGACTGTGGCACGTTTCATTTCCGTCCACATTCTAAGGGCCCAAACTTTGTCTTATGGTTGAATTAGCTGCAAGAGAAGCTGGGACTGTCCCCTGGAAATGACCAGGAGGAAAAGGAAACAGAGTTTGGAGAATGTATCGTTTTTGCCATAACTACTCACTTCTGCCCCCACACTGAAGATGAAGCTGAGCTTCAGGCAGGTAAAGTCCAACAGTACACGGCAAACAAGTGGCAGGCCCAGGGCAAGTTCTTGGTGTGCTGAGTTCTTGGAGGGTGGGGATCCAAGAACCTGACTATAGGTTATGGCGTCTGGCAGCTGGAGAAGAAACTGTCATCCTCCTGAGCACACGCTCCAAACATGGTCGTAGTCTGACACTTGCAAGATAACATGTGAATGTTACAGACTTCAAGGCCACAATAGAAAGACAAAGGCGGCATTAGTGTGAAGATAAGGTGATCCAAGAGTGTGCATCTCTAGGGATCTGATGCTCCCCACAGGCATCATCTGGGCCTCCTGGCTTGTTCCCTACGTGTTAGAAGGTAGGCTGAGCTCATCTTGCACCATGGCTATACACTTAATTGTTGCACCCTTCTTCCAGGCATCTTTGATTCTCCTGTTTAACGCCATCTACTCTTGTATAACTCCAAGGATCCCTATTACATTCTAGACTTGGGGACCCCGTCCTTGCCACATGAATGTCCTACAGAGGAGCAGTGGCCCCCATGGATCATCTAAGATCTAAGAGTTTACTTCCTAATTCTGTGTCCCAGCTATGTAGAACTGAATAGCCTCCTAAACATAGCCTGCCCCCTTTCCCCCAGAGTTTTATACTTCTTGTTCATTCCTCTACATGGCTCTAGAATCGCTGGTGTGGATCTGACCATCCACTGATTTTTTTAGGAATTGGGAACTTGTTTTCAGCCTTCCAGGTAGTTCTGTTTTATGGACACAGTTGAAGACCAGGACCAAGATCAGCTTAAGCCGACCAGCCACTCACATTCTCCTTGGTCAAATGGACAAATGGATAGATTTGTTACTAACCAGGATAGATGGGGCTTTAAGAGGGTCCACTCTCCTGATCTGTCATCTTCCTGATTGTCCTAAACCCACTCCAGTATGTTTTCCAGGGCTCCTAAAACATCTTTAGCTGGTTCCCATCATAGAATCAGTCCATGTTATACAGATTTGCCTTGGAGGCTCCCCTTTATGGATTTGAAAGGCTGTCTATTCTATGTGACATTATAAGTCATTAGGGCTACTCTGAGGCTATCACTGGTCTGCCAGACATTGGAACTATGACAGTGGCTCTATTTTTCTTCCTGAGCTTAAAATTGATATAAATAGTAGCACTCTAGGGCTTTTTGGTCATACCCTGAGGCAGTGGAGACCGCTTTAGATTTTGATTTCTCTTTTCTCTGTTTAGTCCATGGTGATGTTAGAATCTTCAATGGCCCTGCCTTCATGTAGCTCTTATCTGTCCACCACTACCTGAGTTATGTATCCAGACAAATGAAGGTTGCTTAAGGTCTGGGTCTCCTGTTACTCTGTCTTAGGTCAGTTTCCTGTTCCTACATGCTCACCCTCTCCTTCTCTTTCCATTTCCAAGATTCTGCTTAAATGTTATCCCATTGAACTTGAGTGCAGGAGCCCCAGGTTTTATAGGAGGGAGAAAATTTTAAAAAGGATTCTGAGCCTAGGGTAGTGTGGTAGTTTGAATATAATTGGCCCCTATAATCTTATATGGAGTGGCGCTATTAGGAGGTGTGGCTTTGTTGAAGTGGATATGGCCTTGTTGGAGGAAGTGTGTCACTGTGGGGGTGGGCTTTGAGGTTTCCTATGCTCAGGATACCACCCAGTGTCACAGTCAACTTCCTATAAGATGTAGGACTCTCAGCTCCATGTCTGCCTGCACACTGCCATGCTCCCCTCCATGATGATAACGGACTGAACCTCTGAAACTGTAAGAGAGCCCCCTCAATCAAATGTTTTCATATAAGAGTTGCTGTGGTCATGATGTCTCTTCACAGCAACAGAAACCCTAACTAAGACAGGTAGGCTGGATGCTGCATCTGCTAATCTAGGCATCTTGGAGCATGTCTGGACATGCTCCAAGGGCAAAGCAGCTCCGTGTTAGTGTTAGTGTGTGTGTGTGTGTGTGTGTGTGTGTGTGTGTGTGTGTGTGTGTGTTCAAAGTTCTGTATTCCTGTTTGGTCCAAGCTATCCAAGGGTGGCCAAAGAAGTGGGGAGAGAAATGGGAAGAACGAGGAGTGAGATGGAAGGAGAAAGAGGAAGAGAGGGAGGGAGGGAAAGAGAGAGCATTTAAGCCCTTCAGTCTTTAGACTCTAGGACTTTGGGACTGACCAGTCTTTATGGTTTCTTTTGTGAAGTATTAACCAGTTAACAATTAGTAAATTCACTATTCTAGGCTCTGCTTCTAGAACTCTGGGGTCTTATTCACAAGGTAAGTACCTATTAAAAACAAGATAAAGTGTCCCCATCAACAAAATAAAAATTCATAGTCACATTGTAAACAATAAGACAAATGTGGCCCGCTTTGCTCTAAAGGCCTGTGAAGCAGGACATGCTGACGAAGTTGACAAAATAAAACAACTTCAGTTCCCTTTCTCAGCTCCTTCCTCCTAGTGCTGGTGCACTGAAGTCATGTAGTAATTGCTCACTGAGTACTACTGTATGAGGAACATTCTGGAAGATGCTGTACCCAGGAGGTCATTTCTCAGTTCTCCAGGCTGTGTTAGGAGGTATCCAAAAGCATTAGTTCCCCGCCCCCCCATCCCCCCCAGTGGAACAGAGTAGTATGAATTCGAACGGAGAGAGAATTGTTAATTTGACATTTAAGATGGAAGGACAAGTGTGTGTTTGTCTCACTCCCTTGGGTTTGTGAGGAGCAGCCAGCATTACTGACTGTCAACTGTTGGTGGTCACCTTTCCATTTTTCTCTATTGAAAACGTGTAATTTGATGTGAAGTATCTATTAGTGGACTATGAGCTGGAAGAATTCTCGGGATAATGAACTTGATTTTCCATTTGAAAAGCAATTCACATTCACGAAGCATCTTTTATAAAGGAAACTCAGAGCAAAGTGGCTCCCATATACTATCTCAATTGACCTCACCAACGCCTCTGAAGTGAGCATCATTAGCTGGCTTTTATAGACATCAAGAGGAAATGGCAGCCCGGGGCTCTGGATGGTGTTGGTTCACTTCTGCTAGATGAATAACTTATTATCTTATTCCCTTGGGTTGAATTTTTATAAGCATGTTAATATTAACACCTGCATTGCATTTGCACAATTCAACTCCTCAGAGCCTGGGTCATCTGTCTTTTCTGGCTACCGTGCTCGCCATGTGCTGTTAATAGCCTCATATGTAATCGTTTGTAAGCCCAAATCTCTGCAGCCCAACTTGCTTTTGTTCTAGACTAGATCAATAGCAATCCGGCCTCCAGAAGTCCAATCCACTTCTTCGTGCCCAGGGTCTCTCTGGGGTGATGCTGCTTGGTCAGAGCAAGGGACATTGGCACTCTCATGCCAGAGGGATTATTGTGGTTACAGTGGCCTCACGCTCCTCTGGAGACTGAAGAGTTTAGGATGTAGGTGCCTTTACCACCTACCTTGCCTGGAGCTCCGTGCCACTCGGTCATCGGAGTCAACAATAGGCAAGGGGACAGAAGGAATATACAAAGAAGAAAAAAAATCCAGGTCTGTATGTTTGCACAGTGAGTTGGAGATATTTTCAAAATCCTCAGGAAGCAGCCCAAACGAACCGGGGGCGGGGGGGGTGGGGTGGGCAGCAGATGAAGCTGGAAGCAGGTGCTTACTTAATTGCTCCAGCTGCTGCCAAGTGTTTGGCACAATTTCCCCCTCATTTTTCGGTTATTGGCACGGGTACTTGTTTCATTTTTCAGCTGAAGCATCTTGGAACTCCCCCCCCCCCCTTCCTCTCATTCTTACGGGAAAGCGAGCAGGCAGTTTTTCTTTCAAAAACTGCAAATAAACCCAGTTCCTTAGACATATTATTATTATTTGCCTCAAAACAACACATTGACTATAGAAAGGGAAATTAGCTTAACTGTAATTCGGTGTTTGGTTTGATTTCACCAATGCTGCCGTGGGTGGAAATTTTAATTTGCCTCAGAGGGTTTGAGCCAATGCTTCCGACCCATCTCGTGATTTTGATTTCTGAATTGTGTATCTGAGCCCGTCGCCTCCTCAAGTGTTACGTCTTTAAGAGGCGGTTATTCCCCCACTGATAAGACACATTCGTTTTGCTATCTGGCTTCCCTTTAAATCTGGAAGGCAAACATTGCAAAAATATTGGCTTCGGGTTCTTTTATGACTTATCATCCCTCAAATATTTATGAAAAGTAAAAGCCGTGGTGAAATCTTAGTAGGAACGTTGCGCCAAAACCAGGCCAAGCAACCAGGAGGAATGCAGAAATACATAAGATGTGGTCTTCCCCCTTCAGCAGGTTTGGTCCCTGAAGGAATGTAAACTGAGACTGAGGGAAACATGTTCAGAAAGAGGAACCATTGTGGTGTGGTAGAGAAAGGCCCACACATATCAATTACTGCTGCTGACAGATAGAACATAAAGAATACGAAAATTCTTCATTTTCTCCCCTTTCTAAAATAATTTTGCTCGGAGAATGCTATTCACTTATTGAACTGATGGAGATGTTTGCGTTGTGAGGCATCTTCTGCTGGCAGATGGTGGTTTTGAGTTTAAAAGATTTTAGTTTTGAACTCTTGTTTGATTCTGTTCCAAGAAGAGGGAAGGGGGAAGCTGGTGTCCTGAGGGCATTAGGGGACCTGGGTCTGGTTTTATTTTCAGGTGAGCCACTCAAGGTTTTGGTTCCCCATGGCCTAGCCTGGGTGACTTCCCTGGTTCCTTTCAGTATGAATGATCTGAGTGTGGTGTCTCAAACTTTGTCCTTGATGGGTCTAGTGCTCCCCACAGGGAGCAAAGGAAACCCCAAGCCTGAGGAAGTGTCCCAGGCACCAGAAAGGGAGAGGGAAGAAAGAGTATTTGGGCTTCTGAGTTCTCAACTTTAAATCTCAAACCCTTTGTAGAAAACCTGGAGGTCAAAGCCACTCATTTTTGAATACCTTCTAATTCCCTAATTCCCGGTGGGTGTTGCATTGGCTTTTAAGAATATTAGTGCATGAACTGGGCAAAAAATACACAGATGTTGAAAAGATCAACAAGCTGGTTCAATTTTGTGCTCGATTGTGTCTACACATAAGCCTTGAAGATGAAGGTAAGTGAAGTGAATTCTAGGGAGCTGCCTATAGAAGAAAGTGCCACAGGGTGTGGAGGGAGGAGGGCTCTGTTTCTCTCCATGGCTCTTTGTTCGTGCTAACACTCCGAGATTGCTAATAAAGTTTACCTTGAATCAGTGGGCAGAGTCAGCGATTGGCTGACCGGAATTAGCCATAGAGGTTTTGGAGGACCTAGATAGCAGGGCACAGAAAGATACAAGGAGGGGCTTAGAGAGAGATTCACAGCTCTTTAGATCTGGGAAGCTTGGAAAGTTAGAATCAGCTGATCATTCCTTCAACGCTCTTTGGGTCTATCAGATTTTTACCCCAATATCTGACTCCTGAGTTTTTATTAATAATAGAACAATATAGGTCAATGCTTCAGTTCTCTCTTGTTCTATTTCATAGGCAGCAGGGACCCAGACTCTGATTCAACATAAGCCCGTAAGTTACAGCTGGTCCTCCAGCAAGGCCCTCCCTTCTGAATCTTCCTGTCCAGGTGATATATCCTGCCTCTTCCACAAATCCTGCTATCACCTCCATGGTTCCCTAGGCAGTCACTTACCATGTATCTCTGCCACCTGTCACTTTACATCACAACTCTGTGTTCATTGTGTGTATGTACACATATATAAGATGTACAGGATGATGTTTTGTTGTAATTATAAATAATTACCAAAGTTAAGAAGATTTACACGTTCACATCTGCAGTTATATTTTTATGTGTGAGTCCATGTGTATACATAAGTAGAAAATCTCTAAAACCTGCATTCTTACTCAGTTTTCAATATACAATACAATATAATTAGTCATGATACTATGAGATCTTGAGACTTTGAAGTCAAAGATTTCTGCTTTTACAGCTATCCCTGAGCCCAGTAGTTCTCAGACTTAAGGTATACAAGGACCACCTGGAGGACTTGTTCAAACACAACTTGGGGGCTGGGGTGACCACTCACTGGATAAAGTGCTTGCTGCACAAGCATGTGGATGTGAGCCAGGCATGGTGGTGCACATCTGTAACCTCATGCTTGAGTTGGGAGAAGCGGGCCAGAGGCAGGCAGATTCCCTGAGCTTGCTGGCCAAAAAATCTAGCCAGTGAGCTCTGGGTTCATTGAGAGATCCTTTCTCAAAAATTGAGATGGACTTCTAGACCCCACATAAGTACATATGCATGTGTACACTCATGAACACACACACACAACCCCAAAACAGTCTCCCCCACACAAATTGCTCGACATGCCCTCCAGAGTTTCTGATGCAGTAAGACTAGGGTGCTGCCTGAAGTGCATATCTCACATGCTCCAGGGTGGAGTTTGCTCTGGGGTCACACTGGTGGCTGTTACAATAAATCCTTCCTGGATTCTTAGGGACAGAGTGGCTAGCTTCCCATAAGCAATCTAGTGTCCATCCTTGGAACTTTCCTCTCATCCTCTCTGTGAACTAGCTCTCAGTCCTGTTGGCTTCCTTACGGTGTCTGTACCACAGAAACCTTACTGGTACTTCTTCCACTCACCCCCTGGTCTCTGCTGTTTAATTAAACTTCCTCTTACAAGTATAACCCTCCCTATCAACCTAACCACCTTTTCTCCTACTGCACATTTTCATTTTGAATTCATAATCTTCATCTGCTCTTTTGAGTCTTTATCCATATTATTTCCATTTTAATTACTAGAAAATCTTCACTTCTTCTCATACCCAATGAGATTTACTTTTTAATTAAAAAAAATGTGTGTGTGTGTGTGTGTGAGGGGGGGAGGAGCCAGGTAGGCCATGGTGCCATGGCACATGCATGGATGTCAGAGGACAGTTTTATGGAGGCAATTTTCTCCTGCTCTCTCCTTCTATCTTTACCTGGGTTCCAGGGATCAAACTCAGGCCCTAAAGCTTGCAGAGCAAGCCTTCTTACCTGTTGAGCCCTCTCACTGGCCCCCAGTGAATTTCTTTACTATATAATAACTGTTATTTCCCAATTATGCTGCAGGCATACACTAAGCACTACATAGTTTGTATATGGAGATACCTTATGTGATGGGTATCCTAAGTCAACCTTATGAATGAATGAATTAGGTATTGCTTTATGGATGAAAACAAATAGAACAGACTCAGGGAAAACAAATAATTTACCCAATAGCCCAATGTTTTAGAACACTTCAGCTGCAGAAATTTTCCATATCCATGGCAGATGGATGCCAAGCCCCCTGGTCAGTGACTAAAACTGCACATAACATTCAACCTTATGTTTGCTGTGTTTTTACCTCATACATACATACTATGGTAAAGGTGAAGTTATAAGTTAAGCTATTAAGAGACTGACAATAAATAATAAAATAGAGAAACCATCACCATACTGTGAAAAATGTGATATGTTTATAAATTGAGGGTTTCAGCACCAGAACTATAAACTGACAACATGACCCTTCCAAGTTATGGTTAGGCAAAAGGTTTTTATTGTAGATGGGAAAGAGGGTACAGCCAGAGGCATCTGGAAGAGTCCAGAGCAGAGAGAGAAAGTAAATATGGCCAGCAGACTAGACCTGAGAGGGAGAGAGGGAGAGAGGAAGACAGAGAAAGTGTGGGCAAAGGAGATCAAGAAGAGTGCATTGCTGAATTAGCAGGGTTATAAGGAGAAATGAGTGGCTGCGGTGGGGGGAGAGGGGGAGGGAAGCCCAGGAGCTGGAGAAGTTTAGGGTAAAGGGCAGGGTGAGAAGAGCCAGGATCCCAGCATGGACTCTGAAATGTATAACAGGTACTAGTGATACCAAGAGAGCCTAGTGGCCAGCGTGTGCTTTTGTATGGTAATAGGCACCACAGACAGCCGTCTGTCCCTTCTGCCAGTGGTAAGGGAAATGGCTCCTTTGGTAGAGGGGGAACCAGCTTCACAAATTCCTGAGGAATATTGGCGTTTGTTTAATGCCAGAACTTGGACCTAACAATGTGAATATGGTCTCTCGCTTTCAAAAACTCTTCTGGATCTTTCTGACCTCAGTATACATTTTTTCCCCTTTCTGTATTAAGAATTTTTTTACATTTTTACTTAAAAGAATCACTTTCCCACTTCCCTTTGGAGCATCTGGATTGCCAACACCAATATTATTGCACTTCGGGGACTTTTAAAGTAAAACAAACGTTGCTTGAACATAAAACACTCTGGTACAATATTTCGTGTGATAATGGGGGCCAGGGCCCCACTCAGCGACTAACAGGCAGGTAACATATACAGTGTGCACACACTGGATGTAGGGACGGTTCACACAACCAGTCTAGTTGGAGCCAGTAAATCAAATGAGGACATGAGGACTACAAGGTATGGTTGAGAAGAAGAACATTATTGTGGATATGAGGGAGAGTAAAGCCAGAGGCATCTGGAAGAGTCCAGACTGAACTGAACTGGGCTGCGGTGCAGGGGAAGCTAGAGAGAAAGAGAAGGAGGGGGGCAGTGGACCAAGAGAGCCAAGAGTGAGGGGAGAGAGGGAGGGAGGGAGGGAGGGAGGGAGGGAGGGAGGGAGGGACAGAGAAACAGAGAGAGAGAGAGAGAGAGAGAGAGAGAGAGAGAGAGAGAGAGAGAGAGAGAGAGAGAGCGCCAGGGAGAAAGAGACAGCTTGTGACCAAAATGGCAGAGTTAATAAAAAGAGAATCTGGGGGAAGGAACGGAAGTCCCTGGAATGAAGATGTTTAGGGTAGGGGCCATGGTGAGAAGAGCTAAGAGGAGCCAGGACTCTGTAACTTGTACTTGTGTTGGGAGAGATGGGTGGTCAGTATATGTGCTTTGGTGTGCTAATAGGCACCTCAGCCATTTTTCCTGACTTTCTTTGGGACCTGGCAGCCAGGTAGGCTGAGATTCTATTACGATACTTAACATGGCAAACAATTTAGAACTCATTAATTGTTTATCTCTGGTGTTTTTCCATTTAACATTTTGCACAGAAGTTGATGTCGGTTAGTAAAATCATCGACAGCAGAACTCTAGAGGCAGCAGGAGAACCCCTGAAAATCCGTCAAATCGCTCGGTTCTGGTTTCAATGGCAGAGGGTCTGAAGCAGATATTGCCAGCACCCACTGAATTCTTACCAGCCCTGAGTGACTCTGCTGTGGGCGTTCTCAGAACCACATTTTGAGAAACAGTCCTCTGTATTGACATAATTGGCAGCATCCTTTCTTTAAACACTTCCCTTTGGTTGCTATGATACAGCCCCCACCCCCAAGTTCTGTGGGCTCTCCAATTCTGTTCTCCATCTCCCACTTCCTCCCCTGCCTATATCACTGCCCCCAGACGCTCCTGCTCCTTCCTCTGCTGTCTGTCCCCTGGGGCATGGCTCCAACTTGGGCAGATGGTTCCCAACCTTGCCCTTCTAGTGCCAACCTCCTGGTGAGATCCGTGGAGCCGCACGGACTGATTTTGGAACAGAGATGAGCTTCATTCAGCCTGGGTCCAGGACTTAGCTGTGAGGCAGGTGACATTGACCCTGCTGCTCCATCACCCCCATCCTGTTCTTGGCCTTTCCTCATCCACTAAGATCCCTCTGTGCTTTGCAGTTTTCTAATCAAATCAGCTCAGCGGGAAAGAGCTGATCATTTTACACTGTCACACTAATGTGCCGACTCTCCCAGTCATTTGCATTTGGAAAGCCTTTTATGGTCTTTGTGGTTTCAACCCTGTTATTTCAGGCTTCCCTTAGCAGACAGGAGGGCACTGACCGAGGGCGAAGGGGAGCTGGCTTGAGAAGGGTCAGCTCTTCTCTTCTTTGACATCTTCTTAGGAGCATAGACTGAAAACCAGCCAGTTAAACTGCTGGGAGGGCAGGACTTGGCCCTTCTGGGTCCTGGGCAAGGAGAAGTACCTGCAGCCTCTCCAGTCCTGTCCCTAGAAGCACAGAGGGTGAGGACAGACTATAGAGTTGGCTGCTGGGCTGACTTCCTGGCCACTCCTACCCATCCGCTTCGGCTGGCTCCTGTTTACCTGTCAGGTCTCAGCTTCAGTGTTCTCTCTTGGGAGCAGCCTGTCCTGGCAGCCCGTTAGAGGTCCTTTTTATTATTATTATTCTTATTATTATTTTGTGATCCCGTGTCAGCAACTGCTTGCCTTCCTTGCATTTATCACAGCTTGTAATTATTTGATTTACTTCTTCCTGTCTCCATGTGGAGAGTGAGGCTCGCAGGGGTGAGACCAAGCTGCCTCACAACCCTTCTAGCACAACACTGGTTCATAAGAGCGATCAAATGCAGCAGGACAGGCTGCATGATCAAACTCCACTACCCTGCAGTCGCTGAGCTGAAGCAAACTGTCCCCAGTAGCTATCATGGTGCTGAAAGGCAGAGGCAATGGAGAGCAGAGTGTTCCTGCTGTGTGCGGTGTGGAGAGTGCATTGGAGGGCAAAGGGCAAATTATGAAAGACTCTGGAGTAGCGCTCCCTCCACCCCACCCCACACCCAAGAAAGGAAAAGGAAAAAAAAATGTTTCCCTATTTGCTTTGACGGTACACACTGTTGAGTTGTTCAGAATTTACTGTCTTTGAACTATTTTACAATGCTGTAGGAAACTGATAGTAACACAACTGATCCTTGTGTGTAAAGATGCCCAGAGGCTTTGCCCAGTAGAGGGGCAGTAGACATGTTCCCTGTGGCTATCAACCAGTTTTGCATCAATGTCTGAATGCACGCTAGCTTTCCTGACTGCCTATGTGTACTCTTACAATTCTTCGAACAAGTCATAACATCTTACTGATGGCTTCATTAGCTAGTAAAATAAAATCTCTGACACGTTAGTTTTATATGTGTACATAGTTACAATCCTGGCTTCTTAAAGGTATTTTTTTTTAATCTGAGCTTCATGAAAATCAAGTATTTTGTGCATTAAAAGATGCTATCAAGACAATGAAAAGTCTCCTACAAAATGGAAGAAAAAATGGCCAAATCGTGTCTAGAATATGTGTCCAGAATACATAAAGAACTAAATTCAATAATACCAGCAGCCGCAGTGGCAAAAACCAATTAAAAATGGTCCAAGGTATTGACTAGACAGCTCTCCAAAGACGATACAATGTATATGAAAATGTTACCAAAGTTGTTAGGGTCAAGGCCGGAGCTCTCCTGGCAAGAGAGCAAGAGCTGGGATCAACGGGAAAGAAGCAAGCTGGCAGAAAACAGAAGCCTTTTCCCATCTGGCTTCACATAACTAAATCAGGCTGCAGAAAAGTCCTTGACATAGAAAACCAGGGAGACAGATGCTATGTGAATGCCCCATAAAGGGGTGCACACCCTGTGGCTCAGCCCTCAGTTTTGGCTCTTCCCCCCAGTACTCGAGCCACTCCCATCCTCAGCAGTGATCTCCCTTCTGTTTGTCTCTATCTCTGAACAAGCACCCCTGGTGGACCCCTTTGATGGAGGACAGAAAAGCCTGGGATGGGGTGCCTTCTGAACTCTGATCTACAGCCTGGCAAGAAATGCATCCCCCACCCCCACCCCCACCTTTTTCTGACTTTTGTTTTAATTGGCCAAAAGCCTAAGCATGCATTTCCTGACACCTTGGACTGCCTCGCTCTTTCTCTGAAGCCCTTCTCCTGCCATACAGCTGCCTGCAGACCAGCTGGTTTTCTCAGACCCTAACTCAAGAAAGCGTGCCTTTTTCTTTTCCTCTTCTCGCCTCCTTCCTCTCCAAAGCTGCTGAGATTTACAGACTTCCTGGTTTTCTTTCAAACACTAATAAAATTGTTCCTGAGCCTCCTCCCAATTCTGTTTTTAAAATTAACTTATCAGCAAACTATGAAGCCAGAAGGGAATGCCATACTCTCTGGTGACACCCGGGCCGTCCTAACAGGCTCAGCCTCCCATCTCCTACAGGCCAATTAGAAAGTCAAGTCCTAGTGAGAGGCCCGGGTAGGAGATTTATTCAATGTAACTACACTGGGACAAGAAATAACTAAAGGGGACCAGTGACCTGCTCCTGAAGACCATCTTCAGAGTCCTGACTTGAGGTTTAGGTTTAAGTAGAGAGCAAGAGATAGGCAGAGCTAAGCAGCTCTGCTGGAATCCTGGTTTCACCCTTCACTGGCCCATCACGGTCTTACACAGCTTCTCCCACAGGGTGGTCTGACAAGTTATCCTGACACACCACATTCCTCCTCTGGCTAGCAACAGACTTCAGCATTTTTCTGTCCCAGCATAGGATTCCAGAGGAAATTCCAATTCCCTTTTCAGTGTCATCTAATCAAAAGGAGGAGTATGCATGTACTTTGTCTTAGTTAGGGTTTATGTTGCTGTGATGAGACACCATGACCATGGCAACTCTTAGAAAGGTAATACATTTTATTTGATTAGCTTACATTTTCAGAGGTTTAGTTCATTATCATTATGGTGTGACCTGGTGATATGCATGCAGACATGGTGTTGGAGAAGTAGCTGAGTGTCCTACATCTTGATTTGCTGGCAACAGGAAGTGGTCTCAGTCACTGTGCATGGCTTGAGCACCACTCCCTTTGGGGGACATTTTCTTCTAAGCCACCACACACTTGTCTAGAATATCCTTCCTCCTTCAGGATGATTTCAGTAATGTGTTTGGTGTTACTGGCCACATGAATGTACAAATCAAAACTACAGTGAGAAACCTTTCACACACGCTAGGATGTCTATAATGGTCATTTTTAAAAGGAGTAATAAATGTTGGTTAGGATGTGGAGAATGTGGGAATATGAAATGGTGCTGTTGCTATTGTAAACAGGTTGGTGGTTTCTTAGAATATTAAACCTAGAATCTCCACATGATATGATAGTTCTACCCCCAGTTGTAAATACAGAAGACTGAATGCGGAGATTTGACCACATGTTTGAATGACCATGACCATAGCAGCATTACTAACGGCAGCCAAAGGTGAAGTAATGTGAAACCAGGTGAGGTGGTTCATACCTATGATCTCTGTACTCAAGAGGCTGAGGCAGGAAGATCATGAGTCAAGGCCAGCCTGGAGATCCTGTCACAAAATGAAAAAAAGAAAGAGGGGGGGGAGATGTTGTGGGATAATCTTTTTGTACACTGTGAAGATGTGTCTCTGACTAAGGCACCTTCTGATGGTCAGATGTACAGTATGGAGGACAGGTAACAAGCCATGTGGCAGAACATAGATTGATATAAATGGGTTAATTTAAGTTATAAGAGCTAGTTGTGAACAAGCCTAAGCTAAGGCCAAGCATTCATAATTGATAAGAAGTCTCTGTGTCATTATTTGAATGCTGGCAGTCTAAGAATGTCTGACTAGGAAGCTGACAACTTTGGCACCCAACGTGGGGCCACATATATCCACATAGAGTCTGAGAAAGCTGGGGAAAAAAGTATCCCCAGCCGGACACAGATTCTTAGTAACTGCTGTTTCCCAAGTAGGCCCAGTACTTGTGGTGTACAGAGGTGCTGCTCCTTTAAGAGGCCCTGCTGTGCAGCCAAGCACTAGGTAGAAATGCCTGCTGCAGCATAGGGCCCAACAACTTCCCAGAGCTGGGATGGTTAGGTGTTGCTGGTCCCAGCTTCTGCTGCTGCCTACAGACCTGAGGGGGGTAGAGCCAGCACCATGTGCTAACTGGAGCTGTTTGGCAGATGGCCTGGCCATCTAAGGTTTGGCTCACATTATCAGAGAAGGCTGCAGATGCACAAAAAGTACATCTAGACTGAGAAAACCTCTGAACAAGTACAGTATGATTGAAAATGTGCTTAGATGCTTAGGAAAGAAAAGAATATGGGTATAGACAATCACAGAAAAATAATTTAAAAGTAATGAAGTCTTTAAAGAGAAAATAAAGTTAATATATATGTACATACACACACATACACACACACACACACACACATATATATATATATATATATATATATATATATATATATGTGTGTGTGTGTGTGTTATATATGCCACGTAAAGATAGGAAATATTATGACACAGGATGTCTGTATTCTGTATAGTGCTTTATTAACTTTAAATTTTTTTAATTCTAATGAACAAAAAAGCAACAGCTACTGAGAGACATTGGATTGCGGAAAAAAACTGCTAAATTAAGCCAGCTTATATATTTAAGGATGTGTTAACTTCAGAATGGAAGTCAAGAAATGTGTTGCATTGGGAGAGAGGTTATGCTTTTGTTTCCACAGGAAACAAAAAGCTATGGATTTCTTCAAAATGAATAAAGACCAGATTTGATGAGGGAGACCTCCTGAAAATCTTGGCTGCCTACAGGAAGGAATAAATCAAGAAAAAACACAAGACAGATGACATATATGCTAATCCTTCTTTAATGGGAACATCTGAGACTAAGTGAGACATGATAAATCTTGTTGGCTACAGAGTCCTTATGACTTATTATTACATGCCACCCTTTCATATGGCATGGATGGAGATTTATATTACAGTTTGGCTATGCAGTCCAAACAGACTTATAAAGTGGATAGATGTCCTTTACTTGCTCAAACATAGAGCAGAAAATCATCTTTAGCTGATCTGTGCATACTGCATATTCCATACTTGTGTTAATGCTGATATGTATGTTACCTTAAAAGTTTGTATGTTTTCAGAAAAAAAAAAAAGGACCAGACACCAATGAAGACAAGTAGCCCAGGTGATCCAGCCTCTCAGAATACCTCTGTTGCAGGTTCCTCAAAAAAAACTTCATTTAGAACAACTTCAAAGCTGATAGCCAAGATGACCCAGCCTCATAGACTACTCTAAGAGTTCAGATAAGCCCTGCACTTTCCCATCACACAGAGACTGGACAACAGCTAGCTAGCTCTTCCAGGACTTGACCATCATCCCAATTTTCTCAGGGTCCCCTAAAGATGCTGTTGCCCCAGATAACAGGAAGTAGTTTAAAGAACACTATGCCCACATTCCAGAGAGGTAGGGTAGGTGATTTTTGATTGTTCAGTGTGGTGGTGTGGAAGCTGCCCCTACCAAGAGAAGAGCAGTGATCTTACTCTTGACTGATAGTAACTCCCTAATGGGGTCAATTCAGTGGATACCTAATTCCTACTGAGAGAGTAGACACCCATAACTAAATTTGTGTCTTTAAAGAGAACTTTTTCAACAATACGCTGCATGTCAGTAACTGCTGTACAGATTAGCATGCATAAGGACGCCGCTAAATAATAAGCCAATCTGACCTTAACAGGAGGAGGTTTAGTTAAAAAAGATTACAGTCGGGGAAGAGGGACTGTTGCAAAGGGGACTTTTGCAGTAGAGAGAACACGGCTACTGTAGGATCTCTGAGGAGTCAGGCAGAAAAGGGACTCTCTTACAGAGATGAAGAAACACGGCTGAGAAGAGCAGGGTGTGGAGAAATAGAACAAAGTGCTTAAAGGGATAGTACATCAGAATGTCTCACTCGGGAGAGGCTGTGTGCTGGCTAGCCGGAGGGTGTTCAACATTCGGGGGCAGGGATCTGAAGAAAGGAGACATGCTAACCAATGTTTGGCTAACGAGCACTTTCGTTTGTCAGGGAGCTGTGGAATAAATAAGCAGTTCCACCCATCATTTATGAGCCCAAGAGAGGGATTTGCTGAGTCTGGGTGGATTTGCTTTTATATCGCTTTTTCTCACTGCTGCGACAAATGCCGGACAGAAATCAATCTAAGGGAGGAAGGATGTGTTTGGGTTCAAAAGTTTGGTATAGTCCATCTCAGCAGGGAAGGCGTGGGGCAGGAGTGTGAGGAGGCTGGTCACATTACGTCCACAGTCAGGAAGCTTAGGGGAGCTGAGAGGCTAGTATTCACCCATTCACTTTCTCTGTTTTGTTTGGTCTGGGACCCCCAGCTCACAGAATGGTGCTGTCTATACTCAGGACAGGTCTTCCCACTGCAGCTGAATCTCTCTGGCAAGGCACTGACAGTTATAGGTTCGTGTCCTAGATCAAATTGACACCCGAACACATCACTTTCACTCCAGTCAAATTGACAACCAAAACCAACTATCACAGCCTTTCTGCTGTCTTATTTAAGCAAATGGGAAATAGAGATTCTTGGTGGTAAGCTGTTTTCCAGAACACAAGAAAAGCTGGGGTAAGGGAGAGAAGAATTCCTTAAATGCTTACCCTGTTTTACAGCATCAAAGGATGCAGCTAAACCCTAACATTGTCAACGTGCTCTGAGATGTGAATTATATCTCTTCAATCTGGGTGACAGCTTTCTCTTCTAAGGCAGCACAGGCTTTAGTCCAGGGCTTGAGGACAGCCCTCTTTTTCTTAAATTCTTAAAACTTTAGATTTTTATTTTATTTTATGTGTATGGTATTTTGCCCACGTACACATCTGTATACCACATCCAGCCAAGGAAGAAGAGGCAGCAGATCCCCTAGAACTAAAGTTACAAATGGTTGTGAGCCACCATGTGGGTGCTGGGAATTGAACCTGGATCTTCTGGAAGAGCAGCCAGCACTCTGGTCTGTTAAGCTATCACTCCAGCTCTTTTGACTCTTCCCTTGAAGAGATTCCCATGCCTGGCTTATCAGAAGCCTGTCTTACACTCTGGAGTCTACCCTAAAGGCCCAGTACAGGACTGAAGGCAATGGACTCCCCCATTGGAGGAAGAGTAGCCTATGGACAGAACTCAGCTCACATTAGTGTTTCGTTCCCAGAGGGCTTTGCTTTGATTTGTAAAGTTGTGTTAAAAAGCCCACATCAAGAATATCGAATATCAAAGATATTGAATCTAAAAATCCAGATTTCTAACTTTTCTTGAAAAATGGATTCTCTAACAATTCTGGCCTGTACGTATTGCATGTCTTCTAAACTGGTTAACGAAATCCCAGACAATGAAGTATGATACTCAGTATGTGTTTATAAAAACAGCTGTTACTTTGGATGCTGTTACTTTCGTATGGTCAATGGGAAGGGAAGCCAGAGATCGCCATCTCCTGTCTACTCATCACTATTCACCTGACCTAGTCAGTCATTCATGTTTTCTGTGTGTATATCCATTTCCTGCAGTCAGCCATTTCCTCTAGTACCAGCAGAGTGAGGAAATAGAAACTATCTTTCAGAGACTTTGTTAGTCAAGACATCATTTGGGAGAAATTGCATCCAGTTTATGCTGACTGGTCTCATAACTTGATGTCATTAACTTAAGGTCTTCTGTGCCCTTAAACACTTACCTGTACATCTAATTTATTTGTGCAAGTGCACCTGCCTCATGACCAACTTAGAGCTTATAAATTGTGAAGACACATGCTACTCAATGCTTGCTATCTCCTATATACCAAGAGAGGCTACTGGGAGTCATTTGTGAGTATGAGAGGCCTGAGGAAATATTCCCATACTCCTTTTCTTCAGGACACAAAGCTAACTTATCTTGGGGCATAGACTTAATTCCTGTAGTTTAAGCATTTCTAACACGAAGTCTTTGATCTCAGAAGTCCTTGATCTCTGAGGTGTTTCTGGTTTCCCTTCTCAGGATAGGCTCCTTTCTGGCATCTCCATAGCTTCCTGGGTCCGTTCCTGTTCTTGCTCACCATAGGGTACTATATAGCCTGTTACTGTGCTCTACTTATAGGAGACCCATGACCACAGCACCAAGCCTAGTCAGCCTTTGAAGAAAGGTCCAGGGACCCAGCACACAGCCCCCTTCATTCCCATTAGCCTTTCCCCAGAGCAGTTCCTGGTGAGGCTTAAAACCTTGATAGCCTTAGATATCATATGACAAAAACTCAGCACATCAATTTTCCAAGGACATTTATTTTCCCTGAGCTCTGCCTTCTGCCTCATCTGTATACTAAGTAGCTTCCTATCTCTTGATCACAGGTCCCTCAACCACTGCTGCCTCACAGAAGGGTTTTACAGACAGCCCGTCTCTTCCGTCGTCTCCTGGGAACAGACCTAAAAACTACAATCAGTTCATTTAGGTAGTTGGTGTACTGCTGTCTCTGCATCGTTTCCCAGTGCCCATTCAAATCCAAGTATTTACTCACCCCAGCCTGAACGGCAGCTTCCTCCAGGCTTTTACACAAGCGAGGGCATGACCTTTGGCCAGCTGGCAAAGGATATGGTTGCACCCAATCTCTCCTTCCAAGGGCGGAGCTTTACTGTGGAGGTTCCCTAGATACCGTCAAGATCTGGGCTTGTGAAGTGCAAGCCAACTCTGCCAAGTTCAAGGTCTTCTGGGTACTGGCTGTGTTTTCTCAGCATTCACAGAGCTCTCCCTTGCTCTGTCTTGGTGCCTACAGGATGTTTGGTTTTGATTATGTGAGCATTTGTGTGATATGATTTCTGAAGACACGCTAAATTCTACCTACCTATTCTCCGATCTGTTTATTCATGCTTGAAATTGCTTTGACAAGATTTTCATTTACAGTTAAAGTTGTTAAGAGCCATAGACAGTTATAGACATACAGATAAATCTATCATAGATATTATAAACATGTATTTTAATATAAACTTTTCACTGGTTACAGCACATATACATGGAAGTACATAAATCATATTTGTAAAAGAGCCACTCAATCATAAACAAGAATAGACCATTCCCATTCTCAGGGCACTCACCCCATGTCTTCCTCCCTTTCTGGTCTTGTTCTTTAGACCTCATCAATGACTTACAGCAAGACTGTACATTCTTTTGCTTTTTTTCAAATTACTGAATAAAATTTTATCTACTTACCTGCATAGCATATTGCTTTGAAATATATTTACATTGTGGAAGGACTAGATATAGCTAACCAACATGTGCATCATGTGTTCTGTGTTCGTAATCTGCATTTGTCCAGTAACAGTAAATATGAGTGCTTTGCTATATCTGTATTGGCATTTGTTGTCTTCTGTGAATGATTCCTTCAAGTCTTTTGCTATTGTTTTTTTTTTTCCTTACAGGGCTTCTACTTTTAACGTAATACACTTTTCAGTGCCTTTAAAAGCAAGTTATTTGTTTTTATTTTTATCTGCATGAGTGTTTTACCTGCATGTATGTGTGTATATCATATATGTGAAGTGCCTGCGGGGGCAGAAGAGGGCATTAGGTCCCCTGGAACTGGAGTTACAGATGATTGTGAGCTGACATGTGAGTGCTGGGAACCAAACCTGGGTTCTATGATTGATTGTCTATGTATACATGCTCATATATATGTGTGTATGCATGTATTTGTGAATACATATGTGAATGTATATATCAGACTTTTTCTCCCTACCTGCAACTTAACTTTTTATTTTCTTAATAAAAATCTTTTAAGTGAACAGAAGTCTTAACTTATTTCCTTATGGTTAATTCCTTGTGCATTCTATTTAAGAAAGTCTTCTGGCTCTAAGAAAAATATTTAAAAATACCATGAAGATGTTTTCCTGTTTTATTTAGAACTGACTTGTGTATGGTGTAAGGTAGGAATCAAGCTTAACTTTTTAAACCATATGTTGTTCAGCAATTTCTTCCAAATTGAATGATTTATTTTTATTTTTAAAGATTTTTTTCGTGTGTGTGTGTGTGTGTGTGTGTGTGTGTGTGTGTGTGTGTCCAGGTGTTGGAGAAGCCAGAAGGGGACACTGAATCCCTTGGAGCTGTAGTCACAGACGGTTGGTAGTTGCCTGATGTGGGTGCTGGGAACTGAACTCAGGTCCATTGTAAAAACACCATGCAGTCTCAACCACTGAGCCATCTCTCCAGCCCCAATTTCTTCCAAATTGAAATGTTCCACCCTGGAGGGAACTCAAGTCTCTGTAAGTTCTGAAGGAAGGCTCATTAAGGCTCAGGCAGTAAACAACTCCCAAGTCTCAAGAAGTACCTGAAACTTACCAGGTTCACAAGGCCTCTCTCTCCTCGAGGCTATATACTGCCGAGCGGAGGAGATGCTGACCTCCTGATCTGCCTGTAAGTTGTGCAGAGAGCTCCAGGATTCTTGCTTTCGGGAGTCATCACCCATGCTAGGGCGAGCTTTTAATGATGCAGCTGTCTTTGGGTTGTCTATGCTCCTGCAAGTAACCCCTCACCCATCTCCTCTAAGTAACTCTGCAAACTCACTGGATCACTGAGTTGGACTTTGGTGGTATTGTTATTTTGATCTGTCATTGGTTCCCTATCTGGAATGAGTAGCAGGGGTGAGTACTATGTTTCCCCAGAAAAGAAGTCTCACACAATATTATTTTATTCAGTTGACCCAGAAGTATTTATTAAAGAGACCATACTGAATCCTCTGCTGTTAACCACAGGACTGTGTATGTATTCATCTATTTCTGGGCCATACTTGAGAAGCAGTTAATAGTTAAACTTATTCTCTGTTGGTATTTGGATTCTTTTCTCAGGGAGAACTTATTATAGTCACTATTGTCAAGGCATCATTTCATCTGAATCACTTCATTTTAAACTCCATCAATCCTTGTAATACAGTTATTCATATCATCCCATTTTATTGGTAAGGAAATTAAGACTTAGAGAGTGAAATAATTTGCCAGAGTTGCCTAGCTTGTGAGTGGCAGGAACATGACTCCAGGGAAATTCTAGTTGACTGTGAAGTCAGAGAAGCTTTTGACAGGGGAAGACAGTCATGATATTATGCTCACAGGAGAGAGATGGAGAGGACAAGGGCTCTACAAGAAGACAGGCTGGAGAGATGGTTCTGTGGTGAAGAGCATATAGTGCTCTTGCAGTGCATCTGGGTTTGGTTCCCAGTACGCATATGGCAGATCTTAACTGTCTGCAACTCCAGTGCCGAGTGTTCTGATGCCATCTTCTGGCCTCTCTGGGAACTGCATGCATATGATGTACATACATAGAGGCAAAACCATCATACGCATAAAATAAAAATGAGTTAAAAATCTTTAGAAAAGAATAAAGAGATAGAGAATGCCTAAACAAAAGTATGAAAATGTCAAAATTTTTCACAGAATATGTATTTTGTCATTTTTTGTGTGCTTTGCTAGCATTTCAAATTCCCCTGAAGCAAATTCATTTTTTCATCAAGGAAGTGTTTTTTTGTTTGTTTGTTTGTTTGTTTGGTTGGTTTTTTAAAGTAACTCTCCTAGGCTCCATTAGAATGCTTACAACCCTTCAATCTTCTCAGCTTTAGATACATCTTTTGTTCCTCTATCCATCATCATGTGTGCTCAACTGGCCACAACTTCCACCATTAATCCTTCAACTACTAAATTATTTCTCTCAGTTCCCAACACTGCCTGCCATCTGTTCTGACGAACTCCTCACTGTCCCCCCCCAGCCGCTTCCTGTTTTTCTGCATTCTGTTAAAGAGATAATATATTATTAAAACACTACACATAGTGTCTCCTTTTCAAAACAATAGCAAACACTTATTAACCCTTACTATGAGCCAGGAATGACGCCGGACCCTTTAAATACATCTAAACTGATTTTCACATCCTTGCCCAGCTAAAATACCACCCTGTATTTTATACTCTCCTTTAGCACTAACCAAATGCCAAAGCCTAGCATTCACGAACATTCCAAATCTGCCCTCAAGTTCTCTCTTTCTTTGCTCATGGTGTCTCTTCACAGCAATAGAATGTAAGACACCATCTCTCCAACACATGCTTTGTTTTATGCATAGGAGAAAGAAGCACAGATCTGACTCTGGAAGTTGATAAAGATTTGGAGCTGGGCAGCACTGTCCTTCACTACTCCTTTTTAAAAATTCTGCATTCATGGCTGGTATTAAAAACATAACTTGATATTTCACCACCACCACCATCACACATCTTCTCTCACCATTATCTCATATCTGCCATAGCATTTTGTTACTTTAGGTTACATAACATCAGCGCACATTTACATTTTTGTAAACATCAATAACACAGCCTAAAGCCTGGGACCCATATGTTTTCATATACCATATACTTACGGTATATGATCAAATACATTAATTTTATTATTTTATATGCTCTGTCTTTCTAGCTAGCCAGACTTTGAGATAAAGGTTTTTACATGTCTGTATTCACAACAACTGCCCCGCCCAGAGCAAGTACTTAATGGGTGCTTGTAATCATTTAATATTGAATTGTAATAGCTTACTTGACATTTTCCATCAGGTAGGTTTTATGTCCTGTGTTGTTTCAAATTCAGATTATGTGATCTATCTATAGCATATATTTTGTATTTAATGTCTCCAGTACCTGCTGACCTCAAAGCAAAAAAAGGAAACCTTTGATTGAATGGGAACTAGAAACACATATCAAATCAGAAGCTGCTTCCCACAGAATCATGAGCTGAGGGATAGGAGCTAAACTGTGTAGGAAGGAAAGGGCTGCCCAGCTCCAAACCTTTATCAACTTGCAGAGTCGGATCTGTGCTTCTTTCCCTCACATGTAAACAAAGCATGTGTTGGAGAGATGGTGTCTTACATTCTATGCTGCAAAGAGACACCATGAGCAAGGCAACTTATAAAAGAAAGCATTTAACTGGGGGCTTGCTTACAGTTTCAGAGGGGGAACTCATGACCATCATGGCGGGGAACTTGGTGGCAGACAGGCATGGTTCTGGACCAGTAGCTGAGAGCTCACAATGGATCCACAAGTTACAGGCTGCAGGTAGAGGCTAGACAGAGATTACATAGATAGATAGATAGATAGATAGATAGATAGATAGATAGATAGATAGATAGATAGATAGATAGATAGGATGGATAGATAGATAGATAGATAGATAGATAGATAGATAGATAGATAGATAGATAGATAGATAGTGGGCCTCTGGACTTTTGAAACCTCAAAGCCCACTGTAGTGACACACATCCTCCAACAAGTCCACAGCTACTCCATCAAGGCCACGCCTCGTAATCCTTCCCAAACATTTCAATAAATGGGGAGCAAGCGTTCACATGTATGAGTCTCTATTCTCATTCAAAACCACCACATTTGGCAAATCTGTTGAAAGGCTTGCTGCTCTTTCAGAGGACCAGAGTTTGGTTCCCAGTACCCACAATAGTTGGCTCACACCACTCTGAACTACTGTTCCAGGGCTTCCCACACAGAGTTCTGTTCTCCACATGTAATGTAATATAGAGAATCAGACACACACACACACACACACACACACACACACAAAAAATTAAAAATTTAAAGGGGGTCTACAACAGTGGCACAGAGTTGTTAGAAAAGCAAAATTAAGTAACAAATAAAAGATGCTAAAAAAGAAATAAAAATGCTAATATATGTCGAATATTGTATAAAGGAGTTGGATATAAGGTATAGATGTTCTTGACTTTATTAGTAATAAATAAAAGAAGAAAATATTTGGTTTTTAGATATTTATCAAAAATAGCTGCTTCACAAAATAATTCAATGTATTATAATAGTGAAGTATGAGGCTTCCTGTTGTCTTTAGTTTCTTAAGGAAATATTTTTGTCGCAGTATAGTTCAAATGCATCTTGAAATACATGAATTTGTAATCATGGAACTAACAAGATCACATTCACTGCTCTGGGTAAATCAGGATGTATCTACAATTTACTGCCAGGAATGAAAAGAAGTCTGGTACTGACTGACAGGGATATTGTTATCTACTGTTTAGGATTAAAGATGTAAAAATTAATGTGTATTAAGTACCAGACTTTTTCTTAAAATGGGCCTGCTGTGAAAGCCAGAGGCATGTCAGTCCTATTCAACGAATGTTTTAGTAGCTCCTGTGATTTCAAAGACACGATGTTGGGTGCGAAGGATGAGATGAATAATTGCTGCTCCTGGAGGGAGACAAGATCTGAACCCAGTGGAAAGGGGAGTGGGACGTCACGGTGTAGGACAAGCAAAATGCAGGAATAACTAGTGGGGCTTAAAATAATTTAATTTTGCCTTTTTTAAAAAAAAAAATCTATTTTGGATGCCCTTTCGCACGTGCCAGGTCGCTTATTGGCCGAGAATCCGCCACCCTGTGAAATCTTTCCCATTCCTCCTTTCTTTCTTTCCTCGCCAATTCGATTTCTTCAGCCTCCAGCACTGCATTTGGAACAGTATCCATTGTGTGGGTGGCGGAACGCGGAGAAGCTATTTTTGTTCTAATTATGAGCACTGTTTTCCTGGGGGAAGAGGAGGGTAATAAGGCAGATCTGAGGCTGAGCCGCTTGCTGGGCGAGGATGCTCCGTGGAGGCGTTACTAAGGTTACTAGAGAGAGGACCGCAGGCGACAGGCAGGGCTTTTTCTATAGCAAGATATATTTTCCAATGAAGAACGTGGGCTGGGCTGCGGGCAGTGCCACATTGTACTACATGCTGGATTCCCCAGAGGGAAAGGGAGGTGGCCAAGGGGGAAAACGGGGGACCAAATCAGGCAGCCTCCGCTTCCTCTTCCGGGCTTTTTCTTCCGCCGTCCTTGTTTTCCCCCCGAGCTTTTCTGGCTGCAACACCAGGTCGGAGCGCTAGCGATCGGTGCCTTGTAGATGTGACACGCCTCGGAGCCGGCCGGAAGCTGCTCCCAGGCGGTACCCGTAGGGACAGGCGTGCGGCGGGCGGTGGCGGTGCGCGGGCGGCGGCGCTGTGCGGCTCGGTAGGACCGGCGCAGACCTGCAGCGGCTCGCTGAGGCCGTGGGTCGTCGTTGCAGCTGCCGCGACTCTTGGGGCGAACTTGGCAGGCAGAGAGGAGCGGAAGGGAAGGGGTGTGTGTAAGGAGGGCCGTGGGCGTATCTGGTGTTGGAGAGGACTTTGAAACTGATCCCTCATAGTGGTTGGTTGTAGTTTTTATTTTGACAGATTCTGGGGGCAGCAGATGCACCCCGTTCTCTCGATATTTTCTTAACTCCAGTCGGTTGATAGCATGATTTGAGTGAGAGCTTTTTAGTGAAGCTACTGAGTTAAGGTAGCTTATGGGATTGGGGAAGCTGCCAGAGGAAAAATAAATGGGGGAGTCGGAGCAGGGAAGTGATGTCGGGGATGAGGGGTCGAGATGAACTACTAGTTCATATTTACAGGGTTTACTGTACCAGATACTGTCCCAAACCCTTTAAGCTTGGTGGCTCATTTACTCCTGGGAGGTCTGGCCTCCTATTAACCTTTACGTAAGTGGGGAAGCTGAGGCCCAGAGAGATCAAGGAACACTTAAAAAAGAAAAAAGAAAAAAGAAAAAGAATGAGAAAAAAAAGAAAGAAAGATAAATGAAAAGCATCTGTGCCAGACTTTGAATTCTGCTAAAGTCCCAGGCTCCACAGTATGGTTTCCCATCATCAAAGTAAGAAGAAAGTGAGGTTGTAGGATCAGAGTGTAGTTTAATTTGAACAGCAGTGATAAGATGTTGGCCTGCTAAAAGTTGTGAAGTCTCGAGGTATAGGGCAGTGATAGATGTCAGCCAGGGAAGGTGGGAAACCGTGGTCTGCAAACCTGTGTCTCCAAGCTTGGCTGTGGTCTTCTCTTTAGCAGTTGGTGGGATAGGGAAGAGAGATAAAAACACACACACCCCTAAGTTTGAAAATGGAATTACAGAGACTCCTAGAACTCAACGATTTGACATAGCTACCTCTTTAACAGGTGAATAATGCCCCAAGAGATGGAGTGACATAAGGAAGGTAGTCGAGAATAGAAGCATTGTCCTAGCTGTACTGGCCTGTACAAATGCTAAAGTTAATGCCACTGTACCTAGACTGGTTCCTTTCAGCTGTGATGCTAATAATGTGTGCCCCAAGTTCTGTGCACTTGCTGACACAAATACTAAACCAAAAATACTGTCACCTGACCTGGCCTGGCTCCTTTCAGCCTCAGGAATTGAATATTGATGACATACAATAGTGAAATAAACCCATCTGTACCGCTGCTCATGCGTGTTCCAGGTTCTGTGTAATGCAGGAATCAGATGTCTTTTCAAACTGAGTGACAGCTGAGGCTTTTCAGCAACTCCAAGAATGTCAGTCTAAAAATAAACAATAAACCTGACCAAGCCAAGGGGTAAGGTGATTTATTTTGAGGAAACTTCAAACAAAACAAAACTCATGTTTAAAAAATTAAGGGAAGATTTTTAACCAGTTGACAGTGTACTGTTTACAAACACTAATTCTGGTAAGTTGTGCCTAGTCATGTTCCCAAGAAACGATTGAAACTGGGGCCTTAAGAATCAAGCAGATCAGTTTAGCTTTTTGCTTTGTAAAATTGATTTTACCCTTGACTCTTCTCATTCCTAAAATATAAGTACTTGTTTTTAATTTGAAAAGTCAAAAGCATTATTTGTAAAGTACTTAGCACAGTGTCTATGACAAAGTGATTATATAGTTCAGTTCATTGCTTAATAAGAGAGACACTTTAGAAATACATCTTCTGGCAATTTCTTCATTGTTCAACCATCACAGGGTATATTTACTCAGTGGTACAGCAATCACCCACACCACAGACGGCCTGAAAACTATCTCTCTAGCCTGTAAACCTATACATCATGTTATTGTAATTATTACTTAGATAGTTGTAATATAATGGTATTTGCACATTAGGCATATCTACACATATAAAATGTGTAGTTGAAGTACTGGGCAATAATTTCTCACCTTTATAAATATTTTCAGTGGTCTGTCAATGGCTGAAACATCTTTAGGAGTTAACGTACTACACAGTAACTATTATGAGTCAAGTGAAAGTGATGCATTACTGCCCCTTGCATACAGCCACTTTGCAGCATCCAGGCTTAGGTTTCACTGGAAAAAAGGCCAATGATTAACTTCTTTAACAGCAATTAAAGGTAGAAAACATTGGTGCACTTCTAAACTATCAGTCCATTATTTCAAAGGGAACGAAAGTTTTAGATGGCTGTATAGCCCATAGACCGTGATCTTCCTGCCTTGTCTTATAAACCTTGTGCTCTTTGAGATCACTTAGTTTTCACGCTTGTGTTTCCTGAATATTTGGCAGCTCAAGGTTTACACAGCTGAATTCGTTCTCTTTTGCAGATGCATGGGCATGGAGGTTATGACTCTGATTTTAGTGATGATGAGCAAGGTGGAGAATCCAGCAAGAAGAAGAAGAAGTAAGTCTTTATTGGTCTGTAGTTCACATTATTTCTAGATTAACATGAGGTATAAGTAAATAATATTGAAAGGTTTGGGATTGAGTTTGCATATGGAAACAACTGCTGTAGCAAGTGAGGTTTTATTCATTACACTAATAAATGGATTTAAATTTGGAGATAGTTGTGGGAAAAATGAAGTTTTGTTGGGAAGGGGTTTATTGAAAGGGATGGTGGGAAAAGGAAAGATTTCTTTATTGCTTGTGTTTTGTTTTGTTTCGTTTTCATTTGTTAAGACCTGTGTGTCTGCAAATGTCACAGCTCAAAGGGGGTTTAGTTGCTAGTGCTTGCTTTTCAAGTGAGGTCCATGTGGAGGATGAATTGTAATTCAGAACACTTGTGATGTTTACTTGAATGAGCAGGTCAGTGGAGGGAACTCATGGGAAGTTTTTTTGAGTTGGGGGACCAAGATCCTCTAGCACAAAAGCCTGGGTGTCACAAGGAGGACAATACAATTTTGTTGTCTTTTCTATTTTCTGAGACAGGGTTTTATTATGTAGTTGAAGCTGGCCTGGAATTCCCTGTATGGCCCAGTCTGTCCTAACTCACAATCTTGTCTTAGCTTCTTAAGTGCTGGGAGTCCAGGTATGAGTTGCCATGTCCAGCTGAAGGCTACACCCTCACTAAGATGCTGTGTTTAGAGGCATTGTTCTTAGCTTTCAGTGCTTAGAAACTCCCTATGTATTGACATCAGATGGAACTCAGAGAAATTGGTTTATTATTCCACAGTAAGACTAATATGTCAGGTTTGCTAACTAGGACTGAGCCTTTTATGAGATCATCAGTCTTCATGAATAACAAAAAGAACAATAGTAATTATAAAATATTATAACAATGTAAGTTCTCTAGATTTTCATTAAGAAACATTACTTTCGGACTGGAGAGATGGCTCAGTGGTTAAGAGCACTGCTTGTTATTCCAGAGGTCCTGAGTTCAATTCCCAGCAACCACATGGTGGCTCACAACCATATGTAATGAGATCTGTTGCCCTCTTCTGGTCTGCGGGTATACATGCAGATAGAGCACTGTATACATAATAGATAAACAAACAAACAAATAAAACTATACACATATAATATTTAAAAAAAAAAAAAGCCAGGCGGTGGTGGCACACACCTTTAATCCCAGCACTTGGGAGGCAGAGGCAGGTGGATCTCTGTGAGTTCGAGGCCAGCCTGAGCTACAGAGTGAGTTCCAGGAAAGGCGCAAAGCTACACAGAGAGACCCTGTCTCAAAAAACAAAAAACAAACAAACAAACAAAACCAAAAAAAATTACTTTCTGGTCTGAGGATGTAATTAAGTTGGTAGAATGCTTGCCTAGGGTACATGAAGTCCCAGGTACAGTCCCTAAGAATAGAATTTGAGCAAATTTAGTTTGGTATTTATGGTCTAGGGTTCTGTTTATTTATATCGATAAGGCTCATCATTTGTGGTCAGTGTCCTATATAGTCAACCTTTCTTTTACATATTTCTTTAATTGTTAGATCTTCATTATTACTACTTAACAGATAAATAAGATTAGGGTGGTAAATGATTGAGTCATGAACTGAACTAGGACCTTCTTAGAAGCAGCCATTTTGTTTTGTCTTTTCCATTTTATAAGTATTAAATAGAATTATGGTGCAAAATGTCAGTGAATCTTTTAAAGTTGTCTTTAATTCTTTGCACTTATATGTTAAGTTACTTTTCTTGTTGTGAACCAGTGCCTGAGAAGAAGCAACTCTAAGGTTGGTTTTGGCTCAGGATTTAAGAAAGGGTAGAGTCAGGGAGGGAAACACCTGGAGACAGCAGCATGAAGGGGTACAGTCAGGAAACACCTGGAGACAGCAGCATGAAGGGGTACAGTCAGGGAGGGAAACACCTGGAGACAGCAGCATGAAGGGGTACAGTCAGGAAACACCTGGAGACAGGAGCAGGAAGGGGTACAGTCAGGAAACACCTGGAGACAGGAGCAGGAAGGGGTACAGTCAGGAAACACCTGGAGACAGCAGCAGGAAGGGGTACAGTCAGGAAACACCTGGAGACAGCAGCAGGAGGGGGTACAGTCAGGAAACACCTGGAGACAGCAGCAGGAAGGGGTACAGTCAGGAAACACCTGGAGACGGCAGCAGGAAGGGGTACAGTCAGGCGAAACATCTGGAGACAGGAGCATGAAGAAGCTGGACACGTTGTGCCAACAGCAGTAATGAAGCCTCAGCCCAGGTTATGAAACCACAATCCATCTGCAGTGATCCACTTCCTGCAGCAAGGCCCCATCTTGCTAAAATAGCATGGCCAGCTGGGGACCAAGTGTTCAGTTGTGGTTATAGGAACCTTTTTGCCTTAAAATGCCACAGCTGAGGTGCAGGTCACTGGTGGAATGTTTGCTGAGCAATCATAAACGTGAAAAGTTAGTCTGTATCCTTCAAGAAAAATGAACTGTTTTAATGATTTTTCTTCTTAACACACTAGGACAGTCGAAGATGAGTTGCTGCTTACAAAACCATTTCAAAAAGAAAAACATGGAAAGGTGGTCCATAAGCAAGTCGCCGCGGACCTGCTGGACAGGTGTGGTGTTTTGGTGTTAGAACATTCCTTGGTTTAAGCTGTTTTATAATCTTGGGACAAGCAGATTTCATTATGTTAATGAAGTATGGATATTTGAATTTACTTCAACTTTTTTTAACAGGGAAGAAGCAAGAAATAGAAGGTTTCATCTCATAGCTATGGATGCTGTATCCTTTTTATAGTCCTGTTTTTATAACTAATAGAATATTTCAAAGTCTGCTTGTTAACCTATTGTGTTTTTTAATTTTTTAAAATTGAAAATCTTGTCAAGTCAGATAGACTAGTTTTATATTTACAGGTTAGTAATCATTGCTATAGATATTTACTATTTATATTTTCAGGTATAATTCTCTGTTGCTAATATATGGGAAGAATTTAGAGTAAAATAATGAAAAGTACTAGTTTTGTTCTATAAACAGACTTAAAAAGTCCACGAACTTACAGCCGTTCCAGCCTGTTCTTGTCAGGCTTTCCAGATTTCCCTTTTCTGGTCTTGTCTTCTGTAGTACCATTTTAATTTATTCTCTTCTCACCTGGTTCTTGGCTGTTTTAAATTTTCTGCAGAACTTCTGTGTTAAATTAAACTGCCTGCGTGCCATCCCAGCCTGCTGTCACCCTGCTCCTCAGGTATGACTGGAGACTGTCTGAGTCCGTCCGACTGGCTCACTGCACGTCTGCTCCGCCATCACACTGCTCCCAGGACATGAGAGAGCAGGAGGGGCCGGGCAAGACCTGCGGGGTGCGAGCGTCTGCTCCCAGGACATGGGAGAGCAGGAGGGGCCGGGCAAGACCTGAAGGGTGCGAGCGTCTGCTCCCAGGCCAGGACTGAGGAAAGGAAGCCTCACACTAGAGTCACATCACTCACTTTCATGTCATTCCTTCAAGTTGTTGTGTCCTAGGTCTTTTTTTTTTTTAATCTCTTACTTCCTAACCCTTTGGAAGCTTGGATTCGCTTCCAAATGGGTCTTCTCACATAAACATTTAAACATATGGTCTACCGTCTCCGACACCTTCATTGAAGGTGTTAGGGCACCTAGCGAGAATGAAAGTGTAGGTGCTATTTTTTGGTGTGGATGTTGTTTTGTTTTGTTTTCTTGGTTGTTTAGCTACAGTGGAGTAGTTATGTTAAAAATTAGTGGTCTTGCTGGGTGTGATTGTGCTCACCTTCAGTCCCAGCATTCAGGAGGCAGAGGCAGGCAAATCTCTGGATTTGAGGCCAGCATGGTCTATATAGCAAGCTCCAAGCCACCCAGGGCTGCATAGTGGGATCCTGTCTCAAAACAAAACAGTCAGTGATCTTCCTGGAACGACTCTTGGCCTTTTAAAGGTGAGGGAGGCCAGGCTGTTGGTAGGAAAATCAGGCTGGTGGTGAGGGAGGGCAGGTTGTTGGTGAGGGAGGGCAGGTTGTTGGTGAGGGAGGGCAGGTTGTTAAGGAGATCGGGCTATTGGTGGGAGAGAGCAGGTTGTTAGGGAGATCAGGCTGTTGGTAAGGGGGAGCAGGCTGTTAGGGGGAGCAGGCTGTTGGGGGAGCAGGCTGTTGTTGTAATTGTTTCAGTTTGTGCCTATTAGTGTTTTCAAGTTGCTAGCCTCATCTCCAAATGTGGGATAGATGAGGCAAAAAAAAAGCTTAGGGAATGTAGTTCAGCGTAAGGACAATCCCTGGTGTTCCTGTCAGTCACCACCTTTCACAAGCTTGTATTTGTATTTATATATAATGCCCAAAATTGGAGTTGTTAGTGTGAGGAATCGGGAGGAGAATGCCTTGGAAGCTAAGCTCCACTGACAAGTTTTGTTCAGGAGAGGTTGTGTTGACCACAGCCCTGCCTGTAGCCTCTGACTGCCTTGTGTTATACTAGCAGAGCTGAGCAGTGACAGCAGAGACGTGAGATTGCAAAGCCTGCAAAATTGGTCACCTAGCTCCTTATGGAAAAAATTAGCTGCTCTAACAGATGCCCGTTTAGTGGTAGTTGAAGAATTTGAACCCAGGCCTTGAGATATTTGGGCTTCTCCCCCCTCAATTTCATGTTCTGATTGAATATTGAATATATTATGATCAGTGAAATCACTGTGTCTTTAAGGGTGTGATCACAGAAGTTGAGACAGCTCAGCTTGCACATGCTTGAGTGTGGAGAGTGTTGCCAAGGTTTTAAAAATAAACATTAAATGTCCATAAATCTTGTTATAGTGCATGGAAAATAAAATGATTTTGTGGATTCTTTGAATATTAAAGTTAAAAAAAAACTGACCATGATTGATTTATTCTGTTTCTTTTCTTCTTGAGACACTGTCTCACTCTGGCCCAGGCCGGCCAGGAGCTCCAGCTGCTCCTCCTGCCTCAGCCTCCTGAATGCTAGCATTACAGGTGCCAACCACCATGTCTGCCCTTCTGATTTCTTGTTTGCTTTTGAAACCTTAATGTTGGTGGCACTTAATTTTATGAACATTACATCCTATTTTATATACTTTATCATTAATTATTATTACATTGTATAATAATGGACGATAAATTCTACTTTTTCCCTGTAATTTAGAAGCCACAATTTCTTTATTTGTAATATTATTAGACTGGATGAGAGAATGAGGTTGTGTGCAGTCTAGAAACAGAACAGAAAGCTTCCTCTTCCCCCAATGGTTGTACACTTTTATCACAAGAATAATGTATGCATGAAGATTCCAAACATTACAAGTAATACATACTTGAAATGTTTTCAAGCAGAAAGTAAAAGTCTACCATACACTTGTCTGTCTTGATTTAAAAATGCTAGGTAGACTCATACCTTACTTTCTTTTCATTTAGTAATATATTGCAGTGGAACAATTCTTGAATAGTTATAAAAATCCTTAATGTTTTGCATTTCAGTATCAAAGACACACAAAATTTGTAAATGACTATATTTTGTACTATGGTGGCAAAAGGGAGGACTTTAAGCGCCTGGGGTAAGTATTGTGAAGTTTACATGGGATGTACGGCAAGTATGGATGGTTTTCTAGGACCTCTGTTACATCTTCCTTGGCAGCAGGCTTCAGGTAGCTTCCTCACTGTCGAGCCGGGTATGATGTAGGAAATAACAGTATGTATGAGAAATACTCCTGTGTCTTGTTGACGAAGATCTTTGGAACAATGACATGTTTAAACTGTAGTATCCAGGATTGCTTTTGCAAAAATAAGGCAATGTCCAAGAGACTCTCCAAACACTGTAGGCTATTGCTGTTGCTCTTGTCTGAAGATAAGTCCCTACTGCTGAAGACACCAGATGCTTAGGACACATGATCCAGAAAAGGATCTGAAAGCTTTCTTCCTAAGCCTCGCTTTCATGGTACCAGAAGGAGCCATGCAAGTTTCCAAAGGAGGGAAGCAACCAGTAATTATATACATTCACGTGTGTGCGTGCATAACAATTGAAAAAGTGGCCGTGAATTTGAATGAGAGCAGTGGGGAGGGTATGTGAAAGGGGCTGGAGGGAGGAAAGGGAAGGATAGAAGTGATGTAATTATAATCTCAAAAAGTAAAAACATTATTAATAAAGTAAGGCAAACAAGAAACTTCACTCTGGAACATGAAAATTCTTCCTGTATTCAAGCTCTTGGTCTTGCATGGATTTCCTCTGTTTAATTTCTGAGTAGGTAGGGCCCTAAAGAGTTTAGCACACTGTCTTAGCGATCCCAATTTTATCTCCCCTCTCCACTGAGCCCATACTGCTCAAATGTTTATTCTGCTTCCAAACTGAGCATCTTTATTTCTCCTCCTCCTTTACTGGTCTTCCCAGGAAGCTACTGAAATGATGTAACATTACATATTATTGAGGGTTACTTACATGGATCTATTCTGAAACTTTTTTTCATTCTCATTTTCTCACTTAGAGTCCGTTCAGCTTTCTCATCCTTGCTTTGGCAGCATAGCACCATTTGTATAATTATACCACCTTAGAAGTGAATGAATTTGTTTCTCTACTGAACTTGCTCCTTTCTTGCACTTTTCCCAAAATAGCTTCTGAAAATATTGAAATTGTTGTTTTAAATAAAAATTTCCAAATAGAACTGTACTTTTTATTTATATTTTATTCAAGTTTTCAAAATTTTCAGCAGTGTTTAACCTAAATCTGACTAATTTAGTTTTATACTCAATTAAAACTTTTATTTTCTAGGGAGAATGATAAGACAGACCTGGATGTTATACGAGAAAACCATAGGTTCCTGTGGAACGAGGAGGATGAAGAAGATATGACTTGGTAACTTTATTACAGTTTATTTATTTTGCGTGTAGGTGGAGGTCAAAGGACAACTTGAAAGAGTTGGTTCTCTTCTTTCTCTGTGGGTCCCAGAGTTCAACTCAGGTCATCAGCCTTGGTGGCAGGACACTGCACTGGTTGAACCGTCTTGCCAGTCTGATGGCTTGGAAATTTCAGCCATTAGCCTCTGATGAAACAGATGTTTTAGTCTTGTCTCTCTTATTCTGTTTTCTCTTTTATTATCATTTATTAAAGATGTTATTATTTTATTTACATGTGTGAGTATGTATCTGTGTGTGTATATGCCACGTGTGTGGGAACCTGTGGAGGCCAGAAGAGGGCATCTGATTCCCTGGATCTGGAATTACAGGTGGTTGTGAGCCACCCAGCATGGGTGCTGGGAACTGAACTGAGGTCTCCTGAAGAACAGACAGCACGTGTTCTCAATCACTGAGGCATCCCTCCAGCACTGGTCACTGTTGTCTTATCCATGGCATTCAGCTCTTTATAGGACAGCTGTTGAATCAAGGGTAGAACAACTTACATTTAGGACTCTTGATTTTGGTTTGCTTCCGTGGCTAATCTTAGGCAATTTTAATTAGCTTCTAATTGTTTGACCTCATCTTCAGACATAATTATGCTATTGTTTGTTGTCTTATAGTTAGCTATTGTATGTTTCTTATAAAATATTTTGAATATTTTGGGAAAAAGAATCATGAAAGTGGTTTTCAAAGTCCAGACATCACAAAGGGTAATAAATGGAGAGTAATTCTAGTTCTCATTTCTCTAAGTCCATCAGTTTCTGAGAGAGCCGCTATTAACAGTTCATCTCCAGATAGTCAGCACATCTGTCTTTATTAGGCCTCTTTTAACATTAATATTTACATCTTATATGTTACCTATTTGATACTGCTTCAAAGTAGCAAACTGTAGTTGAATTTTTAAATGTATAATGCATACTCTTTATGGATTTAGGGAGAAGAGACTTGCAAAGAAATACTATGATAAATTATTCAAGGAATACTGCATCGCCGATCTCAGTAGATACAAAGAAAATAAGGTATGCCCTATGAATATTTATAGCTGGAGCTCTAAATGTTCAAGTAGAGCATTAATTTTTATTAACCACCATGACCCACATTATTCTTTCATGGCATTGATTTGAATCTTTTTTCTTGCACTTTGCAATATCATTTTGACTGCTTAACTTCTGCGGTCATGGGGCTTACAAAGGGTCTATGGAATTTATGAAGGACGGGGTGCTTTGTGTTTGTGAAATCAGCCATAAAAAGTCTGAACTTACACACAGCTAGCAGCTGGTCCATCCGGGCTCTCATCTTGAGCCTCGAGTGACTGAGCACTGCAGAGTGGTGTCTCATTTCACAGATCATGCTTGAAATTAATGGTTTTGATTGATTTCCAGTTATGGAGTGGCAGATGTACTTTGTTAAATAAATATTTCTAGTTTGGTAAAATTAACTTTCAGTCGGTGCTAATTAGTAGTTGCAGATTCCCATCCCTGCTTTACATCTTTAGTTAATATTAAAGCTATTTTTATTCCTAGCTCAACTTCCATAGGAACTAGAAATGGTAATCCAGGAATGGATGGTCTCAGTTGGAAATGTGAAAAGAAGGAATGTGTGTATGGGTAGCGCATATTTCTGTTCTGCTAAGAAAACAAGCTATTTATAAACAGCTATCTTAAAAGAAATGCTAAGGATTTCTTTTTCATTTAGCTTGGTCTCTTTAGTGTTTTTAGTTTGTGAGTTGTTTTATAGGTCTGTATAGACAGTAGCAATAATTACTTTGCATAATCCTGTGAATCTGTGTGGTTGCTGGAGCCCAGAGGTTTCTCGCTTTCTTGCAAATTAGTTGTGGATGCTGTTGCATAGCTCTTGAACTCTCAGCGGCTGTGATTAAATGAGTGCTTAGTAAGTGTATTTGTTAAATAGATTAATGAACGAAAGAAAAGGTTTGGGAAACTCTTGCTAGTAACATGTGCAGTGCCTGTGGAGGCCAGAAGATGTCACATCCCCTGAATGGGAGTTGCAAGCGGTTATGAGCCACCACATGGGTACTGGGAGTTGAACCTGGTTCTCTGTAATAGCATCCAGTGCTCCTAAGCACTGAGCCGTCATCTCTCAAGCCCCTGGACTCTTTTTCAGTACAGTGATCCTACAGGGTTATGAACATACTGAAGTACTGTCCTTTGCCATGACCACACAGCCCCTTTCCTGTCAGTGTCATACACCATGGCATGAGAGACGGATGTAGGTGTTTTCCTGCCTTGACACCTGTAACTTTTAGGGTATTTTAAAAGTTGTTTTTAACAGAGGTTGGTAATTGTTCAGAAATATTTTCAAATTCCTGTAAAAAGAAAAAAAGCCATCACACTGAAAATTAGTTTTATTTTTCAGGCTGAAAATGTCATCATCCTTGGCTTTATGTTAGATGTGAATATATATGTAATTTAAATTTTGTACTTCCATTTATTTTCATACCAGTTTGGATTCAGGTGGCGAATAGAAAAAGAAGTAATTTCAGGAAAAGGTAACTTTCATTTTTTATTTTTTAATTACTTTTTATTAGAACACAGCTTATTTTGTCATATAGAATTGAAATAATTGGGTGAGATTTTTCCTATCATAGACAAAAAGTTATTACCTATAAAGATAAATTTAGAGAAATGTATTTCTGATAAATACATTATTAGCAAAGATCAGAATTTAATACTTTCATGACTTTTCCTTTAGAATTTGATGTTTAGAATATTTGAGGATATGTAGAAAATGTTATGAGAATTCAAGATTTAATAACAGGGAACAAGTGAGTGCTTGATTACCAATTATTATGATAAAATATTGGTAGTATTCTACTCAAAAAAATTAACATTTTGAAAGTAGAAATTAAATCTCACATGTGAGCCCAATAGAAGTTTTGTGCAGACTAGTTTTAGGTTGAGCCCATATATTAAGTCCAATATCAAACAATCAAACATTCAGGGCAGTCAAGAGCACTGTTGTCCCAGGGGATCCGAAACCCTCTTCTGACCTCTTCAGGCACCGGGCATGCCTGGGGTGCACGTATATAAATGACAGGGATGTTTTCTCTAGAAGAAGGAGAAACAATGAGTTGAGAGCAGCTCAGTTAGTGGGCAGTGGGTAAAGACACTTGCCACTCCAGACTAGTCAGTTTAGTTCAGGCCCTGAAACCTAGGGTGGAAGGAGAGAATGGACTCAACCGAGTTGTCCTCTGACCTCCACATGCACACCATGCACACACACACACACACACACACACACTCACATGCTGTGGATATCGCTCTGTATAAATAAAACACTGATTGGCCAGTAGCCAGGCAGGAAGTATAGGCAGGACAAGGAGAGAGGAAAATTCTGGGAAGTGGAAGGCTGAGGAGAGAGACCTGCCAGCTCCCTCCATGACAAGCAGCATGTAAAGATGCTGGTAAGCCACAAGCCATGTGGCAACTTATAGATGAATAGAAATGGGTTAATTTAAGATATAAGAACAGTTAGCAAGAAGCCTGCCATGGCCATACAGTTTGTAAATAATATAAGCGTCTGTTTATTTTATAAGTGGGCTGTCAGACTGCTGGGGCTTGGCGGGACCAGGAGGGAAAACTCTAGCTACAAATGGCCCCCAGAGAGAAAACTCTCTAGCTACACACACACACACACACACACACACATACACGCACGCACGCACGCACGCGCGCGCTACTAAATAAACGTTTAAAAATAAGGCAGTGTAAGTTTTCTTAAGGTTACATTTTATTTTGTATTTTTACCTAAAATAGTGAGAGATCTGAAATGTCTTTCACTAATAAAAATGTTAATTTTGTCACATAGAATTTTTAGGAGAGTGTATAAAACTGCCTTTGATGGGCAGTTGATGGCCTTCTCTAGGTTCCTAAGTGAATGTAGGACTAGTTGGGATGGATAGCCAGCTGTTGCTGTTAAGATAGAATGTTGTGGTTGCTGTTTAACAGTCATTACTAAACATACTAAACGTGCATGTTTAATTAGCTCTTCATTTGGAACAAATTTTAAAGTCATCCTGTGACTTCCTTCCATATGCCATTGCATGGCATGTACACACACGTGCACACACACTAAATAAATAAATAAATTCAAAAATGTGTTTTAAGTTCATCATCCTCTGCTACATAGTAAGTCTGATGTTAGTCTGGGCTATATGCAATGGATCCTGTTTCAGAAGACTGAGTTTTGAATTAGCCTTTTGGATGCTAATGTTATAGATTCATTTTGGCAGTCTTCTGCATTTTATGAAAAGGATTTTGTGGTTTCTATTTGATACTCTTAGTGTAAATTATTGTGGTGGAAATTGTTCTTTGTGTAAATCTGCCAAAATAGATAATTTTAAGTTGTCCCTTCACCTCTAAATCATCAGTTTTTGTCCTGGTTTAGAAGTTTTTAATATATATAGAGCAGTGAGATGGTAAAATTTAGAATATCAGGTTTAAGTTTTTAAAATGCTTTTTATTAACATTTTTGCTGGAACTTTAAGTAAATGATATAATAATACTTGAAAACATTAATTTTAATATTTCAATTTAAGACTGTCAGGACTCACATCTAAGAACATATGTTTTGAGGAGATGATTTCTCCTTTCAAGGTTTTAGTGAGTACACTTAATGTTTTCATTTTCTACAGTGTAAGATTCTCTAATATGGACTCACTAAAATTCTACTTAAATAAACAGTTTATCATCAGGAATTCTGTGACTGTTATTTTTTAAGAGTTCAGCTCTTTAGCCAGGATGGGTGGCACAGTCTGGTGGTCCCAGTTATCATTGGGGGTTGAGACAGGATATCTTTAAGTTCAGTTTTGACTTACAGAACAAGTTCTAGGCCAGCCTAGGCAATGTAGCAAGCACGCAAGCAAGTAAAAAAAAAAAGAGTTGGGCTGTGGCTTCGTGGTAAAGCACATGCTTACATGCAGAAGACCCTGGATCCGGCTCCCATTGCCAAAGGAAAAAACAAATCATCTTTCTGATTTCATACTTAGATATATGATGCTATAGTTATTATGATCAATTATTTTTAATAATGAGCTTGTGTTACAACTTATATATTTTTTAAATATTTATTTTGCATTCTACTATTATATGTACTATTATTTATTGTACAATTTTTAAAAGAAAGTTTTAGAGGTAATAGGTTTATAGGCAAATCACGTCATGTGTCATGGCTGATAATTCTTTCCCTCTTGCAGGTCAGTTTTGCTGTGGGAATAAATGTTGTGATGAAAAAGAAGGCTTGAAGAGCTGGGAAGTGAACTTCGGTTATGTTGAGCACGGTGAAAAGAGAAACGCACTTGTTAAATTAAGTAAGTGGAGCTTCGTGGACAGGTGGTTGATTCCTCCAAGCTCTTCTTTAATTTAGAATTGAAAAATGTGCCGGGTGGTGGTGGTGCACGCCTGTAATCCCAGCACTCGGGAGGCAGAAGCAGGTGGATCTCTGTGAGTTCGAGGCCAGCCTGGGCTACAGAGGTAGTCGAGGACAGGCTCCAAAGCTACAGAGAAACCCTGTCTCGAAACCCCCCCCCAAAAAGAAAAATGTATAGACTATTTACAATTCAGTTTTACAAGATTCAGTGCATTTTCCTGAAAGTGTTATTTTTCTCTGTAGTTTTCACCAAACCTCAAAGAAATTTTGAGCCTAAAATTTTTAGCATTATGGTAGCACTTTGATAAAACAATTCGAATGTCAGATTGCCAGCTGGTAACCTGTAGAGTGAAGATCTCACAGACTTGAGATGTCACTAGATGACGTGTCTGACAGTGTCAGAAAAGGTGATGTGAACCTTATGGATGAATGTGTAGCTGTAATGTGGCATTAACAGTAAATAAATTTGCTCTTTGACAGTGAGTGAAAATTTTAGGAAAGAATCTTTTTAAAGGGGGTTTATTTAACATTGATTTTACTTAATAATGGGTTTCACTATGACATTTTCATGCCTGTATACAATAATACATTTTATCATACTCAAACCATTCACTCTCTTATCCCCTCACATACCACTGACCCCCTTTCTTCTTCATGAGTCCTCCTATTTCATGGGTTTTTTTGGTTTGGTTTGGTTTGGTTTTTTGTTGACCCCCAATGAGTGTAATTAGGGTTACTTCCAGAGCATGGTGGGGATTATTGACAGGAGCGTGGGCCACACTTAGCAGTGGCTGTACCACTGAAGAAATCTTCATGAGTCTCCCCTACCCCACAGTGATGGAGTGTTCATTTATCTAATCCTGTGCAAGTTTTATTCAAGTAATCACAGCTGCTTGGAGCTCAAGAGTGTAGCAGCCCCGTCATGCTCAGAGGACAGCGTGACAACATCCCTGCCACCTCTGGCTCTCACGTTTTTTTTCTGCTTTCTTGTTGGAGAAGTTCCCTGAGTCTTGGGGTGGGGGTGATATAGGTGTCCTATTAGAGCTGAGCATCAGTAGCCAGTTACTCTGAGCACTTTGGCCAGCTGTGAGTGTCTGCAGTCATTGTCTCCCGCGGCAAAAAGCTGACCCCAGCACCGTTCTATTATTGTTATTGTATGCATACTATTACATCATGTCATTATATTAGGAGGTATCTTTGATGTTAGATACTGCTTCTGCCTGTGAGACACAGTGGATGACACTTTTTCTAAAGTCCCTTTAAACCGTGTCCTCCAGACACAACAGGGCTGATACATGTGTGAGCTCACATAGACTGTGACAGCGGTCACAAGACCCGCACAGGTCACACCAGACAGAATCCCAGCAGCAGTAAGGGGAAGTGGGTACGAGGTGCTGACCCTAACCAAGAAGCTGTTTGTACTTGAGAGCCGAATCTAGGGAGGGGGCAGTTCAGCTATCTGGGAGCTGGCAGGTGGTCCCTCACTGTTCTGCTGACTGACGTGGCCTATACCTGAGCAGTGGCAGTCTGCCAGAGTTGGGGGCAGGGGCCCGGCATGGGCCAGAAGGGGAGGTGGGCGCTAATTGTAATTGATAGCTGCTGGGAAAGGGGAAAATCCGTTTTATTCAATGAGTCATACTTTTTTTCTAAAGAGAGAAAGAATATGAAGTGGAGTGGCTGGGGAGGGGTATCTTGGAGGAATTGAGGGAGGGAAAGAATAGGACCAAAATACATTGTATGAAAAAATTTAAAAACAAAGTATTGTTAAAATGTTTTCAATCCTCAAACATTTTAATATAATTTTGATGTGTAATGTTAGATTATCTTCTTCATATTATTTCCTGTATATAGTAAGGGATATACAGATCATGATAAATTATAACTAAAATTGAGTAACAATATAGTTACACAGATTCAGAAGCTCAGTGATATTTTTTTTCTTTTTTAGGATTATGCCAAGAATGTTCCTTTAAATTAAATTTTCATCACAGGTAATTTTGGTTTTAAAATACTATGTTTAATGTTTAGTAACTTATTTTATTGTACTGTCTAAATCTCATTTTGGAAAGTGGATTTCATTTATTGTTTAGAAGATAGAACTTTATTGTGTGATCCATGGAATTGGACATTCACTCTGCCCTGATCTAGCTAAGCAATTTTATATGTGAATGTCTATGTGGGGCAATAGATGCCTTTTAGGAGAGTTGTTAGTTTGGAGCCAATGGCCAGACACTGTGATATTCTTAGAAATGAAGTTATAAAGCAGACTATATAGAATGGTTCTTAGGACTTTTAAAGTGCATGCATGCGTGTGTGCATGTGTGTATTCTGAAGCCAGAGGAGGATGCTGAGTGTTGTACTCTCTGACTTTCTCAGCATTACTCATTTAAGACAAGGTCTCTCACTGAACCTGGAGATTGCCATTTTTGACTAGTCTGTCTGGCAAGTGGCGATCCTCCTGTCTCTGGTCTCAACCTTCCTACCCAAGATTATGGATAAGCATGGCCACACTTGATGTTTACATGGATTCTTGGGATTCAAATTCAAATCCTCAGGTTTGCACTGCAGACTCTCTTACTCACTGAACTATCTCTGCAGTCGCTCTTGTTACTTTTAAACAGACTTTTAAATGGAGTCTCTCAAGGATACAAATGACATTGGTAAAATCAGGCTCCTATTAAGTCACCTGGAATATGTCTGCAGTGTGAGTGAGTTAGGAGTAGCACTGGCCTGTACCGTGTAGTACATAGGAGATCATTGGCCTTGGTTTTATTGGTTTCATATTGTTGTTATTTCTTTATTGTTGTTTTGTTGGTTTTTTGTTTTGTTTTTGAGGCAGGCTGGCCTTCAATTCATAATGTATCTGAGGCTACCCTCAAATTTGTGACTCTCCTGTCTCAGACTCTTGTGTGCTGGGGCTGTAGGTATATGCCACCACACCTGGCTTAAAATCAGTCTTATTATAAGCATGTCTACATAGTGTTTTAGCTGCTACACATAAGTCATACATTCTTAAAGTCAGCAGGACTTTCTATGTTACTTGAATAGCCAGCCCCAACCTTCATTTCCTCTTTCTGCCAGCAATGATGAGACTGAAGGTATTTTGTGATTTTCCCTTTGATGACATGCTGTGACAGCATGATAGCATCAGCATGGATGTCTTAACCAGAAGTCTGCTGAGCAAATACTTGAGAGCTGTTTTCTCGTGTTTCTCTTCTTAAGCAGTTGAAATTAATTGTTTTTCACCTATTGTACTGACCAAATTGTAAATCTGGCCTAGAAGAGGTAAACCAGAGCAATAAGAAAATAACTTATAAGTTGTCTAATGTTGAGATAGGAATTAAAAATAAGCACTTTCTATTTCTGTCCCAAGATACTTTTACTGTAGTCTTGATTCTGAGAGGAGAGTGTCCTCTCACTGTGGCTCAGAAGCATCCCAGCACTTGCTTCTTGCTCATGCTTTCTCAGTGCTCGGTGGATATGTGCTAGGAAAGGGCTGAGTAAAACTCTGCCTTATTCGTTTGTGTAGAGCTTACAGAATAGTTCTTTGTCTCTATTTAGGCCTTATTATCTTACAGAATTATCTTAATTTGTATATTGGCCTAAAATATTGCATACTCATTCAAGGTTCTTTATTATATAAGTTATATGTACTTTAACTTTTTTAATCATTGGATTTTATTTTTTATAAAATCAGTTGAAAAAATTAACTTCAATATTACATTGTTTAACATAAAGGAGAAAAGAAATCAAGTCAAAAAAAAGAAAGGCTAAAACCAAGATTGAAGGTGACGATTCACCGCCTAAGAAATCCAGATCATCTTCAGAGGCTTCCAAGGGGAAGGATGAAGGTAAAAGAGGTTTAAGAGCTCCTCTTTCCGAGTATGAAATGCGGTCTGCCTCAGTGCAAATCAGAATCTCGCTGGTGGATGCATTTAGAACTTGGTTTTATAGTAAGTGAAAGGAAAGTGAGAATTCAGATGTGAATTTATAGTCACTTACAGGAGTTTTAAGAACAGTTGGGTTTGATTCCTTTTGGACAGGTACAATAATATCATATCATATTGCAAGTAGTGTCAGTTCCTGCTGTATGCAAGCCTTGTTATGTGGGTAAGACACCGACTCTCTGGAGCTCACTTTCTCCACGTATGTTGGGGTGACGTGAACACCCACCTCCGTATTTGTCAGGCCTGAGAAGAGTCAGGTGAGAATGTGAGGGCACTCAGAACCATAAAGCAGCTTTATAGTCTGTCATCCAGTCCAAAATCACGGCTGTGGTGCCTGTTGTTCAGGACTGTGAGAAATACTGAGGTAATTTAGTAAGCAGTTTGACTAATGCCTGCCATGTAATTAGCTATTATGAAGGTTACTTCTAGGTGCCTTTTCAGCACCAATAGTTAATTGGCTTTAACGTCTACTGAATCAAACTTAAAACTTGGTGGGCGGTGCAAGATTCAGTGAAATTTAAGCTAGTGTTAATATAAGATTTGGGCAGGAGAGGGCTCCCTTGCTCTAGACAGGAAGATAGTTGGCTAAGGTGCCTTCTTCAATGCATTTGTTCCTTCTTGTGTGTGTAGTACATAGTATTGCCGAGTGAGTGGATGGTTAGTAGAAGAGCTGTTATTCTGTTGTTTATTGAGAGTTGGCATTTGAAGCTGAAAGCCTTTCTATGTCTATCTTAATTATTTCCTAACTCCAAAGTATATCTCAATTAATAAGTGTGAAAATCTCATTTGAGCTTAAAATTTTTTATTTATGCTAATATGCTAATATAGTAATACACCATTTGAAAATATGGTTATATTCATTATTGTATTAATAACGTTACCTTCTTACTGTAATCATATCGTGTAATCATGGCTTATTCTAAAGTAAGGAAGAGCTCATCTCTCCCTAGACCTCCTTAATTTGGCATAAACTTTAATAATAATTAAACAACACAGTTGCATACAGACTGTTGGCACTCCTGGTTTTATCCAAACCTACCGTCCTTTCCCCGCTTAGGTGAGACCATATGCTTTATCGCTTCATGTTACCATCATAGAGAGTGTTAAGGAAGTGAATGGCTGGGTGGACACTGAATGCCACATGGCTGAATGAATGTGTGGAGAGGAAACTAAGACAAACCAACAACTTGTGTGTAAAGAACAGTTACTTTTGCAAATCAGGAAGAACAAAATCCTTAGATATAGGTTCACTCTCCGCCAAAGATTCAAGATCGTCTCTCCCCATTTCCCTTCTCTCAGCTACCTCACCCTTCACGTTTCAGTTCAGCTAGCTCAGTCGGAAAGGCCCTTCTTAACACTGTCTGTCTCACTTCTTCAGACTAGATTAGATCCCTGTTGTACGTTCTCAGAGCACCCTGTACTTGTTTAGAAAGGCGCAGGACCCTTGGAATAATCCATTTTCTGTGAGAGAAGGGATTGTGTGGCTGTTTAACTCATCTCCAGTTCCTAACACCATAGGCACTTAGTAGATGTTAGGTGAGTGAGTGGATCAGTGAATTCATAGTTGAAGAGACTCCAGAAAATAGTCCTAGAGTCATAATCAGAACGGTGTTCTGGAGGTTTTGCTTTTCAAACTCCAGTGCTCTGGCCAGCAGTGTTGTGGTCAGCTGTCCATTGGTCTGAAGTCACTGTCTGAGACCCCTGAGAGAAGTGTGCAAGAGGCTCTGCCCTGTGGCACGTGGTTGTTCTGACTTCGCCTCAGCATCTTAGGGAAGAGGAGCCCGCCCCACCTACAGCTGCTCTCCACATTTCAGATGATGGGATTGCTAGCAGCTTTCTCTTGACTTGTCGCCCCCGACCTACACTTCCCGGTTGGTTCTACATATGTCAGCAGGCCTGCAGAGAAAGCCTAACTTTTCCACTTACTTTTTTTTTTAAAACCAATTGAACACACTTCCCTGTCTTCACCCTGCACTTCCTCTGAAAGACTAACTCTTGAGTTTCTTAGCCCCTCCAGTTTTGTTGGGGTGTCCTTCTGTCACCTGTGCTTTTATTTCATCACCCTCCAAAAATGTCTCCCAGAGGGCTCTGTAGAATGAGAATTTAAAATATATACAACCGGGCCGTAGTGGCACACGCCCTTAATCCCAGTGCTCAGGAGGCAGAGGTGGGTTGATCTCTGTAAGTTTGAGGCCAGCCTGGTCTACAGAGTGAGTTCTAGACTAGCCAGGGTTACACAGAGAAACCCTGTCTCAAAAAAACAAAAAATACACACACACACACACACACACACACACACACAATAGATCTTGTGTACTTTTCACTTCTTGTCTTCCTCAATAACTGCTGCTGAAAAGTTATCTTAAGAGCCACTGTGGACAAGACTGGCTGGGGATGTGGTTCAGTGGTAGAGCACTTGCTTAGCATGCTGAACAGAGGGAGTTCTACTTTCTACTTGTCTGTGACCTTGGAAAAATTCTATGGAAATGAATATTTGTACACTGTTCAGTGGAAGGACTGAACATCTCCACAAAGAAAAAATTATCATCATCATCATCATCATCATCATCATCATTATTACTTTGCAACCTGTGAAGTGTTTTTAAGCCATGTGAGACTTTTCCTAGGCTCTCAGTTTTCAAGTTTTATGTTAGCCATCCCATGCTCTATGAACACATAAGATGATCTCTATCTAAAAGGACCTAACATTTTAATTGAGGAGATAAGACCAAAGGACCTGAAAGATTAGAAAGTAGTAAAGGGCTTTTTATTTTTATTATTATTTATTGTTGTTATTATTTTTTGCACATAAGAAAAACAAATTTGGGAAGAATTTATGGTTTTAGCTACAACTGTCAACACCACCCAAAGATGATGCTTGATGAAATAATGCTGTTTTCCTTTCAGGACATTCATCCTCAAAAGAGTCAGAAGATTCTAGAAACAGTAAGTATCAAGCATTTCTTTCTTAAATGGAAATATGTAGATTCAAAGCATTTGTAATTTGGATTTTTTATTTATTTGTATCCTGCTTTGATATGAATTATGTTTGTTTTTATATAACATGAGAAGAATATAAAGGACAAAGAGTGAATATTTACTTTTCAGTTAAAATAATTAAAAGTTTTTTTATTTTAGTTATGGAAAGCATCAGAATCTTTTTTCAGTAAATATCATGCATAAACATTTCGATTTCACACTGTACAGTGTGCAGGAAGAGATAGGGATAAGGTTGGAACAGGAAAGGAAAGGCAGTTAAGATTTAAAGAAAATTGGTCGTTTCCATGAGTCTGAGTGGCCCTGTGGTGGTCTGGATTGGGAGAAGCCGTTGCTGTGAATGGTGCTTTAGGCCTGTTTTCTCCAGTATTAAAGCAGTGGTTTTACCCGATGATTGCTACAAATCCTATATTTCCCATGAAATACTCCCCGAAGTGTTCACAGTGACTTACAAACGATGTAAAAGGTTGTTTTAAAATTAGTGATGTAGGAATAGTGGGGACAAGGTAGAATAGCAGTGTAGAGATGGAAGCAAAATTGTATACTTCCACCAAAGCATGTCACATGACTGCAGAGGCAGACCACAGTTCTGTCACTGTCCTCCCCATAACCAAAACAAAGAATGAAGCTGCCAGCAGAACGAACGATGGATGGATGGATGGCTTGAAAAATAGTAAAGAGACCTCGGTGCTTATTTAGCTTTTGTCTAGCGGCTTGGAGAGAAGACTCTCCTGTAGGATTATAGAAAGGGGCATACATTTGTAGGGTTGTTTTCTTTCATCCTCTGTCTGTGATAGAGAAAACTACTTTTATTTTTTAAATTGTAAAGGTTTATTTTTATTATTTTTTAAATTATGTATGTGAGTATATCCCTCTGAGTGCAGGTGCCATTGAAGTGCAGAGGAGGGCGTTGGCTCCCTTGGGGCTGGAGTTCTCGATGGTTGTGAGCTGCTCAGTGTGGGTGCTAGGAAGCAAGCTTAGGTCCTCTGAAAGAGCAGCACCCACTCTTCACCACTGAGCCGTCTCTCCAGTGTGGTCCCTTCCCCGCCATTTTTAAAATGGTTTTTTAATTGCTTAAAATTTTTAATGTATGTATTTATTTTGAGAAAAGTCAAGTTATTCTTGAATTCATAATCTCAGTCTCCCAAATTTCTAGAATTATAGGCACATGCCACTATGCCCAGTTAGAGGACATCCATTTGTGGTGAGTTAAGCTCTAGGCTATTTATTCAGTTGATCTCCAGAGAACCAGAGAACTCCAGGAAATTATTCAAGGCCAAGTAGTTAATGTCAGAGATAGTGTTAGATACAAGTTTATAGTCCCCAACACAGTGCCTTTTTGTTCTTACTATCAATAACTTCGTTATTAGTGAGTCAAATGTAGGCCTATTATTTATATTGTAATTTTGACAGATTAGATAGATAGACAGACAGACAGATAGATCCATCTTAAATGATTGATCTAAGTCTTGCTTCTTTTGTAGAATGGGTGTGTAAACAGGCCAGCTTCATTGAATTACTGCCAAAAGAGAAGACACCCACATAAGGCCTGTGCCGCACACAAAGGAAGTCCTTGATAACCTGTAGTTCTGTTGCAATGCCAGCGAAAAGAAAAATGCCAGACATTAAACAGAGTCTCTATTTGCTCTCTAGAATTGATCAGACCAAAAGTTAAAACCTGTCCGTTTATTATAGTTATTGCAGACATTCACCATTTCTTCAGTGGAGTGAGTTTTTAGTTATCATATAATATCCACAAAATGCAAGCATTCGGGAAAACCCAAAGCATTTACACACCATACACTAAGGAGATCCTCAAAGGCTTGAGCAGATCAGACACAGAGCAGCCAGGGTGTTAGGACTGTAATCGTGCTGTGGGAAGGATGTTGGCACAACTACAGATGTTTAGTTTGGAGAAAGATGAAGGATCGAGAGGAGGCTGGAGGAAGATGAGGACCCAGAAATTGGAGGTGTTTGGAGGTTGTTACTATATGGGAGATTGATTTGTGGTGACTGGCTCACAGAAGTAGAGTCTATGGATAAAAATGGTCTGAAAACATATTTTTGCCTTAGTTTAAGGAAAATTGTCACTTGGGATTGTCTGACGAAAAGAATAGAGGAAGTGTGCTGTCTGGGAAGACAGATTGCCCACTGCCTGTTATCAGAAGTGTTACAGTGAACGGGTTCATTTTGTGGTAGAGATGGATGAAAATCCCACAGAGACCAACAGAGCAGTAGGGTGTGGCTTAGCAAATAAAGACTTGCTGCCAAGCCTGATGACCTGGGTTCGATCCTTGGAACTCACGTGTCCTCTGACCTGCACACATGCAACTGTGGCGTTTTCACACCACAACACACACACACACACACACACACACACACACACACACACACACACACTGTGAAGAAAAAAAGAACTACAGGTTATTCCAGCTCTTGCCCATAATCACTGCAGAGACTCGACGGTAGTGCAGCAAGGACGTCGTCGTCGTGTATTAACCGTTCTGCTTGTCATTCCTCGGCAGTACTGTTCGTCACCCTCGTGGTTGGTTGTAGTTGTATCAGTGTCTGTAGTGACTGTCACCCTCAGCGAAGCAGGAAGTTTTAGATTCATAGGATGGAAGGGACTTTAAAGATCATTTGGCCGAGTCCTACAGATTTGAGGCAATTTGGGCACTTTTTCTTTTTTTGAGACAGGGTTTCTCTGTGTAGCTTTTGGAGCTTTTCCTGGAACTCACTTTGTAGACCAGGCTGGTCTCGAACTCACAGAGATTTGCCTGCCTCTGCCTCCCAAGTGCTGAGATTAAAGGTGTGCACCACCACTGCCTGGCTTTGGGCACTTTTTCAATGGCTACTCTCTCAATGGGATTTATTTTAATTTAACTTTTTAAAAGTAAAATTGCATTATCTGGTATCAGAAAATTGATGTACAGGACTGGGTCAGTAGTCCAGTTGGTACAGGGCTTCCATGAAACAAGAGAAACCGAATTCAGTCCTCAGAACCCACTTTCAAAACCGGACTAAGATCAACTCAATGGGTAAAGGCACTTGCCACCAAACTTGACAGGTTTAATTCCTAGAACCTACGTGGCAGTGGGAGAGAGCAGCTTGTTGTCTGGTCTCCATACTGTGTCCTGCATGTGCACACCTGCACATGTGTATACATAAAGAAGTGGTCCAGGTGTGGTACCACACACTTTCAACCCTAGTGCTCGGGAGGTAGAGACAGGCAGATCTCTGGGTCCTTATCAGCCAGCCTTATCTGTTTAGTGAGTTCAAGGCCAGTGAAAGGCCCTTTCTTAAAAACAAGTTGGACAACACCTAAGGAACAGCACCAGAAGCTGACCTCTGGCCTCCATGTATGAACACACCCAGAGACCTATACACACCACACACAGAGACCTATACACACCACACACACAGACCTATACACACCACACACACAGACCTATATACACCACACACAGAGACCTATAAACACCACACACACAGACCTATACACACCACACACAGAGACCTATACACACCACACACACAGACCTGTACACACCACACACACAGACCTATACACACCACACACACAGACCTATATACACCACACATAGGCAAAGACACTCCATACAAAGGAAATTGTTGTGGGAAAGCTGACTTGTGGAAAGTATTCCTGGAAGGGAACACGAGTGACCAACGGAGCAGTTTATAGTGTAAGACTTGAAAATGAGCTGCTAGGTTCTGAAGGCCATGTAGGTTCTGTTCTCTGACATCTTAACAGTAATGCCTTTATTAGGCACAGTCAGGTTTTCTATCCTTTCTTAGCTCAATGAGTGGAAGATTCTATTCTTTCTTCTTGTGTTACCAGTTGAGGACACTGGGAACTGTAGTGATGGCTGTCACAGAACAGGAGTCTTCCTCCAAGACTTCATAGTTTCATCATCATGTGTACATGGCTCGTTAGACGGCACCCTCCCCCTGCTGTTTGTTACAATTGGTGCCACAACAGATTCAGTTAGGATCAAAGTTCAGGCATCCACATGGATTCAGGGATCAGAGTCCAGCAGGTAAAAGGCTAGAACCACCGTGGCAAATCAATGCTGCTTTATTTTTGTGCTGTGCTGAACCGAGGGACATTCTGTACTGGCAGCCAAATGTGAGTTAGGTTGGAACTCCAGTGTTCGCTCCTACAAGGGGATTATCTCTTACAATGTCGTTCTTGACTTAGTGTCTCTTAATCATCGCAGTCATGTAAGTTAAGGTTTGTAAAGAGCACATTGTGTTAGGTTGAGCACATGAGCAGCTAAGCCTCTGTGTGAGATTGCAGTTCTGTTACAAAAAAACATTTGTCAGACATTTTGTAAAAATCATGCTTATTGTTTGAGGAAAGAGGCTTTCCCAGACATTGTGCAGAAGAGTGCAAACTTCTGGAGGAAACCTAGCCCTGTAACTGCTTTAGACACATGTCTGGTGGCCAGGGATGCTGCTTTTGGAATTGATATTTTATTTGGAATAGATAAGCCCCTCAGATAAATTCAGACAGAAATATACACAGTGCAACAAGAGCCACAGTCTGGCTGGGCTGTGGGCCCACTGTGGAGCCCTTGCCAGCATTTTTAAGACCCTGGGTGGAATCACTAGCACCGCCCCTCACCAATAGAAATAAAAAGGAAAACAGCCTAACTCCCCACCAATCAGGAATTGAGGATTGGTTAATCAAATTCAATATAGCTGTTTTTATTTTGTTTTGTTTTCTGTTTGTTTAAAGCTGTCATGGGGCTAGAGAGAGAGATGGCTCTATGGTTAAAGCATAGATTGGTCTTACAGAGGCCCAAGTTCAGTTGCCAGGACCTTGGAGATCTGACACCTCAGGCTTCTGCAGGCCCCTGTACACACATGCATCATTAAAAATAAAAATAAATTCTAAAAAAAATTGACATATTTATATATATTGTCATGGAAAACTGTGCTATCTCAAATCTTTTATAGTTACAGAAAATATGCACAGTACAATCCAATTTATTTAAAAACTTGTATGTTATATACATACATGTAAACTTATGTATCATGATTTTGTAAGGGCCAACCAGACTTAAATATTGTATTACCTGTAAGTTCCGGGTAACTTTTCCTCTATACTTTTAAACATTTCCAAATGGCTTTTATTTTAGACAGTAAGTACATATTACCTCTAAAATCAGTAAAAATAGTATATTCCTATTTTAAAAATATAGACCTCAACTGGATCACCTAATACTCAGCTAAAATTTACTCAGTATTGGATAATGTATTAGCAGGCAGACAAACTGTTCCATGATGTAATCAGTTTGTTCCATGTTACATCGGTAAGTGACTCCTCTGTGATGACTACCACAGTCTAACGGAGCTGTTTTTGAGTGCTGGTCCTAATATAGACATGTTCTCTGTGTAAATCTTCATTTCATTTCGGTTGTAAATCAGCTGCTCCTGTTTTTCAGTGTAACATAAGGAAGTTGTTCATAAGACAGTAGTTTCCATGCCCTCTTTGCTGAGACTCTGGTATTTCTCATATTGTTTAATTTTTAAATTTTATTGTATCTGGAGGAATAACTTAAATTTCCAGGGAATTGTAGAAGTTGAAGCTAAATTGCTGTTAAATTCATAGTTAATTTAATTGCACTGGTAAATGATTTAAAACATGCAAAAACCTTTTCTTCTGCATGAGCAGGAAACCCTGATGAGGAAGACGGTGCTTCCGAATCCGAGCTCTGGAAGGGTCCCCTGCCAGAGACCGACGAAAAGTCACAGTGAGTGCTGAGATTCAAGATGCTCCCTTCTGTCATCAGCTTAGGAGGCTGCGGAGACAGCTGTTCTTGATATCAGTTCATGACAATACTTAATAGTGCCAAAGGCCCCCTACCCTGGTAAAGTGAAAGTGTATTACCAGCCATTGTTCTTGGCTATAAAGATCTGGTGGCCCAGCATCAGTTCATTTTAACAGACAACCCTCTGTTCTGTTCTGGCTCACGTTCCTTCTGAGAGGAATGCATCTAGGACAGCCTGTCCCATGATGTTCCGATTCTCAGGCCCCACGCTGAGGAGCCCCTTGAAGGTTTACACAGGTGTAGGAGGACCCCTGCCGACACTCATCTCTGCCTCCCAACAACAGATAACTTGGAGCTCTTGCTCTCTGCTGGGCTGACTTCAAAGCCTGAGCTGCTTGGCTGTGTGAGGCTGGCTGCGGACGCTACACTTACTGAGCACTGGATGCTTGTCCCTGTCTTTGACAGGTTATACCGAAAGGAATGTCCCTCCAAGTTCTGTTCTTTCTTTTAGACAGAACCTTTACTAGTACAAATATTTACTTACTGGTCTCAGACTGTGGCCTGAGCAAATGTCCTCACATTCCTGGGAGTAAGACTTGTAACTTTTTTTAAACACAGTTTCTGTTCCATACATTTCTTAAGCAGATTTTAATTTGAAATAGTGAACAGGGAAGGTATAGAATCAACCAAAAAAGCAAACAGAAGCAATGGTGTTTCACAAAGTATTTCAAAGAAAACTCTGAGGGTTTTTGAGAGAGGTACCAGCATGTGAGCTATTCCAATTTTAACAATTTTGAGAATAGGTAATTGTTTAGAAACTTAGAATTATTTGAATTATGAAAACATGTTGTTATGTAGAATGGTCAGCTAATATACTGAAAGTATTTTATTTTTATTAGTCTCATATAATGTATCTCTTAATTTTTTACTCTTGATTTATTTAATTTTTATTATTTTGAGTGCTCTCAATTATAATTGATGTTTGTACTTTTTTAATAGGGAAGAAGAATTTGATGATTATTTTCAGGACTTGTTTCTGTGAACTGGGAGAGATCCTCATTCCTTGGTGAGGTAGTGTCCTGTGAAACTCCGTGAACGTGTCCATGACACCGAGTGGACAGCCACCAGGCCATGTTTCGGAGGCTCGGGCGGGGACTGCCTCAGACACTTCCTCCTTCCTCCTTCGACATCTCAGTTGCTTATCCACCGATCTGTCTTGGCCATAGCTCTCCAGTGTATGATACACCGTTTTAAGTGACATTTGAACAGGGAGTGATTGGCATTAAACTGTAAATAAATTATGTAGTGTCTGCTTTTAAAATGGCCAGTGTTCCGAGTTTTTCCTTTGACTGGATAATTGTACTCACTCACTCGACAACTGCTTACCAGGCTTCTGTCAGGCGTGAGACACTGTGCTCAGATCTTTCGGAAGTCATTTTGCAATCCTTTCTGAATTATCAGAAAATAGTAAATTAGTGTCATGTGTACTGATGTTAAATATCGTGTAAAAGTTCCTCATTTCTTGAAGGTGTTGTTTCTTCAGCTTATTACTTACAGTAAGTGAAAAGGAATCTTGATTTCTGAGGAAATTATCTGAAATGTCTAACACCAAAGTTGATGTTAGTACTGGAATTCCTGTAGCTAAGCGTTCTTACAATAAAAGTACATTCATCGTCCAGTGATCCTCAGCAAATAGAGTGCTGCAAAGTTAAATGATAACTGGAAAGACTACACATTCTTGTACAATGGAGCAGTGTATTGGGAATGAAAATACAGTTTGTGATATAGTTCGTGCATGAATTCAGATAACCGAGCACAGTGGCAGATAGTGGGGGCCATATCTGAAGGAATCTTGTCAAGTCTGTGGTGATGTTTGACATCTACTCTGTACAGCTGCCTGGCTTTGGCTCTGCACAGTCAGCTGCTCTTACCTGTGCTCAGGCTGAGAGGTGGCTGCGTACTCACTAACGCTTGCTGTTCTCCCAGAGGACCCCGGTTGGGATCCCAGAACCCATGTCAGGTGACTTACAACTGGCTATAACTCAAGGTGGTGGGGATCTGAAGCCCTCTCCCCCAGCAGAGGCACACATGCCACATAGACTCACACAGACACATACCTATAAATAAATCTTAATATGTCTTGTGACTCATTTCAAGATAGCATACTTTTAATTTAAAACAAACTGGCATAAAATGCATTTTTTGTCATATTTTGTTCCTTGATTGAACTTTATTTAGCTCACGGGGTTTCTAGGTCAGCCGTAGATACTCTGTGGATAGTCACACGGCAGTGTCTCTGGAAATCGTCGTTACTCCAGGGCTGCTGAACTGAATTCAGTGAGGGTCTTTTGAAGGTTTTTTCTCGGAGACTAAGATGATACTTGCGATAGAGACTAGTTGGATTATATTACAACATTAAGCACGTCTTGGACTTTCTGTCTTCGGTGCCACCTCTTGAATCTGTGACCGCTGGTAAAAGACCAAGAAAAAACATTATCAGGTGTCATATGATACAATGCTTTTATTCCAGCATTCTCATGGTATCTGTGTGAGATCGCTAATTAATAATATTAGCTTATAACAACTCCAAGGGTTTGACTGTTTAAAACCAATTTTTTATTCACAATTGGCTCACTTAAAAATAAAATTCAAGGAGCTGGAGAGATGGCTCAGCCATTTAAAACACTTGTTACTATTGCAGGGCACTCAGATTTGATTCCTAGTACCCACATGGTGGCTCACAACCATCTCTGACTCCCATTCCAAGGGATCTGAACCCTCTTCTGACCTCTTTGTACATCAGGCACACACATGGTGCACATACACATGCAGGCAAAATACTCATACACTCATTCAAGAGTCAGATGTGGTGGTGCACGCCTTTAATGCCAGCACTTGGGAGGCAGAGGCAGGTGGATTTCAGTGAGTTTGGGGCCATTATAAATTCTAGGACAGTCAAATCTACATGATGAGACTTTGTCCCCCCCAAAAAAATATATAGATAGAAAGATAGATAGATAGATAGATAGGTAGCCAGGTGTGGTGGTACACACCTGTAATCCCAGCACTCGGAAGGCAAAGACAGGCAGATCTCTGTGGGTTCCAGACAGCCTAGGCTACAGAGTGAGACTCTCAAAAAACAAAATAAAATGAAACTTGGTAAATAGTAACCATCTCAGTGTTTCAGTGAAATTAAACAAGCTGGAATCTGAGCTAGAGGCACAAAACCTGAAGCCCGGGAGAGAACTCTCCAAGTAATAGACAGAAATAAATGTGTGCAAATAACGTGTAGAAGACCTGTGTCCACTCTGGGAGGAATTAGGGGAGGGGTTGGAGTCAAAAACAATACATTGTGCACATACATGAAATTCTCAAAGAATTGATAAAAATATTGTATTAAAGAATGAAGACAAATATAGGAGCCACTTGGGGAAGGTGGCTGTATCTTCATCAGAGACGTCTTAGTCCTAAGGCATTTCTCCTCATTCTAACAGGAGAGACAAAGTAACGTCAGAAGTTGGACGAATCAGTCAAAATCTCTTCTGTTTTCCTGAAGTGCAGGTCAGACCTCCCTGCGCCAACCGCTCCCCTGACTGTGTCACGCAGCTGGCTGCAGACTACGTACTGTTGGTCACCGCCTACACCACCAGCTTCATCTGGTACTGGGTTTCCGTCCGTCCGTCCGTCCGTCCTTGACTACACATGGACGGGTTTTGAAATGATTCTGTCACACCAAGCTTATTCTGTCAGTAGTTATTTTACATATCCTATTTTTTCTCTTCTCCACTCACCTCTGCTCCTTTGTGTGAGTTGGGACTTACTGTCTTGGGACCTCAGCACAGACACCCCCTTTTCCGGGAAGCCTTCCTGTGCGCGCGCTCTCTCTCTCTCTCTCTCTCTCTCTCTCTCTCTCTCTCTCTCTCTCTCTCTCTCTCTCTCTCTCGGTATACACCACATGCTTTCTCCAAGGCTCACCGTCAGGTTATGCATTGGTTACTTAATGCCCAGCTTTCCCTTCAGAAGTGAGAGCTTGGAGATAAGGTCCCTGTCTTTCCGCCAAGGCCTAACACAGCCTTGTGAGAACACATACCCTGTGAATATTTGAATGAGTGGGCATGGAGGCATCAGAAACCCTGCTTTTATTCTGTCGAGGGACGTCTATAACTTTGGTAAGGCAAATATTGCCGCCACTTCAATGAACTGATTAAACTCTGAACAATGCAGTCGTCTAGAAGCATCTTCATGCAGGGCCTCCCACACACAGATGGTTTCTCTGCCAACAGGAACGACTTACAAAACTGTTACAGTGCTAACCTTTGGAGACAGACATTAACATCTCAGCCTGAGGAAATAGCTCAGTAGGAAAAGGGCTTGCCAACTCAGGCACAAGGACCCAAATTTGATTCCCAGTACCCATGTGAAAAAGCTGGGCGTGGTGGTATGTGCTTGTCATCCCAGTACCCGGGAGGTAGAAACAGATGGATACACAGGTCTTGCCAGTCAGCTTGGCTAAATAGATGAGTCCTGGGTCAGTAAGAAAACCTATCACTGTGACACACAAGGTGCACAGCTCCTCAGGCCCCCGTACCAACACACATACACACACACTCATAAACATGCATGGACAACTCACCATCAACTTAGCATTCTGCTTTCTGCAGTGCTAGGAAATGCTCTACCACAGAGCTCCAGCCCAGCTCAGCATTTTGCTATCAATATGATCATTGAGTTGAAGAACTAACAGTTCATTGTAAGCACTTTAACAGGCTTTCTGAAAGCAATGATAAACCCATCAAGTGACTGGGAGTAGAAATTTCAAGCCAGAGAAAATAGCACCAGGTGAAGATATCTGGGGGACAAGTAAAGATTTAGCATCTCCTTCAAGCCACCTCACATGGTTGGCCAACTTTAACTTTACCTGTAGGACTTCCTTCAGATGTGAATCTGTAAAACCTCTTGTATAGTCTGGAGAGTTTGAGCAAGTTGCCCAGAGTTTCACAGCTAATGCAAGGTATCACACTTGCACTGTCTTCCCATCTATTCCTGACCCCTGTCCCCATGTTTAACAGAGATGCCCTAGAGCCACCTTCTAGAAGGTGTTAATGCCCACCAACAGCCTCTGCAGTACTGGGACCTGTCTGGCTGGGGCTGTCAACTCCTGGAGTTACGTGTAAGATCTAGACTGCGGGCAAGACAACCCTGAAAACCACAAACTTCTTCAACTTACCTACCTGCATCAGCAAAGCAGTTTTCCTATTAGCACATATGCTCTGTATTTTTGTCACGTGACACCCACTCATCCACCCCTACACACACACACACACACACACACACACACACACACACACACACACATACACATCTCTGGCAACTGCACACTCACACAGGCAAACTCAATTCCAGCTAACCTTTTCCATCCACTGCTCCTTCTTCCTGCTTTCCCACCTCCTCTTCGGTCACCTTCACCTTCGCCTCATACTCCTCTGCCAGTGATTTCCATTCTGCTCTGTTATTCTGAAGGCCGTCCAGCATGGGGGTGATCTCTTTGTGAAACCGTGAGAACTCCTGCAGAGAATTTGAGGCCGGAAACAAGTTAATCACACAGCTGATTTTCAATAGCGTTCATATGTAGAAGAGAAGCTGGGAGGTGGGTGGTGCTTGGAGCTGCTGGGATGAGCCTGGGTGCTTCCAAAGCTTGGGAGAGGCAGGGGCTCTTTGCTGCCTGTCAAGTAGATCATTTGTGAGTTCTTGCACGTTTTATTCCACTCTGAATAAATCAAAGTCGATGCTCAAAATACTATGGAGGACATGACCTGGTGGTTTTCTTCATTGGTAACTTTGCTTCAGTCAACTTTTTGTTTGATTTTTAGGCAAGGTCTTGCCGTATAGCCCAGGTGGCCTGAAACTTACCATGTGGCCTTGAACTTACCAGGTGACTTTGAACTCTTGATCCCCCTCCCTCCTGAGTGCTAGGATTACAGATGCGCACCACCACACCTGGCTCACTCTAGTTATAGTTTGAAAGAAAAATTCTCATTTAAATGATTACACAGTTCATTCGAATAATTTGTTTACATACCTTATATACAAAAGTACAAACAAAATCAATAAATCCCACTTGAAGTTTGGGGAGTTCGTCTTTTTTGTTTCTGTCCATCATAGGCTAGAAGAGAAGTAAATCCTTTAAAGACGTTTTTCAGGGGTTTAGGAATGGTTTTAATAAGTGACATGGTTATGATAAGGTCTTTACAATTGGTTGCTGCTGCAGCACTGTTCTTTCCAAATCACCTTGTTCCCAAAATTCATTTGCGACCAGAAGTGCCACCTGCAAAAGACAGAGGCATGCTTTGGGATACCCACTGTTAGCAGAGAACATTCGTCATGTCAGCATGAGTGACATCTAAGGATCTTCCAGTCAACGCTTGAGGTGTCATCAAGCCAGCTGCTCTGAAGTTAGAAAACAGATGCCACTTACAGGTTATGCTGAAATGGGAAAGGGTTCTCTCCCTACTTGAGGGTTCTGGTCTAACTCTGAGAGTACGTCTTCTGTTTATATTGCTATCACTTCTCAGTAAAGAGGGGGGATGGGAGAAAGTTGAGTTTCTCAAACTAAGATGCCTCGAGCCCTCACATTTTCCAATCCTCTTGTTAGCTGTGGTTATCTAGCATAGGTTTGTATGTGGTGAACACACACACACACACACACACACACACACAGATACATCTGTATCTTGACAGCCGTGTGAGGATAATCAAGTATTAATTCCTATAATGAAAGGGAACCCCTCATGATGGACAGACGTTTGCTGGCTACCTGACATTGGTGGAAGCCGGGCTTGCCAAGAAGGAAGAGATGGGACATTGTCTTTCAGATGCTCAGAGTGTGGTGAGAACAGTTCGCCCTCAGTGTGGTATGTACTACAACACTAATAGGCTTACTGCTATGGGTAAAAGAGGGAGAAGGAAAGAGGCACATCATGCCAGAGGGAGGTGGCATTTCTGTTGTTCCATTGAGAGTTGAGCAGTAGATATCTAGATAAAAAGGAGGAGAAAGCTATGCACAGAACAGACTGCCTGAGTCTTATCCCAGAGCTTGGAGTGTGTGGTGACAGCTTGGGGTGATGGGTAATAACCCCAGGAGGATGAGGGAGGGGACAGGTAATGACAGGCCTGTGCACTGTATTGGGAGGATGAACTTCGGTCTCCAGGCCAAAGCTTCCATCTCTATCCTGTGGTTATCTCTGTACAAGTTTTGTAAGAAGAAAGTAGACTTCTGTTTTCATTGTTTTTATTTTTGAGACAGTGTCTTGTTATGTTACCCTGGGTAGCTTTGAACTTACAATTATCTTGCCTCAGTGTCTCAGCTGGCATAACAGATGTACATCATGCCCAGCTCAAAAAAAAAAAAAAAAAAAAAAAAGGATTTTGTAAAAACAAATAAGTGAGCTGGAAACTTCTGTGATGTATCATTGAGAATCCTTTCCAGCCATGGAGTGAGCAGAGCTCTTTAGATAATTTAGGCAGCAGGTCAGAGGACAGAAGAGGACAGGGAATCATTGATGAAGATCAGCCAGAAGGCCACCACTAGGCTGCCCATCAAACGCTGCGTTCAAATCCTTTTTGAAATGGGGTCTCGTGTAGCCCAGGTTAGTCTAAACCTACTATGTAGCCAAGGGTATCCTTGAACTTTTGATTCTCTTTTCTTCACCTCCAAAGTGGTGAGATTAGAGGCATGCACCTACATGCCCAATTTATGAGGTGCTGGGATCTGAACTCAAGGCTCCCTGAATTCTAGGCAAGCACTCTTCCAACTGAGACACATCGTCAGCCCTGGATACAGTCTTACAGATGCCATATTAGTATGACAGGCAGAAAGGATTAGAAATGATGCTGAGCTCAAGGGAGACCCTGAATGTCTGGCTTAAGCCGGACAGATAAAGAATATAGGTGGGAGCTAGGGAGATGGCTTAGTGGGTAAAGTGTTTGCCAACAACTCTAAGGACCTGAGTTCAAATCCCCAACGCCATGTAAAAAGCTAGAAGTCTACAACCCCCACATAGGGTTTATATCAGGATTCAGGTGAATCCCTGAAGCTCAGTGTCCAGACAGCTTAGCTCAAACAGCAAGTTCCAGGTTCAGTAAAGAGACCTTATCTCAAAAAATAAGATGGAGAAGGACATCCCAACTTTGGCTTCTGGCTTACACACACGAGATCAGAGGGCAGAGCTAACCATAGAGGCCAGGGAATGGTGGCTCACACCTTTAATCCCAGCACTTGGGAGGAGGAAACAGGAAGTGATATGGTTGGGCAGAGAGAGGAAGTGATAAGGTGGGTGGAGACAGGAGCTCGGAGCCTTTTGGCTGAGGAGTTGGAAAGGTAAGAGGTGTCTGTGCCTTGCTCCTTTGTCTCTCTGATCTTTCAGCATTTATCCCGATATCTGGCTCCAGATTTTTATTATTAAGACCAATTAGAATTCTCACATGCATGTGCATGCACACACTCTGAACACACACACACACACACACACACACACACATACATCAAGAATACAGAAGGAAGAACAGTCATGTCAACTTGAATGCTTATTTCCAGGTCCCACTTGCCTCCCCGATAAAGGAGGTTATGAAGCTTGAGAAAAACAGATTGACCTTGACCTTTCCTGATCTGGCAAGCTCATTCAAGAGGTGCTCCTCACCTGTGGAGGAAGCGCACTGGAGGTAGAGAGAGGCCAAGACCCTGAGCAAGCAGCCTTGCTAAGTTTTCTGGGTTACCACCATTGTCCAGTTGTATTTCTCCATGAACTACATCTTCATCAATTCTTACATAAAAATACATGAGGATACAGGGCTGGAGAGATGGCCAAGTGGTTAAGAGTGGACAGTGCTCTTCCAGAGGACCTGAGTTCTGTTCCCAGAACACACATCTGCTCACAACTGCCTGTAATCCCAGCTCTAGGAGATCCTATGCCTTCTCCTTGAGCACTACATGCGCATGCACAAACTCTCTGCCACTGCCCCCCCAACACTCTCTCTCTCTCTCTCTCTCTCTCTCTCTCTCACACACACACACACACACACACACACACACACACACAATCTAAATGTTATTCAAAAATATATGAAGATAACCTTCTTGAGGCCTTTGTCTACTTATGAAGGCTCCTATGTCGTGTATGTAGAACTTAACATAAATTTATATACTTCTCTCTTTGCGGGCTATCTTTTACTTAGGACCTACAGCCATAAACCGAAGATGGCTAGGAAAAAAAAGGTATTTGCCCTCTCCCATAATGGGTTCCAATGACTTTTTGTTTCTAGATATAATCAGGATGGACAGTTGAACCAAAGAAATCTTGGCTCCTCTGCTGAAGTTTTCACCTAGAAAAAAAAGCAGCTTCTTCCAGCCAATTAATAAGAAAACAAGTAGCTAAGCACCGTCTCATTGTCCTCCCCCCAAAAGTAGACAAAGAACAGCCCTGAATGTGGATTCTCTGTCAGCACCTTCCAGTCACTTTATAGAAGACCCCGGGAACAGCACCAGCTAAGTAGAGTGAACAGTCCCTTCCCCAGGGCCTGTTCTGACTCATCTGCCTACTGAACAGCTCACAAGTTGAGTTCACTTGATAGGCCTTTCTATGTAGCCCAGGCTATCATTGAATCCTGTATCCTCCTGCCTCAGCCTCCTCAGGAGCAGTCAGATTACAGGTTTGAACAACCATGTCTGGTGAATTCTACATAAAAATTTTATAGCTCGTTCAATAAATAAGGAGTTCTGTCCCCCACTTTCACCCCTCTCCATTTTCTTTTCCAAGTCTTCTGTATTTTCCTTGTTCTGAGACATGATCCAAGGACCAGCTGACCTGCTGTTGTCTGTAAAGATCAGAATAGGACTCTGGGGTTGCCAGAGATCACTGTGTGGCCTTTCACAGGATTTAGAAAGCACCTGGTGTGCGACAGGAAAAGAAATGCCTCAGGACTTGCCTGACTCTGCACTTTCCAGGGCTTGAGGATGGCAGACAGGTGTGTGACAAGTCACAGGTGTGTGACGGGGTCACAGGTGTGTGACGGGTCACAGGAAATGCAGCTGGGCTTGCCTGACTGCACCCCCCCCCAAGGCTTAATGCTAGTGGACAGGCCCCAGGTGTGTTACAAGACAGGCAATGCTGTGGTACTTGCCTGGCTCTGCACCTCCCAAGGCTTGGTGATGGCAGACAGGTCACAGGCAGTCATCATCATGGCCCTTACGAAGAAATGAAAAATTAGCAAACTAGAAAAAAGACAAAACATGCTGTTTCTCTAAAAAGGGATCAGTATTCTGACTGCTCACATAATGACCTCCTTTTTGGTTGGGTCGGAAGTTACGTATTTGATGGTTTCCTCTTCACTTTGCATGTGTTCACAGGCATCAACAATCTTTTGAAACATGGTCCTCTTCCTGGAAAAGTACAGCTGTGCATCATTTTTTTGTGGTGATATCGTGTTCCCCAATATATTGTTCACCCTAATAAACTTATCTGGGGTCAGAGAACAGAACAGTCACTAGATAGACATAGAGGCCAGAAAATGGTGGCACACATTTAATCCTATCACTTGGGAGGTAGAGATCCATCCTGATCTCTGTGAGTTCAAGGCCACAACTGAAAACAGCCAGTCATGGTGACACATGCCTTTAATCCCAGGAAGTGATGGCAGGAAGCAGAAAGGTATATAAGGCATGAGGACCAGGAACTAGAGGCTTTTAGGCTTTCAGCAGCAGTTCAGCTGAGATCCACTTGGGTGAGGACTCAGCAGCTTTCACTCTGAAGATTCGTGGAAACAGGATCCGATTAGGAGTTGTGGAGGTAAGGTTAGCTGTGGCCTGTTCTGCTTTGTGGTCTTTCAGAATTCACCCCAATACCTGGCTCCTGGGTTGTTTTTGTTTGTTTGTTTGTTTGTTTTTGTTTGTTTGTTTGTTTGTTGTAAGACCCTTTAAGATTTGTGCTACAAATTTTTCCACAGAAAATGATCTTAAGTGTGCGCTTTTCATATTCTATGTTCCCACTCTGCCTCGGGCTGTCTGCTTAGCAGGGGCCAAGAGCCAGGATAGAGAGCAGGCAGTTCTGACTGTCTCTGGCATAGAGAGGGCTGGAGGCAGAAAAAGTACAAACCACAGAGTGGGGAGAACCCAAGAAAGTTTGAATACAGTCAAACCAAAAGTTCAAACAAGAAAAAACGAAACAAGCGCAAAGGCCAGGCAGGCGCTGTACCATCATAGCACACACGCCCAACAAAAACACAGAAACCAAAATACACGGACGGCTGCTCTCACTGGCGACTGGGAAATGCAGATCTAAACAGTAGGGTAGCTTCTCGTGCTCAACAGGTTAGCAAACTAAAATCCGATGTGTCCAGATCAAGAGTCTTCAGATATGGATTCAGAGGACCCTGGCATGCTGCTGGTAGGGTGTAAATGGTGGAGCCCAATACTGCAAGATGGCATTCACAAAACACGTGTACACCCCACAACACCGCCACCTCTGTGCGTAGAAACTCCCATATATGCACAATGATCTGCAATGTAGCATTGTGGACAATAATGGAGATAATATATAATCTGAATTTATTTATGTGTGGAGTGTAAGAGAATTATTGTCTGTCCAACAGTTAAACACTACAATTAAAGCAAGTGAATTGGCTCTCTGTGTATTACCAAGAGGAAGCCTTTTAATTTACTATCTTTCTTTCTTTCTATCATCTATCTTTCCTTCTATTATCTATCTATCTATCTATTTCCATATGTGTACTTGTTTGTGTGGGGAGGTGAATAGGGATGAGGGGATGGGTGTACATCTATGTGTAAAAGCCAGAAGGGGACATCAGGTGTCTTTCCTTGATGGGTCCCTTTCTAGCTGTCCTCACTAACATTCCCTCCTTATGCTAAGGTTACAGTTGCTTCCTGTCACACTCAGTTTTTTGTGTGGGTGTTGAAGAATCTAAACTCAGATCTGCATACTTATATGGCATTTGCTTTACCTACGGAGCCTACTTGCCAGCTCTTTTATTAATTTTTAATTGCATTTTTGTTTGGCTCCATCAGGGTCTTGTCCTGAATTTGATGTGCTTGCGAATGTCTTATAATCCACTTGTAGTGCTTCAACATGAATTTTTTAAAAATCAATCTAGAAGTGTCATGTCACCAAAGGCAAATCTTTAAAAGACAATGCTGTGTGGGAAAATGGAGTTGCAGGAAGATATTTGCAGACAGTAGGGTGTCATGTGTGGAAAAAATTCAAGACACACTCAGCAGTGCCTCGTAGGGACAGGAGTGGAAAGGATGGGGCACACCAGTGTCAGGTGGCTCTCTTTGGAACGTGAGAGGACGTTTCGTCATGAAATGGGGGTGGAGTGCCCCCATGGCATCTCTGCTTCTGTTTCTGTCCTTAAAAACTGAATTCTGAGCCAGGCGGTGGTGGTGCACACCTTTAATCCCAGCTCTTGGGAGGCAGAGGATCTCTGAGTTTGAGGACAGCCTGGTCAACAGAGTGAGTTCCAGGACAGCCAGAGCTACACAGAGTAACCCTGCCTCTAAATAAACAAAAACAAGCCAACAAATAAATCCTGGATTCTGAAACACATGTCACATGGTGGGTTACCGCTGGTGGGATGTGAGCCCTGGGTGTCAGGATACCATTATGGTGTCCTAAGCATTTGTAATCATAGCTGAACTGTTTAATAAAGTTTGGATTTTTAAGGACAAGGCAAAATTGACAGCGCCAAAGTCACCAAATATTTGGATCCTATAAATAGCCCACCTCTTTCTAACCAATGTTCACCATGAAACTTTATAATTCACTTAGAAGAGAATGTGCAGATACTTGGCATATCTGGTCTCCTTGGCCCTCTGCTGTATAAAAACTCAAGTTTTGTGAGTTTAGTTTGTGTGTTAGAATCATCAAAATTGTTCAATCCAAAACTCTCACAGGATCAAATTTCTGAGCCTGAAATAACACATACCAGATTCTGGGCAAGCATTCTACCACTGAACAAATCCAGTTAAATACTAGATTCTGGACCATGGTGAATCACCAGGACACACAGCCATGGTGTGCAGTTTCGTGACATTGTTCTTCAGGCCATACACCACTGTACCCTTTTGTTTGTGCTTCATATCACAAGGTATTTAACAGGGCAGGCTTGTGCTTTCAAAAGTATGTCTCCAAAACAGAGTAAGTTCACTGTCAGTCAACTATCTTGAGGATAACTAACATTCCAAAAAGAAAACAGATTTGTGAGCCTGCTTTTAAAAACTTATGCATATGTGTGGATGGCTACAGAGGCCAGATGGAACATAGTATCCCTTAAGCCATTGTTAGAGGCCATTGTGAGCATGGGTCCTGGGAATCCAACTCCAGTCTTCTGTAAGAATATCAAATGCTCACAAGTAATGAGTCATCTCTCCAGCCATGTAAACAAGCCTTTTAACTGCTGTGGGCTGTCCTTCTGTGTGCTATGACTATGTGTTGCTCTCATTGGTTAATAAAAAGCTGACAGGCCAGTAGCTGGGCAGGAAGTTAGGCAGGAAAGCCAAACTGAGAATGATGGGAAGGGGAAGGGCGGAGTCAGGGGTTGCCAGGCAGGCTCAGAGGAAGCAAGATGAGAATATTGTACTGAGAAAAAATACCAAGCCACATAACTAAACATAGATAAGAATTATGGATTAATTTAAGTGTAAGAGCTAGTTAGTAATAAGCCTGAGCTACTAGCTGAGCATTTATCATTAATATAAGCCTCTGAATGATAATTTGGGAAGGGATTGCAGAATGGGCGGGACAGAGAAAAGCTTCCGTTTACATTTAACTTTAGTGCAGTTCATAGAGGCAGAACCACACTAGGCTCAAGAGCATTCTGATACCTGTAGCACAAATCTTAAAAAGTCTTATTAATAAAACAAACCTGGAACCAGGTATTGGGGTGAACGCTGAAAGATCAGAAAAACAGAACAAGCCACAGCCACCTCATCTTGTCAATTCCTCAGCTGATCTTGTTTCTTCGGACTGGAAGCTTCTGAGTCCTCACTCGAATAGATCTCCACTGAACGATGCTGCTAAAAGCCTATAAGCTTAAAGAGGCTCTAGTTCCTGGTCTTCACTCCTTATATACCTTTTTGCTTTCTGTCATCACTTCCTGGGATTAAAGGTGTGTGCTACCATGCCTGGCTCTGTTTCCAGTGTGGCTTTGAACTCACAGAGATCCAGATGGATCTCTGCCTCCAGAATGCTAGGATTAAAGGCATGTGTGCCACCACTTTCTGGCCTCTGTGTTTATCTAGTGGCTGTTCTGTTCTCTGACCCCAGATAAGTTTATTAGGGTGCACAATATATTGGGGAACACAATGTATCACCACAGATACCCATTCTTATACTTACTTGAAATACAAAGCCAAGTCAGTTGCTATTATTGCAACCTCAAACAAATGGATCACTGTTTCAAACTGCCGCTTGTTTAGATTCTGGAAGATGTTTAAACTCTGTAAAGTGAACAATTCACAATAAAATACAACAACCAATTGACCTTTGGTTCAACAAACAAACAAACAGTGAGTTGATGTAGCCTGTCTTTCAACATTTTTGGTGTCTTTTTAAAAATTATTTATTTTTATTTTATGTACATTGGTGTTTTGCCTGTGTGTATGTCTGTGTAATGGTGTCAGATGTCCTGGAGCTGGAGTTACAGACAGTTGTGAGCTGCCATGTAGGTGCTGGAAATTGAACTCAGAACCTCTGGAAGAGCAGCCAGTGCTCTTAACCACTGAGCCATCTCTCTAGCCCCTGATACCTATTTTTTTAATGGTTTAAGTACACGTCTCTACTCTACTTTGAGTAGGTCATTTAAACTCTAAATATAGGTTCAGCTACTCTACATCTACATTTTTAGAATAAATAATTTGTTCTCTTTCAGGACTATATGAAAATATAACAATAGAATAAAAACCTACTTATCTGAATTGAGGTATGGAAACAAAGGATTTCTGGGATGTCCAATGGTTAGCCATGTGGCACTGCTGACCAGCTCATTCTAGAGTAACCATAAAACCACTGTCTCTCAGAAATGGCCGACGACTCTAATATTCATGTATATAGGAAAAAATAATAAACCTCCCTGTGTTACCCTTAAAATGTTTTCTTGCAATATTTAACAAAGAATTAGTAGATTTTTTTTCAGAATTTCTCATTAATAATATCTTCATTTATGAATTAGTTTCATTTCTTCATTGTCTAGATTACCAGAATAGAAAACTTGGAGTGGTTATTAAAAGTCATGGTGTTCTGTACGACCATTTCAGTCATGCAGGACAGAGGACAGAGGTACAATGGTATTGCCAAATGAAGGCGACAAAACCCGGGACAATTCCATGGGAGAGAGAAAGGTGACAGTCTGTAGGCCTGTGTGCAGACGAGAGAGATATAATACAGAAAGGAACACTGAACTGAACTCCAAACTGGTAAGAGCAAATAAGTACTTCCTGCACCTCCTACCAGCTTCTAAGTACTTCGTGAATGTTCTTAATCTACGACAAAATGCAACGCAGAGATGTTAAGCAACTTGCTTTGGGTTAAACAGCCAGAACAGGACAGGTATGGTATCTGAACCAATGTAGTCTGTCCACTGGTGGGTGCTCTCAGTTCCTACCCCACACTGCCTTTCAGCAAGAAGCCTGGGACCAGGTCCCAGCTTTACCACTGAAAGCCGTATATGCTGGACACAGCCCTAACATCTGCCTTTGTTTTCTCGATTGGGGTAAATTGTCCTTCCAACTGCCTAACTCATAGTCTGTGCTCAGTAAAGACCCACGCAAGGTCAACTCCAGTGAGGCAAGCCTGAGGAATCACTAGAAATTAAAATTGCTACAAGTTACCTCGCTGTTGTTGTATCTCTATTAGAATATTAATTATTATATAGAGTTCTGAGACCACCTCCAGGTTAAAACAAAATTAAACAAAATCTCAACCCTAAACCAAATCTGGCTATCGATGTCATTCCAGAAGGCTTTTGAGTTTTGCCCAAGAACTCAAGCTCTAGACATGACAAGTTTTCATGGAGGCCATCTTTTTTATATCATCTGGAACAAGAACTGGCATTTTGAAAGACATATGTAACCAGTAGACAGGAATCTATCATTTGTTTATTAAAACATTGAGTTCATTGTTGCAACTATAGTCAGTGTTTTTAGATGGGCAGAGTCAAGCAGGGCCAGGAAACTCCCAGATTACAGGAAAAAAAACCTGTCTGGATTAAAATCATATTCCTACTTGGGACTGTTCACAATGACTCCACTGGGCATCTCAGTCCAGGTCCATTGTGGGTTTTGTCTCTGTGTTTTGTTTTCTTTTAAGGCATGGTCTCATGTAGCCCGGGCTATGTATCCAAGAATGACCTTAGATTCCTTCTCCTTCTCCCTCTCCCTCCTAAGTGTGGGGGTTACAGGCATTCCACCATGCTACAGCAGCGAAGTTCATCCAGTATTAATGGAATGCCCATTGCTGGGTGGTAGAATTTGAATGCCATCATTTCCATTTATAGTTTTCCTCCATATTTCACCTAATACTTGAATTTTTATTCCTAAGCTATTAATTCTTAAAATATATAAGCAAGTAAAACTTCATCTCCCTGTCCCTGCACATTGTTCTGAAAACATTATATAAAGAGGCGGGTGTGCCAAAACAAGGCAGGAGGCCGGTCTCTAGGCTAGTTCTAGCCAGGCCAGCCCCTAATTGCTTAGCTGGTGTGTGTGTGTGTGTGTGTGTATGTGTGTGTGTGTGTGTGTGTGTTCTTATAAATTTGACTAACAATATCACAACCTATTCACTCAGGTCACAAGCTGACTTCTGTCTAGTTTGGAATACAGTCAGTCCTATGTGTCAAATTCTAGGACAGATATGTGTAGGGTGAAAGGGCCAGCCAAAGAAACCCACCCCAACCCTGAAACCAGAGCCAAATCTGCCCCTGACCAACGGAACATGAAAGCAACCAATCCCTGAGCACAAAATCTAGCCAATCTGAGCTTGTCCAAGCTCAAGAGGATCAAAATCTGACCAATTCTACCCCCCTCCCCGGAAAATCTTCTCCCTAGAAAACCTCCGCCTCTAAGAAGCCCTATACAAGCCCCTTTGCCTGTTCAGTTGGCCGCTGTCCTCCTCCACCCTGGCAGAGGCACCCACTCTCCTGATTCCTCCTTTCCAAATAAATCTCTTGAAGGAGTTTTGGATGAAGATCTGTCGTCAGCTCAAAGGCGCAGAATCTCCATTAGGAAGCTCCCTTCCGGAGCAGAGCAAAAGAAGCAGAGGACACCTCCACTGGGAAACTCCGCCGGAAGCAGAGCAGAAGTAACAACTTTTCTCTGGAGCTGGAGCAGATTGCTACATTTCTGCAGGGGTTTCCCCTCAGCAGAGTGAAGCAGGAGTAACATCTTGGGCCAGAGCTGGGACGAAATGGGTACCTCTGCTGGGAAACTCCCTTAGGGGAGCAGAGCAGAGTTCAGCTGTAAGGTCTCTCTCTTTCTGAGAGGAGCAGGATTGCCACATCCTGCGAGGAGACCATCTTCCCCCCTCCCCAGACCCCAGCTTCAGGTATAGCCTGACTTCCTGACAAGTCAGGACACCTTTCTCCTCACAGCTGTAGGTATCCAGGACACCTTCCCTTCACAACTGTAGGTACAGCCTGACTTACCAACAAGTCAGGATACCTTTCTCCTCACAGCTGTAGGTATCCAGGACACCTTTCTCCTCACAGCTGTAGGTACAGCCTGACTTCCTGACAAGTCAGGACACCTTTCTCCTCACAGCTGTAGGTATCCAGGACACCTTCCCTTCACAGCTGTAGGTATAGCCTGACTTCCTGACAAGTCAGGACACCTTCCCTTCACAGCTGTAGGTATCCAGGACACCTTCCGTTCACAGCTGTAGGTACAGCCTGACTTCCTGACAAGTCAGGACACCTTTCCCTTTGGAGCTGTAACACTTGCAATAAGGACGTTTCAGTTCAATGTATTACAATATGAAAAACAAAATGTCTGAGTGATGCCCTCAAGAGCCAAGATTGCTGAAAAATTTCCAAGGATTTCTCTTGTTAAAAATACGAAAACTTTCAGTGGGATTGTTTTCTTTACAGAATAATAAAAAAGAGCTGCACTATTTTCCTAAAACATAACAGGCATATATTATGAGTCAATTTGTTGTGGTCAATTTGACTGCTCATAAATAGGCTGTGTGATTGTGTTGTCTAGCAACCATATTGACAAAGCTTTAAACATCTGCAATTAGAGGTTCAATCGCACTGTAGACAGGTCCTTGAAAAGGCCATATACATTACTGAGAGGCAATATTCCTTTTTAGAAAGAATAATAGTCATTTGCATAGCCATCAGCCAGGTGTTCCAGTTTGCATCTCTGATACTGGTAACCAAAAGCAACATGGAGAGGAAGCGGTTTGTTTTAGCTTGCCGACTACAGCCCATCCCTGGGGGAAGCCACAGCAGGAACCTGAGGCATGAGCTTGAGGCCCGCTCCCATGGAGGAACACTTCTTACTGCCTTGGTCCTCAGGCTCACGCTCAGCGAACTTTCTTGTACAACTCAGGACCACCTGCCCAGGGGTGGTACTGCCTGCCCCACAGTGGGCTGGTACCCTACATCAGTTAACAATCAAGAACATGCCTCACAAGCGGGCCCACAGGCTAAACTGATGGAGGCGATTTCTCAGTTGAGGCTCCTTCTCCCCAGCTGTGTCAAGAGGACAACCAAGACTAGCCACCACACCAGGTTAGACTGCAAAACAGAGACCATAAAAAACAAAGACAGGCCGGGCGGTGGTGGTGCACGCCTTTCATCCCAGCACTCGGGAGGCAGAGCCAGGCGGATCTCTGTGAGTTCGAGGCCAGCCTGGGCTACCAAAAGAGTTCCAGGAAAAGGTGCAAAGCTACACAGAGAAACCCTGTCTCGAAAAACCAAAAAACCAAAAAAAAAAAAAAAAAAAAAAAAAAAAAAAGACAACAACAACAAAAAAAAAAGACAGAAGAGTGCACCTCTATTATAAACTGTCTAAACCCAGAAGGGAAAACATGTAAGCTCCTAGGCATCTTCTGAGTTATGTGGTGGGACACTCGGCTGGAGTTCCTTAAATACATTTGCCTTACCAGGCAGAGTGTGACTGACAGATTAGAATTTACTTTGTCTCACTGTGGTAAGGAGAGGGATGCACAGAAAATACTTCTTCAGGAATACTGCCCCACCAAGACTGTCCCACAGCAAAACAAAGGCTCCTGACAGACTAGGCATTGACAGAAGATTTTCATCCCCCCAGAATCCCTTTCAGCTACCCTTTCTTTTCGTTGTCCCAAAACAGGTATCATCCATGCCCTGAACTGTGTACCATCTTTAGACTGGAACAAGTCTGTCTATTTCCTTCCTCAGCCTTTATTAGGGCCTTATTACAGAAACTGAGGAAAAAGCCCATCCTCCAGAGTGCGCTTTTCCTGTGAACATGTGATGCTAAGCAGGTTCTCCGTCTGTGTAAAACACGATTTCCTTCATTCTAAAAACAAGTCCTTTGAGTTGTTCCACTTGCCAGAAACCCCTGAAATGAAGTTAATAAAGGGAAGCACATAGCTTCTCCCTGTGGAAGGTTAGTGGTATACAGTGAGTGCCAATCCTACGGGTTCAAGGGGCTGGAAACCACTTCCTGCCTAAGCCATCATGACCCCTCCCCCTTTTCTCCCATGAACAGAGCTTGATATTTTTATCTGAGCCTACCTTACCAAAACTTGACTGCTGTGGATGATTGTTTGATAAATAAAACACTGATTGGCCAGTAGCCAGGCAGGAAGTATAGGCGGGACTAACAGAGAGGAAAAAGGAGAAGACAAAAAGACAGGGAGAGGAGACACCAGCTGCCGTCCAGGGAACATCATGTAGAGGCAACAGGTAAAGCCACAGAACACGTGGCAACATACAGATTAACAAAACTGGGCTTAGTATAAGAGTAAGAGCTAGACAATGGTAGGCCTGAGCTAATGGCCGAACAGTTTAAAAAATATAAGAGTCGGTGTGTTTATTTTATAAGTGGGCTCCGGGACTGGCGGGGCTTGGCAGGAGCTGGAGAGAAACTCTCCAGCTACACTTGACTTTCTCCAAGGTCCGTACCATACTCTGCAGGGTGTGCCCCATGAGTGAGTAATAAAAACAGTGTCTGCATAGCTGTTATTCCCCTCTACATTTATAAATAGATGCTCAGGGTGCACAAAGCCCTTTCACATTCTTTACCAATGGGCCAGAGATTCTATGACTCTGGTGCCTCTTTTCTTCTTGGTCTTAACTTCTTGCAGCTTGGTATTTCAAAACCTAGATGCAGTATAGCAACTTGTGCCATGGCACAGAGGCAGGGACATGTAAGCTATCCTTGGATAAGGGCACACATCGCCAGTGTCATCACTGAAGACCATTTTTTACCCAAGCACTTGGGGTAGTCTTAGATCCAGAACCTGTAAGCTTCCTGCGAGGAAAACTCCTGTACCTCATCCTGCAAGAGAGTCTTGCTATATTCCAGGTGATGTCGCTCTAAAATAGAAGTCCCATGAAGCTTTGCAAGTGGAGATGTGGACCTAGGAAGAAAAGGATACAGCATAGCTTAGAGATTACACAGAAATCCATCCAATATAGCATCTTCACTCTTCCAGAATTCTTGTTCATGTCTTGTCTCCTTCCCTACTTAATATCTGTGAAATGGCCAAATACAAGATACTGGAAAAGATTATTTTTAATTTAGAAGGTAAGAAAGTGTTACTTGCTAGGCATGGTGGTACACACCTTTAATCCTAGCACTTGGGAAGCAGGCAGATGGCTTTCTGTGAGTCCAAGGCCAGCCTGGTCTACATAACAAATTTCAGGACAGCCAGAGTTACAGAGTGAGACTCTGTCTCCAAAAAGTAAAACATAAAGGGGGGCAGTGAATGTCTAAGTGGCTGAATTATTTGAATTATTTAAACTATTAAGTTTGATGTATAATGAAATCTTTGGGTTCTCTGGACACGTGGTGCTGTCCTATGACTAATGTAACTGTGCATAGACTGTGTCCATTAAGAGTTTCCAAGCTGGGCCTGGGGGGTCACAAACCTGTAACCAAAAGATTGAGGCAGGAGGATTACAGATTGAGGCCAGCCTGGGTTACATAGCAAGACCCTGTCTCAAAAACCACGAACTAAATTAATTAATCAATCAACTAATTAATAATTCCAGGAAACAAATACAAGCCAGTATAAAGCACCATTTCTTTCTTCCCCAAGGCAATTGTATACATTTAAGAGTAAGATTGAAAAAAAAAAGAATAAGATTGCCCATTCACTAAGAGCTAAATGACAGCTCTGTGTGAGTGAAGACCCCACTCTGTGACACCATTTTTCTTCAATGTCACCTGTGCTGGGAGGGAAAGACACAATGAATATCAAAAGGTAAAAGGAAGCCGGGCAGTGGTGGTGCACACCTTTAATTCCAGCACTCTGGAAGCAGAAGCAGGTGGATGTCTGTAAGTTCAAAGCTAGCCTGGTCTACAACAGCCTTGGCTGTTGCATAGAAAACCCCTGTCTCAAAAGCTAAAAAAAAAAAAAAAAAGAAAGAAAGAAAAGAAAAAGAAAGAAAAAGGAAAAAAGGTGACAAGAGGTTGAGACTAAAATTCTGCAGGTTAGGGGAAGATTTTCCATGGAAATACAAATAAATCTTTCTAAGGAAAACATCAGAATCATGGGTGGTGGCTTTAGAGAATTTTCATTTTGCATTGCAAAGAACAGAAATTTGTGGGGAGGAGACATTGCCAAGTCACCAGTGGGTGCAGTATCCAATATTATAATCGATCATTTAAAACAAATACTTTAGTATCTGCAGGATATCAGCCCTGGAGATTACTTTTTAAGTTCAGTTTCAATTAGAAGAATAGAATGTTGCATTCTTTTAAGAGACTGCAGAAAATTCAGCCCTAAATGGAATACATATTCTGTACTGCCTCCACCCACTGCTCGGGGATCACTGTGCAATAGGGAGCAGATGTCTGAAAGGGGGCAGACATAGTAAGAACCACAGGCAGTGGATGACTCCAAGGAAACAGTGTCTTCTAACACAACAGGGCAGCTCATGTATGAACTCACACAGTGAGAAAGGTACCACACACAAGACCTATGCAAGCCCAAACCAGACCAAATCTCAGCATGGGGCAGGAGTTAAACACAGATTCCCACTCCTAACTGTAGAGCTATTGGCAATTGTTAGCTTCCGGTAAAAAGGAAGGGTCCGTTTGCTCTAAGTGTGTGGCCCCTGATTAATAGATCGGGCTCCGTGGAAGACCACACATTGAAAAATATTCGAGCAGCTCCAATTGGTTTTGCTGGGCAAGAAGACACAAAGTTGGGTGGATGGGAAGGGGAGAAGTGTAGATCTGGGAAGCGTCAGAACAAGAAGGGTAAATATGATTAAAACATATACAAAAACTTAAAAGGACTAATAAAAATTATTAAAAATTTAAATTGGTCAAATTTGTTATTGGAAAGCTAAATATTTACTCATTCTCTTGACATATTACTGTTACAGGGTTGGGGAATGTTCCACTACACAGAGAGATTACCGAATAACAGACAGCATTATGTCCATCTAAACCACAAGCAGTTTAAAATTTCAGATAATGGGACACATTGATACCCTGGGCCTCCTTATACCGATATCCAGAGGACACAGCGCATGTAGAAAGAACTGCCAAAAATACTTATGACGTATTTAGTGATTAGGAAGCATTAAGTACATCCAGATGGAGAGGGGTGCTGGAGAATAACTTGCCTAGACTCTTCAAAAATGGTATCCCGAGACACACAACAAGATGAAGAAACTACTTTTAGTTAAAGGAGATTAAAGATCATCAACCATGATATGCAACAAATGATCCTTGATTTTATCTAGCAATCAATTTGGGGTGTTGGAGATAACTAGAAAAAATCATTAATTTTAATTTAATTAATAATTAGTTTGCCTCAAATAATATCACAGCACAACTGTAAAGTTTCCTTGGGGTGGGGCCACTGTGCTGTGTCTCTCTGTGTGCATCCCTCTTATGCTTGGGAGGCACATGCTGAAATATTAGGAACAAATGCCTGGGTGACTGCAGATGACTTACAAGTATATATATGCATACATATTCACACACATGTATTTATAGGAGAAAACTAATTTGACATGGTAATTTCCTAGAATGGCGATTTTTCAGAGAAGTTACTAAAGATTTTGAAGATATCTTAAGGAGAAAGAAAAAATATAAATTCAGAAATAGTTTTCCGTTTTTAGGACATTCTCCACAGTGAGCTTGAAGTGTTAAAAACATACAGTTCATACTGATGTTGTCTAACTGTGCAGGAGAAAATGACCAGAGAGAAGCTTGGATCACAAAGGTGATGTGTGCGGTTTGGTTATTTAACCCACTGGGTTTCCTTATCTTCCTGAGAATAATCTTTGAAGATTAAAATTCCAACAGGGGTGACACAGGATGAAATTGAAGAGTGACGTTTCAGCCCAGTTGACTGACATCTGATCATCCCATGGACGATATCTGAGGATATGTGCTCTTGGGAGACCATCTACAATATTCTCTGGGAAATTCTGAGAAATTCGTAACCAAAGGCTGGACACCAAGTTTATCTTGAAATTCAGGAAGTAGAAAATGGTGTGATTTGTGCATGAGGGAACAGAAAGATGGGTCCTGTAGCGGCTCAAACAGATTGCCTACAAATAATCACTGAGAGCTTCAGAGAAGATTCAGGATGAGACAATGATGTGAGATGCTCTTCTGTGAAAACCTAGGGACAGCAGGGTGGCGATTTCAGCCAGCTGCTTGGACGGTGCCTTCTTCATGGAATCTTCCATGAATGTTGGGATATGGATTGCATTCACCCAGCTTTCACTCAAATAGCTGGAATGGTACCCAGGAGTGTGGCTTCATTGACTATCTCACAATTGATTTCCTAAAGCATCTTTCTGGTCATATACCTGGAGACTTGCCCTCGGCTCTGTCCTGAAGCACAATGCTACCAATGCTCAAATGACCATCGTAGAAACAGGACTACCTGATTTCCACATGACAAGAAACTGAGGAAAAAAATCTTAAATCATAGTCTGACAAAGTATGACTTAGATGGGTCTGTCTGTCTGTCTTTCTTTCCTCCTCCCTTTCTCTCTCTCTCTTTCTTTCATCCTTTCTTTTTTTAACATTTATTCTTTCATACATTACATCCTGACCTCCCTCCACTCCTCCCAGTCCCTTCTCGCACTTCTTTTCTCCCAAATCAACCCCTCCTCTGTTTCCAAAAAAAAAAAAAAAAAGAGCAGGCCTCCCAAGGATATCCACCTAGCATGGTCTAACAAGATACAATAAGACTGGGCAAAAGCCCTCATATCCCAGCTGGATAGAGCAACCCAGTAGGAGGAAAAGGGTCCTAAGTGCAGGCAAAAGAGTCAGAGACACCCCCCCCCACACACACACACACACCCTCCCATTGTTGGGAGTCCCACAAGAATACCAAGCTACAATTAAGAGTAGATTAAAGAATTAAGGGCTGGTAAGATGATTCAGTGGGTCAAGGTACTTGCCACCAAGCCTGAGTTTGATACTCACAGGACCCACAGGGCAGAAAGAGAGAACTGGCTCCCCAAAGCTGTCTTCTGACCTCCAAATATGCACTGTGTGCTCAAGCACGCACGTGCGCACGCACACACACACACACACACACACACACAAATCAATAAATGTAATTTTAACAGTTTTTCAGAACCCTAACTTTCAGGAGATGAAATTTCAGTAGGATTAAATGTAAAATACTTCAAGGCCTGTCTGGATTACCATGCCAAATTTGGGGACCCACAGTTTTGAAATGACATGAAAATACTGGAATGCAGAGAATCATTATAAACAAAACTATTTGGTGGGGACTATTGTTTAAAGAGTAGCTCAAGCTGGGTGGTGTGATACATGCCTATAATCCCAGCATGAAGGAAGCTGAGGCAAGAGGATCATGAGTTTGAGTCTGCTTGTACTATATAGCAAGACCCTGTTCCTACTAGGCAAACTCCTCAAAGTGTTCAAAACATTGGTGTGTTCAGCCTGGAAAGGAAATATTTTGGTAAGAAAGATGTTACAATTTTTTTTAATACATGAAGGAGGGACAATGGGTGAGAAGCCATACTTATTCCTGAAGGTCCAGAGGCCCAAACTAGGAGAAATAGAAATTATGTATAGGAAGACCAATTTCAGTTCAATATCAAAGATAACAGTCTGTTAGAATCACACCAGAACAGAAGGAGGCTCTGCCTTGTGAGCAGATGGATCCTCCATTGTGGAAAATAATCAGTGCAGACTGCAAAACACAGGAAGATGTATGGGTGAAGTGAAAAGGAAATCTAGAATTCTTAATATTTTTTGATAGTCACTGCATTTGTCCAAGGAGACAGAAATATCAGAGAATTAAGAAATAAGAGAGCAAAGGGGACGAGAGGGGAAAAGAATCTACAAACACGGACAGAACGAAACAAACCAACCAGCCGGGAAAACTAAGTGAGCAAAGAGTACACAGGAACTTGGTGGAATCATCAAAACGTGAAGCTGGGAGCTCTCGGGGGCTGTCAGAGGGCAGAGTCTGAGAGATAAGGGGGTCAGACATCCTGGAGGCAAGTGATAAGACCGGGGGTACAGGGTCAAGCCAGGAAGTGCCCCGTGTCCCAACAGCTTCTGTTCACTCTGCAGGGGATCTTCCTGCTGCCATCAGAGTGAGAAGAACAATTCCGTCTTAGACAACCTTTGCAGTGGCTGCATTTGCCAACGGAGCAGAATCTATGAGGAATCCTGAGCAATTCTTCCAATGCATCAGGAGTACACAAAGGGGCTCACTAGGGTTTTTGTTGTTGTTTTGGTTTTTTTGAAGGGCAGTTTGAGACTGCATTTGATTCCAGGAACAGTGGAACTGCCAGAGGGCTCAACCTGTGCCGAGGATGAAGAAGATGGGTTGACCCCAGCCTGATGTCAAGAAACCCTTCTGTCACCACACATTCCTTCTGTCCAGTTCGCAGAAGAGAAATGGCTGTAAAAGACCAACAGATTAGCTACCAGGCCAATGTGAGGTCCGGGATGCGTCTCCATCCATCCTGAAAGCCCACAGGCAAGAAGGTGCCTCATCCAGCTCTGCTGCTGACTATAACCTAAGACAAGTCTGATTTCATCTTTCTGAGTCTGTTTACTCATCCGTAAGAGAGGGAGATAACGTGAGGCAGTGGGAGGTAAAATGAGACAAGGCCTACCACGTGCTTAGATCAGCCTCCAGCACACAGGAGGTGTTCAACACACCAGGCATGGCAGTTCACAACTGCAATCCTAACTGAGGTGGGAAGAGGATAAGGTTGAGGCTAGCTTTATATAGCAACACTATCTTGGAAAAAGAAAGAAATAAAGAACAAAAGAAAGAAAAGTAAGTGAAAAAGAGATGCCCAGTAAGTCTTAGTTTCTTTGGAGCAGAATGAGAGGTCTCTATCGATTCCTCCAGGACTCTTGCCTTAGTGAAGACATAATGATGGTGATGTCCTGGGAAAGAGCTTTAGTGGAGATGATTCTTTCAAGATGAAGGTTGATAGCACAGCTGTTCAAAGTGGGAAGAGACTGTTCAGAATGTGCTTCTCATTCACAGAGTGCCTTTATCTGAAGTCCCTGGCACACAGGTTTCGTAGAAGTAATCTCACTTGACTCCCACAACAATCTTTGACAGGGCAATGTTATACCCATTTTCAAGTTAAGAAACTGAGTCTCCAAATAAGTGAGTTGCCTAAGGTTTTTCAACCAGGAAATAGTTGGATCCCACAAACCCACACACCAAAGTCTATCATCCCTGGAACACTTCACTACCACTGGAGGATGATGGATCATGTGTTAGAACTGAGGGTGATATGTGTGTGAGGATTTTATATGCATGATTCTATCTAATCTTTGCAGCTGCACGTCATTAGTATAATTCCTATTGTCTAGACGAGGAAATCAGGGCTTAGAAAGTAGATGACTGGTAAATCTAAATCTGTCTGACATGAGTCTGCACCTGCAGCGTTACACTTCCTTCCTCGGGACCAGAGAAGGAGATGGCATGATGCTGAGCTGGAAGAGCAGCTGAGAGGGGCCATGGCGGAACCAAAGGGCCAGGAAGTGAAGGATTACAAGCCCCAAATGACAAGGTTTTTAGCCTGAGCAGGAGAGCGTTCCCTGGGTAGACACTAGTGTAAGCCTAAGATTGATGTGTGAATTCAATACTCTGATTAAAGTTACATGAACAAAGCAGGGGAACCTCAGAAGAGGAAGCAGAAGGGAACGAGGCAGGCGAGCACTATGGGAAAAGAGCAGATGCTATAGCAGGATAGCTCTGGAGGGATAGAATAGTCCTGAGACCATAAATGAGGTGGAGGAACTGCCTGGACTGTGGATCGTGGAGGACAGGGGAGATCTGTCTTCCTCCCCAGGCATCTTCTAGCATCCCTCAGCACAGGCCACCACAGTGCACACGTTCACTTACTTCATTTGGTACAGATTATTGGTGCCTCTGTGGTCAATGTCGTGGCAGAAGGCAGCAGCGAGCATGGCAAACGCTTCAAGGTCTGTGTAGTATTTCTTTAGTCTCCCTGTCTAGAAAGACAGGTGAATACACATTTATAGAGGTCAATACATCTTATACCCAGCATAGCCCAGTCTTACTGCGAGGGAGGTGGGCCCGGGGCCAGGGCCTGGGGTGGGTTGGGGATGGTTCACCATGTTTCCACCAAAGATTAGTTTTGTATTTAGTGAGTCTTGTGTCATCCCAGGCAGTTTCAAAACCTAGGACATATCTGGGTTTTCCTTTAAAATGGTAGGCATATGAATTTCTGGTTGGCAATCTAGCCGAGTGCCCAGGGAGACCCGCATTTCTGGCAGCAGCCACAGAAGGGTGTGAGTCTGTGGGATCCTGTCCGTGAATGTCAAATGATATCTCTGACACAACAAGTCATAGCCACTTCTCCTCATTTCTCAAGTGGGAACTATTCAGAGTTGCAAACCCTTTCTGTGGCTTCCAGCATTGGTACCTACCATCAGCAACGTGAACATGGTCTGCCCCACATTGAATCCGTGCCGCCAGTTGTGGTAGGTGACAGGGCGGTACCCTTTCTGCACTGTGTACATCCACCTCGTAAGAACCTGTTACCCAAAGACAACAACACTGTTCAGACTTTAGAACAGAATTCTAAAGGGTAGGAGGCCTGGGGCATGCTTATCTAAAAAGGTGCATTGGTCCTGTTGACAGAGTTTAAGCCGGTGCATTCTCAAAGTTAATGATAATTTGAAATCCTAACTTGAGCTAATCTTTGGAACTGTAGAAAACATCAGTGAGGCACCGCAACAGAATGAAACCGCTTTTCAAGCAAAATGCCTCCTGACCTCTACCGGTACTTTGAATTTCTCCACCGCATTTATCTCAAAAAACAGCCGCAGTCCGCATTTAACCAACTCGTGCTCTGTAACTGGGAAGTCGCTGAAACAGAACTCATACAGGTCTGCTGCTTTCGGGTCCGGCAAGTCCTCCTTCTGTTGGAAGGACAGATCGATTCAGGTTACATTCGGCTGATGGCCCTTTATGCCGCACACGCAATATCAACAGTAAAGGGTTAACAGGAGGGGCTGCGGAGATGGCTCAGCACCTCACGGTATTTGCCACCAGGCCTGATGACCTGAGTTCAATCCCTGGAATCCGCGTGGTAAGGAGAGAACCGACTCCAGGAGTTAGTCTCCGACCCCACCTGTGCCCCATGGTCATGATCCAGCCCTCACCCCCATCTACCCCCACACAATTAGTTTATCCATTAATTAACAAGAGATACGATGATAAAAGAAACCCACAAACAAGTCCCTGAACCACACAGCCAAGTCCTGCTTCTTGGTGCTTTCTCTTCCACAGTGCAGGGGCTCCTCTTTCTTCCTCTCTCCCTCCATCCCCTCTATCATTCCCACCCTTCTTCCTTGTACCAGCTCAGTTACACGATGACCAGAGGCTGATAACCAGTTGAATCTCAATATAGAGGCATGCTTAAAATTTTTCTAAGTGGATTTGACTCCAACCCAATCCCAGGGACTCTTTTCTTTCTATAGTAGACATTTTTTATTTTAAACCCACCACAAAGGAGTTAGGAATATGTGAGGGAGGGGAAGGTTAACGAAGAACATGGTCATGACTGTGACTCGGGAGATTAAAAAAAAAAGAATATTTTCAATAAGGAATTTAGATTAGTGAGATGCTTATCAAGTGCAGACCAATGAAGGGCAAGAGCTCAGGAGTCTTAGAGAACAGGGCACCATGCACTCAGTACTGTGGGATAAACAACGCTAATCAAATGAGGTGAGATTCTGAAGGGGCGTCTCTGAGGCTGAGCTGCTAGAAGGAGGAAGGGAAGGAACATAACAGGGGGTGGAGAGAGGAGAAAGGACTTGCCATGGTGGGAGACAAGTCAGAGAGAGATGATAGGGAACACAGACTAGGGGAAACAGGAGGTCACTGGGAATCAGAAAGGAACAGAGCAACCCAGGCACCTGAAAAACTACAGTATTGCTAAAAGCAGGCATATGGCATTTGGTGTTGAAATGTGTGTGAACGGATCTCGGGGAAGCTACTAAGATAAACCTAGCCACGATCTCCCTAGAGCCTGAGGTGCCCCCTGTAGTCATCTGGTTTAGCTACAGTTTAAATGATCTCTGTGGATTGAAGTATGTTGAACAATGATGGAGAAAAGCAGGAAATCAAAGGATGGGTCTTTAGGAGAAGTCTTTCTTTTCAGTCTTGGAAAATGTCAAGGAAGACATTTGAGGAAACTCAACATTTACTTGAGAAATGAGAATGTGTGTCCAAAGAGATTGTACAGAAAGAACATGGGGATCAGAGGGAAACACTTACCAATAGGGCCAGGAGCTGTCTCTCGTCACACTCTTCAATTACATCCACATGTAACTTCTCTTTGAATTTCTAAAATGGAAAAGCAATCAAAGTGTGGAATTCCTACAAAGATTTCTATCCGATCCCTCTACTATTAAAACCAGTTAAGATGCAGTTAAAATAGGCTACACATCTGTTATATACAAAGACATTTTGTATGGGAGGAGCCTTACAGCAAGTGATTAGGAAGAATTAGACCAATAACCTAATACGATTGAGTTCTCTCCTTTTCTAAAACGCAGTTGTAACCATCTTAAAACTAAGCTGTGGGCTACAGGTAGGCAGGAAAGGAAAGAAGGAAACAGTGGTTTACGTCTTTTTTCGATGGCCAATAGCAGTTTCACGTGATCCATGCGCATGTTCTCATCCTTATCCTCTCAATATTTTAGTCAAATACCTTTTAACTCTTAACGGCCCCAGCAAAACAAAGCCAATGGCCCACACCACACTATACCTATATACACACTCAAAAAAAAGTAACTAGGAAAAAGCAAAAATGAAAGTCATTATGTGGGGCCTGGAGAGATGGCTCAGTGGTTAAGAGCACGGACTTCTCTTCCAGAAGATCCAGGTTCAGTTCCCAGAACCCATCCATAGGACAGCTAACAACTGTCTGTAACTCCAAGATCTGACATCCTCACACAGACATACATGCAGACAAAACACTAATGCACATAAAATAAGAATAAATAAATTTTTTAAAGTGATTATGCGGTTAGATGGCAGTGGTGCACACCTTTAATCCTAGCACTCAGAGGTAGAGGCAGGTGGATCTCTGTGAGTTTGAGGCCAGCTTGGTCTACAGAGTGAGTTCCAGAACAGCCAGGGCTACACAGAGAAACCCTGTCTCCAAAAACCAAAAAAAAAAAAAAAAAAAAAAAAAAAAAAAAAAAAAAAAAAAAAAAAGCGATTATGTGATGTGGTTCCCTTATTTTGTGGTAATTAGAACATTGTCAGCAAAAATCCACTGGCTCCCTCATCAGAAGATATTAGACTTGATCATGTAATTCGGTTTAGTCAGTAAGACTTTTAGAGACCACCATGTGAGCAAAGACTTTAAGTTACCAGGTTGCTGCTGGTCCACAGAAGATGAGAGGCCATAGAGCAAACCAGACTCACAGCTTGGTCACCAAGGTCAGTCAGAGCCTGCTTAACCCACAGCTATGTACATAAAACATAGATAATAATGTAGGTCACTGAGATGATACAGTTTGTTACACAGCATTAGAGGATAATAACTGACTGATACATTGCTCTTCTTCAAAACCTTGTTTTCCTCACTAGTATACTTGAATCTAGATGTCGTTGCTTTGGCTCCCACATACCCACAGAGTGCTACTGGAACACTGCAGTCTGGACTTCCAGGAAGGCCAGCTCACTGGCTGACCGAGCGCCTCCCTACACCTCACTGTGTCTTCCTCTCCTTATCTCAGAACTAAGCCTCTTCTCATCGGTCTGACTTCCCAGTCATTAGGTGATTTCCAGAAGTTGAGGTGAAATGCCATTTGTCCACAGGACTGGCTTCCTCACTTACCAAAATAGACCCGATTTCATCGGAGGTGGCTTTTGTGCGGCTCATGATCATTTCCTGAGCAAGGTCCTTTCTGCTTTCCAGTTTATTCACTCTCTCGTAGGTATCAGTGTTTAAAAGAGACCATCCAAGAAACTGGGTTAAAGTCTGAAGTGTAAGAAACAGTGACTCAAATCCTCTAAAGTTAAATAAAATTTGCTTTGCGGACAGCAATGTGCACAGTTTCTTATAGCGATCTTCATTCCAACATGGCCAACCCAGTTCTTTTTTTAAATTACTTTTATTGTTTTAGTTATTGCTGGAGAATTTCATGTGTGCACATAATGTGTTTTGATCAAATTCACCTTCATTCTCTTCTTCCCAATTCTTCACCTGACACTCCATCATCGCTTCCACCTCTCAGCTTCATGTGCTCTGTGTTTAAACCCACTAGTGCTGCCCGTATGTGCGTGGGCGTGGGACCATCTACTGGAGCATGGGTGGCTTCTCAGGGGCTCTTTCCTGAAGAAAACTGACCCTTCTCCAGAAGTCACCAATTTACAATTGCTCCTCAGCTAAGGGATGGGACTTCACCAGCCCTTCCCCCACCCACGCTGCCAACCCAGCTCTTCATATTAACATAAGGAAAAAGAAATCTGAATTTATTGCTCAGACAGTAAGACTGACTAAGCTTTGCTTTTCAGGTGCCATGTACCCAGAATATTCTACTGCAGAAAAGGAATTACAAACAGAATAAAATAAAGTAGGACTTAAAAATTAGACAGACATTTGAGGCCAAGAATGGGAGAGATTGCCGGGCGGTGGTGGCACACGCCTTTAATCCCAGCACTCGGGAGGCAGAGCCAGGCGGATCTCTGTGAGTTCGAGGCCAGCCTGGGCTACCAAGTGAGTTCCAGGAAAGGCGCAAAGCTACACAGAGAAACCCTGTCTTGAAAAACCAAAAAAAAAAAAAAAAAAAAAAAAAAAAAAAAAAAAAAAAAAAAAAAAAGAATGGGAGCGATTATAAAAGAGGAAGGGGAGGGGGATAAAAATATTCTTTGCTGTTATTATAGGATTGGAAAGAATTTGGGTGAAATCAAAACTTTATACTTGAACATAAAAGGTTGTAGTTTGTAGAAATCCAGAAACAGAAATGACCCCACCACAGCATCTTGATTACAACTGTGAGACTCGTGTCTTCAACGTTCTTTGGAACGTCGTTCCAGACCAAGGAGTAGATAATGCAGCCGCCATGATTTCACGATGTGCCGCTGCCTCTCTTGTTCTTTCCCACGCTTACCTCAGTGATGTGCTCGTCATGCTCATCAAAGGGGTTCCCGTCCTTCCTGTTGTAAAATGTGGCCACTCCCACAATGTCTTCTTTCTTGTTAACGATAGGCAGGGACAAGACGTTTTTAATGACCCAGCCAGTTTCATCTACCGGTCCTTTCTAGAAACAATAAGGGAACTTAGGTCACTTTAATATTTCCACTTTTTAATTTTGAAACAACTATAGATTTACAAGATGTTTCAAAAGAAATGTACAGAGAAATCCACGGACTCTTCATTCAGTCCCCACCAATGGAAACATCTCCTGTAACTGCAGTACAGTATTCAAAACCAAGAAACAGACAATATACAACTCATAGACCTTCTGGGGTCTCACTAGATTTATATGTGTCTTTGTGCTTATGTGTATGCTCATCTCTCATGGAAAATTTCAACTGCTATTAGAATCAACTGAAATATCCCCATCACTCCAATACACCCTCTACTATACCTACAACCACCACTACCCAGCCACCACTCAGCTTATTTTAAAGTAAACCTTGGGGTGAGAACATGGTTAGGATAAGTACCCTAGGTCGTCCATTCAAATGTACCATAACTAGGGCAACTGTGTTCTGACACTATAACCCTCCCCTTTGTTCTCACCCCTGGGGATGGACAGGGCTTCTTAGCCTTACGTTACCTCTCTGTTTCCTTTGCACTGTTTCCACCTTGCAATGTTCGTGTAGTTAATTTCTTATGTCAGAGTCTCTCTGTTGAGTACTTAGTATAATTTCTGTCTAATCCATCGAGACAGTCTTTCACTTTATGGTATGTTGTTATTACTAAAACCTGTGAGACCCTGTGACAAACCAAGACCCAGGCCAGTTGCTTGAGTTATAAGGAGTCAACCACAGGCCCTATGTCAAGATGCTCCCATGCTAACAGGAGGGATGCAGACAAATAACTTCAGAAGTGTTTCTCAAAATGTGACCCAAAGACCACAGTGTTGTGGAATAATCATTTTAATGAGGCAAAGATGTGTTACATTCATTTATGCTGCAGAATATTACTTTAACTGTGCAAAGGTGTTTTACTTTTGTTTATGCTCCATCCCTACAACAGATTCTTTTTAGGCATACACAGTCTATGGGAACGCATCTTAAACAAGGTCCCTCAGCCATTCTGATGCCCTCTCAAGCAAGAGAACCACAGGGTGCATTTGTACAGTATGTAGCTAAGGCAAAGGGATCCAAAGACTCAACATGTCACAATGATGGTTTTTCAAACATCTCATGGCTTATTTAGCCCTCCACAGAGTTTTAGGCTGAATCTTGGCTCATCCATGGAGCCTTCTCTGACTTTCCAAACCCACAAAGAACTTGCATTTTTCAGAATTCAAACAGGACTCATTGCCTGGATCACACACTTTGTGTTTTCCAAATGCATCAGAGTTGCTGGTTTGGGTCTTTGAGGTCTTCTGATCAAAGGGTGGAGACTATTATATAAACTCTCAGTTTCATGTAAGTAGTGGAATAGTGCTGAGCATGCAATTCTCAACACATGATTATTTATTATGCCAACAAGTTGTACATATAACTTATTCATTATTTATCACCAGTCACTGTCCTTAGAGTGAAAAACAGAGAAACTAAACCTCAGTGCTGGGCCTTAAAGGTCAAAGCTTTAGAAAAATGGATGCAGTATACCATGTTCTCAAGGTTCCATCCTTGGAAACCAGCTAGGAGCCACATCCCCACCCTTCATGGATAATCTTAAACCTTCGAAATAAACTTTACTGACTGCTTCTGGATGTTCTAGTGAATGTCCATTTGCTATTTGTTCATTTTTGTTTGCTTTGCCTTTATTTAGAGATTTTGACTGCAAAATGATAGAAGAAATCTAAAATTTAGAAGAAAAACTTTTAATTGAGACAATTCTATGGACTCCTCCACCACCGCCCCTACCCCACCCCAGAGTTGAAGGTCTCTTTAAAGGAAAGATCCCTTAGTCTAATTCAAGGAACACTGACTGGTAAGCAGAGCAAAGACTCCCTGGCCAAAGATGCCTACACCTAGTTTCTGGTACCCATGAGTGTGATCTTACAGATGAAATTATAGTTATCAGTCAGCTAACTGAGAAGCAGAAATTACCCTAGATTTTACAGAAGGATCAATATAATAACCAAGAACCTGAAAAGTAGTGACGTCAGAATCAGGGAAGGAACATCTGGCAGAGAAAGGTCTGCTGGTCCAACTGCTGATGTGGAAGATGGGAGAGGGTATGGACCATGGAATCCCAGCAGCCCATGGGAGCCCAAGGGTCTGGGAAGGTCAGGACACAGGTTCTTCTCTAGTGTCTTCCCAGAGGAACACCGTCCTCTGACGTCTTGGTTTTAGAACAATATGAAACATTTTACACTCTGGTCTTCAGAACAACAGGCGAATACTTCTCACGTTGTTTCCAGGGGTAAGTGGTACTTGGTTGTTGTTACGACACCGTCGGAAACATACATTGATCCCCAGGGAAGGCAGTTTGAGAACCACTGCCTCTGCTGGCTTGCTCCCCAACAGCTCATTTTCAATGTTTGGTTTTCCATTCAACATTTTTAGGTACAACAGGGAATAATAAGAATCGGGGTAGGACATGAGTTGCAGAGTAAGAATGAGGAGGCAGAGTGCGGAAGGAGGTTGGTGTTCTGAGGATGGCAGATTCCCCATCACATATCTGCTCTGGGGGCTGATACACAGGGCATGTTTGGGAGGGGATACAATGAGGGAGCTGGAAATGGCAGTTAGATAGACAGGGTCCTACCCAGGCTATGGAGAAAAGGATTGACACAAAGATGAGTCAAGTCACCTCAATGCAGCTCCGGAACAACACACAGGACTGCTGGGTTTTCCTAGGTCAATATTGCCCACCAGAGGATTCTGGTTGCCTCCTAGGATGGGCCTGCCATACTCACTCACTATCTGGGAGGCAGGGCCTTGGAACAAACATGACTGTTGAGTACAGCAGCCCTGAACCGTTGGGGCTCTGACAGGCACATTTCCATGGGTACCACACTGAAGTCTGCTGAGTTTCTGGGAGATCACTGGAGACTGGAGTTTTGTACCATTACAGGGACTCCTGAAGCCACAAAAAGGTCCCCCCATCCTCTTCAAAGCATTGCTCCAGGAGCTGCTCAAACCTCAGTGGGCATCTGCTTATACTGAATGAACTCCATCCTCACTCTGATTCCACAGCAGCTGCTCTAGGTTCAGACACTTAAAAATTTACTGATCACCTTTCTTACAGGGCCATCTATCTTGACACGCAATTGCTATAGATTTAAAGGCCAGGGCTGGGCACAACACAACCACAAGCAAGCTCTGGTTGCAGGAAGGGAGGGACAAGGAGCAACAGGGCCATATGGTGTTTATGTGTTTCCACATCAGTGAGCAAAGGGATGGGCAGGCAGAGCCGGGGGAAACCTCCATTTAACCAAACAGCTGTGCACAGGTTTCCCAAGACAGGGCTTAGCTTGCTGCTGTGGCAGGATCCCCCATACCCTAAGGAAGCTAGCTCTTCCTTTCAGGCATCAGTGGGACTCCATGTGTCTACACAGCACAGAGAAAGACAAACATTAGCAGTGCCCCCTGGGGAGGGCAGTCTCTACTCCTGACTCAGATCAGGGCTTTAATGTTTATGAAATGCAGGACACAGAGTGCCAGCACGCACAGAAGAGAGGCTGCAGCATTCTGGTACGGCAATTTCATCTAGTTTCCCAGGGGACCAGAGATGAGGGGCAGGTCCTTTTGGAGAATTAGATAAAACTAGAAAGAAGATGAAACCCAAAGTCTTATCATTGTTATAATCCCTTTTCTGCTGCTCTAATATAATACCACAGACTGGGTAGTTTATTTTTTTTAAAAAAAGTGAATTTATATTTCTCACAGTTTGAGAGACAGAGAGGCCTGAGAGCATGGCTCCATAATCTCAGAGGGGTTGCTCACTGCATCATAACATGGCAAAGAGCATCCCAGGACAGGAGGCCCTGAAAGTGCCAGCTGAAGTCTCTCTTCCTTTTCTTGGGAAGCTGGTGATGCCCTGTGCCTTCTGGCTCCACCCTCATTTATCTGAATTACCTCTGAATATACCCATCGAGAAATGGTATGTACATGAACTTGGGGACTGAGCTTTCAACACATGAACTCTAAGGGGTGACATTCAAACCACAGCTGTGACAGTGAGCAGAAATGGGTTAGCCCAGACAGCAGACACAGAGGGACTGATTGAGGGGCTGTCCTGTGGGAAGTGGAGGAAGGTTCTCCAGGAAGTGGGCTTCTGAATGGTGATTAAAACAGAGGTAAAATCCAGGACCCAGTAAGAATCTCTTTCTCTGTTTCAGATCACAGTTACAGTACGTTGTAGGAAGGGCAGCTGAGAACAGCACCCCAGGGCTGGATTTGGACCATACAGTGTCTCCAGCCAATCATTCATGCAGACAAGAGCTATGGAGCCCCTGTCACGCACCAAGCTCAGTTGTTGCCCCTAGAGAACCAAGAACAGAAGGGAATGGAAGTGCTTCAGTGTGCACTCATGCATTCACACACACACACACACACACACACACACACACACACACACACACAAACACACTCTTCCATCTTCTCTTATTTTTCTTCTCTCAGGCCCCTTCTTTACTGAAGAATCTGCTTCTTGATGGCCATTGGCCCAGCTACAGTTTTGCAGCTTGGACCCTCTGTGTGCCCACTGTCTACACCTAAGGCACGAGTAAAGCAGACTCTACGGATAAGGAGGAAGAGAGAGCACCCACCGTGCCTCCAGTCCTGAGGGATGAGGCAGGGTCATGGCCGCCCTTACCTGAAATGTGAAGTACTCGTCCGCAGGGGCATTCAGCATGTTGCAGATCTGTGAAGCGAGAGACAGAGTCCTTCTGAAACATGGTGAGGTTGGGGCCACGTAAGCCCACGGGGGTGGGGGCGGGGTAAAGAGTGTCTCCGCAGTAAGAGTTTCCCATGAAGCTCTTGGCAGCTTGGTAAACACATTAGCGCACACTCCCTGGGTTAGGCCATGTCTAATTAGCCTACGATAGGCTAGGGTGTGGGGAGAACACCAGGGTTGTATAAGTTGCCCATTCACCTGGTGTAAACACTTCCACTGTGGAGGGTACAGGCTACCAACATTTACCTGATCACAAAATTCCTGAAAAACACCTGACAGTTTTGGGTGAGGTCTGAAGGTTTATCTCACCTACCACTCCAAGCTCTTGTGAGCCATGGAAACTGCTGGTGTTAAATGCTTTCTAAGAGTGGATAAAACACATCTACTCTTTTTACACTAGTCTTACAAAGAAAATGTGGAAATCCTCTGAAGCTTTTGTATTTTTGTGTGTGTGTGCATATTTACTTTTGGGGGGTTTAGTTTACTTGTTTCTTTGTGTGAATCTGGATTTCCCGATGCAGCTCTGCCTTGTGTGGGATTAGCAATCCTCTTGCCTCAGCCTCCTCACTGTTGGGATTATAGGCACGCACTCCCACACACCCTCCATCTTGCTACTTCTGTGAGTGTTGATACTTTAAGAACTTGAGGACTCTTTGGTGCCGTTGTTAATTTCATGATCTAATTTGAATGTTTGACATTATTTCATGGACTTGTGGACCCTCCCGAGTGTGGTTTGAAGATGCAAACCAATTGATTCTTTTCTTCTAACTTTCCTATCATGGACATGTTTTTCAGCCCTTACTTTGAGAACATATTCATAGTCATATTAAGACTGCTGAGCACTTGAAATGGAAGGGAACTTGTTGAGAGTCACAGCCTCTGACTTTGAATATCCCTGGCTTTAAGTGGATGTCTAAAAATTATGATTCTTCAGAATAATAACGTGAAAAAAACGTATGAATCTTTCTCAAGTTAACTAAATATTTTCATATAATTTCAACGCCCTGATTAACTTACATTGTCTTTCCTAGCTTCCTTCCCTTTCTCCTGTACCAAAGAAAGTGGTCATCTCACCCTTATCTCATGCGTTCTTGGCTCAACTATTGTATTTACCTTGTAACTAATAAGAGTTTCACACCCTGTTAGTTAGCGTTTAAGTTTGTCTAATGACTTACGAATCCATTTTCAGCAACATATGTTGGCAATCCACTAAGAAGTGTCCAGTGGTCTGCAGGCGGTGACCTTGGAGAAGAGTAGAAAAGTTATTAGCATATATAAAAGTGATCAGATACAAAACCCCAGTGGCAACTCCCGTGGCTATTTCAGGGAAACACGTACGGAATCACGTTAATCTCTTCTTTTCCGTGTAAAATGTAATCGATGACTTTATAAAAGATGATTTCCTAGGAGGGAAGGAGATTGTGAGCACAGTATTATTTCCCACAAAAATGATCTTCCCTGGAGGATGTGTGCTTTAACATTCTTAATAAGTAGCATCTGATTTCCTGGCCATAGTTTTCTGTGTAATGTAAGTTACTCAACTACTTATATATTAGTTACAGGCTTGTAATCAGACAGGAGACAGTATGGACTGCATCCACACAATAAGAGAGGGCTCAGTGGCATTTTAAAAAGTTGAATTTACCCAAATAGCTTTTGGGGGAATCTGGTAACTAAACCACCAGCAACTCTGTCTTTACTTTTAACGGATTGCTTGTCGTTGTCCATGTGTAGCTGGCATTAATGACTTCATCAGGGAAAAAACCTACACTTCATCAACTGCAAGCAGACACTGATCATGCGCTGAGCACACAGCCTTCTCTCACAGCTCATCTCAGCAGGCACCTCCCACAACAGAGGTCCATGCTGGGAGGGACTGGGGCAGATGAAGAATCTGAGGTCCCGACAAGACCTTCCACTTGTTTTCCATGAGCTGAGAATATGGTGGTGGAGAAGCGAATGCTCTTCCTGCCTCCATGAAGCTTGCAGGCGAGTGTGGCAGTAAACCTAACCCAGCCCCTGTGGGTCCCCATCCTGCCCAACTAAAAAAGAGCCCAAGCGCTTCCTAAAACACTGTGCTGACATATGTTGGTGGCACAGGCCTTTCATCTCAGCACTCGGGAGGCAGAGGCAGGCGGTTCTTTGTGAGTTCAAGACCATCCTGGTCTACAGAGTGAGTTCCAGGACAACCAGGGCTGTTACACAGAGAAACCCAGCACCAATGTCTCTGATGCCTCCCTCATACAGAGAACCACAGACCCACCCACCAAGTTTAGGGTTTGTGGCAAAGGAAAGCAAGAATTTAATGAGATGTGAAGGTCCACCCTGCTGTATGGGACAGAGCTTGGCAGGGTTCCAGTGAAATTTCTTTCCTCTGACCACTTCAGTTTCTTGGCACCGTACCCAGACAGCACTGAAGAAGATATTCACATTTACCCTGCCATCTGGAGTCTTTGGTCCTTTATAAGGTTCAACTTCTCCAAGCTTGATTGGCCACTCATCATAAAATTCCTAGGGGCAATTATATTTAAACAGTATTAAACAAACTGTCCCACAATTCACCATACCTTATCTAAACTTTGTGCACTCACATACTTCATGTTAATCTACATAGTTCTGGAATTTTAGGCTTGAAAAAAATTCCTGTAATTCTCAGCAATATTGCTTATGAACCTGTGGCTATGTACAAGTTGCTTATCTTTTATTTGTCTGTAAAATGGGGATAGCTCAACTTCAGCTTTCTGTGATGATTTATACACACACACACACACACACACACACACACACACACACACACACACACATATATATATATATATATATATATATATATATATATATATATATATGCCAAACGCTTTCATAGGGTTTGAAGAATTCCATGCATAGCATCTGTTTCTATAGACAACTGAATTAAGGGCAGTAGGTTAAGAAATTTAGCTAAGGTCACTCAGAGGTGCCAACAGTGTCAACAGTCTTAACTAATACCCGTTCTCCCCCATCTTGCTAGTTGACTCCTTTTTCATTTGGCTATCAGGTGGTAATTTGTTCAGGAAAGAAGGGTCCTATCCAGTCCATAAGAGGTCTACATGAAGCACCCAGATTAATTTCAGGGCAGGTATGTGGCTCAGTTTAGACCAGTGAATGGGGTCAGGAGGAGTCTGCTGATGGGCTACTGGATAAAGGTGTTCCTCGGATAAGAAGTGATGAAAGTGATGTTTCCTTGGAAGCCAGAAGCATGCTACGCAATATCTTCAGCCCCACAGCTGGTGTTAGAACCCTGCTCTTCTGCTGCCTGGTCCTGTGTTGTCCACTTGGAACACTGACTTTGAGAAACAACTGCCAATCACATGAATAGTAAGAAACCTAAGTGAGGCCGAGTCAGTTACACCGAAATCCCAACCTGCCAGCAGAATTAAAGATGAGAGTGGACACCCTACAGTAATATTAATTACTTCTTTCTTTCTACTTTAAGATAACTTTTTAGATAGAAAATGTCAGATAGGTACTAACATTCACTTTGTACCTACCATGTACTCAATGCCTTAATCGCTCTGATTTTCAAAGCTGAAAACCAGAGATGTCCCCACTTTGCTGATGAGAAAGCCAGGAACCAGGGCGATGGGAAACCTTGCTGAAATGAAGGACAGAGAGCTGACAGCACCTGACTTCAAGCCCTGCGTTAGAGCTGTAGCAACCAAGGCAGTGTGGCATTAGCCAAGGAGAGAGAAGTCAGGAAGTGGAAGAGAGGAGAGAAGCGGGCCCACGCAAACACAAGGGATCTTTGGTGGAAGAGCAAAGACTATAGAGACAAGCTAGTCTGTTCAACAAATTGTGTTGGAACAACAGCATCCAGGAAGAAAGGAAATCTTGTTTCTTTAACAAAAAATATAACTCAGAATGACTTACAGGCCTACTAACTATAAATCACAAAACTATAAGAATTCTGGAAGTTGACACAAGAGAAAATCTAGATGAGCTTGAGTTTGAAGGGACTTTTTAGACACAGAACCAGGGCACACTATATAAAGAAAAAAAGTATTGGACAGTATTACAATTTAAAATGCCTGCTGTAGAAATGTTTCTCACAAAAAAGGATGAAAAGACTGGGAGAAAAATATTTGTAATACAGGACTAGTATCCAGAATATTCTCTAATTTGTTCAGGCTAGCCTTAAGTTCAAGTTATTCCCCTGCCTCAGCTCCAGAGTAGGATGGCAAATACATGCTATCACTTCTGGTTGCAAAGATCTCTTAAGATCTAACCATCAGGAAGCAGAGAACTCAATTTAAAAATGGGCAAGAGATCTAAACAGACATTTCACCAAATGAGAAACACCATGGTAAGTAAGCACATGAAAACTGTTCAACATCATGTGTGGCTGGGAACTGAAAATTCAAACAACGATACACCACCACATGTCTTGAAATGGATGAAACCCAAATACAGAGACCACTAACTCCTGGGGAGAATGTAGATATGCAGAAAAGATAGTCACTTGGGAAGACAGATTGACAGCGCTTTGTAAAGATAAACAGTCTCCCTGAATGATCCAACAACTGGACTTTCTGCCATTTACTCAAGTGAGTTGAAAACATGTGTACACAAAAACCCATACATGATGTCTACAGAAGCTTTATTCACAATTGCTCCAAATTAGAAGCAACCATAATGTCCTTCACTATGTGAGAAACAGACTGCCTTAGGATGCACTATTATTCACTAACAGAAATATGTGAGCTCTAGCGAGGATGTGGAATTGACCTAAGTGTCTATCAGCGAATGAATGGATAAAGAAAATGTGGAGCATAGACTCAGTGAGATAACTATCCAGCCAGAAAAGTAAAAGAAAGAAATGAAACAAAACATGTCATGTTAGTGTTAGTAAGACTGTTAGTCCCGTGACAGTGTTAGCAAACCTGGAGAGCTGTGCTAAGAGAAATAGGCTAGGCACGGAAAGACAAAATATGGTTCGATGTACATGTGGAATCTGAAAAAGTCAAACACAGAAGCAGAGGGTAGAATGTAGTTACCAGGAGCTCAGGGTTGTCAGGACAGGGAGGGGCTGTGCAAATACCACAGTGTTCCTGCCAGGCCGTAAGTTTGCAGGATTTATTACAGAAAAACACGACCAAAGTGAATATGTACTATATGTTTCAAAGCTGTTAAAAGACTGGAGTTACAGAAAGACAAACATGGTATGTACTCACTCATAGGAGGATACTAGATGTGGAACAAGGATGACTGGACTGCTACTCACATCACCAGGGAGGCTACCTGGAAAACAGGACCCCAAGAAAGACACGGGGATCACCCAATGATGGAGAAATGGATGAGATCTACATGAACAATCTGGACATGAGTGGGGGTAATGAAGGACGAGGGTCGAGGGAAAGAGAGCTTGGGGGAGCGGGAGATCCCAGCTGGATCAAGAACAGAGAGGGAGAACAAGGAATAAGAGACCATGGTAAATGAAGACTACATGAGAATAGGAAGAAGCAAAGTGCTAGAGAGGCCCACAGAAATCCACAAAGATACCCCCACAACAGACTGCTGGCAATGGTCGAGATATAGCCCGAACTGACCTACTCTGGTGATGGGATGGCCAAACACCCTAATTGTCATGCTAGAAACCTCATCCAACTACTGAGGGATCTGGATGCAGAGATCCATGACTAGGCCCCGGGTGGAGCTCCGGGAGTCCAATTAGCCAGAAAGAGGAGGGTTTACATGAGCGAGAATTGTTGAGATCAAGGTTGGATAAAGCACAGGGACAAATAGCCAAACGAATGGAAACACATGAACTATGAACCAATGGCTGAGGGGCTCCCAACGGGATCAGGCCCTCTGAATGGGTGAGACAGTTGATTGGCTTGATCTGTTTGGGAGACATCCAGGCAGTGGAACCGGGTCCTGTGCTCATTGTATGAGTTGGCTGTTTGAAACCTGGGGCTTATACAGGGTCGCTTGGCTCGGCCTGGGAGGAGGGGACTGGACCTGCCTGGACTGAGTCTACCAGGTTGTTCTCAGTCCTCGGGGGAGGCTTTGCCCTGGAGGAGGTGGGAATGGGGGGTGGACTGGGGGGAAGGTGAGGGGGGCGGGAGGGGGGAGAACAAAGGAATCCGTGGCTGATATGTAGAACTGAATTGTATTGTAAAATAAAATTAAATTAAATTTTAAAAAAAAGACTGGAGTTAAATGGTATCACCACTACGTAAAGTGATCAACATGCTAATTACTGTAACCATTTCGTAATGTATGCATAAATGAAAATATCACACTGTACCCCATAAGTATGTTCAGCTGTGCTTTTTTTAATCTTAAGAAATAAAAATTTTAAATGAGTTATCAGAAGTTCAGGCATGGTGGAACATGTAGAACTCAGAAGGCTGAGGCAGGAGCATTGTCTTGAGTTTGAGGCTACCCTGGTCTAAATATGGTGAGTACTAGGCCTGTTGGGGCTACATAGTGAGACTCTGTCTCAAGAAGATAACAAAAGGCAGAGTAGAGAAGGCGCATGAGAGAGACAGATGAGAGCCAGCCTCAGACCATGAGTTTTGTAATGTCCCCACCCAGCTTTCTCTCTCTCCTCGTCTATCCCACCTATGTTTAGTACTCACGGTCATCTAAGCAGGGCATCTCAACTCCATTCTCGACCTCGATTACTTGCTTTCCTTCTTATTTTAGATTTACCTCTCCTTATTCTTTTGCTTTTTTTCTCTTCCCCAAGAACATGATCTGCCTTGCTGAGGCCCCTGTGCCTCAGCCTTCTGAGAGACAAGACTAGCATGTCTTTATTCCTCTTCAGTCTACCTCTCACCTAAATTCCCTCATTGCCCTGACTGTTTTGCCCTGATTTTTCTTTCTTCCACTTTGTTTTCTGTCTCCCCAATACCAATTACGGGTCTTACAGTGATTTCTTATTCTCTCTGACACCGCTGACACCCATGATAACTTCTTGAGATGATTAGTACTTCAGGGGTGATTCTTGCAAATCAACTATTACTCTGTTTTCCTAGTGCATCTACCTACCTCTGGATATCGACTGTTGTTACAGGGTAGGGCTGGGAATAAAGTATGGTTCTCTGGTGTTTTACAAAGGAGAATGATGTCTCAACTATGACCTAGCCTCTTCTGCATATTTCAAACATTCCCAACTAGAGGGGGAAAAGTGACCTAAATTTAAAATAGTCTTTCTTAAAATTGAAAATCTAACTCCTGATACACAAATCTAAATACAAAATACATGAAAACCCAAGACAACATAGTCCCTCTAAAATATAACAAATACCATAGTAAATGCCCCCAATGACAGTGACTTAGATGAAATTCCAGACAAAGAATTTCCAATGGAGTAAGGATAAATATGTTCAAAGAAATGAAAAGAGACAAAGGCAGATGTCTGAGTAAATTCCATGAGAACATATAAACAGGTGGATAAAATAAGGAAGTCAATGTAAGATCTGAAAATGAAGTGTGATAAAGAGACAAACATACTGAAGAAAAACCAGGCTGAAATGATGCTGGAAATGAAAATTTCACTAAGTCAAATAGAAAGTTCAGTGGGCAACCTCACTAACAGAATGGTTCACAGGAAGGGAGAACACCAGGACTTGAAGATAAGATACAGCAATTGGTACATTCAGCTGAAAACAACAATAAATTTATATAAAAATATAAACAGAATATACAAGAACTTAGGGATACCATGAAAAGATCAAATCTATTAATTATAGATATAGAAGGAGAATAACACCATGCAAAAAACATAGAAAATATTTTCAATATGATTAGCAGAAAACTGCCTGAACCTAGAGAAAAAGAGGCCCATCTAAGTAGACAAGGTATATAGAATTCCAAAGAGGTGCCGGAGGGCAGTGGCACACACCTTTAATCCCAGAATTTGGGAGGCAGAGGCAGGTGAATCTCTGTGAGTTCTACAGCCTGGTCTACAGAGCGAGATCCAGGACAGGACAGGCACCAAAACTACACAGAGAAACCCTGTCTCGAAAAAAAAAAAAACAAACAAACAAACAAAAAAAAAAACAAAACAAAAAAAAAAACCGGAAAATCCAAAGAGGCAAGACCATGGAGAAAAAAAACAAACCAACCTCCTAAATCATATCACAGTTAAAACACTGACTATATAGCACAAGGAACGTAGTGGCAAGAGAGGAAAAAGTCGCATACAAAGGCAGGCTCATAAGACTGACAGCTGGCCTCTCAAAAGAAACCTCCAAAGCCAGAAGGGCAGGGAAAGATGTATTTCAAATTCCAAAAAACAACAGCTGCCAACCGAGGCTTTTATACCTGTGAAATGATCTCTTCCAATTGATGCAGAAATAAGAGCATTAGTGATAAAAGCAGGCTGAAGGAGTTTATGATTGCTAAGTCAGTTCTGCAGAGGATAGTGGGCAGAATTTTTCAGACTGAAGAAAATGGTGAACACATTCAAGTGCAGTAGGGAAAAAAATTAAAGGGTACGGTATGACTCTGGTTAAACAAATGAGGATTAGAAAAACACCAGACTCTACATAATCAACAAAATGACATGAATTATTACACACCTTTAAATAATAACTCTTCAATGTCTTAGTTCCCAAATCAGAAGACACAAACTGACATATTGAGTCAGAAAGAAAGAAAGAAAGAAAGAAAGAAAGAAAGAAAGAAAGAAAGAAAGAAAGAAAGAAAGACAAAGAAAGAAAGAAAAGCAAACCAGAATCCATCTTGTTTCTGCCTCCAAGAAACACACTTTGCCTTCAAAACAGATTTGGTGTTAGGGCAAAGGGATGAAAAAAAGTATTTCAAGCAAAAGGAACCAGGAAATAGGAGTCAATATCTTGGCATTTGACAAAATAGACTTCAAACCAATTTAACTTGGAGATCAAGAAGGTCATCACCTCATACTGATTAATGGAACAATCCATCAAAAGGATGTTTCATTTCTGTAAACTAATTATACATAAAAAAGACAAGGAGTAATTTAGATACTAGAAATTGCAAATCAAGTTTCCTTTTAAGAAGGACATTTGCAATTCTAAACATATATACCACAAACATGGGTACACACAATTTTATAAGACATTATATAAAGTCACAGATTAACCTTAACACAATAAAAGTGAGTGATTACAATATCTTACTCTCACCAATAAATATGTTATCCTAACAAAAACTATAGAGACCAGGGAGTTATATAACACCCTACATAAAATAGACTTAATAGATGTCCTCAGAACATTCTATCTAAACACTAAAGAATGCACATTCTTCTCAGCAGCCCATGGAACTTTCTCTAAAATAAGATCACATTTTAGGATACAATGTAAGTGGATTATTTGTCTGTTGCTGTGTAAAATATCATGACCAAAAGCAGCTGAAGGAAAAAGGGGCTTTATTTCAGCTTATAGTTTCAGAAGGACGGAGTCTGTGGCTACAGGAAAGGCATGGCTTGGTGGCAAAGCAGGAAGCTGGTGGATCACATTTCCACCCACACATGGACAGCAAAAAGAGAGACCGGGAGGAGGCAAGACTATAAACCTCAAAGCCTCCCACTACCACCTCCGATGATGTACCTCCTCCAGTAAGGCCCAAACTATGGGACACAATGGAAGCAGTTCTAAAGGGAACCACAGCTGTATGTGCCTACATTGAAAGAACCAAAGATTTCTCAAACAGACAGCTTAAGGATGCACCTTATGGCCTTGAAAAAACAAGTCAAACCCCAAAGCAGTATACAAAAAGAAATAATCGAAATCATGGAAGAAATTAATAATAAGAAAAATTTAAAGATACAAATAATCAATGAAACAAAGAGTTTATCTCTTTAAAGATAAACAGGAGCAACAAACTGTTAGCCAAACTAGCCAGACAAGAGAGTGAGTGAGTGAGTGAGAGAGAGAGAGAGAGAGAGAGAGAGAGTGCTCATGCTAATAAAACTAGAGAAGAAAAGGAGGGAGATTACAACAAATACCAAGGAAATTCAGAAAGTCCTAAGAACACACCTTAACAACTTATAGTCTACCAAACTGGGAGAAAAAAAAAAAACTAAAGAAACAGGTGAGTTAGATGAGTACGACCTACCTATCAAAGTTAAACCAAGAGAGATCAGTAATTTAAATAGATCTATAACAAACAACAAGATTCAAGCAGTAATAAAAAAAATCTCCCAACTAAAAGAAAAAGTACAGACCCAAGTAGATTCACTGCTCTGCAAAGAGCTAATGCCAATCCTTTCAAATTATTCCACAAAACCAAAAAGGAAGAAATGCTTCTAAACTCATTTTGCAAAGCCAATATTACCATATTATCCTGGTATCCAAATAAGACACAAATAAGACATTACAGGTCATTTCCCCTGATAAATGTAGACAGCAAAAGTTCCCAATAAAATATTTGCAAACTGAATTCAAGAACACATCCAAAAGATTGTTAATCATGATTGAGTCGGCTTGAAGTTCAGAGACAGTTCAATACATGCAAATCAATGGATGTAATTCATCATACACATGGACTCAAGTACAGAAATCACATGGTCATTTAATAGAAGCAGAAAAAGCTTTTGACAAAATGTAACATCCTTTCATAACCCCGAAGGAACTAGGAATGAAAGGAACATATCTCAACGTAATAAAGGACATGTAGGATAAACTATAGCCAACATTGCGGTAAATGGGAAAAATCTAGAAGTATTTCCACTAAGACCAAGAAGAAGACAAGGACGTCCACTCTTTCCACTCCTGTTCAACATAATGCTTGAAGTCTTAGCTAGGACAATAAAACAAGAGAATGAAAGGAAAGGGACACAAACAGGAAAGGAAGAAGTCAACATACCCATATTTGCAGATGACATGATCCTATACGTGAAAGACCCCAATGACTCCACCAGAAAAGCCCTTAGAACTGACAGGCATGTTCATCAAAGCAGCGGGTCACAAAGATACCAGTAGCCTTTCTATACATACCCATGGTTCCTAAGGCTGAGCTACTCAGTATATACCATACTAGTGCAACCTTTTAAAAATAGGAAATCTGGTGGTGGGAGTGGGGTCGATGATACTGGGATTCTCTTTTCTTCTCCATTTATTATAAGCATAAACTAGTCTAAAATTTAAGGCTAATAATTAATCAAAGCAAGAGACTTGCTGGTGATAGATACAGGTATGGAGTAGATAAGCCAAAATTTAAGCCTGAGTCACTTTGCTTCCTGCTGCTCACATGAGCCTATGTGCCATGCTTTTGTGGCTCTAGTGCTTGCTATCAGTCATGACTGGTTCTTTACAGTGTATCCATTGGTCAATGGATCATGTTTCATTTGGGTACACATTCTCTAGGTGACCTGAGGGGAGACGAGGCATATGGAATATGAAAACCTTCTCCTTGGTCATGTCCAGAAGACCAATGGAGTAACGCTCGCAGTTGAGGTATGTTCTGATGGTGTACAGTGCTTTATGAAACTGCCGTTCAACATCGGTGAGCTCTTCGAATACTTTATTGGCCGACCACATAAGGATCTGAAAGTGAGCATTAAAAAGAAAACAGAGCAGAATGAGAGAGGGTGGAGGGAGAGGGAGACAGACACAGAGAAAACATTAGTTTGAAAGAAACATGAAGTATATCCAAAAATGAACACATCTCACAAGAAACTGCAGTTCTGTTTTGAACCTCCAACAACATCGTGGGTTCTCTAAGCGGGGTGGCGTGTAATCATGGGTCATAAACCCATGACCTTTTCCAAGCCATGGGTTTATGAAAGGGGAGAACACATGATCAGTCCAGCATAAAGGACAAATGCTCTCAATCTTTGCAAAGGATTGAATATCAGTGGGCTGCCGCTGGACCTTATGGGTAGGAAGTCACATAACTCCTCCATGCGTCCTTAGCTAATCAAAGTTAGCCAAACCTGGAAAGTTGGAATAGGGGGGACCCTAGACACATTCATCTCAAGGCCCACTCCTGTACTGTACGGATGAGGGACCTGAGTATCCTGGTTGTAGATATTCCTCTTTACCCCTCCATCTCTTGGAAACAATAAACCACAAATGAATGATTCTTTTTCTACAATGACCCAGGGACTGAGAACTTTAAGCGAGAACTTGTAACAATTTAGTAGTCACCCCAGCCGTATGACGTGGGTTCTGTAATCACCACTACATCACAGGTGAGGAATCCACAGGCAATCAGAACCTACACTGAACAAACCCAGCCAGTTGTACATACAGATAGAGGGCTGAAGGCTGGGAGAGAAGGCAGTGAGGATACCTAGACTAAGGTCTGGGGATCTGCTCCATGTGGCTTAAGCCCTCATGAGGGATAAGAGGGGTTTGATTGCTGATGCTTCTGGGTCCCTCTGCCAGAGCAGACAAGCATGGAATGACTACTGTTATTGTCCCGTTACCTGGCTTCTCCGAGACTCCACACTGTACAGGTAGCCGGTGTGCTGCAGCCTTAGGGCGACAGCAACAAAGCTGAGGTACTTGGAAAAGACCTACAGGCCACAGAGAGGAACAAGTTACAGTTGGATCCCTTCTTTTGGTTGTGCAAGTCACTTCCTGTGTGTGTTGGGTCGGACACTGGGTTAGCATTACCTCCTCATCCTGCTTGGAAAACTCAGGAGCGCTGATTTTGTTCACCGCCATGACCACAGCAAGGACCTCCTTTCCCATCACAATCGGGATTGCCAGCAGGTTCTTGGTGACATACCCAGTTTGCTTGTCCATAAAGTCAGAAAAGTGGCTGTTCTAGGGGGAAGGAAAATGTTCATGAGCTTGCCAAAATAGAACAGAATCATAGAGTGGTAGCTTCTAAGACACGCTCTAATTAAAATCCTACCAACAGACGGCAGGGTCTCCGATACAGTGGTTCCATCCTCAACCCCTACCCCACGTCATTTTCTATGACCAGTGTGTGATGAAACTGTCTGTGTTGGAATGTTCATTTCCCACCCGAGGAGAAGCTTATCTGGATCAGGCAGAGGTTGGAGCAGGAGGAAAGGGATGGTATCCCAACCTGGAGGAAAGTGAGGCGTTAAGAAGATGAGGGGTCACGGGGTTACAGCCGTGTGTGCAGGGAGGGAAACACCCGGGCACCGGAACAGCATTCTTTAACGGCAAATGCAAAACGTCCAGTGGAAACCACCAACCCCTCTAGCAAAGCATAAGAAAAAAATCAGTAATCCCTCAAGACCACTGGTTCTCAACCCTTGACAAGCCTCTGTCTCCAAGAATATTTACATTGCAATGCATAACAGTGGCAAAATTACAGTTATAAAGTAGCAATGAAATTTCAGAATTTTATGGTCGGAGGTCACCACAACTGGAACTATTAAAGGGTTGCAGCATTAGGAAGGTTGAGAACCACTGCTCAAGAGCCTTCTAACCTCTTCCCCTTGAGGAATATAGTAGTGACTACTTGGTCACTTCAGAACTTTCTCTGTGATTAGACAAAGACGTCTCTATTTTCTATTTATTTTTCTAAGTTTATGTGATGCTTTTTATCACTTAACATCGTTTTAGGGACTCCCCCCCCAGAGTGAGGCATGTGGCTGTGGACCCTTAGATTCTTAGATGACACCCCACACAACTGTCCTCTATTGAGTTGTCTATTCATAGTTTCCCTCTCTGTGAGCAATGCTGCACCAGTCATTCCTGGTTTTGTTTTTATGAGATGGATTTCCAGAGTGAAGACCCCTTTGGCTGGAGGAACGGGTTGCATGAAATTATGTATGCAGATTTGTTTAGAAATGTTAAACTTTCTTTCCTTTTCTTGAAAATGTTTTTTTCTCTTAAATAATGTTTCTTGACTGTGCTTTCCCTTCCCTCTACTCCTCCCAGTTCCTGCCCACCTCCCCTCGGTCCACATCCACCTCCTTTCTGTCTCATTTGAAAACAAACGGGCTTCTAAGGGATAGTAAAAACTAACACATTGGAATAGGATAAAACAGAAGGCACAGGAAACAGAGACCCCTCGTTCATACACTCAGGAATCCCATAAAAACACTAAACTGGAAGCCAAAATGTACATGCAAAAGACCTGTGGGGCAAAAAGAGATAAAAAACAAAAATCATAAAATAAAATAAGATAAAATTTAAAAAAGAAAAGAAGCCGGGTGGTGGTGGCGGCGGCGCACGCCTTTAATCCCAGCACTCGGGAGGCAGAGCCAGGCAGATCTCTGTGAGTTCGAGGCCAGCCTGGGCTACCAAATGAGTTCCAGGAGAGGCGCAAAGCTACACAGAGAAACCCTGTCTCGAAAAAACCAAAAAAAAAAAGAAAAGAAATTTTTAGAAAGAGGAAATGCCCTGACACAGCATTATGAGAAAAGGAAGCTCCAAAGATGCCACGGTGTTCATTTTTTGTGGGCATCACTGCTGGGCATGCAGCCTGCACTTAAGAGTAGTTCATGTCCCTAGTGAGAATCCTCTGGAGAAAGCTAGATTTTCATTCACAAGTAGTTATCAGCTGGAGATGGCTTCTGGCTGAGGGAATGTGTGCTTTTCTCCTCTCAGCTCTACAACCCTGGTGTGCAGCCTCAGTCTCTGTGAGCTCACATGCGCATTGATCTTGTTGACTTAGAAGGCCTCGTTTTCTTGTTATCCTCCATCTCCTCTGGTTCTTGCACTTTTTCTGCCTCCTCTTCTGCAGGTACCCTTGAGCCCTGAGGGGAGGGATTTGATCAGGACATCTCTCTTAGGACTGGCTGTTCCAGGGTCTCTCACTCTCTGCATGTCTGGCTGTGGGTCTCGGTATTTGTTCCCATCTGCTGCAGGAGGAGGCTTTTCTGATGATGGCTGAACAAGGCACTGATTATGAGTATAGCAGAATGTCATTAGGAGTCAGTTTATTCCATAGCAATCATATGAGCAGGAATTTGGGGACCGGGTGTGCATGGCCAAATAAAAGGGTCAGTGATTCTTGATGGTCTAAACAAGTTAAAGGAGAACTTTTAAAGACAGAAAGCTGAGAGATAGCCCTCTTATGCTGTTTCTTGCTTATTGGGGAAGCTGGTCATTAACTGCTTAGGTGCTGTTCAGTCAGACTGAATAAGGCTGCCGTTTCTTATTGATTTTCTCAAATAACCAACTCTCTGTTTCATTGTTCTCGTTTGTTTGTTTTATTTTACTGACTTCAATAAATAGTTGGATTATTTCTTGCCATTTGGGGTATGATTTCTTCTTTTTGTTCTAGAGTTTCCAGGTGTGCTGTTAAGTTACTAATATGAGACCTCTCCAATGTTTTATGTAGGGACTTAGTACTATGAACTCACCTCTTAGAACCAACTTCATGGTATCCCATGAGTTTGGATATGTTGTGTATTGTTTTCATTTTTATTTTATTTATTTATTAATTAATATTTTAAAGACAGGTCTCACCATGTAGCCCTGGCTGTCCTGGAACTTGCTATGTAGACCAGGCTGGCCACGAACTCAGAGATCCACCTGCCCCTGCCTCCCGAGTGCTGGGATTTCAGGCATGTGCCATCACATTTGGTGCTCTAAAATTCTTGCCCCCTTGGATTGTTCAATGAGATCACCTTGCCACTGCCAGTACTTACCAGTTCTCCAAAGGTTTCTCAAGCTAAGGTCTTCCCTTTCATTTTTTTTTTTAAATTTCTTTTGAGAGATGGGAAAGAAATGGATCTTTTTGGATACAAACTCCTACAGCTGCAGGAGGTAATGTTGATGCACGGCAAGACCTGACTGCTGAGTTTGGAGAGTAAGTTTGCTCCAAGTCAAGGGCTTGAGAAATAGGTTGGGGAGGCACTTATTATGTGCTCTGCAATTTCAGAGAACACTCACTCTAGAAGGCTGAGACTCACTGGCCCAGGACTATAGGTTGCCCTCCACAAGCTGACCTCAGAGCCCCATTTCTGAAGACACCACCCACACAACTCATTGAATATGGAGATGTCAAGCCGGTGCCTACATGGAGCCTTCATCCCTATGTTCTAGTGTCTTCGGTTCAGGAAGGTATTCTGCATGCTACCAAAGGAGAAATGTAAACACCAACCTAGAATTTTGTTTCGATTTTAAGATAGCGGTATTTGATTTTACCTTAGGTCCCTGGGCTATCTAGTCTCAAGTAGTAGTTAACTGAGCAACCACAATGAGGCAATCACTTTATTTAGTTGTCTCCATTCTCAGGGGTGGAAACTCCGTCCATTACAGTGACTAGACCTCAGACATGGAGCTGCACCCAGGCCGATCAGACCACTGCCATGGCTTCTCTGTCACCATCTCCGTGGCTCCCATGGTCAGCAGCAACCACCTCTGCATCTTTGTCTAGGTGTCGCCTACACACTCGCCTGTGTGCACACTGCTACCCAGATAAGAGGTGTGTGTGGTCAGTGTGTGCTGAAAAAAGGAGGCCTTGGGGACCTTGGAGACCCTGGGGACTGTTCCAGGCCTTCCATCCTGCCTTTCTGACCTCGAACAGATTCTAATTACAGAGACAGAAATGTCAGTCATAAGCCATGCCATTTGTAAAGGGTCCTTGTCAAAAATCCAATAAGGCTAAGAAGTGAAAACTCCTCATTAACTGGCAAATGCAATGGAAAGGTAAAGAGTGATTCCGACTTCACTTAAAACTTCGGCTGCAACCTTTATTTGCTGCAGATTCTACTGCAGTGGCCAAAGCATGGTAAAGCTGCAGAGAGGCAGAGTGGAGGTAGGGCACTGACCAGAGTCAGGAGCCTTGATTCTGTCCCAGCTCTTCTCATTCACTGACCTCTGCCATGGACTCTGGGACAGCCACTGTTCTGTGACCTCTAACTCCCCATCTGACATAGACGAGGGCTGGGCTAACGATTCACCAGGCCTTCCCTTCTCAGATACCCCACACTTGAAGTTCTTTGTCCTCCTGCACCTCCTCACCCAACAGACCTGTGGTTTTTAGCATTGGTTGCATATTCGTACCACCTGGGGAGCCCATGTACCAAACTAAGAGTCTGCTATGGTTGATCTGTTAGGAGTCACAAACATCAGCATTATTAATTTGATTTAATGTATAGTTGGAGTTGGAAAGCACCACTCTAGGGGCCGAAGTGCTTATAATCTACAGATGTAGAGAGTAAATGAGGCCTCAGACTCCCACTGAGCTCAGCATGTCTGGCTTCAACGTGCTTCTCCATCCAACTCTGAACATCAGGAGTGCTGAGGAAAACAGGGAGAGGCTTTCCCCCTGGCCCACCATCCTTATAGCAAAGCTCCAGGGATGGGACAGGCCAGGGGCACATCACCCTTGAAGCAATTCTTGCTGTTACCTCCTCCCTACCAGAAGTCATCTTACCCAATTCTCAGGAAAAAAAAAAAAAAAAAAAGTCTCAGAAAAAAAAAAATGCACACATCAGATTCTTAAGGTGGATGTCTTTGTAATTTTGGAGATGTGAAGAAGCACGTTCTCATCAGAAGACTTCAGGTGTGGGGACACAGCCTGCTAGCTGGGGTCAAAAGAAGCTGTCTTAGAGTACATATCAATCCTTGTACCTGAGGCGTCCAGCAGTTGTTTGCAGAATGGTGCTAATGTTTGACACACTGATCCTCCCTGTCTGTGCAAGCCTCCTGTAATCAGCTTCAGGAGGTATTTGGAGATTATCTCCGACCTCTCAGCTGCCCTTAGTCACGAGCCAGCTTCTGGACCCTGAGCAGAAGGCACTTCAAGGGCTGCCCTCTGACCCATCTCCTGTCCGTCAGAACGGCGGAGTCCCCTTCTGTTAATAGTAAATCACAGTAATGGGACATGGTGTAAGAAAGCCCTGCTGGCAGAAAGGGCAGGCTGGTGCTCATGGTGCTTCCCAGTGAGGGATTATGGGGGATTAGCATTTTCTAATGCTTTTCTAAAATGATCGTGTGTGTCACTGGTCAGAAGAAAGAGTTGATTTTCTGTTTCCATAAGGAGCATGGCAATGCCTTGTACTAGCACAGTGCTGTCTTGGTCGTCAGCAGGGCGCAAACACTTCCTTATACAATTGAAATTTGTGACAATTGGAATTCGTGATTGGTCATCCCAGTCGTGGGGGAGGGGTCAGTTGCACTGAATCACTTAAATCCACCTTTGTGATGATTCAAATCTTTGAACATTACAAATGCTTTCTTTTTTGCACAGTGGATCTATGGATGGTAGAATCTGTTTATGAGCCAGTTCATCCCAGAGAAACCTCCAAGGGTTGTGATGGAGGAGCGTGAGAAAGTTTCCCTGTGCTAGCCTTGGTGTGCTGGCTAATCACCCGGTGGGCTTGGCAGAATGTAGTCCCCAAAGCGATGGAGGAGGTGGGCCTAGCCAGGAGCACCTGATTTAAACAACAACAACAACAACAACAAAAACCCTAACAAACAAAAACACTTCAAGACTCTCTTACACTAAAATGTTGTATTCACTGCTCCTCTGAAATTCCAGCTTCACTGGGCATCTTGTATTTTGTTAACTGTAGCCAGGCTCAGACTGCCATCTCCTTCCCATCAGACCCACCTTGTCTCTGACAAGACCCACTACAGGAAGGGCCACCTACCTTTTTCACATCTGAGACATTAACAGCTTTCTTCACATGAGCAACCCAGCCAACTATCCCAATGTCCAGTGGAAACACGACTTCTCTGTCAGGGGCCACAAGGTTGTCCTCAAACTTAGAGGTTGGGGTGATGTTCAGCAGCCTGGAGGCCACTTCGGGGATGCCGTTTCTTGCACGGCATATGAACATACTGCAGCGGTCAGCCTGTAGAAGCTGAGCCAGCCTCTGCAGGGCCCTGTGAGCCACCTGCTCAGCACTGCCTGCCTCGTCCTGCATACACTGCAGTAGCTCCAGGCACAGGGCTGACTCCTCCACCTGCGTCATCTCAGGGAGAGACATGCTGGCCTGGACCCCTGGCTGGCTGTTTTTGAAGATCAGCCCCAGCGCCTCCACCCGAAGCTTCTTGTCAAAGTACTCCTTGGCAAACTGAGGGTTCTCTTCCAGGTATCTCTCCACAGCATCTTGGCTGATCTCACCCATGGTGTGGCTTGTGTTGCTGCTGCTATCCAGAGAGGAGGGTTCCTCAGAGGGACACCTGGACCAGTATGACAAGAAGGAACTACATCCTGGTCAAAATCATCAAGGAAGCTCCAGGTGGTACCTCATTAAGCCCCCGAAAGGGAAGCAGGAGGGTTGCTTAGCGGTCCTTTCAAACTGCCTGGGACGTGACATAAGACCTCGGCTTATGGCAGCCAGGATGCTGTGGATTAAAGAGTTAAGTCACAAAATCCCTCAGCACTAGGAGCCCCTAAGTCCTCAGAGAGTCATCAGAGAATCTTTGAACAGCCAGGCAAGAGTCCAGTGGCAATGTCTGTTCCAGAAGAATAACTCAACTGTTGCTGTCCACAGCCAAGAATAATCACCGACCTCTCCCTTGGTTACCTTCCATAGCATAGGTAGCCCTTAAACTGCTCTTGTGTGACAGCTATCAGGATGGCTTGTATACGGACCTCAGACCTGCTTGGGGTTTAGGGTATGGTGTATGTAGCAGCTTTAACCAGCTGCGTTGGTGAGGGAGACAGGAGGGTTCAGCATCCAAGCAGCACAAAAATGAATATAAGCTCTTCCCTCTTCTCAAAAGCCTTTTGATCTACCCAGTTGTTCTGTCTACTCTTTTGTTGTGGAATATTATTTTAACTAAGCAGGGATATGTTACATTCATTTATGCTTCCTTTGTTAATGTAAACAATGTAACAATGTAAAGATGTATTACTTTTGTTTGTGCTGCATTTGTTTAATTATGTAAAGATATGTTGCATTTGTTTCAACTTGCCTGCCTAAGGTACCTGATTGGTCTAATAAAAAAGCTGAACAGCCAATAGCTGGGCAGGAGAGAAATAGGAAGGGCTGGCGGGCAGAGAGAATAAGTGAGAGAGGAAAAGAGAAGAAGGAGAAGAAAATGAGGGAGAAAGAGAGGGGCATGCCAGGGGCCAGAAGCCAGGCAGCCACCAGCCAGACATGGAGACAGCAGGAAAGTAAGATATACAGAAATGAAGGAAGGGAGGGAGGGAGGGAGGGAGGAAGGAAGGTAAAAAGCCCCGAGGAAACATAGATGAAGAGAAACAGGATAAGTTATAAAAGCTAGCAAGAAATGAGCCTAAGCTAAGGCCAAGCATTCATAACAATAAGTCTCTAGGTCATGATTTGGGAGCTGGTTGATGCCCACCCCCAAAAAAGAAAGCCTGTTACACTCTTTCCCTAAAAGTCTCCCTTCTCAATGGTCCTCATGTTAGAGAGATTGATCTTGGAACCACTTTAAAGGAACGAAACTAGACCGCATTACTAAGAGAGTTAAACATAGTTTTTAAAAAATATTCCTACAGTCTAAGTGCAGGGGAACCACAGATTACATGACTACAGAGCGACCTTGCCACCCCTAACTGGCTTTTCTGCCTCTAAGCATATTGGTTTGCTTAATATAACAAATAAACATAAGCATATTTCTTTTCAGTAGTAGTAGCTTGGGGTCATGCATTCTTTCCCCTCCAAGGCAGCTTATAACTGTCATCTGTTGCTAGGATCCTTGACATCTCAGGGGCTGCTAGTGAGCAGAGCACGCACAGCACTACTAAGTTTGGTTTAATGTTTATTTTATTAAGCTTTAGTGTCCATTAAGCACACTTCCTCAAGCAAAACTATCACACATCTCCTAAATCAAACTAAACATTTTCCAATCCAGTTAGCTTGAATATTTAAGGGCTGACTCCAAGTCCTGATGAGTCTTTTAACTGTTTCAATAAAGCTTCAAACATCACAAGATAAAAATTGAAATGAAAAATGATGAATACAAATTAGTAGGGTATCCCCCTTAGATTGGCTTCTAAAAGGACAATGTGCGGGTCTCGTTTACGTCTATAAATGCAAAGCTCTGCTTCACCAGAATGATAGTAATCTTAGTCACAAAAGAGAGAGCTTGAAGCTGCAGAGCCCAGGTTGTGAACTGAAATTCTTAGTTGCAACATGGTTTTCCCAGGGGAATAGAACCCACACCAGCATTAGTAAGTTAAGCCTATTTGTATGGTGGTGATTCACCTGTTACCCCAAAGGGTATCGTAAGGTGCCCACATTTTCTTATTCCTGCTGTGTGACACTCACGTCTCCTCTTGGGAGGGGTTTTGGCAGGTGACTGCTTCCTTCATCCTTAGAGGATGGCACTAGGTCCTAGTCAGGATATGGAAAACCCAAATCAAGCAACAACAGGCAGTGAGATTGGATCAGTAATAAGCTTCCTCTCAAAATAAAAGCTAGCAGAGAGAACAGGCAGAGATGAGGAGTCTAGGAATGTCAACCGAGCCCCAGTTACAGGGCTTCAGAGGCCATACTGGGGGGTTGGAGATTTTGAGATAGGTAAGGACTCTTCTTTACAGTTTAACCTGGTAGCAGGGTGATGCTGGACTTGTAGAGTAAGTTTGGAAGAGTCCCTCTCTATGGCTACAGAGATGGATCAACTATTCAGAGCACTTTGTTTACTGCCCTTGCAGAGGGCCAGAGTTCAGCTCCCAGCACCCACTTAGGTGGCTCATGACCACCTGTAACTCTGACTGCAGTGGACCCAATGCCTGCTTCTAACCTCTGAGGGCATCCTCACACATATATGCATATTCTCTCTCTCTCTCTCTCTCTCTCTCTCTCTCTCTCTCTCTCTCTCTCTCTCTTTCACACACACACACACACACACACACACACATTTTAAATCTTTTTTAAAAAGAGTTCCCTTTCTTTAAATTCTACAAAACAGTTTGAGAAGTACTAGCTCTTCTTTAAAAGTTTGGTAAAATTCTACAGCAAAGCCATCTCGTCCTATCAAGCTGGTTTCATTCCAGGAATACAAGAGTGGTTCGCCACAGATAAATCAATACACATAACACTGGGGCTCAGCAGTTAAGAGTGTTTACTGCTCTATCAGAGGACCCAGTTCAGATCTCAGCACCCACGTCAGGTGGCTCACATACACTTGTAATACCAAGGATTCATACCTCTGACCTCTGAGGGCACACACAAACACACATAAGTTAAAAAAAAAAGTAATAATACAGCACATAAGTAAAATCACAGGCGAAACCCACCAAGCTTCAATGGTCAATTCCATCCAAACCTATCACTCAGGTGACCTGGTTAAACAAAATAAAATTGAAAAGACATGAATATAGGAAAGGAACTTGTGAGGAGGGGTGACTAGGAGATAATGGGCTGAGAATAATCAGAATTCATTATATACATGTATGGGATTGTCAAAAAACAATTTAACAAAAAATTATTTTAGATGGCATCAAAAATTAGCAAATAATCTGAATAGATACTTTCCAAACAGACAAATACAAATTATGAATAGATATGTGAGAAAAATACTGCACGTAGTCAGGTATAAGAGATGTGTAAATTGAAGCTATATTGAGGCTATATCTCATTTCGGTAGAATAGTTGCTACCAGAACAACAGATGCTGATAAGCATGTGAATAAAATGAGGGTGGGTGTGTAAATTATCACAGTCACTGTGGTAAGCAGGCTGGACAGTCCTCAAAGGAACTACAGAACTAGCAAAGATCCAGCAAGCCGACTCCTACATATGTCAGTACAGAAGAGATACTGGCATGCTTGTGTTTGTCGTGGCATTATTCACAATAGTTAAGAGGTGGAATCAAGCCGGGAATGGTGACACACACCTTTAATCCCAGAAGAAGCCAGAGGTAGACGGATCTCTGTGAGTTCGAGGCCAGCCTGGTCTACAAAGGAAGTTCCAGGACAGCCAGGGCTGTTACATAAAGAAACTCTGTCTGAAAAAAAACAAAACAAAACAAAAAATGGGTAGAATCAGCCTCTAGGCCCATCAACAAATGAAGAAATATAATTTGCATATAATATATAGTTATAAATTATATGTAGATATATAATTTATATATAGTGGAGTATTATTCAGCAAAAAATTAAATTCTATCATATGTCAGAAACTGGATAAAACTGGAGTCCAGTGTGTTAAACAAAATAAGCCAGGAAAGGGTTGGAGATGTGTGTGTGTGTGTGTGTGTGTGTGTGTGTGTGTGTGTGTGTAGAAGAACAGATAATCAATATATGCTATAGGAATGTATAGAATACCACAGTGAATCCCATTAATTTGGCACAATTAACGTATTAAACGTTTGAATAAAAATGTGATCTTACAGTCCTGAGCAAGATTAATTGGAAAAAAAAACTAAATACTTGGCGTCAGAATATGAATTTATATTGTATACTGCATTTGGGTCGTCATCAAATGTGGTTCCTTAGACTGTTTAAAAAAATCATTCTTTTTAATCTTTGCTTATATTTTCCTGATGGGTGTTAAGACTATGTAGGTGATCAAAAAAATTAGCCCTTTCTTTATCATCCAAGTCAGCTGAGGGTCTGGTCCTCAAGGATGACTTGAGCTTTGGCGGAACCCCTGGCTCCTATAATTAATCAGTCTCTCTCTCTCTCTCTCTCTCTCTCCCCCCCTCCCCAGTTGTGTCATTTGTTGGGGAGGAGTCAGGGCTCTTGCTGACTGTAGTAAAGTACTTCCTTTGGAAGCATGGAGGGCATTGTCTTCCGTGTTGATTCTTCTTTGTAGAACGTACACTGCTTAGGTCCAGCCTCTGGCTCTGGTCTCCATCAGACAGGTGACCTGACAGAGCTTCGGGACCCCTTGCAGACGGCCCATAGTCTCCTAAGGCCTAGTTGACCTTGGACGGTAAAGACCAAAACATTTGCCTTTTGGTCCCTATAACCACACTGGTACAGACCTCCATGGTTACTGAACACCCAGAAAGCCAGTTATACCAGTCTGCTGCCTTTCACCTCTTCCCCATTTTATAAAATATTTATTTTAAGCCAGATGGTAGTGTCACAACAAACAAACAAACAAACAAAATTGATTTTATTCTGTGTGTACCAATGTATTGCCTGCGTATGTGTGTGTGCATGCATGCATGCGTGTGTGTGTGTGTGTGTGTGTGTGTGTATACACACACACACACACACACACACGTGCATAGTTGGTACCTGCAGAGGGATCCCCTGGAACTAGAGTTATGGATAACTGAGCTGTCATGTGGATTCTGGGAATCGAACCTGAGTTCTCTGCAAGAACAAAAAGTTTTCTATACCACTGAGCCAGGCACTTTTAACTTTTGTGTATCGTTTAGATAAAGCTTAGGTAAAAACCAAACACTTTACCCTGAAAAGTCATTGATTTCAGTGAAGGAAGGTAAGTCGGTATCTGTTATGTGCCAATGATGTGTCTCATAGAAGAAAGGAGAGGCCGCTGTCAGCCTTGAAGTGAGGGATGGCAGAAATGAACGTTACGTGGATTTTATGCAAACTTAAAACACAATTCTACTCATAAAAAGAGCCAGAAAAGTGTTGTCAAATGACGTATTTGTTTTGTTTTTGACATTTTATCTGTAGAAAAATTGAAAACATACAAGAGGTACAAAGAAAAATAAATCTCCAATGTCTCAAATCCTATTGCAAAGGGGTAACCACGGTGAATATTTCCCCTTTGGATACATTTGTATGTACGTTTGAAAAGTTATTTATGATGTTCAAAGCATCAGTTGACCTGAATTCACATATTTGTAATCATGAAGAAATCCAGGATAGAATGCCAAAATAAACTGTTTTTCTTTGCTGGGATCTAAAACATCATGGTTTGAGAGAAGCGTGGGAGAGGAGGAGGCGGGGGAGAAGAGGAGGGAGGGGGAAGGGAAGAGAGGAGGGAGAGGAGAGGATTGATTGGTCGGCTTTCTAAACACCTAGCATATACATGAATACATACTGTTGAGAGAAGACACATTGAAACCCCCACATTTATTCAATACACAGCAAGCATCGGAGCCACCAGGATGTGTTCCAGGAGAACTGGCTGGAAGACCAGAGCGATTCCAGAACTTTTTTTTCAGAAATACTCGTCCAGAGGCAATGGGCTCAGCCAGAAGCACTGTGTCACTCCAGTTATGCAACAGGCAGACTTCTACTCTGAAGTCTGAAGAGGGGATACAGGGGATACAGCGAGGGGTAGGTGCCAGGGAGGTACCCTGAAGTCCTTGCCTGGGTGCAGAGATATGGACCATACACATCACAGAACACATGGTTCTGCCACACCCTCCTTGAGCACATCTTATTTGAGCTGGTTGGGTCACTGTTGGACTTTATCTGTGGGCTCAACGAACAGTGGGCCAAAAATATTCAAGAAAAAAGGCACAGAAAGATCAAACCACAGACACAAAATGAATTTGCTGCAAAGCACCCTGCTGAGCCCATGGGGAAATGTGATGTGCTGCACAGCCTGCTGTGGCCTCCTACAATGCCACAGACCCCAGCCTCTAGTGTGTGTGTTGGAATATTGGACACCTTGGGCTTGTTTATGAGCTGTGTGGTTAGGCTCTAATGTCCGTATCTCTACTGACCTCTTGTCATTATTTTCTAAACGATACAGTTAACAACTGTTTACATAGCAATATGCCACACTTGTGTCTGCACTGAACACATAGTGTTCTGTTTTCTTGTCATTCCTTAAGTAATACAGTACAATAGTTACTTACAGAACACTGACGCTTTATTAAACATTCTAATCCAGAAAAGACTAAAATATACACAAGGATATATATAGATTACAGTCAAATGCATCTTTTTATTTAAAGAATTTGGACACTCTTGAATTTGAGGAGCCCATGGGGTACTGAAATCAAGCCCCTGTTGACACTGAGGGGTAAGTATGTACATCCTTTGGTAACACTCGTTCAGTCAAGTTTCCCAGTTAGCCTGCTGGCCAGAAACAGTGTTCCCTAGTTGTGGAGTTAAAACATAGTCTTCAGTGCCACCGAGGCTGCAGGGAACAGAGTAGACACAGGAGCTGGGGGGAGCATAAAGTAGAGAACCAGGCAAATGGATGTCTAAAAGGTCACAGGAAGCTGAAGGAAGCCACAGATGTTTTTGCAAGGTGGCCAGATGTGGCTAAGGAGCTTGTTGAGGGAACATCAACTTAGTTCTTGTGTGGTGTACCTCCTTTCTCCATCTCTTCTTATTTCAGGTATAGCTATGGCAAAAATGGTTGTCTGCTCTCAGACTTTGGGCAAAAGAGACATAAATACTTTCTTGGCAAAAAAAAAAAAAAAAAAAAAAAAAAAAAAAAAAAAAATCACTGAATCTCATTTGGTCAAAATCTTCCTTTGGACCACTTTGACGGAATGCAAACTCCGAAGTGTAGTAAACTGTGTCATGCCACAGGCCAACCATCAGCCAATCAGCAGCCTTTTGGCTACTGACCACTAAGGTTGTGGCATTCGGTACCTCCCCTTTGTCTGCTCCTGAGCCAGTTTCCCCCACAGTTTTGGAAATAAATAAAAGCCCAATGTGGCTTAGAAATAAAACCGTACAGTAATTGGCAATCACATTTTTCAGTGTGGCTTCAGAGAAGTGTGGCAACACAAGTGGACGATCAACCACTCAGCCACCGGCGCTGCAAAAATATTTCCCGTCCTGACCAGGTGACATTTCTAGAAAATATTTAACAGGGAGCGTTTTAGTTCTTCTAAAGATGATGAAACTAAAGAACAAATATTGACGCAAACAGGACCACAGCTCCTCAAAGAGTGAAATATGCCCTTTTCAAAGGGGGGAAAAATATGTCCCGAAAATCCGCACAACAGGTCCTGAACACTAATGTCCCAGGCTGCATCATAGGTCCCTTTCTCGCTCAGTGAGGCCATCATCATCACACCATGGCCACGTAGGCCTCCAGCCAGGGCAACAGGGCCTGGAGGCCACCCCAGACCGCAGCTGGCTGCCTCTTTGGTGCCCGGGCCAGTTCTTGGCCCCGTGGATCGTCTGGGCTGGAGAGTTTGGCTCCACAGAGACCACCCTGCGCGGGCCTCTGAGCAGAGGCGACTTCGGGCGGTGAGGCTGCCGGAGGGGCCCCGCGTGCGTTCCGGTGGTGAGTCAGGGAGCATTATGCAAGCCCGGCCGCCCCCCTCCCTCCCCGCTCCCCGCCCCCGGCACCTCCCCGCGGTCTTTCACCCCGCGTGGTTACGAAAGTGCGACCCCCTCCCCCCGGAGCTATAAAGCACGGGCCAGCCGCTCGCCTCCCTGGCTCCACGCGCGCGCGAACGCGGTGGCCAGGCTTGCACGTGGCTCCTGCTGGTGAGTCGCCGCGCGCTCCCCCGGGGACCTGCGGGGCAGGGTGGGGAGGGATGGGGCGGCGGGCGGCGCGGTCCTCCTGCCTGGCGGTCACCGGGCGCCTGTCCCGCAGGGCGGACTCCTGTGCGAGATGGAGTGGGTGTGGGCGCTTGTGCTTCTGGCGGCGCTGGGAGGCGGCAGCGCCGAGCGCGACTGCAGGGTGAGCAGCTTCCGAGTCAAGGAGAACTTCGACAAGGCTCGTGTAGGTATCAGCCCGGGTCCCCGGATTCTTGCGGGCGGCCGGTGGAACCTAAACTCCACTCCCCAGCTCTCTCATTTCTTTCCCAGTTCTCTGGGTTATGGTACGCCATCGCCAAAAAGGACCCCGAGGGTCTCTTTTTGCAAGACAACATCATCGCTGAGTTTTCCGTGGACGAGAAGGGCCATATGAGCGCCACAGCCAAGGGCCGAGTCCGACTTCTGAGGTCAGTGGCCTCTGGTGGGCTGTGTGTGGCTTTCCAAAGGTCCCTCCTGGCTGGGAGCCCAGCTTTCCTTAGGAAGGGAAAGGAGCACCTTGGATGGGATAGAAGCCCTTTCCAGGCTTGGCTCAGGTTTCTCTTGGCTTTTGCAGCAACTGGGAAGTGTGCGCAGACATGGTGGGCACTTTCACAGACACTGAAGATCCTGCCAAGTTCAAGATGAAGTACTGGGGTGTAGCCTCCTTTCTCCAGCGAGGAAGTGAGTAGTGGGGCATACATGGCCAAATCACTGCATTTCTGTTCTGTGGTACCATTGGGAAGGGATGCAAGAGGCAGAACCCTCAGCCCTTTCTGAATTTAGGGGGTGTGGGATTAGAAGTGGCTGGATTCCCAGCCTAAAATACCTGGCCCAAGTTCAGAAGGACCTTTGGGCTTGTCGGGTGCTATTTTCCTGGTCACCCCACTGTGACCTGCGCCATACTGCCTCCCCACATCACCACTCCGTTCTATCTCTTTGGGTGGAATCTCTGATTCTAGTGCGACAATCTGGAACATCAGGAGAGGTAGAGACCTATAACCAAGATGAAGGGACCGTTGCGTATAGAATTGGGTCACAGCCCAGTGCCTTTCCTGTGGATTACCAGCCAGGCAGTGTTCTGGATACAATAGTGTCTCCTTAAATACCAAAGCTCATGTGCAAGGCAGGATTTGAGAACTCCCAGCAAGTTTCCCTAAACCTTAGGGTACTTTTTAGAACACACAATCTACACGTTCTGTAACCCCCACCCCACCCCACCCCACCCCATTTCACTTCAGTTATAAATCTGAAAACTACTTGATAACTAAGGAATGATTTAGGGCAGGAAGAAATACTGTGAGATCTCAGAGAGGGAGAATTAACCCTAGGGTAGTGTGGGTTGCAACCCTTTGCAGAAGTGGGGGCAAATGACCCTTTCACAGGGGTCGCCTAAAATCATTGGAAAGAAAACACAGGTATTTACATTACGATTCATAACAATAGCGAAATTACAGTTATGAAGTAGCAATGAAAATAATTTTATGGTTGGGGGTCAACACAGCATGGGGAACTGTAGTAAAGGGTTGCAGCATTAAGGTTGAGAACCACTGCCCTAGGGAAGAGGGGGGTAACCAGGATAAATTCTCCCTTAGTTTGCCTTCCCAAAAGAAGCTGTGTAGTGTAATGATTAAGCCTGTTCCTGGGGGCTGAAGTTGTAGTTCAGTGGAAGAGCAATTGCCTAACATGCACAAGGCTCTGGATTCCATCTCCAGACACACAGCATGTGCATACATGCATGTGCACACACACACACACACACACACACACACACAGACACACACATTACCTGAGTTCAGATACTAACTAGACGATCACCTATGGGACCCTGAGTTGTAACTTAACTTTTCTGTGCCTCATTTTCCCCCTGTGCAAAGTAGAAGGAATCATACATTGCACCTCCATCATGGAGTTGTGAAGGTACAGTATATGGGAATGCAGAAAGCATTTGGGAGAGAGAAATTCTGTGTTTGATAGTTATGCTTCTTAGTTACCTCTTAAGTCAAGAAATCATAGCTTTATATTCTGGGTCTGGAGTGAGAGAACCCACAGATACCTTCAAGTTCAAGTTTATTATTTTACAAGTGAAGAAATAAAGCCGAGCGGTGGTGGTGCACGCCTTTAATCCCAGCACTTGGGAGGCAGAGCCAGGTGGATATCTGTGAGTTCGAGGCCAGCCTGGGCTACCAAGTGAGTTCCAGGAAAGGCACAAAGCTACACAGAGAAACCCTGTCTCGAAAAACCAAAAAAAAAAAAAAAAAAAAAAGAAGAAGAAACAAGTGAAGACATAAGTGACCCAGGGACACACACACACACAGCTAACTGGTGGGACCTAGTGACACCTCTTAGCACAAATGATGTGAAGGAACATTACCCCCTCCCCCGCCCCCATTTTCTGACTCAGTTGAACTGTCTTGTATGCTTCTCTGGGGACCGTCTTCACAAACTCCATCCTCATTCCTGTGTTGATTTCCTTCTTCCTTGACCTTGCATGAATTTGGACAGGAGATTTGAAGGCCACTTAGAGAGGCCAAAATTCTGTCTCTCTCCTTGTCACATTCTACATCTTACCAAATGGATATATTTGTAATAAGGCAGGCTGAAAATAACTCAAGGCAAATGAAATGTAATAAACCTCTGTAGTTGATGCTGGAGTTCCAGGAAAATTCTTGCCGTCCTGAATCCCTGTTGTAGATTAGAGAGCTAAAGGCACAGTGGCTTGCCTTGAGTTTGTCAGCTGGAGGAAATGAGGGGCAGACTCCCGGGTATTCTTCTGACTTTTTTCTTCTATAAATGGCCTAGGAATCAAACCTGTTGGGCAAAAGCTCTGCCATTGAGTTACATCCTTCAGTGCTAGCAGATTGCTTTGGTCTGCTGCCCCTCTCTTGGGCATGCTCTGGATTGGTCTCTTTCTCTCCCCCTGGTTCTACCATCCCGGAATGAGACATCTCAAGATTGAAGGACGTTGGCATCAACCCATATTGGTTGAGTATAGTCTTCATGGTAGACTATGTTCTCTAAAATTTGGTTTCCTTTGCAATCAAGATGAGTTAAGGAATAGTTCCTATTTAATAAGATTGTTGAAAGAACTACTCATTGTAAAGCATGAAAGGGTTTAGCTTGGTGAATAATAAGGATTTATTAAATATTAACTATGATCATTATTTTGTTACGCTCTTCCAGAAAACATGAACTAAGACTTCTTCCTTGTCCCAAATAAAGTTTGCCACTCTCTTGGCAAAGGGATCCTTATTAATGTAGGAGCAACACAGGCTTGAACATCTGCATCAGTGTTTCTCAAAGTCACTGCCCCTAGGCCAACTTCAGCTAGAGCAGTTGCAGTGTTTTTTTTTTTTTTCGAAGTACAGATTTCTGGGTCCAAACCAGACTTACTGAATCGGAAACTCTTCCAGGTGCAATCTTTTTGAATCTCCATTTCCAATAGGCTCCTTTTGTGAATTCCTTCTGCACAATGAAGTTTGAGAATTCAGTGGGCTAGATAATTCAAGCCATGGAGGTCTCAGACTTCATTCCCTTACCCAGGTTGCTGGGTTATTGGGATAATTCGTTGGAAATAGACTAGACTCTGTCTCCTGGCTGGTTTAGTTGGATCCTTAGGCCAGAGAATCATAGGGAGCTACTCATGTGGGGGACACAGGTCTAGGGAGCCATGTGGACATTTTCTAGGATCATAGCAGTGAGAACAGTGAGTGACAGGTTTCTAAAGAAAGCCAACCACCAAGACAGTTAAGCATTTGAAACCAGGCAATTCTAAGCTCTCAACCTATCTATTCAGTACAGTGTAGACACAGCCATAGTGTGACGTCTATTCTGGGGTATTGGAGGGGAGTCAAGGACTGCCAGCCAGTCTCTGCCTTAAGCATTCTCTCCATAGTCTACCGTGTGAAGTTAGCTGAGGTCTGGAAAGACTTGGAGGGTGTCTATTTCTCAGAGAAACCCTTCCTAGCTGCAGGAGAGAAGGCTAGAGGGCTGAGTTCATTTTTTCAAGCTGTGCCCTGGCAGATCTCACAGATCCTCTTAGGAGGGAGTATCTGGTGAAGGCTGTTAGGATGCTTCATTATTGAACTATTCTGCCAAAAAGAACCTGGAGATAAACCAAACCAACTCAGGCCTTCTTCTAAGTCAAAAGCAACAGCCAAAGACACTAAAATCAGGCATCGAAAGTTAGCTCTATGTCATATTTTATGTTCTAGCAACAAGTTGGGAGTAAAATTGTTAAGCTGCAAGTGTCCCGGGCTAATAGCCACCTGGACCGTGAGTTGAGGTACTACTTGAAGCATGAGTGCCTTTGTGTCTGAGGCACGCTCCTGGATGCCCTTCATGACGCATTGATCCCATGACTTCATCCAGAGATGGGGAGATTCTGCCCCATGCTCAGGAGCCTGGGGAGGGTGGAGCCTGTGATAAGGGGTGACCCAGTAGCAACCATGTGGCTTCTGTTCATGCTCCATCTACTGAGGAACTTTGTGGTCACTGCCTAGCAGATCAGTTGTGGGCCAGGAACACTTCCAAGCCAGGCCTCTGAAAGCCTGGAAGATACAGGAGTGCATATTCCTCTTCTTATCTGGGAGGGGGGGGCAGAAGAGGAGGGCTTCACATCCTCTCCTGTGCGGTACTCCTGTGGGTCTGGGTTTAGGCTGAGCTGGCTTCCAGGGTGGTATCTCAAGGGTTCTTAGAGAGGCATACCCACTAGTGACTTATAGTGGAGACTTGAGTGGCCTCATACCCTGTGATGATTGGACATCTGGGCCTCTCTGTCTTCCTCCGACATGAAGGCCAACATGGGCAGATGGTGCCTTGCTTTAAGACCCAGGTGTGAGAGATAAAATGCCCGTTTGTCCTTGTCCCTTCCACCCCCAATCTACCTAGTGTCTGGAGACACTGGTGGAGGTTAGGTGTGCAAACTCTGGCAGTGTGCTCTCCTGCTGAACACCAACCCTGCCCTGCATGCTGGTCCCGCTGGAATTACTTCTTTTTTCTGTGCCTCTGTCTCCCCATCTGTAATATGGAGTTATGATGTATGGTTTTGAATAAATGCAAGAAATAACCCCCCAAATATGGAAATTTCCTTGAAGTAACTGGTTCCAACCTTGGTTAATAGTCAGAAAGACAGCTAAACTGAAATGCAGCACTGTTACCTGTACATAGGGTTTTTGATAAACAAATCTCTGCTCTTTCTCTATGCCACTCACACATGAGTATTCTTACTAACGTATTTCCTGTTTTGCCTTGGTTGATCTTTTTAATCACTTACTGTATGTTGCCTCTACACTACTTAAGACCCCAGCCTTGAGGAATGAATATGATCTGTGTTTTTCAAGGGCTCTGCTCTGCCAGGAGAGTCATGAAAAGAACAGTCTCTCCCTGCTCCCCAGTGTGTGTGCACTTGCATTGTATACATGTGAGTGCGTGCAGAGCCCAGAGTGGAGCATTGGGTATCAGGACTCCGGTTGACAGCCTTACTCCTTTGAGACAGCCTTCCACGGACCAAGACGCTTGCTGTTCCTGCCAGTTGGCTTCCTTGCCAATGACCTCTCAGGATCTGCCTGTCTGTGCCTCCCGCTCTGGGTTTTCAGGCCCACACAGCCATGCCTGGCATCTTACATGGGTTCTGGGAACTGGAACTCAGGTCCTTATGCGTGCAGAGCAAGCATTACTACCCAGAGTCAGCTGCTCATCCCGCCCCCCAAATACAAAGGAGTATTTGAAGCTGGATAATAAGCATCTTTTGCCCCCAGGCATCCCACTTGTCAACCTGGGGAAGCGAATAGGGTTCCTAAGTATGAATAAGGGTAGAGCATGAAAATCTATTATCATCCAATTGGCGTCTTCTATCCCACTGAAGTAGGAGAACAGTTGGGCTAAGTGGGATGGTGGGAGGTAGATTCTGCAGGGCATTGAAAAGTTGTGACCTGTAGTTGAGGATGACGTAAGTTGAGGGCCGTCAGACATTAGACAGAGACACATGTTATTGGAGGGTAGGTAGAGAAGCCAGTTCATCTTCAGTGGTCCCTTAGAAAACTGTTGTGCTACCTGTTATTAAGGAGTCGTTGACATGAACAAGGTGCCCTCTGTGCCAAGACTCATTTCTGTAAAGGAGAGCAAGATCCCTTCTCATTTGCCCAGTTGTACAAAAGCTGTCCGGGATCTCTGTAGCCTCCACTCACTAAGGAAAGGCAGCCAGTTCCACGGAGTCAGGCCTCCGGGCCCTCTGCGGCTCTCTGACTTACAGACGATGACCACTGGATCATCGACACGGACTATGACACCTTCGCGCTGCAGTACTCCTGCCGCCTGCAGAATCTGGACGGCACCTGTGCGGACAGCTACTCCTTCGTGTTTTCCCGTGACCCCAACGGCCTGAGCCCGGAGACGCGGAGGCTGGTGAGACAGCGGCAGGAGGAACTGTGCCTGGAAAGGCAGTACCGGTGGATCGAGCACAATGGTGAGCAGCTCTTCCTGAGGGGCTGGGCAGGGCACTGCGTCTGTGCGAGAGGGTAATCTGAGGAGCCTCCTTTGGACCGAGTCTTGGCCCTTCTTAACTAAATCTTTCCCAGGGCTTTGTCATTAGACACACGGAGAAGGGACCAAAGGCACGTTTCCCCCAAAACCTGGCACTTTCAATAAGCAAAACCTCAGGGCCACTCTCTTTCCTTACAGTTTGCTACCCCATGCCAGTTTGCTCCCGATGCCACAACCCTTAGAAACTGTTCTGCGGGAATTAGAGTCATTGGTGATGAAGTGGCCCTAGGAAAGAACTGGATGGGACACACAGCCATTTTATACCAAGCCATGAACAAAAAACATCAGTGTAGCCAGTTCTGAAAAGACTGGTGCCTGCAATGTTCTTTATTCTTTACCAAATCAAGTGTCGCTCAGTTCGCTCACTGGGTTTGCACTCGGGTTTCTTGGGGAGAGCCCCTGGGCTAACAATGGGATACTTTAATAGCTATTGTACTTAACTGATCCTAATGTAAAACTCAGAAGTGCCGGGCGGTGGTGGCACATGCCTTTAATCCCAGCACTCTGGAGGCAGAGGCAGGCGGATCTCTGTGAGTTCGAGGCCAGCCTGGGCTACAGAGTGAGTTCCAGGATAGGCTCCAGAGCTACACAAAGAAACTCTGTCTCGAAAAACAAAAAAACAAAACAAAACAAAAACAACAACAAAACACAAAACCTCGGAAGTATGGTGAAGATGTGTGCTCTCCGTTTTGAATTGATGTGCACTCACTGCTATGGGCGGGCGCTTGGGCCTCAAAATCCAAAAAGGGTCACGCCAAAGTGTAGGAAAAGAACGTTGTTCTTGGGCATCTCAGTTATCCAGTATACCAACAATGTGAGCTCAGATACATACATAGATATCAAAGTGCCACCCTGGGGTGGTGGGGAGGCTGAAGGTGGAGCTAGTGAAGGATTATGTCACCTCTAAGCACTAGACTGAGCCTTTCACCTAAGTCACCTCAGTTAACCCTTGGACATTCTTTCCTTTTCTCTTTTTTTTTCTTGTTTTTTTGTTTTTTTGTTTGTTTGTTTTTGTTTTTTCAAGACAGTGTTTCTCAGTGTAGCCTTGGCTGGAACTTGCTCTGTAGACCAGGCTGGCCTTGAACTCACAGAGATCCGCCTGCCTCTGCCTCCCAACCTTGGACACGCTTTATAAAGTAAAAATATTAGCTCTACATATTCTACCAATGAGAAAAATGAAGGCTAAGAAAGGCTAAGTACATTGTGTAAGGTCTCCAGTAGATAGCTAAGTTGAATGCAAACTCAGATTTTTGTCACTCCTGACGTCCCTTGTGGTGCCTCCTGGTGACACAGAACAGGGACATCATGAAGACCTTGAAGCTGCAACAGTGAGCTAAGGTCAGGCTGATGTGGCCCTCGTGTCCCAAGGTAGGAGGATGGGCTTCAGGGCACTTGGAGATGTGGTGAGGTCGGGATAAACGGAAATGGATACCTACCACAGGCCCTGTGCCCTATGCTGCTCCCTGGAGAACTGAAAGAGCTTCAGTGTCAACTGTGAGAGAATTGGTGACGTTCAGCCACACAGAAGCATCTGAATGGCTGCTGGCTCGAAGGCTGCCTGGGTGTTCATTTACCTACAAAAGCACTGTCCACCTCTCTGTCATTCATGGTTTGATTTTCTGCATTTCAGGCTACTGCCAAAGCAGACCCTCGAGAAACAGTTTGTAGCAACGTCAAGGATGCGAAGCTCCATTTGACACCTTCTAATTAACTCTCATCCAGTCTTCATCTCTATTTATCTTAGAAGTGTAGTTTCCCACCTCTCCTTACCTTCTCTAGGTGGACATTAAACTGTCATGGTTGGGATAAAAATATGTGTGGGAATGACTGAATCTGTTCACACAAATGTATGTCTTACTGAAGTTCCCAGAGAGACCGTTTGAGGCTTGGGATTCTAGACTCGATTTATTAAACATGTAGTCACCATCTTCCTATGTGTTGAAGACTTATTTGTGGTCCGGTTGCACTTTTAGATGCCAAGACATTCTCTCTTCCCACTCTCTTTGACCTTTGACCTGATCTAGACATCTCTGATCTCCATATAAGAAACTGGCTCTTAACATCCTGAGTAAAGGTTTCCTCATTAATCCAGGAAGGCCTTAACAGCAGCACTACCAAGGGACTGAAACCCAGAGGAAGTAAGTGTGACCAGGCCATCAAACCCAAGGCTGTCAGCCCATGGCCCCTGAGGTGAGCAGGACAGAAGGCTCACCTCTATCCAGAGCTAGGAGGCTGCGAAATGTGGGTCAGAGTGAACTCTAGGAAGCCTGATTTCCATTTCTTCTAGGCTGATTCGTTTTGTATTTCAGATGGGGACAAAACTGAAGAGCAGACAGCCTTGGTACCAGAGGACCTTGGTTTTAAATCTAAGCCAGTTCAGAGCTGTGAGATTTGGGGCTGATGGTGTGGCCTCTTTCATTAAACTTGGGGAAGCCATCAATCCCTGCCTGTCGGGACAGAGTGAGAGCCAATACAATGTCTGTGAGCACCCAAAGGAGCTGCTCAGGACATCTGTGAAGTGTATTGGAGGTGGGGGTACTGACGTTTCTAAGGACTGTGGGGAGCTCACACCAAATGCCCATGTGCCTTGTTCTCCAGCAAAGGCAGAGGAAACAAGTAGCCGTGCATGAGAAAAGCCCAGCTTTTTACTCCCATAGAGCAAGCTGGCAGAGCCTGGCTCCTCAGCTTCAGTTTGACACCACAGACCTGAGATACTCACATATCCCTTCAAAACAGAGCATCCCCCAAATCTATTAGACAGATAGGAACAAAGACATCTGTTACTTTGTCCTTAATGTCACGGTCACCATAAATCTTACCTCAGACCTACCTGTTGGCATCTCCTGGGGCTCAGTCTTTGACTCTGGCGTCTTTCTGCGTCTTCTTGGAGACTGTTTCGTAAAACCATGGGTCCCCACACACGTCTGTATTTCCCAACAACACTGTATTGCCAGGCCCAATTCTGTGTCTCTTCCTCCAGTGGCCTAGTCTATGGCTGTCTCGCTGGGATCTCAAGCGTATGCTCCAGACGGAACCCCATTGGTTTCCCAGTCTTCCTCAGTTTGGTCGCCTGCCCCACTGTCTAACCAATGCCAGGCTGAAAGTCCAGGAGGCACCCTGGAATGCTGTCTTCCCTCGTCTCCGTCCTCCATGAGTAAACTGTTCTCCCACCTTCCCAGGCATGGCCCGGGATTAGTTCACACGGTCCTTCACTAATGCCACGCACCTTCAAGGTCCCATCACCTTTTCCTCCTTCAGGCAGCCACACACTTGCTCTCCATTTTTATTCTTGCTCCTTAAAGCCTCTGCCTTGCAGAGTAGCCAGAGGAAAAGTCCTCATTGTTCAGGTCTCCCATTGCAAATCTCCAGTGCTGCCCACCGAACCCTGAGTGAACTTCTTCTGCTGGCCTGCCAGGCCCTCCCTGACCTAGCCCTGGAACTTCATTGCATCCATGATGGGCTCCAGGGGAGCACCTCTCTCTCCTAGCATCAAGTACAAAGAAGGCTCAGTCAACAGTTTGCAGCTCCCGGACCACACAGCTCAGCAGCCTCTCTCTTCCTGCAAAGGTCCTTCCTCTGGATCCACGTGACTGCTTCTTTCTTGCCTTTAGCCTTTCAGCTCAACTGCTGCTCCTCAGTTTTTCCTAAACCCACCCCTACCCCATATAAATAACCATCACCCCACAGCACCCTGACCTACCCCTAACCCATATAAATAACCCTCACCCCCACAGCACCCTGACCTACCCCTACCCCGTATAAATAACCATCACCCCACAGCACCCTGACCTACCCCTACCCCATATAAATAACCCTCACCCCCACAGCACCCCGTCCTACTTTCTCCAGGGTGCTTATGCACTCTGGGGTGCTCTATTATGCATTGACTCCTGTTTGGCATTCATGGCCCCCACCCCATGAAAAGGCGAGCTCCCTGAGAACAGAGCCAGGGCTCTTGGCTTTACCACTGGATTCCTGGCATAAAAAACATTGCACAGCCACAGCAGGTGTTTCCAAGGCCTCTGATGGATAGATAGAGTAATAAAGCAACCACGTGACCTCCCTCTCCAGCATCAGGGTCCATCCTCCCTTCTTTGAGTCTACAGTGCTGCTTCTACTATTTTTTTTTTTTTTAATATACTGGGGATTGACCCCAGGGCCACACACTTGCTAGACAAGCATACTACCATTGAGCCATGTCTCCTGCCCATTTTTAATACATGGGGGGAAAAAAGGCCACATCTAATTGTTCCCTGGAAATTCCTTAAGCGGTCTTGACACGAATGAATAAATGGTCTCAAGACCTTATGTGCCCAAGGTGGGGACTTAGGGTGGCCATGACCTTTTACTGAGAAACCTGAGCCCTGAATCAGCTCCAAGCTTTGTTTCAGCAAACCACAAGGTACAGCTTTATATGTAGGAACAGTTATAAATAAAAATTTATTAACTCAATCATATTACAAACACACTAAAAAAGTTCATAAAAAGGAACCCATAGAAAGTTTTAAGGAAAAATATTTTTATACTGAGTGATCATTCCTCAATTTGCTGGCCCTGTAGATGTGTGCTGCTGGAAGCTGGATTTTCTTAAAGCAGGGCGCACCAGTGGCTTCCCCTTTATACGCACACAGAGGTTCACCTGCCTCCCCTAGTTAGCTGGAGATAACAGACAAGTCATTTCGCCTGACAGATGTGTCTGTAAAAATGGCTCCCTTCTCTCGGAAAAAGCAGCAGCAAAAAATCTTCCTCCAGTCGTTCCTGAACAGTGACATGTTGTACAGAATGGGGTTTAGGGCGGAGTTGGCAAACGTGAAGGCCACCACCCAGAAGAAGAGGGATGGCCAGATGACGAGGTCCTGCCTGAAGTTCTGGATCAAGAGGAGGAGGATGGTGATGATGATGGGACTCCACATGATGAAGAAGGAGACCATGAGCAGAAAGAGGGTGCGGAAGAGCCGGTAGTCCTGCTGGGACACTCGGATCTGGTGGCTCTCGGAGTACGCCAGGCTCAACGTGAGCCTCTTCCTTGATGCCTTCGTGATCTGCAGGAAACACAAAACACTGGAGCTACAGGTCACTGTGGGCGTCAGGGGTCCCCTGCTGGTTGGGTTTTGTTTTGTGGTACTGGGGACTGAGGCCCGGGTGGATTGGGGTGGGACTAGAGATGGTGGGTTGCAGTCGACTAGTGGGGCACTTCTAACCAGAAATGTGAAGGACATTGTGTCTACTGGCCTGATGTGCCAGTCTGTTACCTCTGTCCTGAAGGAAGAGAGCCAGTCGGATGGGTCTTAACCATGTGAGTGGTCCTTACTAACTCCAGTTGCCGGGACTGGCCCAGGCCCAGTCTCTCTTAGCCACATTACCAGTTCTGTAGGATGGGGTGCAGGGCCTATTCTCCTACAACCTGCATCTCCAGAGAGGAAGTGATTTTAAAGTCATCAGCATCATCCACAATTTGGGCAAGTTTAACTCATCAAAATGGCTTAAAATGTTCTCCTTACAATTCTTTTAGTTCCCTAATTGAAGGATAGAGGCTTAACTATCGCATGATTACGTGATTGCTTCTCATTCTTCGGGGCATTTAGAGCCACCTGTTTGTGATAGAGACAAGGACAGCAGGTGCCCAGTGAACTGACTGGAACCCTCTCGACGTGCCTGACAACCAGAACACCAGGATGCGAACAATCAGGCTGGCGGCGCTTTCCTGTCCCCCCCCCGCCCCCCGCCCCCCGCCCCAGGCCACGTGCTAGGCATTTATTTCATCAGCTGTCACTTTTAATCCTCACATATCCTCTGTGTGTTCACACCACTGTTGTTCTTGCAAATTGATTCTCAGGAAATGTAAGTTGCTGGCTGAAAGTCATTTTTCAGCTACTACATAGTAACAGCCCCCACCTGTGAAAATGGAGCTGCCTAGGGGTTCCCGTCCTACTCAGGACCTGCCTACTCCACTGTGCAGGTGGGGGTGGGTCAGCAGACAATTCCAGCTCTGTGGGGCCCTGGGCAGGAGCCTGACAGTGGCTGTAATAAACAAAGCAGTTAACTCACAGCCAAACGCATAAGAGATTTATTAGTATTAGTATTAGTATTTAACATGCTACTTTTCCTCTTCACTCTACAGTCCCCACAATTTGTATAATCAGGAAGAAAATGAGGCACTGTAATAAAATATGAGTCCTTCCTTGCTCCCTATCCCACATTAGACAGCAAGGCTGGTCAGCACCTAGCCAGGGTTTCAAATGTCTCTGGCTTTGGTGAAATACATCCTGTGCTTTTATGAAGTGCTCCGTTACCTTCTGGGGATTAATTCTCACCCTCAAAACAAGCCCAGGGACAGGGAGGTCTTGGGGTTCTTCCACTTTGGGAGCCCCACACAGAGATGTCCTTGTGCTTCTTCACCCTGGCATATTGCCAACTGGGAGGGGGCCAGTGCTCATGAGAATTCGCTCCGTGACCACTAGGAACTTGGCAAAACACAAAATGACCGTGAACAAAAGTTCCTGGAAAGAAATACACCTGCCACTACCCCTTCTACAAGGCTGATTACCCAACTAAAACAGCAGTGATTGCAGAGGGATTGGAGTGCTGCAGATCCAGAGCCCAGGTAAAATTTATCATTGGCCGCTTGGAGGCCCTTTGAACAGTTATTCCACACCTACCTCTGTGTCTTGCCTAATGTCTTTGGGGCCGACAGGTGCAACCATTTATAATGTATTTACTCAACAGACCAGTTGCTTGCACCAACCAAAAGGCTAAGAATGTCACTGGACAACACCTGAGGTCTACGGCAGAGGTTTCCTTGTTCGACTGTAACTCACCCACCTGATGTTCCCACTAAATGTATTTGAAAACCATCTTGATTTATGACTTTCTTTTTTCTGTCACTATAACCAAAAAAAAGAAAAAGAAAAAAAAAACCTTCGTGAAACAGTTACCACTTTGGAACATGGAATTTGAGGTAGATTGACTCTGTGTTCCTGGGCCATGGCCACTCATATTTGGCTCCAGAATAAATGATGTCTTAGACTCTTTGAGCTGAGAGTTGTGTTTTTTTTACATGTCCAATGGGGCCTACTTTGAGACACTTGGATTCAGTGAGGGGATCCAGAGATTCACACTTCTCTTAAACTGTCAAGGTGACTTTTGCTCACTAGGGCGTAAGAAATGCTAAGCCCACACAGCTGCTTGGTTTGGAGTTTGTCTCTCTAGACCTTTAATGAAGTCCATTTTTAAAACAGGCCTTTTGTAACTCACTGGATTCACACGAGCTTCTGAAGGCCAGGAGGGAACCCTATTTCCACCGAGCACCCCTCTGCCATGCCAGACCACACCAGCTGGAGGCTGGCAGTGAAGGGGATTCCTGCTGGCAGAAGTTGGGGCCCCCGGGGTTTAGCCTCTTTTGTGGAGCTCATTGGCTAGTGTCCTGTGTCCTGGCGTCAGTAGTGTCCTGATTAGGATCATCAGACAGGATGAGAGGCCCCACCTTGTCCACCTCCAAAGAAACAAGAAAGGCTACTGGAGGAAAGCAAGGACTGGAGAGAACACCAAGATTAACATGTACAAGAAGCCCGAGGGCAAAGGACGGGAAATGCCTCCCAACTCCCATGCCATAGCAAAGCATGTTCCAGAAAAGCCTGCCGGCCATATACATATGCAACACACAGCCACAGGAGAGGTAAGTGCTATGTAAATTACCCATAAAGGGCTATAACACTAGAAACCCACTGCTGGGGTTTGGTTTTGTTTTTTGCTTTTTGTTGTTGTTGCTTGTTTGTTTTTACCATGGACGCCTTCTCCCCACAGATCATTAGGTCACTCCCATTCTCAGGAATGTCTTTCTCTTAATCATCTATCCCTATTTCTATTGTTAATTATGTGTCCCTGATGCAATTATGTTGTGTGATATTTTGTTTGTGTTCTAACAAATAAAGCTCACTTGGAGTCAGAGAAGCAGACTTCCTACCTCTTCTGTTCCTCCAACCAAAAGGGCCGAGATCCTGTCTCAGCCTGCCTTACCACTTCCTGTCCCTCTCTTTACAGTCCTCCAAACCTCTATGGTTAACTAGTGGCTAGCTCCACCCTCTGACTCCAAGCAAGCTTTATTTGTCAGAACACAAACAAAATATCACACAACACAATTATTTGTCCCAGAACACAAGAACCTGGAAACTTCAACAGATGCCTTCAGAACTCAGGACCCAAATCTAAGTCTATAACATGACCATGGGCCCCAGTGGGCAGGTAGTGAGGGCCAGGCTTCGTGTTTTGTTGAAGTAGATTTTTGTTTCTCAGCTAAACTCTACAATAGGCAGAGAGATTTCCGTCTGCAGGCCATGGAGTTACCGGTTCACTCAACAAATGTTTACCGAGCCCCTGCTATATGCTAAGCTTTCTTGAAGAGGCTGGACACAGAGTGAAAAGCAAAGGAGTCCTGCCCACACTGCACTCCCTCGCCCTGGGTATGTGGCCAGAGGGAGGGAAAACAAGAAACGCAGTTACAACAGCAGAGACATCACAGCCTGTCATCTTTATGGTTGCTGGGTAAACTTGTAAACCTGGTAAGCGGCCAGCCTTGACAGTCTGATCCAAGGCACTTAGGAATTACTGAGAAGCTATTCCCTTGGGAAAACTGTCAATAGGAAAAAATATCACTGAAAATGTATGGCATGTCTGAATCACAAGGAAAGAGGAAGCAGAGAGGGTGGAGGGCAAAAGTAGTCACTGCCCAGCACATGAAACATTCCTGAAGGGAGATCAGCTCGGGAAGAGGCAGTTGGATGCCCACTCTGTACCATTGCCCAGGTCAGGACCGGCAAAGGTTAGAGCAGGGCTTCCTGCTGGGTGCTCTATGCAATACCAGCTGGGAGAGATGCTCTGTATGCACAAGTGGGACCTGTGATCAGATTTATAATACTGCCTGGTTAATTCCTGTGCTGGGGATGTCCACAGTGTATTGGCATAAAAAGGTTGTCAAGTCCCACAGCAGAGAACTCCATGCAGCTAGCTCAGCGTTTCTTAAGTTTGTTTGCGTGACTCTTTCTATACCCATCAACCCATGGTGCTCTAGAGAGCAACCTGAGTGGTGCTGCTTTGCAATTAAAGAATGGGGTAATACGAGAAGAGCCCCTTTGAAGACCGGAAATGGAACCCATTACAGTCAGTAGAGACAGGGAGGAGGTAAGACTGACAGAGAAGGGTGGGGTGATAAATTGAATATTGATGTTCAGCGGAGTCTACAGCCGTGCTCCTGGCAGGAAAGGCCTGGGCAGGAGGGCCAGTTTAATGTGGCCCAGCTGTGCATCTTCTCAAGGAGGAGATGCCAACGCTGAGGTCCTGTCCAGCCTCTGACACACTTACCAGCTTCTGAGCCACCAGCCTGACAAACTCACAGGCACAAAGTGAGAATTAATGTCATGGTCCTCATAGGAAAAAGTGGAACAATCAGTTTTAGGGATAGTATAGAATAGAAGTTTCAAAAATCTTCTGTTTGTACTAGTATTGGGACTTTCCAGACATCTTGTCTGTTCTTTCTGTATTAATCAATCCATGCATATGGCTCCAGTGGAAACTGAGGCCCACATTAGTTCAGTGGCTTGCCCAAGGTTTCATGGTGGCAAAGACTGATCTTGAACATGTCTCATGGCTCTTTGTCCAGAGACTGCCCACTGCCCAAGCACAGAAACCCCACAGATCATCTCACTGTGCTCCAAGGCTTTGGGTCTCACTCATATGTAAGTATAAAGTGAGCACCTACAGCCAGCTCTGGGCATGCAGACACAACAGTGAATAAAACAGCCTCTGCTCTCGTGGAGCATGCATCACCTCAGCAGTGGGAGTGACGGACTACAGCATGCAACGTGTTTGGAGGAGAAACCTGTTAGTGAGGGATTGCTGAGTGACAGGGAATGCTTCTCGGGAAGAATTCTGAGCGAGTGAGACGTGGTCCACACAGCAATCCAGAGAAGAGAGATCCTGGAAAGGAAATGACAGGGAGGTACCATGCCCTGAGGCAGCTGTGTGTGGGGGTGTGCAAGGGACAGTCTCCAGCCCACCTGGACATGAGACAGGAGGGAATTCAGGGGCCAGGCAGAAGGCTAACTGCACAAGACTTTAGGTAGGGGCTTTGGGTCTGGTTTATATATAAGGAAGCAATGGGTCTAAAATTCAACTGTGACCTAGCACTCAGGGACACCGCAAACCACACAGACCTCCTGCTGCACAGGGAAGCTGTGCAGGGCTCTGAGATGTGCAGGGCTGTGAGTTTAGACTCAAGTGTGGGGGGAGCCTGGGGAGAGCACTGTTGTCCAGAGGACAGAAAGGAGGGCTCTCTCCCCTTCCTGGTTCTGAAGACGTTTTCTGATTTTCCCTGACGGAAGACCCAGCCTTGAGATTGAGATTGCTGTGGATGGGAAATCACACTTCCACAGGAGGGTGTGTCACACGTGGAAAGGGGGCATACCAGAGCCCTCTTGACTTCTCCACGTCTCACGAGTGGTCACCAACAAGGGGAGCTTAGGTGCTGCTGCCCCCCACTCCCCAGCCAGTCTGCTCCAGCCATGATTTCTTATTCTTGTTCCAAAACTTGACCCACTGTTTAACCCCTGGGGAACCTGGGTGTTGTGTGATATTTGTTTGTTTGTGTTCTCACAAATAAAGCTTGCTTGGAGTCAGAAGGTGGAGCCAGCCACTAGCTAACCATAGAGGTTTGGAGGACTGTAGAAAGAGGGGCAGGAAGTGGTAAAGGGGGGCTGAGACAGGATCTCAGCCCCTTTTGGTCAGAGAAATGAAAGAGGTATGAAGTCACTGGTGGCTGCTCCCCTGCTTCTCTGATCTTTTGGGTTTTTCTCTGACTCCTGGTTTTTAACGATAAGACAATTAGATTTGCACATCACCCGGGTGAGGCAATTTCCTAGTATACTCAGAAGGAAGGGTTGGAAGAACAGCCCAGCAGAGTAGCATCTGCCATGCTATTCATGGCAGGCAGTTCTCACATACTTGCATTATGCAACTTCATACTAGAAATTAAGGCTGCCAATTTGCAGATGATTGAAATGGGGCCCAGAGAATGCAAGTAGCAGGCCCAAGTAACACAGCAAAGTAAAGCAGCAAAAACTCAAAGCTAGGTGGTTTCAAAAGAACCTTCCAAGCCTCATATCTGTTCCCATGGTTCTTTGCTCTCCACTATACCCCTCACTGATCCTTGATGCTTGCGCAATAACTAACAACTTGCTTTAGCTTCGCCTGACACAGAACCACTCTTGTGCCGTGGTGTTTCTTGCTTTAGGTCACAGCATCATTGTCCAGCTGCCCCTTTGTCAAAGATCCTTCCAGGCAGATTATAACTTGCACACTCCTGAACCACACCTACTTCCTGCCAACATTCTGCACGTAGCACTCTTAACAAACCTCTGAGGTTTGGGTGTTGGGTAGGGCCATGGGGCCAGTCTGCTTGGGTTTAAATATTGAAGCTGACACCTGTAAGCCCCATGACCTTGGGTAAATTGCATAACATCTCTGGACCATCTTGTCTGAGAATCTTCTTAGGGTAAGATGAGTTGGTGCTTGCTGCATGATAAACACTACATGCATGCAGCCTAGCACAGTAGTGCATGCCTGCAATCCTACTTGGGAGACAGAGACAGAGGATTAATGCAAGTTCCAGGCAGTCTAGTCCACATAGGGAGCTACAGACCTGTTGGAACTATAGAGTAAGACCCTGCTTCAACAAAACCAAAACAACACAAACATTTAAAAATTTATTCTATTTTCTCTGTCCTTTTCTTTCTCTTCCTTCATTGTGATTTTATGATACTAATTAATTCTTTTATAACATTAAAATATGCCAAGCCATCCATTTCACCCCCTGGAATTTGCCTCACATATTAGAATAAGCCCAAGCTTGGATCCCTTCAGAGATGGAGAGTCATCTGGTGGGACAAGTCTGGCTAGAGAGTTAAACACTATCTCCCACAGAACCAGGGACTGGCAGTGTTAGGTGAGGTTCTGTTTGTAAGAAGGCTACAGATCCACAGCCATAAAGAGTTGTAAAAATGGCCAGAAGGTGATCAGGGCCTTTTCAACACACCTGTTTATCATGACCCACACAAAAGATGCTATAAAACTAAAATTCAACCAATACACACTTCCAAGAGGGCTCAAGAGCTTTGAGGTAAACCTTATAAGTGGGCGTAAATATACATGCTTGTGTTTGTTGGGTGGCACCTTCCTTGCAAGTAGGATGCCTTTAGAGGCAGGAAGCAGAGGCTGGTCCATCTTTTATATGTCTGTGTACATACACTTACTTTTCTAGAAGACTTCATTTATTTCTGGTGCCACACACACTTGAAGTGGACCTTCCCAAGGAAAAGGTCACTGACCCATGGGGACAGGAAGGACTTCTGGCCAAGTTCTATTCTCCATCCAGGAGCCACTTTATGAGAGTGTTCAATTTGTGAGCAGAATACATAAGCTGGGTGTGATTTTATATTATTATATGATACTTCCATAAAAACAAATCTTACGAAGTAGACATTGTTAGTCACTGCTGGGTTTTGTGGGAAAACAGTGGACACAACTCCAAAGTCCACAAAATGATTATATCATACCATATTATATCATCATAGGCTGTGTAACTCTTAACTAACAACAAGATAAGGTACAAGAACTGATACAGAAAGATGTTTTGATATGGTGCTGAATGAAAAAAAAAAGGAAGTTATCAAACAGCAGTATCTCATATCTGAAAGGAACAGTGAACAGTGCCAACAGCCATCTGACCATTTGAACCTACACACAAGTATACATGGTGCTGTAATGGGGCAGAGACACAGCTGGGCCACTAAGGTTGGGAAGAGAATAGATTTTCAACTTCGGCGTTACACAGTTCTGTGCCTGTTTTCAACTTAATGTTTTTATAACTCGGTAGTATTTTAATGATGAAAAGATTCACAAGAAGATAACTGATTTAGAAAGCAAAAGCCAAAATAAATATACAAATTCTCATCTCTCACTGTTACAGGGGTAGCAGAGGATCTGCACAGTGAATCAAGATTGCATTGTGAGAGCCTTCAAGGTATCCTCTGACCCGGAAGTTCTAAGATTCTACTGGAAATGCCCAGACGGAGTGAAGTTCAGAACAACACTGAAACTAACATACCTGTAAGATTTTGGAGTAACTGATCACAATCACCAGTCCTGGCACCAGGAAGTTCAAAGTCACAAAAAACACATCCCACGAGATTTCTCCTATGCGGCTGGGCCAATCCAATGTGCAAATTGGAATTTCCTGTTTACAAAAGGGAAAACAATATTAGTTAAATGCTGACTTCTTCCTTAGCCTTTAACCCAATCCTAGTTTAGGGGTGTGGTACACTGTTACACTGTGTGTTACTCAGCTGCTGTGACAGTGAGCCCCAAAATCCATTCCTCCTCTGCCCATGACATTGCCTCGTACCAGCCCCTGCCCCAGGTGCCTAGGGTTACATAATTATAATTCTCTTTCTCCAGGAAGGCGCCTGAAACTCCGAATCCTAGGCAGGTAAGAGCTGGAGGCATTCCCCAGGATTGGTCCTTCCACTTCTCTGGGCTTGCACTCAAAGAGTGTTTGAGCCTTCTCTTCCAAGCTGGGTTCTTTAAAGAAGAGAAACTTGACCTCAGGGAGGTTACATAGACTGGAAGTCACATGCACATGCCACACACAAGCATTTGAAGACAGGACTGAGGGTCCAGTGCAGTGACACTTTGCTAAAGCAAGAGGGCCTGGGTGTTGTTTAATTGAGGGTGTTCAGTTGCCTGAATGTGTCAAAGTCAGGTACACATGTAGTCCATACATGTATGTACATACTTACACATACATACATACATATATACATACATACATACATACATACACACATACATACATACATACACACACACTTACATACACACATACACATAAAATGAGGGCTGAAGAGATGACTCAGTGTTTAAAAGAACTTGCTACTCTTGCAGGGACCAGGATTCAGTTCCCAGAACCTACATGACAGCTCACAGTTATCATTAACTCCATTTCTGAGGGATTCGATGCCCTCTTCTGGTCTCCACAAACACCAGGCATGCATGTAGGGGCACAAACATGCATGGAGGAGGCAAAACTCTCCTGTGTACATAAAATAAAATTAATAAATCTTTAAAAAGCAGAGATATGAAACTCCAAAACAATAACAACAAACACCATACACACACACACACAAGCATACTGTCAGTCTGCCTCAAACAATAGGCCATCTCTCTTCAAGGAAATGTCTGGTGCCCAGACTTTGGAGCGCTATTCCTCCTGGGAACAGGACAGAGCCCTGAGGCAAACGGCTGGAATGTTCGAAAGGCATGGAGGCCTGTGATTGTGTTGTGTTGAATTCAAAAGTTTGATACTAACTACAAAGCCAAGGTGTGAGGAGTCTACTGAACAGTAAAAATCTATTATTGTGACGGTTCCTTCCATTGAGTAAATATATCAGTGGAAATGGAGTATGAATGTGAATGTATCTTCCCACACCTGAACTTCTTGTGCCTGCTTGACAATAAGAACAGAGATATTTAGAGCACAATTCACCCCAAACCCTCCCAAACATCAGAACACCTATTTAAGAGCATATACAATGTAAAAGGTCATATCGATGATTTTTGATATAGTATATGTATCTCTGCCATAGGCATCCATTCGATCATTTGATCAATAGTTATTGAATACTAAATACACTAGGAAAAAACGTAATTTTTAACATTTGCCAATGTGAATCATAATTGAGCAAGCTCAAAATGTTGTCAAATAGTTTTATACCCAGTATTAGCAGAAAACAGAAGCATTTCATATTTATTGAACATTTACCATGAACCAAGAACTGCTTTCTACATGCAGCAATGTTGTTACGCTTACAACAACCTTATTGAAACTCACATTACTAATTTTCCTATTTCATAGAAGAGGAAACTAAAGCTAGAAACATCCTTCAAGAACAACAGTCTAAAACACTAAAGGTTACTTGTTTTCACTGGTAACAAATAGCTCCAAAAAGTATTAAGTTAAAGAAACATCACCAATAACTGGGTGATGGTGGCACATGCCTTTAATCCCAGCACTTGGGAGGCAGAGGCAGGCAGATCTCAGTGAGTTCGAGGGCAGTCTGGTCTACAGAGTGAGTTCCAGGACAGCCAGGACCATTACACAGAGAAACCCTGTCTCGATAAACAACAACAACAACAACAACAACAACAAAAGAGCTACCAATAAAACTTTTCAGGGCAAAAAAATGAGGTAGAATGTTTTAACCATGCCAGATGTGGCACCATGTGCCTGTCATTTCAGCCTTTACAAGGCTGAGGCATGAAAACTGCCATCCTTGACTCCTGTGGAAGCCCACAGAGGCTATCTAAGTGAGAAATTACTCAGGGTCAGAGAATCTGAGCTTGCTTTACCCAGCAGGGCTGCATAATGAGATGATTTGGACACGGGCATGGTTACCAGGTGTTTGGAAGCGTCTACACTTGGCTGTACGGTGTGCTTTGATCTTGCAAGGGGGAGGTCTTTTGTCTCTCCCCTTGGCATGTTATAAAAAGCCCTTTTCAATAAAGCATGGGGCTGTTGGGTATTTATCCAGGCCCTCCTGAAGCTATCCTGTGTTTCTGTCTTTCTTCTTGTCAGCTAGGTTTCTCTTTCTATCTGATATTTCCTGTTCCTCTCTCCTCTACCTAAGAACCCTTCAAAAGGTAGGAGCTGGACTCCCACCGACTACACAGTGAGACCCTGTCTCAAACAACAAAATAAAACATTTTAATCATGCCCATACATTGAAAAGGGAGGTGAGGATGTTGCTTCCCTTTCCAGCCTTGTTAAATGGGTCATAAATGGGCTGGACATTCTAAACTCACTCCTCTCCTCCCACATCCCCTGCTAATGGGACAGAGCTTATTACATTGTTCCTCATTTTGATGAATGAATGGAGACTTGTGTCTCTCCTTGATCCTGAGTTCTGGCAGCTGTGTTCCTGCTGTTTCTGGAACAATCCACGTGGCCTCCAGTTTGTATTCAGTTCTCTGCCCACTATAGGACCCTCACTTAGCACACTGGAGTCCACAGGTATGGACAGGTGTGCTGAAACCTCAGTTAGGAAGAAAGGCTTCAGCCCTAAATGGAATTTGGTTTCAAATCTCTATATTTGTGAAAGAAAAAAAGGTATCTAAGGGTAGGAAACCATGACCTCAGAACTATTTCTTAAAGTTCCTAAGATTTCTCCCCAAAAGCCACCTTCTGTTCCTGGGCCAATCCCTCCTGGCTTTATGAAATTTTATAAGAAAATGCGTATGATAGAGTATTCTCCCTACATGAGGGAAAAAATGCTGGGATTACAGATCTGTACCATCACACCTGGTTTATGCAGTGCTAGGAATTGAACATGGAGCTTCATACATGCCAGGCAAGTGTTCTACCAACTAAGCTACATCTCCAGCCCCAGAATTTATCAACCTTTTTATCAATGCTTTTGGTTAGCATACAAAGGAATGGACTTCACTCTGACATTCCCATTTTGTTCTTATTCAGCTCTCCAGTGTCCTCCCCACCCCTCCTCCTCCTTTTGCTGGTCCTTTTCTTCCCCTGAAAACGACAAATATTTCCTCCACTCTATCACCCTCTATTGCTCCTCCTCCCTCTTCCTTCAGTTACCTACATTTTCTAACTGTTGCTATGTAGTTTTGTTTTTAATGAGAGAAAAAAGAGAGCTTGCTTTTAGGGAAAAGTGGTTGTCAGAGATCAGCTCATCATCAGAGTTGGGTAAACATGACCAGCAGTGAGGACACACTCAGCCCGGGAGCTTCCCAAATTCTTCTCATGAAGACACCCTTTGGCTTCTGATTTATGGCTCTCACTACAGACAGGAAGTGTGACAAGAAAGCGAAGGAGGGACTGTTCGCAGCACCTTCTGAGCTAAGAGTCAGTGGGAATGACCTAAGTGCCAGCTTCATACACTCTTCAGAAGGCTTTCTATAGCATCGGAGATGAAGTACAAGGCGATGCTCGTTTAAAACCAGCTGGGCCAGTGAGATGGTTCGGTGGGTAAAGGCATTTGCTGCCAAGCCTGACTTCCTGGGTTTGATCCCTCGGCCCCACATGGTGAAAGGAGAGAACTGACTCCTGAAATTTGTCTTCTTCCCTCCACACATGTGCTGTGGTTCATGCATGCACACACATGCACACACACACACACACACACACATACACACACACACACACACACATACACGCACAGTAAATAAATTTGAAAACATTAAAGCTTAATTATTAAAACAACAAAAAGGCATCATGCCACCATTCAGAGAACTGAGCGGATGTCGTAACTTTATTTCTATGAGAAACTCCATCTGACAAGTCACCTTGATTCTAGTCTCCTCTGACAGACTGCGATTTGCAGAGGAACTGGGCAGTGCCTGACATTGTAAGGTGGGCACATGATGTTATCATAGCCTCTGAACCTTTTCTATACATCTGAAATATTTTCTGGTTTCATAAAAAAAGTTTGGAAACCAAAACTGCCAGGCCTGCCAGCTTTGCTGAGATCTGAAAGTGGAATGGGCAACACCAACAACAGTATTTTAACGGGATCTGTTCATTCATCACCAGACAGAGTGCTTGGGCCAGTGTGAGCCACAGTCTGATGAGCAAGGCTCTGACACTGCCTTAGGAAGTCCGGGTGCTTCCAGAAGCCAAAAGGGAGCTGTTCCAGCCATCTCTGGAAGGGAATGGGGGTGGCACTCAGATGTTGGGACCAGACAGGCTGAAGATGGAGGCTAAGCACAGCAAAGAGTTAAGTATGGCTGCCATCTCCCAGTGTTCTGCCCCTTCTGGTCTCCACCTCCCCCGCCCCCATGGCTCCTCCATTTCCATAGCTTTGTATTTGTTTGTTTTTAGTTCTAGAGATTAAACCTTGGATTAAAAAAACACACACACTCGGCAAGCACTCCATCACTGAGCTACATCCTCAACCCTCCATAGTTTCTTTTGGCAAATGATCCATTCCAGTTTCCTGCTCAGTTAGTGTTCTCCCTAACCCCAGTCTCACTCCCAAAGGACACCCTGCAGAAGGTGTCACAGACCTATGCAGTTTTGACCACCACCCCCATATGACTCTACCTCCTGCATTACCACACTGGAACATGAAGCAGCTGTTCTCTGGGTTTCCAGAACCTTCATGCCTCCTGCTTCCCACCAGCTACACGGAAACTCTGAGGTCCTAGTAGCTATCCAAGTGTTCCCTCTCATTCTCACTAGCCTCCCTCTCCCTGAGGTCCACCTCGTTCTCACCAGGCCACCCTAGGCATCCTATAGGGCGTCTCTGACTCTCCCCGCTATCCCTGCCCATGCATCCAGCCCCTCCTCTGCTCGCTGCTACCCACAAGAGCCCTTTTCACATCCTTCTGACCCTGTGCAGTAGTCACCTCACCTCCTGTAGGGACCCCACCACAGCATGCTGCAATGGGCAAGAACCAAGCCCATCTTCTTTGAGGCACATGATGCGTGGCACACATTAGGGACTCAGTACCAAACTGCAGAATGAAGGAACTCCTGAGACTCTCTGGGGATGGGCATACTGTCCGCAGGCTCTGCTCAAGTGCTGATCCTTCTCCACTTTGGGGCTTTATTTAAATGCTGGTTCTCACCGCATCACTCCAGGGAACCCCTAGGTAAACCATCTTCCCTGTGCCAGCACTTCAACCAAAGTAGAAGATCGCAAGACTGTTTTAAGGAATAAGGACTCCCCACTGGATATCTGCGCTTTTATCAACTTTATTTATCTATTTAGTTATTCATTTATTTATTTGAGACATGGTCTTATGTAGTTCAGGCTGGCCTCTAACTTACTATATAGCCAAGGATGTCCTTGAACTTCTGAACCTCTCACATCTACCTTCCTAGTGCAGAATTCCAGGTGTGGATCACAGTGCCTGGTTTAGGTGGTGCTGGGGATGAAACCAGGGCCAGGTACATGCTAAGTAGACATTACACCAACAGAGCTACACACACACACACACACACACACACACACACACCTCAACTCTTTTCTTGAGACAGAATCTCACTAAATTTCCCAGGCTGGCCATGATTTTATGATCTCCCTGCCTGAGCTCCAGAGTTCTAGGACGGCAGGAATGTGCCAACACAGACTTCCAAAAGATATTCTCTAATATTTGCTGACAAAGGCAAGCTAACTATGGTCTCCTCAGACAATCCACATTCAACAGAAAGACAGGATAGCTTACTGACCTTGCATTATAACAGGGAAGGGTGGCATGACGGGTCCACAGGGCTTTAAGATTCATGAGTTCAGAGGCTACGACACCCAGAAGAGCCAGAGCCAGGCTATGTTCTGGAACTATTTTTGCCTGACTTTGGTTATTTCTTCTTTCAGAAAATAATAATGGGAACCCTACTTGTGGGGTTACAAGACCACAGACCACACCAGACTACAGTCTCGGGCAGTATCTGGGCCCATGTGCACTTAGTAAAAACACCTCCTGATGTGTGTTTATGTGGCTTGTGGTGGGGTGGGTGGGGAAGGGTGCTCAGCAAATGTTTGTGGAATGAATGGACAGCATATTCTAGCCAAAGTGGACAGTCTTCCCTACCCATGAGTGTGGGTCACCACCGGGCCAGGGCCAAGCCAGGGCCACAGCACACACAGGCAGGCATCCCATTGGAGCAGACGGAGTGGACCTGGCTGAGAAGTTAGCGTTGCTAAGAAGTGTCCACCCTCTTGAAATGGCAGCTGGTTAGAGCAGTTGGAAGAATCGTGCTGTTTGAAGGATGTTTAAAGGTTGATGCCCCAAGATAAGGAAACTAATAACAGCTAGTAATTCTTGAGCACTTAACTGTATACACACCAGGTGTTGGCCCATTTATCAGACACGAGTCCCCATGGCAGTCTCACGCTGTTGATACCTGAGACCCACACTTCAAACAAGGAGAGCACTGCGGGTGGAGGTGAGAAGGCTTGCCTTCTTCTGGAGCAGGAACTGCTCCAGAACGTGAGTGAGGCTCAGGATCCAAAGCTCACACTCAGATACCATACAGGTTAGAATTGCTGGCGTGCCTATCAGCTCCCCTGGATGGCAAGGTACCCCAGCCTACACGGATGAAGGTTTTGAGGGGTCTCATGGCAGCAGACGCTCTAAGGCGAGTGGGGAGGGAGCTGTCTGTGCTCTCAGTCGGTGGGAAGGAAATAATTCTTCATCCAAACCCTCCATTTGTAGCATCCCACTGGGAAAGGCAAACAAGACCCACGAGCCGGAAGCTGTCCGTCTGAGGACTGGAAAAACAGACATCTGTTATTTGTATTTGTTTAGAGACTGGGCCTCACTCTGTAGCCTGGACAACCTCACACTTACGGCAATCCTCCTGCCCCAGCGCCTTGAGTGCTGTGATTACAGAGGTGAGTTGCCACCCCTGGCTCTGCTAATTTTAAACGTGAAACTTGCCTCGGCCTAGACCAGATCCTTCTCTGCCACTTTCACTCTTAGGCGGCTACACCTCCTCACTCTCCTGGCGCTCACCCTGCCCACTCCTATTCATTTCTTCAACTGCTAAGTTTATAAAATGGAATGTTTCCCACAAAGCAAGGCTACAGTCTTTGAGGAACTGGGGTGTTTCTCTGTGTTAGGATCCCTTGGCATGAATACAGAAAATATGAAATGCATGAGTCCTCTTATTCTTAAGGGGACATGTTCTAGAACCCCCTACAAGATAATGGGAACCATAAGTACACTGACCCCTACGTGCACTGTTTTTCTATAAACACACCCTTAGGCTAAATTTTAAGTTATGAATATGGCACAGTAAGGGATTAGCCAGAAATGAAAAAATTATAATCATAGACTGAAATAAAAGTTATTTAAAACTTAGGATTATTTTTTCTGGAATTTCCACTTAATATTTTCTGACCTCACTTGTCCATGGGTAACTGAAGCCACAGTAGCTGAAACAGAGGGAAGTTAAGCCTCAGAGAAGAGGGGACAGCTGCATTCTACAGGAGAGGGATAGCTAGCTGGGCATAATGACTCATGCCTTGCATCCCAGCACTAGGGAGGCAGAGGCAGGAGGATCTCTGTGCGTTCAAGACCAGCCTGGTCTACATAGGGAGTTCCAGGGCAGCTAGAAATACATAACAGAGACACTGTCTCAAAAAGCCAAGAAAGAGAGAGAGAGGAAGAGAGAGAGGGAGTGGAAGAGGGAGGAGGAGAGGGAGAGGGGGGAGAGGGAGAGAGAACGGAAGGGGAGATGACAAGAAAGACAGGGTGCCAGAACACCAGGACACAGTCTCAATTTTTTTTTCATTATAAGTTTCCCCATCCCAGCCCTACTACTTTCAATATCCAAGGCCCCCGTCACCTGGCCCCTAAAACAGCATCGGCCCATTCTGCCTTAGTGGCTTTGCCCAAATGCTCCTGCAAAGACCCTTGAAGTCCAGCAGGTGATTTTTCATTAAAACAAGAGGTATCTAACCATGATCTCCACAGAAGCACCTGCAGTAACCTTCTGGAAGTCCCGTAGCGGGCTCCCGTCACACACTCCCTCCCAGGGGGATGAATACACAATGAACAGCACAAGCAAGGGCCCTTTGCTCAAGCCCTGGGTACTGCATTAGTACAATTTCATCCTGAGAGGATGCCTGGGAGGAAAGAAGACCTCCTCCTCCTCCTCTTCCTCCTCCTCCTCCTCCTCCTCTTCCTCCTCCTCCTCCCCCATGTTATTTGCCAGCTAAATAGGATTGTACCTGAATGAATTTTAAAAGTGACAGTACATCTTGGAATTTAAGATATCCTATTCGGTCTTAATTCTTGGAACCGAAATCTTTGTGTTAAGAACAAGAAATCCTTTAAGTTCTATGAAAAAAAAATACAGCACTATTGTTGTAACTCAGTGAAAGAACAGCTTAAACAGATAAGGGACGGCAGAGCCTTGCTCTTACTGGGGCGTCCAACATTTTGAGACTGTGGCACGGCCCTTGTCATCTCTGTCAGGCCATCTTCACAGCTATCCACATAGTATCCATAGGCAGCCAGTTGGATACAGGTTGGACATGCCTGTGGCCTAGCTGATTCCTCTGGTGTGGAGTTAGGCCTGAGCGTTCACTTAACCTAGAAGTATCTATTTGGCCTGCCCTGATGCTCAGGCGTATCCCGGCTAAGGACAAGCCTGGAGTGAGATAGACACCTTGGTCTCTTCCAGGCCAACAGTACCCATCAACTCAGCTAACCCTGAATTCCCTGTACCCACCCAGGAAGACATAGCCACAAGCTTATATGTTCTTTCATGAAGTGCCACAAGGCTGATGGATTCCTGCTCATTGGCCATTCAAAGTTATTATCAATCCAGCATCTCCCTCCACAGTATTCCACACAAGAAACAAACTACCAAGAACAGGTTTGTGGTTTGATTTTTTTTTAAGGTACCATTTACCCAGGATGTCGCCTTCATCCATCCTCCCTCTCTATAAAAATAAGTTCTCTGCTGTGTTCAGGGTTCAGGCGGTCACACAAACAGTGTTTCTTGTCACAGTATGTTGAACTCCAGAGCAGGAACCCCTCCCCCAGGTGACATCCCACCACTGTAGGACGGCTTTTCTTTGGTACTGTACTTCCAAGTAATAGCCCAGCTCGAAGGGAGATGCTGGGTGCCCTAGCTTCTGTAAAATACGTGTGATAATAACAGTAGCATAACATCTGGAGAGAAAGTAGCAACTCCATGAGGAGCCATCTTGCACCCTGCTATCCCATCTGGATGTAAGCTCCCATTGCTTAATTAGCCTTATAATAGTCACTTCATTTTGCAAAAATCTGGGAGTCCCTTTAACAGCATTTGGAAGGATTTACTTACCCACTTGGCACTGTGGGGAAACTGACGAAATTACACTTCGGAGCATTGGGCAGTAGGCCTGCCCAAAAGGATTCAATTCCACAAACGACCTATTACTGTTACTAATCACCATCATCCTAGCTCACCGCTTCGGTCAGATCCTCCCCTCTCCACCCCAGCCAGCCCCGGACACCGGTTGCGCTGCAGGCAGCCAGCGCTCAGCGCTCACCTGGTCCCCTCCCGGAAGGCGCTGCGGGACCACGCGGAACAAGATGCAGAGGGGCAGCGCAGCGAGCGCTGAGTAACCCCAGATGAAAGCCAGCAGCGCAGCCTGCGCCCGCCGACCCGGGCCGCTCAATCCGCGCTGAAGGCGCACGATGCACACCATGCGCTCCAGGCTGACCGCTGCCAGCGTCAGGATCGTGACGCTGCCGCTCATGGTCATCACGTAGAAGAGCAGGTGGCAGACGATGGGGCCCAGCAGCCAGGCCTCGGTCCAGCGTACAACGAGCACTAGAGGGATGGCGCTAGTGAAGAGCAAGTCCGCGCAGAAGAGGTTGAGCACCAGGCTGACTGTCGCCCCGCGGCGCCGACAGCGCGCCACGAGCACCAGGGCACATGCGTTGCCCAGTAGTGACACCACGAAGATGAGTCCCAGGACGGTGGTCTCCACGACGCTCAGCACTAGCCGGTGGTCGCCCTTGACATCGGAGAAGAAAGGGAAATGGGTGCGATTGACTTGGTCCAGGGTGCGCGAGGGGCCAGTGCCCGTCGTCTGCGCAGACTCAGGGGACATGCCGGGCGCCCGGCCGCCCGCCGCCGCAGTCTGCGAGAGCGCTCATCTGCGAGGTAACTGAGTGCCAAGGCGGGGGAAGAGGGAGGGAGGAGGTTGCGACACCTCCCCTCTGGCCCCCTCCCGCCTGAGTTGCCCAGGCACTGGGCGTAGGAGCTGCGTCCAGGGCGCACCGGAACGAGGAAGTGCCTGGCAACACCGGCTTGAACACTGTGGGCGGGGGATGTGGCCACCAAGGCCTCAGACCCTTGGGCAGTCTGAGAGCTCTTAAGCCTCCCTCCCCCGGTACAGCCTTCTACACCTTTCATGGACACTGATTATTGGAAGCTCCTTTATCCATCCACCTATTTAGCTACCCTTGATTGAAGAGTGTCAGAGTTGAACTTTGGAAATGGTGTTGGACCTGTGTGGTTCAAACCGCTCTAAAGCAACTTGTAATGGGCCGAGATTTATTTGATTTCAGAGTGAGTTAATCTCTGTATATCGGTTTGTTTGTTTTCATTGATAAAATAGGAATTACTTGGCCTGAGAGTTTGGATCCTTAGTAGAGCCTAAACCTAGCACTTATGAGACCCTCTATTTGATACCCAGCATGGAATTGCAGGGAGGAGGGAGGGGGAGGGGGAGGGGAAGGGGGGAGGGAAGGGAAAGAGGTCCGGTGCACAATCAAGCTGTAAATGTGCCTCAGGCACAGGGCAGTCTGACTCTGTTAGAGGAGAAAACAGCCTCAGCAAGAAGGACTTATCCAAGGTGGCCTTTGGTGACTCATATAAGATCTCAGTCCCTCAGCTTCCTCCTTGCCACCATACCACCTACAACGCTTTCTAGTTTCCTTCTCTAGAAAATGAGGTAATTGGAGAATTAAAAGTGCGTTTGGGGCTTGAGGTCTAGACACCACTTCTCCTCTAAGTACTCCAGTCACCTATGACCTCATGCCCTCTCCCTTTACCACACTCCCAGGCCTCTCCCTCTGCCCATTGTGCCTGGTGGTTGTCTCTGTGTGATTATGAAGAACAGCATGTGCCTGTTTGACGTGGTGTCTGGAAATGCATGCATTTGTGCCTCTGCTTATCACCCATGTGCGAGTACACAGTGTGACTTCTAACGTGAGGTGCAGATCCCATGTCAGTGGGAAAGGCTCAGCTCGGGCTTTGACTAGCTTCGAGCTGGAAAGTAGAACCAGGTGGGTTTGGGACATGGTTGAAAAAAGGCAAAAAGATTGAACTAAAGGAGCCTCAGAGATGGGATTTTGGAAACTGTCTGATTGGGGTCAAGAGATACTAGTTCTGTGCAGAGGAGGGGAGAAAGAGAGGGAGGGAGGGAGAGAAAGAGCAGAGTGGACAACTGTAAGAGACACTTTCATGTTCTATATCATAAAGACACACATGCACTCTGTATTGTAAAAAGGAATTATTAGTTAATTGTCTATTCTGGATTAACTACCCCAGCCCAGCCCAGATGCCCCTGGAGGAGTTCAAGGTTGATACTAGCAGACACTAGACTCAGCATTTCACCAAGTGCCTGAGCCCAAACAGTCCCAGAATGAGGAAGGAGTTCAAGACATAACCAGAAAAGCACAGACATCACAGTTCCCAGGATTGTGGCTGACTACCTGACCAGAGGGGCAAAACTGGGCTTTGTCACACACACACACACACACACACACACACACACACACACGCACGCACGCACACGCGCGCGCGCACACACACACCACCGATATAACCTGCTGACCGGAGGTAGAATTATCCAACACATCTCTAGGATGTTCCTCTGCTGTCTTCTCAGATTGCCAGCTTTAGAGGATGCTAATCCTATCCCTCCTCTCTGGAATCTGCAAGTCTAACTAACCAACTAGGGCAGCAGGGCTGGCCTAGAAGGACTTCACTATCAATGCCCTGTGGGGTTTCGCCAGTGGCAAAACGGTGTGGCCAGAGACTCCTAAACCTTCTCCATTCGTATCACCTTTCTGTGCCCCTAGACTAAAGACCCACTTGATCCAAGACTGCATGTCCTACTACAGTGACAACTTCCTGGAATGGGTGTACCTTTGGAGCCCAGACCAGCTTTTCAAAAATCAGGCATCAGGTTGGGCGCCACCTGCCTCCTTTCTCCTACATAATGATTTCTGTGCACCATCTGCTCTTTATCACAGTAACCCCTGAACACCCTGCTTCCTAAAGATGTGTAAGCCTAAGGTTAGTAACCTAGAGCTTCCCTGGGGCTAGTGATGTGTGCAGAATATAACATAACTACTTCCCTCAGATGCCTGAGCACCAGCGGTCACTGGTTAAGAACATGGGCTTCGAAACTAGTCTGCTGGGACCACGATCCTGACCATACAGTTCACAGAGTGATTTTTGGACTTCTTCGTCCTTCAGTGTTCCCACATATGAAAAGGGGGTGATGACAGCCGTTTGGGAAGATCAAATGAAGTTTCTGTGTATGATGTATTTTGCAAAATAGTCACACAGGGGATATTAGGTTCAGCTCTTTGCTCAACACAGTATATGGATTTATGAACCGATGAGCCCACTCACTTTGCTAACAGTCTCGATTTCTGAAATCATTATCTGAAACCCTTCCACTCCCGAGTTACTCAGGCTTGGAAGATAAATTGCCCTGGTTCGCAGCCTACTGTGGTGATTTGAATGAGAATGGCTTCCATAGGCTCATATATTTGAATGTGTGGGTCCCAGATGGTGGAACTATTTGGGAAGGATTAGGAGGTGTGACCTTGGAGGAGGTGTGTCACTGAGGGTGGGCTTTAAGATTTCAAAAGTACAGGACGTTTTCCAGCGTCTCTTTCTCTGCCTTGTAATTGTGTCTCAACACGTGAGCTCTCAGCTACTGCTCCAGTGCCATGCCTGCCTGCCTGCTGCCGTGCTCCCCACCATGATGGTTATGGACTAACCCTCTGAAACTGTAAGCAAGACCCCCAACAAAATCTTTCTTTTGGAAGTCGCCTTGGTCATGGTTTCTCTTCACAGCAGTAGAAGAGGAAGATACTTACCTATAAAAATCACCTTACCTTTATGCTTATTAACACATTTGAGTTTCCTGCACATTGGGGCACTGTGCTTGGAATCATAGCAGTATGACTCCCAGAATCCTTACTTCATCACACCAGAGTGGTGCTGCCTAACTGGGTGTTTTAGTCCATGTTCAGTTGCTGTAATGAAGTACTGAGACTGGGTACTTGAGCTCGTTTTTCAGGACTGGAAGACCAAGGCCAGGCCGTCCCATCTGTCCAGCCTCTGGTGAGGTCCTCGTGGTGGATGGCAATGGCAGGATTGATTTCAGAAGATGTCACATGGCAAGGCCAGAAGCTAGAGCCGTTCTGTAGTGGGGCTTGAACTTTTACAACTCACTCTCACAGGAATAAACTGGGGGTCCCACAGCAACTTCCCAGGGCAGTATCCCCAATGGCCAATCACTTTCCGTTCTTAAAGGTTCCAAAGGCTCAGTATTACCACACTAGGACCAAGGCCCCAACACATGAAACTTCGGAGAACAGACTGAAACTATATCACAACAATAGCACCAGGGCTGGAGAGATGGCTCAGCAGCTCAGAGCACTGACTTCTTTTCCAGAGGACCTGGGTTCAATTCCCAGCACCCATATGGCAGCTCACAACTGTTCTGTAACTCCAAGATCTGACACCTTCACACATACATGCAGGCAAAACACCAATGCAAACAAAATAAAAATAAAAAAATTATTTTAAAAAAAACCAAAAAACAAAGTCCATAGCACCAGGATGCTTGGTGCCACGTTTTTGTTGTTGCAACTTGTGTGTGTGTGTGTGTGTGTGTGTGTGTGTGTGTGTGTGTGTGTTTTACTGGCTTCTAGGGGGATGGAAGCCAGTGATGCCACTGACTGTCCTACAAAGCACAGGAAGGTCCCCACAACAAATAACTATCTACACCCAGCTCTTGGGGGACTGAAGCACTGTGATTGTTGAGTTCAAGGCCAGCCCCGGCCTCTCTCCAGTGGGTGAGAAGGTGGTAATGCTGAGGTCAAGAAATCTTAGTCTCTTGAAACTTGACAAGAGTACTTCCTACTCTCTGCCCTGTGGTAGAGTCACATTTAGTTATGAAAGCCTAATGTGTTATCATTTCTGTCATAGAGGTTTCACTACCAGCTCTGGGAACCCTTAGCATACCAGCTGAGGCTTGATGTGTGCTATGGCACCAGACTTCTGCACTGTGAATCCCCTTCATCCACCCAGCTATGTAGAGTCATCGGGGCATCTACACCTTCCGTAGACACCCAACCAGGAAACCGTGGGCTGAAAGTCAACTGATTGCTCCTGGCCATTAATTACTATTAGCATGCTCTTTTGCCTCTTCCTCTCTCCGGTGGAACCATGGAAACAAGACAGGGGCCCACCAAATGTAAATATGGACAGTAGGTTTCTGAGCTAAAGGGAAGTCCAGCATTGTGGATGTTTTGTTCCTCTTGGCCTCACATTTTCAACAAAGCTGGGGGGGGGGGGCAGAGGGGATTTTTCCTTTGCATAGTTTTATTTCTCTTCTTGCAAAAAATATTATCAAGTTCACATGGAAATGCTTACTGCTCTATCTATCACTATCTTTCTCACCTCCCTGCTTTTATCAAGTGTCAAGGGTGCTCTCCCTGTCTGCACTTTCTTCCTGTGCTATTATTTGCGTTTGAATACCACTCAGAGCCTCGTCCATGGGAGATCTCTTAGGTTCCTTGAAGAAAGCACAGTGAACACTGGAGAGTAGGGGACCTGGGGATATATCCCAGGTGCTAGAGTGCTTGCCTGGCGTGCAAGAGGCCCTGGGTACAATCCGAGCATGGCTAAAACCAGATGTGGTGGCCACACACCTGTGTCCCAGCCTTTTGAGAGGGGGAGGCATGAGGATCAGGATATCAGGGTCACCTTCTGACATAACGAGGTCAAGGCTGTATACGAGACCCTGTCTCAAAACATAAAAGCCAAAGTAAATTTCCCGAATGGAAGAGGCAGGAGGAACCTTCTTCAGAGTGTCCCACTCAGGGGCTTGGGATCCTATCCTGAGAAGAGGGGGCAACAGAGGTAGGAGGGAAAGGAAAGTGTTTTTCAGGGCCAGGGGTGGGGGTGGGGGATGACACACTCTGCCTGCTGCTCTGCAGTAGATCCTGACTGCAAGAGGAGAGACAATAGGGCAGCTTGGAACCACCCAGGAAAGGAAAGGTACACAAGGTGATGCTCCTCCATGCCTCAGGCCTGTGACATGCCTCAGGCCCGTGAACTTAGACCTAAAGCTAAAGGAAAGAGGTAGAAACTGAAACATGCAGAGGCTAAACCCAGAGTGATGAGATGCCTCTTTCTGAATTATTCACAGGTGAGAGGCCAGGGCAGGGATGTGAAGCACAGTGGTCACAGCTAGCCCACCACCTTTCCATTAAACACAGAACCCTGCTCCGAGCAGGCCTGTGAGGAGGAGGCATCGCCTCTTCAGAGTTAACACAGCCAAGGCTCCGGGGTTGGCAAGCAGGACCTAGCTGGGTTTAAGCCTCTACAAACAGCCTGAGGTTGCTATTTTTCTGCAAGGTATAGCCTGCATACTGGAGAGAGGTAACTTTGCCTTCTTGCTGTTGGGTTTTGTCCAAACTCTCTAATTTCATTCTACTCTGTCACACCTGGGTACCAGGTGGGCAAGGGCCCTGTGTGAGTCCCACTGACCTGACTGGGGTATTTCCCCAGGCTCACTGTTGTGGGCATCTCACTGAGGAGATGAAGAGAGGAGAGCAAGGACCAACCCTTTAGCAACCATAAGGATTGAGATGGCCCCCTCTGGACAGTGTCGCCCGACCCCCATCATGGAGTCCTGGTGTGACTCAGCATTACCTCCTTTGGGATAGAAAGGGTTAGGACCAATCCAAAGAGGCTGCTGCTACTCTCAAGAGGCCCCAAAAGTCAATAAAGGGGAGCAACTTCCATTGCTGAGGTGACTGTAGGGAAAGGGAACTGAGGAGCGGGCCAGGAAGGCAAATAAAACAGTAACCGTAGTAACAAGAATAGTATGAATGGCCATCGGTCAGGTGTCATGACCACGTGCCTGGTAGTCTCAAGCACGTCCTTGCGTTAATTCATTCAGCGCTCACTATAGTCCTGAAAGTGTGCTGGTTATGAAGCACGGTTGCTCACTGGGAACGGGAGGGAGACCCAAAGTCCCAGCCTCAGCTGTGAAGCTGTTTGCGTTTGAGACCTGCAGGGAAAGGGAAAATCCGTTTCCTCTACTCCAAATCCAGAGTGTTCCCGGGTCTATCAGCCATACTTGAGGGCAGGTCCCATGCCCAAGAGGACAAAAATGAACTCCATTTTTGTGTGTGTGTGCTTTTTGTTTGGTTTTAGTATTGTTTTTGTCTTATTGAGTTTTTATTTGTTCGGTTTTTGATTGCTGTTTTTGTCTTTTGTTTTTTGGGGTTTTTTTTTTTTTTTTGAGAGAGAGAGAGGGAGAAAGCATGAAGTTGGATTGGTAGGGTTTGGGAGGAGCTTGGGGAAGAGGAAGAATATGATCAAACTATATTGTATAAAAAAATTTAAATAAATTTTCAAAAATTAAAGGATAAGCACAGCAGCTGGAAGTCGAGGCTTCTCCTGAGACGTGACCAATGCTCAGAACTCTGCCTTTCATGAAATATGCATATGTATATGGAGATAAATTTTTTTTTTTTTTTTTTTTTTGGTTTTTCAAGACAGGGTTTCTCTGTGTAGCTTTGCGCCTTTCCTGGAACTCACTTGGTAGCCCAGGCAGGCCTCAAACTCACAGAGATCCGCCTACCTCTGCCTCCCAAGTGCTGGGATTAAAGGCGTGCGCCACCACCGCCCGGCCGAGATAAAATTATTAATCATACAAATTAAGGGAATTGGGCCTTTGCATATGTAAGACTGTGTTGTATGCATGCATGCATGCATGGTGTATGAGATGTGTGTGCAAGTGTGCACACTGTGCATGTGCTCACAGAGGCTAGAGGAGAACACGCAGTTTCCTCCTCCTCTATCACTCTCCACCTTATTCCTTTCGAACAGAGTCTCTCACTGAACCAGGAGTTCAGCTGGCATCCAGCAAGCCCCAGGAATCCTCCTGTCTGTGCCCCACAGCACTGAGGTCACAGGCATGTACATCCATACCTGACTTTTTAAATGGGCACTAGGGATTTGAACTTAGATCTTCATGTTTACATAGCAACTATTCTTTTTTTTTTTTTTTTTTTTTTCTTTTTCGAGACAGGGTTTCTCTGTGTAGCTTTGCGCCTTTCCTGGAACTCACTTGGTAGCCCAGGCTGGCCTCGAACTCACAGAGATCCACCTGGTTCTGCCTCCCGAGTGCTGGGATTAAAGGCGTGCGCCACCACCGCCCGGCTATAGCAACTATTCTTATCCACTAAGCCATCTCTTCAGGCTATTTGTTTGTTTTGTAAGATTTCACTGTGTAGCCCAGCCTGGCCTTGAATCTGTTATCATCCTGTCTCGGCCTCCATACTCTGCAACCAGTGCTGAAATTACAAGCATGAGCCACTGCCCCTAGGTGGGAATAGATTTACTGAAATAAGAAATCTGTCTTTGGGGAAAACAAAGTCTCTCTCTCTCTCTCTCTCTCTCTCTCTCTCTCTCTCTCTCTCTCTCTCTCTCACACACACACACACACACACACACACACACACACACACACACACACCCTGGAGAGTGGGACCCATTCTCTGTGGCTACTTGGGACTACTGTGAAAGTAGTTCATTTGGGAAAAACTGAGTCCTTTTGTCAACAGTACCAAACTTGCTGGCCATGAGGACTGAGATGGCCCCCACTGGACAGCCATGCCTGACCACTGTCAGTGAAGTCCTGCTGTGACTGATCTCTACCTCACCCAGGTGTATAAAGGGTTAGGACCAATCCAAAGAGGCCACTGCTACTCTAAGGAGGTAGGTCCTTTTTGGAAACAGATCCCCCAGCCTCGACAGAGCCTTCAGATGATCAACACCTGACTGAAGCTTGTATGAAGTCTCAGTGTTAGCTAGGCATGGTGGTGCATGCCTTTAATCCCAGCACTTGGGAGGCACAGGCAGGCAGATCTCTGCAAGTTCGAGGCCAACCTGGTATACAAAGTGAGTTCCAGGACAGCCAGAGCTGTTACACAGAGAAACCCTGCCTAAAAATAAATAGATAGACAGACAGATAGATAGATAGATAGATAGATAAATGAAAATTTTAAAAAATAAAAAGAAAAGAAAAAGAAAAAAGTCTCAGTGTCCTGCTAAGCCATTCCCAAACACCTGACCCACAGAAATGGAGGTAACGAATGTTTATTATTGGTTTAAGCTATCAGACCTGGGGAGTAATTTGTTGCACAGAAATAAAGGATTAGTGCAAGCTGGTGTTTTCATTATCCTCCCTTTGCAGATGTGGAACTGAGGCTATGGGATGTGCCTAAGGTCCTGCGAAGTATGGTCTGAACCTGAGCAGCCTGGCTCCAAGGTCATGTCAAGACTCAGAGTTGTAAGACAGCAGGTTCTGTGTGGAAAGAAGGGCTCAGCCTGTGGCTGGGTGACTGCTGGGTGGCGCTCCAGTCCCCTTGCCTGGGCTCTACGTCTCCCTGTCCCAACTGGGAAGCTCTCCAGTGCACCTCTCTCCTGCTGGGACTGGCCAGAAATAATCTGGTCACCAAAAATCCAGATCAACAGGTAACTTAACCACCTTTCATTTTCTTCTAATGAGGGCCAGCCTATCCCAACACAGGAGCCTCCATTTGCTCCTTCTACAGAAAGATACAAATGCCCCAATACAAACTTTTTAACTCAGGAAGGGCAATTCCTTTCCACTTAAGTGGCAACTTTTCTCTGTGGGATTCTCTTGGCTCAGAGCCACATGGCTCACCTAGTGGGAAAGAGGTTCATGCAGCACACACTGCTTAAGCACGTACTGCATGCCACCAGTGCCAGGACCACAAAGATGACAGGTGAGTGACGCCAGAGCAAGCCCAAAAGAGTAGGCTACAGTCCAAGACCCATTGGAACTGTGCATGTCCTAGGGAGACCATGGGCCAAGGTCTTGCACATGATTGCATAATTCCTCTTGCATTACTTTTTTCTTTTTCCCTTTCTTGGCTTCTTTATTTATTCGGTTTCCAATTACAAAATATAAGAAGTTACCTCAGGAAAAAAATAATGAAGTTATCCATTCTTCTATGCAGAGATAGCCTCGTGGGATTTTGCTGTAAAAGATGGAGATATTTGTTCTGTTCTGTGGGGCTGTCTACATGGATAAGAGTCTTGTACACAATGGAGATCACACACCTTTATTGTAGCATGCTGCTGTGATTTAATCTGACCCTAAAAGGTCATGTGTGAGATGAACTGTATTGGTTCACTTTCCTTTTCCTGTGTGGGTGCTATTTGAACATGGGGTGTTTAGAAGTGATAGGGATTGAGTGAAGTCTACAGGTGGGCTCCGGTCATGGCTGCAGTAGACTTATAAGAAAAGAACACCCCAAAGCATTTATTCTGTCTCTCCAGATGTCCTCCACCATGCTGTGCTGTTATTCAACAAAAAAGTCCTCCTCAAATGCTAGAACCCAGACTCACAAACTATACAAACCCTTATTCTTTATAAATCACCTATACTCAAGTATTTTGATGTAGTAACAGAAAATAGATGAAGACATATGGGGTCGAAAGCTTCTTTGTCCAGCTTATTGTTTTTCTAGTCTATCCTTTAGTCCCCTCAATGCTTAGCTTTTCTCCTGGGGCATGGCTGCTAGGCAAAGGGACACATCCTCCAGCAGTGACTCTCAGACACCAGTTACTGCTTGCCTCTGTTTCCTGTGTCTAAAGTGAGAAGGAAATAATAAAGATCAGGCAGTTTTCCCCAAGACTACAACACCACATTCACTTTTTATGTCCTGACTATTTGTTAAAGACAGGATGTTTGTGTCAGTCAGAGAAAAGGGGAGATGAGAAGAGGGAGAGAAAGAGAAAGAAATCTTACACTTTTTTTAGAGAGTGGCGATCTCGAGTGAGTTCCAAGATTGTACTTTGTTTTCGGAGCTGCGCTATGTAGCTCAGGTTGGCCTTGAACCTGTGACAACCTTCTTGTTTCAGCTCCCGAGTGCTGGGATAACGTGTGTGAGCTGTAGCGCACAGCTGAGTTACTGAGATTTATAGTAGACACATATTACCCAGACCTGTGAAGTCCCAAAGACCAGAGTGACCGCTTGAGGCCGTCTCAGGCCTCATCAGCCTTGCACTCGGTCGTGGGCGTACTCTTACTTACACAAGAAAAATCCTCAGAATTAAAAACCCTTTCTCTGGGGCTGGGGGTGTGGCTCAGTAGTAGAGCACTTGCCAGCATGTGTGAAGTCTTGAGTCTGATCCCAGACACCACAAAAAAAAATTTAAAAAATAAATAAATGAAACCCTTTCCCATTTATGTTCTTATCTCCTCCTGTGGACAGCTCTCCGGGCAGGCAGGAAAGACTCTCACTTCACAGATGAAGCGGCGAAGGGCTCAGCATGCCTTGGGGAGATGCTGTAGCTGGCATGGCTTGTCAGGCTCAAAGCCAGCTGACTCATCCTGACTCAGCCCAGTTACCATGATGGGCCTGCTCTGTGGATCTCCAACTCTGTGGTGATGCTGGGCTCCCCAAAATGGGAAGAGGGGGAACTGAAAATGGGAAAACATTCTGGAATTCTATTCCAGGAGTCAGAAAGTTACCAGGCACTTCTGTGGCAGAACCCCAGGTGGTGGTGGGGCGGGTCTCTGCCTTCCTGCTTGTCCTTGTGCCTCTTATAATTCTGTTCCTAACTGATGCTATGCCTCCTGTGGAGGTGCAGCTCAGTGAGGACCATCTGAACCACAAGGAACATCTTCAGAAGGGCCCGGTTGTGGACAACCAGCCACCTCCTGGTTCTCCCTGTGTCTGTAGCTGACTGACGGTGCTCCCCTGGACAAGGAGCACTGCTTTTCTAGACCTCTGTTTTCTCATCTGTAAGATGGAAATGACTCTGGTTCCCTCACAAGCTTGCGAAAAGATGATAACGCCAGACAATAACGACTTTGGAAGAGGAAGCGTTAATAAAGATTGTGGTTTTCATTTTTTTTTTTTTTTTAGTATTAAACACGTTGTGCGTGCTTTAAATATTTTTAAAATTTTAAGTATTTATTTATTATTGTATATGTGTGCTGGGGTGGGGCATGCCATAGCCAGTATGTAGGGGTCAGAGGATAACTTTGCGGAGTCTGTTCTCTCCCTCGACCTTTACATGAGTTCTAAGGATTGAACTCAGGTCACCACACTAGGGTGGCCAGCGCCTTTACTGGCTGAGCTATCCTCCTCACTCAAAATGTTTTTAACTAGTTGAATAATTCAAAGAGTGAATGAAAAGAAAATCAGCTTTTGTGTGTCCTTCAGATGTCTCTTTGTCATAGCCGTCAAGAGGCTGTGGTGAATGAAGATACATGGGGGTGGGGGTGGGGTGGGGGTGGGGAGGTAGGGGGCACACAACCACCACCACCACAGTACTGCTCTTCCCACTTCCACTACCCTGGGAAAAACACCGGAAGTTGGAAAGCAATGTTGCAGGGGAAGCCAGTCTGAGGAGACAGACAAGCACTGGATGACGTGGAGATGAACTTGGAAGTATCAGCCTTCAGGATGTGGGCGGGTGCAGACAAAAGCAGCATTTCCCAACGTGAAATCCACTACAAGTGTCACCAATTTGCCAGCTGAGGCTTCTGATAGACTCGGCCATTCTGGACTGTGCTGTTTTATCCTGAGTCCTGGACTTCTCCCCGGGAGGAGTCCACTGCAGGCAATTTCTCGGCACTACCTGTCCCACAAACTGGATTTCATCTAAGGTAAATCCAATCCTGGCTTTTCGAATTGCTTGTAGGAGCCGGAGAGATGATCCAGCATTTAAGACCACTCACTGCTTTTGCAGAAGACCCAAGTTCCTTTCCCAGCACCCAATCAGACTGCTCACAGCTACCTGTGACTCAAGATCCACGGGGTCTGACA